>NC_136778.1:3550372-4224385 GCF_947034865.1 Barbatula barbatula
ACTATGTATGTGACCCGAAACCTTTGTATTGTAGTGTCCTAAGACAAAAGACAGATATATTGACACTGTTACGCACACTTGCATTATTTAGCAAACAAAACTCAACCAACTATTATCTACCATCACTGACTTGCCCGGACAGTCTAGGAGGATCTATAGTGTGTATGTTTTGTATAAGAACACATGATGCATTAGACATAAAGCTTAATGGTTTGGTTTTTGGTTTTCATGTATGCATTTAGCTTATACTTTTATCCAAAGTGACAGCAGATCGAGATCTTTTTATAGATATAAAACTTACATCGGACAAAACACTGCATTGTAAAAATTATAATGATTTCATGATGTAATTCTTGAAGACAAAGCTTTCAGAATTTTTTTGTTTAATTTCATTAACACTGCATATAGGAATTTGTCTGATTATGTGTGTGTGTGTTTTGCTTATAGTCAATGGTTTCTTGTACAGCTGCTTTGTAACAATGCAAATGATAAAAAGCGCTATATAAATAAAGCTGACTTGACTTGTGTGAACAGCCTAATGACAAACAACATTTTGAAGCTGTTCATAAGCCATTTAATTTCAGTCAAATAGTATTTTACAACAGAAAAATAAACGAAACACAGAGAAAAACCTATGGGTAACAACTCCAAAAGAAGTACTGCAATAGTACCATGGTAAAATTAGATGTCAATACAATGATATTTTGATATACCATGATATAAGAGGTCAGTGAACCGTTTACATATGCAAAAGAAAAAACACATTGATTGCCATATTTAATTGGTAAATTTAAATATTGAATTTATGTTATTATTTTAACATCACAGATCAGTTTCATTTAGGACAGCAGCCTAGCTAACAGCTCAATACCCATAAATAAAAACACAGACTATACCATTTTTAGGTTTCAGCCCGGGATCAGTCTTAAGACTTTCAAGAATATGATGAGAATCTTGTTTCTCACCTCTAGTTTGTGGTTGAGCTGAAAGATGGTTTGTGCTTTATGACAGAGCTGAGCGAAGCACGAGCTAAGACTGGTCATCTTCTGACGGCCCTCATACGTGATATCGGCCTGGTCCGGATCTATCTCTCCCATCAACAGATCGACATCCACAAACGCTTTATCGAACTCTTTTTCCAGCACCTCCAGCCACCGGAACATGGACATGCCAGAGCCCGGAGCCGTAGCCGGACCGACGGAGAGGGCCGAACCCGGAGACGCGACACCGCAAGCGGACGCGGACATGTTCGACACCGACAAGGATCCAGGAGGAAGAGGCAAATAAATTCCTTGTTTCGCGGCGGGGCGCGGCTCTCTTTTCGGGTCACGTTAATGGTGGGAATGTAAACGGATAGATAGTGGAAGTGGTCGTGATGGAAGGGGTGTTTTTCCGTTCTCTCATCCGACCAGGAAATCCGAAATCAAATACAAGTCAACAGCGCGGATCGATTAGTTTGGTCTGCCACACGATGAGGAAAGCAGCGGATAGGCGAGCGAATCGATCGCAGAGTCTAGTCAAAGGAATCCCGTGTAGTAACTTTGGTATATTTATTTATTAGCCTAAATAGTTTTAGTTTTATTGTTTACATTTCAAACTGTATTTAAGTATTAAATTATAATACGCATACAAATGTTTCATTACAACGGATGTTAATGTGAAATATATTTGACAAAAGTGTGTTTTTTCTGGTTTTGTTTCATTGAATATATAAAAGCTTATTAACTCTCAGGTCCAATTTGTTTGGGTGTAGCCGGTGTGTTTAACACCATGCCAGCTTTTGTGGCTGTCAAAATATAATAAAGGTTTTTAAAATCCGCCATAGTCATGAAGGTCCAACAGTACAGTACAATGGGTCAAACTTCATCTTGGCAAATAAATGTTATTTAGAAGAAGAGAGGACAATACTCATCCAGAGGAAATGCATTTGTTTAAAGATTAGACTGGGAATAGTTCTATCAGCACTTTTCGCAAGTAGTCAAACAGAGAGGAGAATTTATTGCTTGTATGTCAGTTCCTTCTTGGTGTCGAGTGTTGTTTTCTAACCAAGATAGTGATCTAAGCCATTGTTCCAAATAAAGCAAAGGAGTCTTTTTCTCACAAGTGGGCATCTGGGTGAGCTATTTAAACCTTGGGAGCTCAAAACGCTGCTTCAGCACAGTATGTCAGGCTTACCTATAAGGATGATATTTTACCTTTTTCTGTTAGTTTTGCTCTACTCTCAAAATGCCTACATGTGTCCGAAAAACTGCTTCTGTGAACAAACATCCTCTGTGCAGTGTTTCAGGGTTCAGTCTGTGAAACTGGGCATCTCAAAAGATCTAAGGAAGATACATTTAGGATTCAGTCATCTCAAGGAGCTGAAGGTAATTATTGCTGTTTTATTGCTTTATTTACATGCACATCCTTATTAAACCGTGTAAGTTATGTTCCTGGTATTCTCGTGAATGACCTATCAGATCACTTTATTCTAAATTTAAAAAACTGTAATTCATTTTATTTTAAGAAATTGAATTGTTATTGTCTTTTATTAAATGTGTTCAGATTTATTCATTCAATCAATGTATTCTTTTCCACAGGTCAGAGATTTCTCTGGTCTGCCGGGTCTTGAAGAAGTAATCGTATCATCAGGTGGGGTCGAGAAGATGGATGCCAACATGTTCATATCTCACACTGCACTAAGAACTCTGGACCTTCAAAAAAACAAGTTGAGACACCTTCCCAGAGGTCTTCCCCCTGGCCTGGAAATCCTTCACGTGGGACACAACAGGATACACAGCCTCCCAGAATCCTCCCTGGTGGCTCTCAAAAAGCTACGGATCCTGAACCTCCAGAATAACCAGATAAGCACTCTGCATGCCAGTACCTTATCAGTACTTGAAAACCTTGAGAGTCTCTACCTCGATGGCAATAAAATTAAGTCAATACACAGTGCTCCCAGGTTGCCTGCGCTAAATATCCTTAGCATGGGAAGCAACAGTATTTCTTCCATACCTTCTGCTTTTTTCTCTTCAATGCATCTTCTCAAGACTTTAGATTTGTCTTTGAACCACCTAAACAAAGTCCCTCACGGTCTTCCACCGTCTCTGATTCATCTAAACCTGGACAGGAATCAGATCCAATCCCTCAGAAATCGTGATATGTCTCAAATGCACGACCTTGTAACTCTTTGTGTTAGCTTTAATAAATTAATATCAGTGGATAGGAGTCTTCGACTGCCTAGCCTCTCTGTGTGTGAGTTAGCAGGAAATGAGTTACGAGAACTTCCTGGCAGTTTGGGATCTAAACTGGAAAAGCTAGACTGCAGGCAGAATAATATTCAGGAAGTCACCTATCAGCAACTAGCGGGGATGAATCAACTTAAACATCTTTTTTTGGAAAACAACACCATACGCAATTTTGAAGCAAGTGCGTTCAGGAACTGCATGCAACTTTCTAATCTGGCTTTAGAACAGAATCTCCTCTCTGCTATTCCTTATGGGTAAGTGATGTCTTTATTTAATATATTGGTATGTATATATTAGCGATGTATTTTAAGATGCCTGTAGCATTTATAATTAAATCCAGAGTAACTGAATACAGTTAAAAAAAATGCTTGGTGCACCGACAGCATCTGTTCTAAATCTTTTCTTCTGTACAATGTTTTCAATCCCAAGGAAAATTAAAGCATGTGATTTGACTATGTGTGGATAATATGTTTTGCTATATATTCATAATATCAAATTAAAAAGACAGTATTAACTGTAAGTATGACATTTTGGTTACTCATTAATTTTACAACAAATCCGTTTTTTATATAATTGTAGAAAGTAAAATAAAGAGAAAACTAACATTGTCATTGATATGTTTCTCTTCGTATCCTTTTCATTCCAGGCTTCCTGAGACACTGGTCCGTTTGGACCTGAAGGAAAACAACATTGACACAATACACGAACATGAGCTCAGACCTCTCAGGAGACTACAGGTGTTAAATCTCCGGAACAACAAACTCTCCACCCTGCCGGCTCTGAAACTGCTTTCAAAACTGAAGGTTCTGTATCTGGATGGAAACCCGTGGCAGTGTAGCTGTGAACTGCTTAAGATAAAAAAGACGCTTTTAGCAAAGCATGTGGAAATCAATCCTGATTTCTGCAGAGAGCCTGTCCATGCATCTCTTGAGGAATGGCGAGCGTATTTATTGGCACAAGTTATCTGTGAGAGGCAGACCAAGAATTTGTTGCTGGAGAGCAAAGATAATGAGGAATAGGATTATGATTTATAACCTTATATTTAACATAACTGATGTTATATGTTATAATTCGTGTATTGTTTTGCTGCCTGTTTTGTCCTCAATCTCATTCGGATCAACAATAAACAGATTTGTATTCGTGACTGTAACCATTGTGTGAAAATGAATCACACTCGTTTGTTTCATAACCGGGTCACTTGACTTTGATTCTCCTACAGAAACAAAAGAAGAAATTTTAAAGAACCATCAACATTGGACCCCAGTGAAATCAAATACTTAACCTGTAAAACCAAGAGGTTTTTTGTTTTGTAAAGTTTCCCATAAAGTACACAGCTCATCTTAATAATAAGTAAACAGAAAAATAATAAAATACAAGAATACATTATAAAAGTCGTTTTAATCCTCTATTCAAACAATTAAACATCTCCTTTAATAAACGTTCTCTTTAAACAAAGTAGTAATGAAACAATATATTATTTTTTTTAAAGTAGTTTTTTATCGATGCTTAGAACAGGAACATAACAAATGAGAAAGTATACGTCACATAATATCAACCAAAGCAATGACAAACAATAAACAACAAATAGGACAAATATATACTTATGTAAAATACATTAAAACAAATAAATAAATAAAAATACACTAAAAAAAGAAAAGACGTAGGGTATATTTCGTTTTATTTATCAAACGCACTAAAATAATACGCGATTTACGCGCGTTACGTATACCTCCGCGGCGGCCAATCACATCTCACGTAAGAACGGCTCTTCCGAGATCAGGCTTCAAACATCGTTTCCCAGAGCAACCAATCCAATACAAAACTCCTGACCGATCCTAGATCAGATCTTAGACGGCACGAGCTCGAGCTCTCCGCCGTCCAATCAGAGAGCTCCATGTCACAGCAGCGGGTTCAGAGGGGAAAGGTGGCAGGATGAAGAAATGGCGGCCGGCACGCTGCGGTGTTGGCAGTGAGCAAAATGGCACATTCCTCGATATTTCCTCTCTCGGATATATTTAGCGCGAGCGCCTGATTTAACCCCCCTACAGATATTAAACCGGGAACGCGTTTGAAGACTTCAAACCATGGCTGTACTGTACGAGATGGCGTGGCGGGTTTTGTACGCGCTGTTGCACCTTCAGCGCGCTCTGATCGCCTGGTTCCGAGTCCACATCTGGAGGTGGAAACGGGCCGTGGTGGCTTTATTATTGACCCTCGCCCTCGGCTTTTACAATCAGAAAAAGACTGGACCGGTGCGCAAAAGGGTCAGCCGCCGGGTGCGCTGGGGAGCGGACGCTCGGACGTTAGAGAAGGTGCCGCTTCACGTAGGGATATTAATCGCCGAAGAGGAGATCCAATACACCGACGTTGCAAATCTGGTGGTGTGGTGCATGGCAGTGGGCATCTCGTACGTCAGTGTGTATGACAGTCAAGGTAAGACTCGCTGGTCACGGAGTGCTTATGAATGAATTCAAGGGAAGTGAGTTCCAGACAATCACATGAGTGTCACGCGTCTAAGGGGCGCATCTGATGCCAAAGGTGGTTTGAGTACATCTGTTTACCCACTTTGTCTACCATAATGCACCCTCATGTTGTTCAAAACCTGTATATGACTGCTTCTGCAGTGGAACACAAAAAGAGAGATTTTGAGGGGTGTCTCTGTGGTTTTGTGTTCTTGCGATGGAGGTCAATGGGTGCCAATGTTGTTTGGTTTTCGAAGATCCTCATAATATTTTCTTTAGTGACACTAAACATACGACATGATGGTAAATAAAGGATTTAAAATAAACAATCTTGTTTTTAAACTTTCTTGTCATTGCATTATTAGAAGGGATGATCTGTCTTTGCCATGAGTCTCTTTCAGAACTGTATGTTTCAAAACGGAAGTGTGATACTTCTGGACTGTATACAGTATTGTGTTGCTTGCTTGCAACCTTTGACAGATATTTTACAACTGTCTATGGTGTGGTTTGTTTACAAAGCTCTAAACGTTATAATTGTTTTAATATCACAGTTGGGCAAATTTACCTTCTGTTTACATGATTTGTTTAGGCTTCCTTAGACCCTAATGAGAAATCAAGCGTTGAATTCATAAATGTGTACTCCTCATTAAACATAAAGAAGTGTCGTAGGTAAACTTGCCCTGTTTTATGACAGTAATGTGGCTTCGGGGGCGATTTATTGTGGTCTTCTAAATATTCATGATATAAAGTTTGTTGCATTTTATATCTCAGTATTTCCCTGCTGCCTGATGCCTCGTTTTCCGTTTCACAGATCTAAACCACGTTGTCTTTTGTGGTTCTTAATCTGAATTCATTTTAAACCGGTTTCTCTAAACACTCCCGACTGTGTTTGTGCCGGTTGGATTGTTGAGACAAGCAGAGCAATTGAGACACAGTAACACATTTCACCGTAAATCTTACGTCCAAAATGGTCCTGTAAAAATGTGAGGTTGCCATCAGCATTTATGTTGAAATCATTAATAAAAGGTTTGCAAATACGTTTTATAGTAGTTCCTGACTTTTTTAGAGAGTATAGAGAATATGAGGAGTTCCCATGAAATGTGAGTGTCTGTAGTAAATGTTTCTATTTACAAACCCATTTTTTGCCAGGTGTGTTCAGGAGGAATAACTCCAGACTGATGGAGGAGATCCTGAAACAGCAGCAGGATCTTCTGGGAATGGACAGTTCTAAATACTCTGTGGATTTCTTGAAGAACGGAACTGATAAACAGGAGCAGCAGGGTGAGGCTCAAAACTTGGGTCAAAGTTACTTTTAGGGCCCGTTGTGGGAAGACTGGTAGTTAGATGTCAAACAGGTTAGATGAGAATATTTCAGGTTTTTTGCAGCCAAGATCTGTAAGAAATGAGTTTCATTTGGCCAAATGTGCCCGGAGCAATTCATCTGTTGAATAACCTGACCGTTTGCAGCCTAAACCACAATGACATGTATACAGGAGAAACCCCCTTTACTTATTGTCATTGGTAAATGATACAAAATTCTTTTGGTGATGTCCTGTGGCGTGAAATGTTATACATCAGCTGTGACTGTTTTTGAAATCTTTTCTTCTTAAAACAATACATCTAACATTTATGAGCTCATATTAGTTGAAAAAACTGGACGGACATTGTACTTGGTTCCTTAAAAAAGTTTTTAAATGCGGTTGGTTATCATCCTCAACTGCAAAGATTAAAAACGCTTTGTTTGTTGTATCTCAATTCAATCAGATCACTTTACTCTTTACATTTTCTCTTCCTGTAAATAAGTAGAAAATGGACTATATCGAAGTCACACTCTAAAATATCCCAATGTCATCTTCTGTCTCAGTGTTGTCTTGCCAGTCAGTGGTGAAGGTTTTATCACCAGATGATGGCCAGCTCAGAATTGTCCAGGCAGCCCAGCAGCTGTGTAAGGCCGTCGAGCAGAAGGAGAAGACGTCCAAAGACATTGATGTCAGTCTTCTTGACTCATTACTCAGAGGTGAGGTTACAGTGCACCTGTCTGCTGGACCAGCAACACAGGCAAGCATTTAAATAAGAGAATATTCATGTTTGTTTGATATATAGATGTAAATTGAAGTTTGAAAGATTGTTGACAGCAGCTGGTCTATTTACACAGCTAATGCACGTTGTAATTGTAAGGATTCTTCCTACCATTGTTGGAAAAACTGCTTTGTACATTTCTTTGTTCTGTTGAAGACAAAAGATATTTAGAAAAATGAGGGAAAGCAAGCAGTTCTGGGGCACTATTGTTGACTACCACTGTATTTTTGGTTATAAGATTTCCTCCAAACATCTTTCTCTGTGTTCATCAGAACAAAGAGATTTGTGTAGTTTTTGAACAATTTTTGGGAGAACTGTCCCTTTAAAAAGCACATGCTTAACAACTCGAGTACTCCTGATAGTACTGACGTCTGTTGTTTACCCGTGCAGAGTCACAAAACAGACCCGACCCAGACCTGGTGTTGAAGTTCGGTCCTGTGGAAAGTACTCTCGGATTTCTGCCCTGGCACATTAGACTAACAGAGATTATGTAAGTATGTTTGTGTGTGTGCTTGTTTTTAAGTTGGTGTTCCTCTGTTTACACACTACAGGCCAGTCCCTTTTGGGGGTCATTTTAACTCATGGTTTTCTTGCTGATGATATAAAATGAAAGCTAAATTCTTGAATCACACTGTAGAGTGCAATGAGTTTGAAGAATACCCGAACATCATTTTTTATACCATTGCCAGTGATCATTGTTCTTATCATGGTATTGGTACAGTACAGATCTCAGTTCAAAGTAAACGGCTGAATATTCGTAAGAGCGATATTTTGGCATTAAAAGATCCATCACGTGATCGATGTATTTATTTTGTGTAAGCACACTTTTGTGCACAGCACATTTGCTGGCGTTTTGCCTGGAGAGAGAACACTTAAATCTTGTAGTGAGATTAACAGCTAAACCTGTTTGCACTGGCTTTCTGTGGGTCATCATTCATTTGCATAATACAAGAATAATTTTGCTACTGTATTTGGGTTTACGTCCTTTAATGTTTCATTAGTTAGTGCTATGAGATCTGATGCCAGTCTTGCTATCAGGCTAGAAAAGAATTGATCGGAAACAAGATTTAGCATTTTGTTCATCTCGTCCGCTAGATGGCAGTGTTTCACTGTTTTGTTAAGACGGACACAGCCAAATTATCTTCAGTTTTCCAGAATTTGTGTTTCATTCTGTGAGCTACTAACAATATTCCTCCCAAATTTCAAATAATAATGTTTTTTTATTTAAAAAAATGAAACCTGGAGAAACTTTTCATTACTTTCTGTAAAAACACACGCCATTTAATAAAAACGATTTTGTGCCATATCTATAATTTTTCAGTTTGTTATAAAGTAAAAAACTCGATGAACATCATCTATGTGTGTTGATTCCATCATGTTTTGCCAGAGGTTGTACATTCATACATTTATAATTCCTTATTTTTGGTTTATGTCCCATGCAGCTCCTTACCGTCCCACATCGACGTCTCTTACGACGACCTGCACGGTGCTCTCCAGCGTTACACGAGGTGCGAGCAGCGCTTGGGCAAGTGAAGAACCGTCTGCGGAGAGAAGAACAGAATGAAGAGAAAGGGGTGGAGGGGATCCATCCCTTTCCTCTTGTTTACAGTACAAGCACTGGAGCCCCAGCGTCAGCAACCAACTGCCGTTCGTCCCCGTCCGGATCATCTCCGCTCTTCTCCGCAGAGGCCTGCCTGGTGTCTCTGCGTGTATGTGGTTGTACTTGTATGATTGTGTGTGTGTATGTGTGTGAATGGTACATCTGCTCATCTGAAGGACCCGAGCGCCACCCTGTCTCACGCCAACCAGCAAGCTGGTCGCAAAACGGAGCTCCGTTAGCCATGTGGTGTAAATTCTCGCTTTCCATTTACGTAGTTCTGGATACGTGCTGTACTTTGACGGACTCGTACGAACCACGTCTGTGCACTGAACTTTATGGTGGTGATGTACAATGGCACGTCCCGCATAACGTGACTCTGTGATGTTTTAGGCCTCGGAGGTGAAGTACGTTATGGAACTTGCAAAATATGAACTTTTCAATAATGGTCTTTTAGTCTCTCAACTGCTTTGTGACGGTGCGACAAGAGATTTTCCCATTGATAAATCTTCTGCATGTAGAATCAACATTGATCATCCCATTATAGCTTTACTATTGAAGTGGATTTGGTTATATTTGTGTTTATTTGTAATTGTTGTTTGACTGTGTGCAGTTGTGCCACAAATTACACTAATAGGCATTAAACCCTGATGTTTGTAATTCCAAGTGCATAAAATTGATAGTTTCGCATCGTCCCCCGAAGCTCTTGCTGTTTGTAATAGCTCACAGTGCTAATTATGTTTTTATTTGATCATTTTTCTATTTAAATTATACATAGGTTTATTTTCCCCAGTCGATATCTTGAAATCAAACACGTATGTTTTATATTGACATTCTTTGAGATCCATAATGGCATAGGCTTTGCATTATGCACGCATCACAACGGCTTTGAAGAAATCTTAAATGTAGAATTCGTGGCTTACTGTTGGCAGGGTTGGTTTACCAGCGTCCAGCGTGCATGTACAATAAACATTTCAGAAACCTAATTTGCGTCTCTCTTGAATGAGAATGACATTGAATCAAATCCCTTTCGATGCACTACGGTGGCTGACACAGGACTAAGATGTCGTCACGTTTTCGCTTCTTTGCCGAAGAAGAGCACTTTGTGTGGTGGACATGCAAGGGGACCCGCGATGTATGTAGACAGAAATAGCTCATTCTAAGGTAATAAAAACATAACACTTCATTATGTAATCTATATGTCTTTATACAGATGAGATATATTATATTGCATTTCTGTCAGTAGATCCTCCAGAAAAATACACATAGGACCTTTAGTCAGAGCATAGAAGCATAAAAGGCTTTCTGTAGCAAGTCTTCATCATAATTTCTTTGCAATAATTTTCATCCATAAGGACCTCATGTTGAGATAATAACTTGCCAACAAAGTCATCCAGAGGGTCCAACCAAAGGCAAATAGCATAAAACAGAAAAGGCATTAAAAAAAGAAAAAAACAAACAAAGGTGTCTGCACTAGATGAGCAGTCTATTATAAACTCCGATGATGTTTGATTTAATTGGGACATTAAAGCCAGTAAAGGATGGAGGGTGTAAGAAACACAGCCTATTCTTATAAAACATCAATGCCTAAAAACATCTGAAGTAGATCACACGTAGGTCAGAGATGTTAGAAACATACTCTTCAAGATTGAACATTGTCTGCAATAATTATTTCACTCTTTATACAATTTTAAAATAAATATTTAAGTCTTAAGGGAATTAAATTGTAAAATGTTTCTGATAAAATTATGGAAAATTGAATTATAGATCAAAAGTATGTATTTAACACGCTCGCCTGCCTCACGAGACCAAAATAAAGTATCTTTGAGCCTTTCAATTTTAGGTGCACGTTGAAAGGTACGAAATAATTCAGTTTCCGCCGATAATCTCGTTGCATTATGAAGATCTACTCTATAGACCACTTTGGAATACATAAACGGTGATGTTCCAACACTGGTCCTGAAGAACTTCCTGTTTCAGTTTTTAAATGCTACACAAGAACCGAATCAAAGTGTTAAAGCAATATCTTTAAGATTGAATATGTATGTTAGATTAAAAAAATATATAACGTAAAAACTGAAACCATAAGTGTTTCTGGTCCAGTGTTTACATCTTCTGAAGTGGTCTATATTTACTCCTCATTTTCATCTTATTTCAGTTTCTTTTCTTTTTTTGTTTTCTAAGTGGATTGGCAGGCTTTCAGCGTGTTCTTTATAAAATGCTGTTGCACACTACACACATTTATTTATTTATTTAAGCGTCTACAGCAACACATTATAACTGCTTAATGTTTGCTGCTCAACATGAACATTCACACAATGTAATTATTTTTAAAGTAGTGAGAGGTTTGCAAATATCACGTTCACTGTAAAAATGTAGGTTCAACTTTAAAAATAAGGAACCTGGTTGACTGCTGTATTTTTAGTTAATGCAACTTAAAAATATTAGTCAACACATTTTGCATCAAATTCACTGAGTTAACTCAGATTTTTAAGTTGAAATAACCCAAATTTGAAGGCAATCGGGTTTTCCAAGTGTTGTTGAAACCTTCAAAGACATAACATGTAGTCACTTAAATACAGCTTGTAAAGTTGAAGGTTGTTAAGAGGCACTCTTACATTTCAGAGTCTGAATAACCTTTTTTTCCACTACGTGGTCCAAATTCCAGTAGTATAAATCAATTTTGGTGTAAAAAAATGATTTGACCTTCAACTGAACAACAGCATTAAGTAGAAAAGATCATTGCATCACGCACAAACATGTCTGGAAATATTGAATTATTTCAGTAGCAAGTCATGAAAACTAAGCTATTGAAAGCACAACCGTTTCCAAATGAACACTGTCAAACAAATGCAAGCCGTCTCTTGTTTCCATGGTTTTGCTCTCGATGTGTCTAAATTGAAAGAAGAAAATAAAGTCAGTGCCAGGAGATATGAAAATTATTATTGGCACAAGATTATATATTTATCTGTGTCTGGTGGACTGACCTTTACTGCGTGTTGTTGTTTTGCTCAGTTTAATAATCCTTCGTTTTTTTATCGTGTTCGGTTGTGATAAAGCAAAAGCCCAAGTGGAGCTCGAGTCTGTCAAAGAATAGCATTGATCGGCTATCCACTCCCCCACGGCAAATAAGATAAATATTACATCAGCTAAAACCTTGAATAAAAACAAATCAATTTATCACTAGAGCGCATTGAACGGAGGCGAAAAAATAAGTCAAGACAACAAAATAAGGACTCATTGTAGATTTGTCAAAGCCTGGATTATCACTGGGTTGTTTTAGGGAACACACAACAGACGGGATGCATTAGCGGTCACATAAACCCACTCAAGACCCTTTACTTTACGATGTCTGCAGCTCCCTCTTTTATTGATTTCACTGTGTGGCTATTTATATGCAGACACTGTCAGGTCCTTCTTTTTTAATTGGGTGTTTGCTGGTACAGAGTACTTCACCCAAAAATGAAAATTGTGTCATCATGCCTTCGAGTTGTTCCAAATCTATATAAATATTTTTTTTCTGATGAACACAGAGAAAGATATTTAGTCGAATGCTTGTAACCAAACAGATCTCACCCCCCATTGACTGGTAGGAAATTATCATTTTCTTTGTTCTGTTGAACACAAAAGAAGACATTTTGAAGAATGTAGGACAGCAAACAGTTCTGGGGCACTTTTGACTATCATTGTCATTTTTCTACTGTGGAAGTCAATGGGGGGCAAATTCTGTCTGGTTATCAGCATTCTTCCAAATATCTTTCTCTGTTTTCATCAGAACAAAGACATTTATACAGATTTAGACTTGAAGGTGAGTTAATGATGACACAATTTTCATTTTCGAGTGAACTGTTTCTTTAAGGTTCAGAACAAAGCACATTGCACTGTAGCCTACTGAACAATAGCCTTCTCCATCTGACTGTTTATTTCAATTTGTTTTATATTTAATAATATACTGCATACATAATATATTATAATATTTTAATATAATAACATTATACCATATAAAAAAATTATACTATAATATTAAATTGGTATATTATACATTTTGATTATATATAAGAGGTAACATATTTTTCATATCTTTAATTACAAATGCAAAACAAAAACCTTTATTTTCATGATAATTTGAGGACACAAGTAAGGGTTTGCGATCATGTGATACCAATTTCCAATACTGCCTATTACTGTTGAACACATTTATCATAGAAATGTCTATTTAACTATTTGTTTTATAGAAGTAGATGTGGTAATTTAGCATGAAACGTCCCACGACAGCGAGAAATCCAGGAGGTCGATTAACTAATAACTCTGCATCTTTTCACAGGATTAAGCCGAATTTAATTTTGGTCACTGGGATGTTTTTCTCACGCAGACCTGGCAACCCGGTTCAAGAATCCAGACAGAACAATGTACGTCAGCTTCAGGAAAAAAAGACTCAAATTCAAGGGCAGAAAGAATGATCCAATGGTCACAATGCCAGCTACTTGGGGAAGCAACATCCATTAAACGTGTTGTCTGCTTCCCTAACACGAGCATTCCCTGAAGGTTACTATTGCACCTGCTGTCTGTACATTCCCGTCTGAACGAGCCAATGACCCCTTCTGTGCGGTTTGGGCACAAAGACTGTACTCCATACTGCGGTTTCTCACACATGCAATGTAAGACTGAATCCTGTTCAGCATGCTGGCCACTGGTTTCCATGACAACAAAGGGGTAATGATGTGATGGGTGGTCGAAGCCTCTATGGAAACAGTACTTTCTCAGCCTAAACACTGACTGACATTGAACTCTAACATTACATTAAACTTAAAATGAATATTGGAATTCACTTTGAACCCTTTTTCCATGTGTCAAACCAAATAAAGGGTATGCGCATTAAACAGGTGTGTCGCGAATACGATTCATGTATTGATTTTGGACCAAAGTGTCCATAGCTGTTGTTCCCAGGTGTCATCTGTGAAAACAAATCTATCCCATCTGTGCATTCATCTTTTTACTTTCTTTTCCTCTCGTTGGCTCTGGGAGATCAATGGTCAATAACAGCCTTTATAATAAGAAAAACTGAAACGTGTAGAAGAAGAATAAAACAATCAAACTGTTTTCCATGGTGTACAACAAAAATGAATAAATATAACAAAAATGTTTGATAACTATTGGCCATGCATGCTGGGAAAACATGTGACTTCTTATGATTTTTCCGTATTATTTGTTATGATTAATACATAATAACAATAATGCATCATATAGTAATATTTAAAGTAATTGCTCATTTATAATTTAAGTATTTTATTGTAATATCTAGGCTTGCACTCATTTCTGCATTTTATTGTCAAGGTTACATGCATTACAGTATTTTATTCTCACGTTACAATGGTATTTTATTTCTACAATTAAAAAATTGTGCCACGCTTACATTTATTTATCGCTTTTATGTTTTTTATCACCGTCATTGGTGGCAGCTTCACAGTGTAAACAGCGCCCCCCAGCGGCACACTCGTACCTCTCACTGAAAAGACGACCCGCCTCCAACACTCGCGGCAGTCCAGCGCTGGCGTTCAGAAGATGCTCACCGAAACCCCAGGACACATCTCCTCGCAAACCACACAGGAAAACGGGTGCATCCCCGTGCATGAATCTTAAACACCCAGCAACCTCTCGGACCCTTCGACATCTTTACAGCATCACCTACCGGAGATACATACACCTGTTCATTTCCAACTGGATTATGGAAAGCTGAAGCTGGTCGGAAGGAATGATCACTGCTCACCGATCGCTGTAGTTTCCAGCTTTAGATATGATTCCCGAACGCCAGAACCATGTTGTCACCACGATTGAGACCATGCCAGAGACCGTCACAGCAGCTTCTCCGTCTGTGTTCCAGAGGATGAAGAAAGTGTTGAGCAGGTGAGAGCAACTACATGATGGATCACATCCGACCTGGATGCATCGGTGATGGTAGTCGTGCTGTGCATGTTTGTGTGAGGTTAATAAGGCATGCTCAAACAGGTTTGTTTTATTGAATTGTGGATGTTAAACCCACCTGTTTTGATGGCCAGATGAGAGTTTTTAATAGTGAATCCCAATGTGATGTTCGCATTGTAGCATCCAAATGAACGTTTTGACTAAACTGATGTCTTTTGGACTGGCATCACGGGTGATACATCCTTATTTGACCTTAATAGCAATTGTTTAAGGTTATAAAAGCCTACATGGATGTGTGTGTGTGTGTGTGTGTGTGTTTAAACCCACCTGTTTCAATGTCCATATTAGTGTTTATAATAATGAATACAAATCTGATACTGTTTGCATTGATGCATTGTACTGAATGTCTTGACTGAACTTGATTTGTCTTTATTTTAGCTTCATGACCTAGTTGCAGGTTTTCCAAATGGTGAATTTCGGATAAATAAATCTTCGTCATTTAGTCGGACAATCATTTATGGGATGTGATCTTTTGTAAAGGCCAAGTCGCAGACACGCATTTCACGATGCACATTGTCCTTCAAATATAGTTTTTCTGTGTATGCACGCTTGCACGCTTTTCCTTTACAAATCACTTCATCGCAGTGACCGAAAGGTCTTGTGGAGAAATGCACACTACGACTCTTTTGTTTTGGGGTGTGTGCGTCCATCCATCTCAAGCGTTTGCTCGCCTCGAAGGAATTTCTTTCCAGAATGCCCATTCAAGTGGCCATAGAAAACCTGCCGTGTACTTAAACACAACAAACCCATTTGACCCAATGAAAGTGAGATCCGATCAACCCAGGGTTGAAAATCTGCACTTGGTTTTGTTCTGAGTTCATTAGTTCGGGTCGGGGCGGGTGTCAGAAACTCTGTAGTGTTTTACAAAGGTTATTTGTTTATTTGTATCTATTTAAACACGACATAGTTGCTAGACATTAGGCAACACTTGCTTCTGAGACAGTAAACCGTTTTAATAACCCATTATAATAAAACATAATGATGTTAATATATAATCCCATCCTGTTTATGTTAGATATTGTGATCCGGGATAACTGCTGATGCTGGTTGGAGCCATAATGGTGGCATTTCACTTTTATTCACGTTATGCGTGAGTTAATGAATGCACTTAAGATTTGCATGACGTTTGTTAACCCGTGTGTGTAGGTTGGCCGGACGGATGCTGTTACTCCAGTTGTGTGTGTGGTTATGCGTGGAGAAGGACAGCTGGTAGTCCTGGGTCAGATGAGTCAGGCAGCCTGTGCTCTCTCCTTGCCATCTGCTGGTCTTTTTATACCCACCACTTGCCTTTATTTTCCAGAACAATGTCCCTGGAGGTAGAATCAGTGCAGGGGAAGATCGAGTTGCAAGCTGGGTGCTTCTGGGCCCATTGTGAAACTGCCAAGAGTGAAATCTGCTCTTGGGTAGAAACAGGGATTATTCTTCTTATTTGGGACTTTGGGAGTGATCTTTTAACCAACTGGAAGCCACTGTGTAGGAATTAACATTTTCTTAGGGGCACCTGCTAAGATGAGCATCACTAGTCTATTACTATTGCTAAGTGTTGAGTAAGTGATTTGAACCCTAAACTTGGGTTTGTGATACGGGTGTGTATGGTACATCAAATCGTGCACCTTTTCTTAATCAGATCAGATGAGGTCAGATGAAAAAAAGGTGACAAATTCCCATGCATTGATGTAGGGGTTGAGACATATGTAGGGATCAAAATATCAAATAAAGTTGGGGTGGGCAGTCCAGGACACCCTAGCAACAATATAGAAAAACCATGGTAACCCAAGCTCATGATACATGCAAACCTTACATTTTTTTGGAACTCAAAAAAAATGGCTTCAAAACCATAAAATGGTTTAATATGCTTTAAAAAAAGTTGGAATAGCATATCAATTATTTATAATATATAATGATCTGATATACGATTATGTGTATATTCCATTATTTGTGTTTCTGCAAACTGATAGTGGCTGTGCATGGTATTATCTATCTTGGTTAATGTTGTCTGTGTCACAGAGACACCAGGTCAGGGCCGTCTCGAAATATGCATTAAAAGTTTACATCTAGACAAGAACGGATCAAATCCCCTGATGTGTCCTTGATCACTTGCGTGGACTTATGACGCTATATTTCCCGACATGCATTTCGCAGTAAAACAGCTAAATGCTTATATTATTATGGTTATCTTGTCACTAAATGTAGTTTTAAGAGTGGTTTAGGCGAGAATGTATGTGTTTAAAGTTCTGCAGTTGGTTAAAAAAGATTGCGTCTGTTAAAATTTGTTTTGGAGATTTTGAGATTCAGGCAGTCACCGGGTGCTCAGCGTTCATGTACCTGCCCGACGTAGAATCACCTCGGCAAGTGTTTCTGAGTCTCACAGCTGGCTCTGATGTATCTGTAGCATTCACACATGAGATATAATTCATTTGGGGTATATCTTGGTCTTATTTGTTCCCGGACAAATCGTTTTAAGTGATGGCAACGTTAAGTTTCACTTTTCTATTTTTGATTTAATGTTGTACGTTGTCGGAGCGCTTCCTTCTGGATTAACGTTACTTTTGACTCATCTCAGTATCTTTTCTTATGATTCATTAAATGTATATGACTACCTCGCTTTAGCTACACACAAATACAAAGATGTTTTCACAAAGTATTCGTGGCTTCAATACGGTCTATAGGTCCCAACTTGTTGAAGCTACAAAAAGCGCATCCATCCACCATCCATTCGATAAAATGTTTTTGAATGACTCTGGTGGGTTAATCTGAGGTTGAGAAAATGATGACAGATCTTCATTTTTGGATGAACTATCCCTTTAAATCTCATTGGTTCTTGTGTGTCTCATGAGAAGTGGTCATGATATTTCGTATAGAGAACCAATTGGATTCAAAGTTACTGATATGTTGAGATATTTACAATTAGGGTTTTTGTTCTTGATTCATCGAATAATATATGATTCATTTTGAGACAAACCTATTGTTTCACTTCAGGAAGTTTTACACACTGTAGTTGTTTGGATTACTTTTATGATGTATGTATGTGCTTTTTAAAATGGAGACCTATGCAAGTACATAACATGACAGATATTTTAATTTAAAAAATGTAATCAGTTTGACTGATGAAAAAAAGTCATACAGTACATATGCGAAATCATAAGAGTGAGATTATTTTCACTTTCAGATGAACTATTGCTTTAAAGGTCCAGTGTATGACATTCCTTTGGAAGCACTACAGTGGCTGACACAGGACTAAGTTGTTGCCGTGTTTTCACTTCTTTGCCGAAGGAGATAACGTATTTACAAAACGTGCTCTGTCGAGCAGTTTGTCCGTTTGGGGCTACTGTAGAAACAACATGGTGGATTCCATGCAAAGGGACCCGTGGTGTATGTAGATAGAAAAAGCTCATTCTAAGGTAATAAAAACTTCATTATGTAAGGATTTTATACACCTCTGAAGACATAGTTTTGTATATTATATTGCATTTCTTTCAACAGATCCTCAAAAAAACGACACATGGCACCTTTAATGGTGTCACTTTGTTTCTCTGATAGACACAGGTTTACAAATTGCAATGTATATGTGCTCTTGTGTTTCAGATTTTTTGTAAAAATAAAAGGGATAAGAGCTTTTTCCAGCCACGTGGGATGAGATAAAGAGATATTTATGCTAAATCTAATCACATTTAGTTTAGCGGATTCTGTTCACATGGAAAAGTTTATTATATTTGCGAGTAGATGAAAGTGGAAATTGCAAATGGTCTTTAACGGATTATACTTCCTTTGAAACTGATCAAGTAAACAGTATCAGTAGTTGAGGATTTGTGGATGTCGATTGGAGGTCATTGATAAAATGCATAACCAGAGGGCACGTGATGTTGTGTCATGTTGACAAACATTTATTACCTTAAATGGCACAATTAAACATTTTTTGGTGATACAGGCAACATCATAGCGGATTAGATTCACTTGGATGTGGCAGGAAAAGCTCATTCTAAACTTTATTTTTCACCTGTGATAAGCATTGCAGAAAGGGACGAACGCAAAGGGTGGTGTCAGATAAAGAGAAAATGTTGTTGATATTTATTATACAGTTCGCCCGTGTGATCGAAATGGCAAATCCGCCTTTCGTGCTCTGCCCTTCTAAGTGAGTGAGGCACTTGGCTGCGATTGGTATTCGTCCAAAGTTTCAGTCACATAAACTGTAGTTACAGATGATTTTTAATATTTATTTTAGATCAATTCGCTTTATAATACAGTAATATTTTATAAGGAGGAGCGCAGATTACTTTTGTATTGCTTATATCTGCTGTTAAAATAAAACAATCGTATGACATGCCACTAACTACCACCAAACAGCCCCCGCAGGCCAAATTAGATTTTTGGGTGTTTAACAAGGGATGTTCATGTTTCTAGTTTAAAAAAACCTTTAATTTAAGAACTACTTGAACAGAATACTCGGTAGACACGTTTTTGAATTTTTTTATTAAATGGCCTCTTAGCACGTTTTCAGGGTCGTTAAAACGTAATGCAATCTTTAAAGAAAGTGTCTCCTTTTCTAAGCAATACTTGGAATGTTCATGACTCGTAGAGGAGGGGGTGGACTGATGTTATTGTTCTGGTGCACCCAAGCCATTCACAACAGTGTAGACTTCCCGGATCTCCCGTTTCCTGTGGTTCTGTTACCGAATCATGCGAAATGTTAAATGAAAAATGTCATTCAGGAGCTGTTAAAATTGAGATAACATACAGTCTCCATTATGAAATTCTTCCGCTGATAACGAGCCTCTTGGTTTTGTTTGAAGCTTAATGCCCACTTACTTGCTTTGTTGTACATTTATGAGCAATTTAAGCTGTGCGTCCGAATCAGCTTTGTCCGGGCTTAGCGGGACATCCTTCCATCAATGCGGTGCAACATCTTTATTTCCATTTTTTGAGATAGACGTCAGAGAAGGCCTCGTTCACGTTGTGTATTCGCTTGGCTTGGTGTGAATCTGTTTTTAGATTAGTGGCACAGGTTGAGAATAAGGAAAATGTCAGCACTTGGTTTTCTTTAGTAGGAAGCGCTGGGTTTCCATCTGTCTTTCTGGTTGTGTTTGGGACCACAGTGATGTCTTTTCGTGACGAACCAAACAATCTAGATAAAAAAGCTCTAAGGTTTTTCCTTTCTTTTAGTTGCTCATCAGAAAGTTGCAGCAAAGTCAAATATGAACGTTGGGTGGATGGCAGAATCCTTCCAGTTAAATGTGATTAATTGAGGTGAAAGAGATTAAACGAGTGTCTGCTTTTCTCCGTCTGTGAATGAAGGACACCATGGATTCAATTTGCCTTCACGTGAAGGGTATGAGGAACGCAGTATCTCAAAGAGAGACCGTGCTTTTCATTATAAAAGAGCAACCCAGAGCAAAAACAGTCCCAGATAGCAATATAAAAATGCCTTTCCCATTGAAATCTATTTGAAATATTAGTCAAGGTTTGATGATGCTTGATTTAATTGACATGATCATTTTCTGCTTTCTTTCTATGACTTGAACATGATGTTTTGCTACTTTTCCATACTTCCAGATAAATAAGCTCTGGCTAAGGTTTGTGAATCGAATTGGCATAAACATATGTATTGCAGACATGGATGCTCATGCGTGTTGATGATCATAACCAGTCTTTGAAGTAAGGGATTATGTACACAGCCAGTTGTTATCGCAGAAATAAGAACAGACAGTGTGGAAAGTGTGACCAGGACTTGGGTCTTGTATCAACTGAAGGGGCTTATTTGCGATAACAGCCGTCTGCTTGTACATTATTCCACTATTTACATGGCTACTTGGCATGAGACTAAACTGAACACGAGAAAAAACTGGACAAAAACTTGCAATGAAATGTGAATTTGAAATATTTCATTCGCTAATTTTCACCGAACGCGAGGAAAACATTTTTACTTTCAGAAATGACGTTCGAATGTCACGAACAGGCAATTTGGTTTAATCATTTGTAAATATAATGTCAAAAGATATATTTTTATTTAATTTGTCAAAAAAACCTGTCAAAAGGATTCGCTGCTTCCGGGTTACCGTGTGTTATTATTTTTGAGAGGTTGTTATCTGGGAATAACGTACCTGCAAATGTCGAGACTGGCCAATCAGAATCAAGCATTCCAATGAGCCGTGTAAGCTTCAATAAATGGTTTTGGTTGAGCTGTGTTATAGTTTTTCAGGATGTTGTAAAGCTGCGTATAATTCATTCACTCACTGACAGACAATCGGTGCGCATCAATGCGACGAGAGTTGGAATATAATCCATGCAACACTTCCACTTGAAACCTCTCGAGTCGCCCTGACTCAAGACTTGACAGATTTCAGTTATTTCAGTGACATTTTTTATGATGGATCTACTTTTGATGGAAATTTAGTCGCACTGAGATCGTAAAGGCCTGTGTGCATTAACACCATATAAAATGGGTCCTTAGATTTAAACTTGCAATAAATATCAAATAATATCGGGCACATTTTGGTAAAATAAAAGAGTTCAGTGTGAAATACGTTTTTACACTTTTCAGAGGAAAATACCTAAATTGTTTACAGTTGTCTTTGCATCAGAGAAAAAAATTAAGGGTCAAAAATTGCATTAGAGAAATTCCATTGTACATTGTTAAAATGTATTTTTGTTTTATGCCCAGATAAAAATGTTTTTGGTTTGATCTTTTATATCCCAGAATGTAACTTCTCTAATGCCTAGTGTTTCTAGTCTCTTTGCAACATTTCTTTGTCTCATTTCTCATCTCTTCGTCTTGTTTCTTATTCTCATCTCGTCACATTTTTACGTCTCATCTATTTGTCTCATCTCATCTTGTCTCGTCTCTTCGTCTCCTCATCATCTGTGATTTTTCTCTCATATGAGGTAACGCTCCATGTCCATAAAAACAGTATCTATCATAAAAATAGAAGAAAGAAATGATTGTTTCTTTTCTACCGTAACCTTTTCATGCTGTTAGTAGCACATCCGAAACTGCACCTTCAAGACATTAAACAGGGAAGATGAGACAGATTTATCTTGTCTTGAGGGTTAATTAAAAGGACCGATCGTCCCTGTTTGTCTTGACGCAGTATTGCTTGTTCATTTCCTCGCACAGCGCGCTTTATTTCCTGTCGCACAGTGTCCAATAAACAGATGTTATGATAGAGGCATTTCAGTGGCATTAGTCAATATCCTCCCGTGGCATCTACAGTAGGTTTGTGAGATTTTATCAATGCATTTAGGCAGCTGTAAAATCAAACTCCCCGCTTTGTACTGTTCTGAGATTTGGAATATTGGAGCATTCCTATCGGCTTAGAAAAATACTGCCTAGTGTAGTCTCTTAGGAAATTGTGAGATGTAAGTCAAAGGTCAATAGAGAGAGGATGTGTCGCCGTAGATGGCAGGACTCCAATTTTCCGGCTCTGTTCCTCCATTTAACAGTGTCTTCATGACTGCCAGGGAGTGATGTAAGGCGAAGAGCATCCGCACATAATCAAGGCATTGATCGGACTGGATGTCTTCTCTGTGCTCTTAGTGGTCGTGCAGACGAGATCACACTCGGAGAAGAGAAGATGGCTAATCTCAGCCCATATCTTAAATGTCAAAACGAATGGACATGGAACGTTTGTTGTATTATTCTGAATGAATCCAATATTTTATATTGGCATGTTGTTTATGCCATGTGTCCATTAGCTCCCAACTGGGTGAGAAATGCTGAAATCCGGTTGTTGTCCTAATACAAAAAAACAACAAGACTGAATGAATATTGTGTTCTCTTAGGTTTTTGCATTTACAGTATTTACTGAAAGCATACAGTATAAGTATGCACGATCTGTTTTTTAAAAGTTTGAGTAATAAACAAAGCATTGAAGGTAAGCAATCTCATAATGCAATGCAATCCTACTAGTGCAACAAAATACCCCCTTAAATAATATCAACGCTGATTTATTTTGTTAATTCATTTCCCATTTGATCGTGCAGAAATGTTTGCATTTTACTAACTGTTTTTAAAAAGACTTTTAAATATTATTATAATACACATTTGATGTTTGGTCATATATTTTGCAGCACGATGTCATGCGGCTGTAATTTAGCAAGTGTTTATCATATTGAGGCATTATTTAATAATAAACATTATTAATGATTATTATTATTACCTCTCTTGTGGTTTACTAGTGTTAACTAGCATTCCTTCAATTGCATACACGTCTTAGATGATTGAGGATCTGGCTTTGGAACCAAATGATAACCAATAATAAAACTTTACGTCATGCTGTTTGAAGGGTTCATTTACATCCATCTTTACTCAACATCACGCGTTCAAAAATGGAGATGCTCATCTTTATATCCTGTTTCTTGGGACTCGACTGATATTTAAATGGTCCTGTAATGACATCACCAGCCCTGTTTCCCCAAGGTGCACCTGACAGAAGAGCAAGTAGCTTTTAGCATTCACAGCGTGCGCTTCAGACTCCACTCGGCTCGTCCCAGCAGAGCGGCAAAGCTTAGCTAAGCAGCCCCGGATCACGGACGTGGCTTTACTGATGAATAGGAATCTCTAGGGGAGAGTGAGGGTATCGGATCATTGACTTGTGGGAAGTCATTAGCCCACCTGGCAAACCTTAAACTACATTACTATTCTTAGGGTGGTGTTCTCAGCTCTGATGCGTCTGATGGAACGGGTGCATACAGTCCCATCACCGGTTAATGAGGTTTAGGCTTGACTAACTGCGTCAGGCTTCAGAAGCCACTTGGAAGACTTTAGTGTGCTCTCATGAGTAAGCGTGAACCATCCCCGGAGCTTAAGATTAGAAGAAGAGAGAAAACAAGAGAGGGAGAGGAAAACAAAAACGTGAGGTTAAAATAAGGTGGTGAAATGTTGAGATTGAAATAAATGATTTAATGAAGCAAAATGATAACTCGGAAAATTCTGGAGGCAGAGCTTAGTTTTCATTTTAAGATTTGATTGGGTCAGGAAGAGGAAAAAGATGCTGTGATAATTTTTTCCTAAAGGTTAAAAGGTTCAATTTGATTTGACTTATTAACCTGAATAACTAATACAAATTATTTGTCCAATTTTAGGATAATATTTCATATTTTTTGTTGTCTGAAAGGTGATGTGTAAAAGGTTTGTAAATCTAAATTAAATGACATCTTAGTATAAATATGTTTGTTTTTTGCTTAATGTGCAAACACAAAGAAAAAATGATCATTATACATTCGATAAGCTTTATGCTTTACAATATTTGTATGGTATATGCATGTCATTTGTCAGATTTTTCTTTCCCGTTAAAAAATAATTCATACTTCTTTTAAGCATAAACCTTAGTTAATTTTCTCAAATGTCTATTAAAAACTATAAATGAATCTTGTTTTGAGGATGAAATATATATATTTGCTGATAAACAAGGTAAAAACATTGAATCTTCAATGCAAAAAACATTTTCATTTTTCAAAGACTTTTTCTGCATGAGCTTGTTCCATAAAGGCTTTCTATGCACATGATTCGTGAATGGATGTGTTTGTAGGAAGAAGGAAATATCATCAGTTCGGATACAAAGAGAGATTCTGTGTATGTTCGCGAGAGGATGTCAGCCCACATCAGTTCTGCCGCTTCTGGGTATTTTTAGGCCGGAAAGCATTCAGAGAGTCTGTAAAATGAGGGTCGTTCCCTGTCCAATGATAATGAGCCCCTATATCACTATGTTAAAGCGATATCTATTGTTACAACGATAGTTTGTGTGAGGAACGGACAACGAATGGAAATTGAAGTTGTTATTGCCTGATCATTTTCCCCTCCAGTGAGCTGCTAATGGCTGAATCTTTGAGTCAGTAAGTGAATCAAATGAACCCATTGTGATTCAAAAGAGTGATTAGCAAAACAGACACATCACTTTTGCCAGTCGAGGTTGATAATGTAATTATGTAGTAAAAATCGATAGAAATACGTGTTTCATTTGTTTTGGATGCGGGGGGATTTTCGCAAAGGAAAATAAAATGTCTTAAACATTTGCTGACCTTAAAGGCTTTAGATATTTTAAAGAGAAAGGTTTTTTTTAGTGACATGTACCGTGTTTATGCAGTAATGTTATTGCGGTGAGTGAAATCGTCTTTAAGTGTATGGTGTATTTGTGGTCTTCATATCCTTAACTTGCAGTCGTGGTGTTATAAGGGATAAATGGGAAGCTCGTTCTTCTTAAAGGTACAGGAAAAATAAAAATGCATTATTTACTCACCCTCAAGATCGGTATAAATTTCTTAGTTCTGATGAACACAGTAAATGCTTGTAGCCAAACAGTTCTTGGCCACAATTGACGACAATAGTTGGAAATATTGCTTTATAAATGCCATTATTCTTTCACTTTTCGATTTCTCCATATATCAAACAAAGCAAGAAACGGATGGCAAAACAATCATAGCAGTTGAGTAGTATCCTCCCAAGATGGCGGCGCCACTGCAACGTGCAAAATAATTTGTGACGTCAACTTCACATTCTCAATAATTCATTTTTTGCATGTATTGTTTTATAAGTATTACATTTTCTAGGTTTGATTCTGCATCTAACGTTTCAACATAAAAATAATTGCTACCGTTATCTGCTGTCCTCTGTCACGCTAATACGTTTTGATTCCTAGACTGCTGTATGTCTGCTTTAATATACTCCACAATATAAAAAATCACAGTTTGTGGAAATGGTCCACGAAAGGCCTTGTCAGCTGCTAAATTTGATTTGCTAAGTTCTACCAGCGTGAAACAATACCGTGAGGCAGTCACCGAGGGAAATGCTAGCGTGTGAATTAAATATGCATCTTTTGGGTCTAGAGATGAAGGTCTCCTCCAGCGCTTACATCTGGTTGTAGCTGACAGCTCAGTGCCTGTTTGAGAACTGATGGGACTTGAGCATTGAAGGCAGTCGGCGTGTTCGGCCTTACTATTGTGTGGCCGTCACGTTGTCTTTGGTTTATGCACGGATCGAGGATGCATCTTTTGTAGCACGGAATGTAGCTTCCAGTTTGATGAAAGAGGCGTTGCTTGTAGGAAACGTTGGCAGATTGCTTCGCCCGAAGACTTATTTGATAGTTTGCATCGTTATGTTCCCTGCCTCGAAAACGACGTCGCCTTTTTAGATCGAGAGTCTTGTGGGATGATATCGGTGTCAAAATGACAGGTGTTTCAAAGCGTCTCCTACAAGAGATGATGTCGGGAAGAAAAATAAATGGAAACATGAAACCAATTTGCATGTACCCATCAGCGTATGTGTTTAAACTGTTTTAAACGCCTGGTGAAGTTGTTATTTGACAAAGTGCCAAGCTCTCTGTATGCCTCCTCTCCTTAAATTTTAATGCGGTAGTGATACCACCAGACCAAAGGATCACTGGTCGATTCTCCGCCCGTTCTTCTGAAAGCAGCTATGGAGATATTGAAAAATGATCATCCCTGCGGTGGTGGATGACCAGCAGCTGTATAATTCCTGCGTACCTGGCTGACTCGTGCTTTGGGTTTTCAATTGTTGGCGTTTTTGATGAATAATAAACTTCACATATCAGCCTCTGTAGTCTGCAGAGGTTTCGTATGTAAATTGAGCTGCTAGTAAATTGTAATGCATAGATAGTCCTTTGCTATCAGATCTTTGTCGTGTGCTTTTTCTTGTATTTCCTTTTTTGTACAAACACATTACGTGTGGGCGAGTGTCAGCATGTGCGGATTGTATGTTGAGAGCGTGTTATGAAAGCGCTTGCCACCGGGAGAAGACGCGTGGCCCCGTTCCTCATCTCTCGAACCTCTGTGTGGAAAATGTGAACAGTAGCATCATTTCATTACTTCATTTGTGAAATGATATATGTAATTCTGAACCTGCTTCATCTTTTCATCAGTTGAGAACTATAATGTCGGATTTGAATAATTTACAAGGACGGTATGCATGAATATCTCCATATTACGGTGTAAGGGCAGGTAAATTATTCATAAAATTAAGATCTTGGATAATATTAAAACAGCTGAATAATGTTGCTGATTTATTGTCCTGTGAAAAGATTTAAGGTAAGGAAATACAGTTTTTTTTACAAAAACTGAATTTAATTGCAAACTGTTAGGATGCGAATCAGAAATGGCACTAAAAAATTGAAACAAAAAAGAATACCTGAAAAAATCGCTATAAAAAACTCACGCGTGGGTCTTGTAAAAATATATTTTCGGTAAAGAAATGCCCAGTATGTTTATCGCTCTCGTCAGAAAAGAATTGTCATTTCTCGGTGACAGTAAATTAAAGACGCTGGACTTCTAGAGCATCAAGAGCATTTTTTTACAGTTCTTTGTTCACATAAAGATATTTTCAATCTATTCTTCAGCATAACCGTCTGGTTCGGGGAGTGAGACACTGAGGTAATTACTTGTCTTCTAGCGAAGAATGAAATGGATTCACCCTTCGGAAACATTAAATTGCATTGAATTCTTTAGAGCCCAACACTTCTGAATGGCACCTTTGTCAGTCTGTTTTTGCCAAGCTGGTATAATTCAGTTGCATAGATTTTTCCGAAACTTGTGATTCAGTCAACCACTGCATGTTCCTCATTGACCTTTATGAGCATTTATCATTGACTTATATTTGCATGATCTTCATTTTCTTAGTTGCGTAGATGTCTGATTCACACTGTGAACGCTGTTGGAGTTTCTGAAGTCATAATGAATCGACGATGTCACCTCGTCTAATAAAGACCTATTTGAATCGTAAATGGTAGTAAGTGCTTGTGAATGCATAATGTAGTAGGACATGATGATAGTAATCTTAAACATAATTGTGGAATTTTATGTAAATTTTTCAGATCGTAATCATGTTCGACTCTAATAATTAAAAATGGGTTACGATTACACATTGGTGACTTTAAATAAAGTCAATAAATCAGGTCTCTTGTCAGACGGGATCTGGCCAATAAGCATCCAAGATCCAAAACTGCCGTCATGACATCATGAGTCGGGCCATTAATTCAGTCGATTTGATGAAAATTTACATGACAAAATTTCGAACTTGGTTCCTGCGTAATAGAGATGTGCAAAACTTTACAATCCTCTCTAAAGACGTACTGTTGATAGTTAATGTGATCATCAGACACTATTTCCACCCCTTTCATGCCATCTGACAGCCGGCTGTGCAGAGGAGTCAGATTAAAGTTTGATGTGCTGGTCTGCTATATTTTGCTTTTCTTAGTAAAGACACATCATCAGGATTCACGCTTGTTTTTTTGACTGTTAGGCTTTTTATTGAGTTAGATAAAGCACTGTGTTAAAACATTGATGTCTTCTCATGAGGCTGGCAAAACTATAACTTTCAGAAGTTTGCTTATGCATGCTGGACACCAGTTTGCGTATCATGTGAGGTTTATACCCCAAAGATGCCCAATGGCATATATACAAATTCAGATTATATATGAGGGACCATTCAAAAGAATATTTTCTCAGAATATACTATTTATAGGTATGTGTTTTGGTAAAATTATAATATTTGTATCATTCTGTGAACTAGAAAATGGAAACTGGAAAAACAGGTAAAAATAATAATAGTCATAATTTTCACTTTTGGATGATTTGTGCCTTTAAAGCAGATTTGATCGATTGGCATCGCAGAACTGCAAAACATGCGAGTGAAGCTCATTTCTCCGATTTGCAAGCATCGGCCCTGCTTGAGTTATGGCTCTGTATGGAGACAATGGTTTTTTGTGTGCTGCTGTACATGAAGGGTTATTTATTTCATGACTGCGGCTCTGTTCGGTGTGAAGTGACCATTGAGCTGTTTTCTGGCAACATGGTTGTCGCTCACAATCGCTCTCTGCTGACCGGCATGCCAGCTGAACACAGGCCATGTTGTATGCGGCTTTCTTAAATGTGGCTGGTTTCATTTTGGTGGGAATGTTCAGGTTTCTTTTGACGGGAGTCGTGTATGCCCTATTGTCCTGCGATTAAAGCCCAGCTGCAAATTCAGTTTTTGATGCAGTATGAGTCAGAATTGCTGTCTTTGAATATTAAGTATACAATAAAATTGGATTTTACAAGTCAACGAGTTTTAAACATTTTTTAGTGATGAAATGTCATCTTAAGTTACAGGAACTTGAAAAAGAAAGTTGAAATGCCTTGTAAAGCCAACTTGATTGTATACATTTAAGGCAATTTGTTGTCAATTTTATAAATTATATACTTTATTTATACCATAAATCCATTTTTATTCAGATTTCAGTATGCTCTTCCCTATGTGATGAGCAATAGGGAATAATACATTCCTATTATTCAACCGATTAACTGTGTATAACATCCTGAACTTATGGTAAAACATGTAACCTACCATCTGTTACGTGCTTTAGGTACTTGGCCTTTGACCTCTAACAGGTGCATTTGATAGTCTTCATCTTCTGGTCATAGTACAGCAAGCCAGTCTTTAAAGAAACACTTTTGTCATCATTTACTCACTTTTAACATCAATCTCTCTATTACATTTTTGTCGCACGTCCAATTGGATTACCTTGCTGTCCATTTTATAAAGAAAATCGATTTATTTTATTCTTTGCTCTGTCCATACAACGGCTGTTCGTGCCAGGATACACGGAAGGCAACTGATTCGATGTTTCAGGTTGAGAGCTTCTCCATCCCAGAATGCAACAGGATTTTCAACGTAGCAATCAAGTCATGGTCGCTTTAGTTCACGGTATCTAAGCCCTCTCTCTGTAAAATCCATCTGTGAGGCCAAACCCACACTAAGCACAGCTAGACTACCACTAGATAAAAGAGCTTTTCTCGCTTTGTGAAAAAAATCACTTTTGTACTCCCTCTAATCCCTTAGTGAATTAGTTAAATGAAGCATGGGGCTCTACAGAAGAGCGAGGCCAGCCGGGGTTACGGAGACCCCACGGGGAGTCAGCGCTGGTTTCAAGCTTCTTGTTGAAATGGAAAAATACCTCCAGAAATGATGAGCAACATCAACGGTGCAGATTTCAAGCCATTACATCCCTAATTGCATTTTGAAACATCATAGATTACAGCAGAAGGTCATCTCCATGACAGGATATTAGATTTCTGTGTCGTGAACACATGAGCACATGTAATGGGTGCTCTCCAAATAACTTGAAGAACAAGACAGAAGAAACAGTTACAACAAAACAATACTTGGAGATTTCAAAACGAATTTACTAGGACGGTAGTAATGTGGTTGTAATGTATGACTGTTTATTATCATTATAGATGATTGTAAATGTATATATTATTATTTTTAAGAGATTATTAGCATGGGTCTTAATCAAACCAATGCTATGAGATCTTATAGGTTGTATAAAAAATGTATAACCTACCATATTCTATTAACCTTATTTATCAAAATAAAAGCATCAAACCATGAAGATTGTTTTACTGTATAATATTTTCATGTCTGATTTGAATGTTGTAATCGTCATGTTCTAGATTGGATCATATTATATATATCTATATATATATATTCAATACAATACAATACAATACAATTTAACCAGGGTCAGGGTTTGGCTGACCATTAGAGTAAATAGCATTTTTCATTTTAAATATAATTATTGACATATTTAATAATTTTATAATGTATAGATTGTTTAATAGAATGTGTTTATATTTTTAGTTTTTATATATTTATAAAATATAGCAATAAAATAAAGGTCAGGGTTTGGCTGAATGGACTTTTATTTTTATGCCATTCCTTTATTTTTTATATAATTTATTAATTCTATACATTATATTTTGTTCAATAGAATATGTTTTATATCTATGGTTTTAATACGATGGAGTACAATACAACATCAGGATTTGCCTGGTTTGGTACATAGGATTATTGATGCCATGTCTTAGTGGTTGCCTGAAGAATTTCAATCGAAATGCGTACATCAGATAAATGATAAATATTTCATCCTTTTTTTCGAATGCTTTCTAACTTTTACACGAGTCAAACAAATTTGTGGTGCTGCAATAAACTATGAAACGCTGCTTGATCACGAATCACAGACTGAAAGGCTCTACAATAAAGAACAAGAATAGTGAGCAGTAAATCTCAGCCTCCCTACTCCTTATCCTTTTTTAACCTAGCAGGGGTCTTGTCTTCCACAGGCAAGGAGTTGCCTTGAATGCGAATGAAATTAGTTCTTGATGTATATTTACCCTAGAGGAGACTTTAGTATAGGTCATCCAACTGATCTTTATTGATCTGGACCGGAGTAATTTGAGAGAAAATGATGTTTGATTGGGCCTTCAGAGTTCGTATGGAGTGGAGACCCGATGAGGAGATGCCTGAAGATACAAAAATCAATGCTTAACCATTCTTTTCTAGCAGTGGCTCCGTAAATAAGGTTTGTAGCTTTTTACTTGCCGCATTCAAAGACGGTCTGCCAGAGTAGATTACCAAATTTCTGGATTGAATTTAAAGCTTTTCCACAGTTTGTTCAGAGAAGAATGGCAATCGACCTTCGTCGTAAAATGGAGCCTATTGATCAGATAATCTATCTGAGCTCTCCATCGATTGATCAAAGTATAAACGTTGAAAGCCGCTTTGGTAGGAAGATTTTGGGTTGGATGTTGAGTTTAAGTCAACCAAGATATGGAAAGTCAACTGCATTCATCTTCTCTTTACTGTAATATCTAACATTGAAAGATTTTTCGTCCCGCTGTGAGTCCCTTATTATAATCAAATCCCTCACATTCAGATTGTAGTATCAATTATTTACTCTTTCTTAGCCATTCCAGACCGAGAAAGGTGAATAATAGATGCATTACCTGGTATCTAGACGCATAATAATAAGCCTCCTCGACCGAAGGTGTGAGCTTCTCGGCAGACTTCAGTTAGTCCGTTGATTTCCTTAATAGGCCACTGGTCTGTAAAAAAGGACTGATAATCTTCACAGAAGAGAGCTGGCGTTGAAAAACTTGAGGCATTTAGATCGACGACAGGCTGAGGTTCATGGTCCTTTCGGATGGAGTGAAGACTTTAGCCATCACATGTCTTTCGACTGTCATTGAATCGTTGTACATATTCTTAATCTATTACATTTCTTAAAGAATTATTCATTCATAATCAAACTTTTGTCATTGTGTGACTTATTATTAAATGGATTTCAAATAATAAAGTTTAAATCGCTGTTGTCCTTCTGAAACCTCTTTAATTTTTTGTCTTTCATTCATCATCCCCCTTTATGTTTGTCACTGGGTTTTGCACATTATAACCATTAAAAAGTATTTTAAAGTGCTTGACAACTTTTTGATTTGTTTTCTGAAAAACAGCAAATTTGGACATCCGAGGTTTCGGAAGGACAACGACGAAATGCTTAAACATTGAAGATAGCGTTGTGTCAAAACTGTACATAACAGTTGGGTTAAATTAACCAAGAATATGGTTATATTTGACCCAACAATGGGTTAAAACAACGCTGCATTTTGGGTTGAAACAACCCAGCATAGGATAATTTACAACCCAACCGCTGGGTTTGTGCATTTTTGACCCAACGGTGTGTTCAAATAACCCAACGGTTTTTAGTGTAAAATGTTTTTTAATTAAGAGATGTTTGTATTAAAGATTTTTTCTTGTTATTTTCTTATCGGTTACCTTTTCTTGTCTTCTCTAGAGAAACATTTATCATATTTGTCTCAGATGCCTGTGTTTTATGGCCCGGGGAGCTCCACGGTTTACCTCAGCAGATACATTTCTGACTTGTTTGGTGTTTTGAACATCCGGATCACATCACCGCCCTTGAGAAGCTCGCTTGAGGTTAACAACGCAACCAAAACAACACATATCCGTTCATGTACGCGGTGAATACTGAACATACACAGTTTTCATGACTTTGAGAAGCCATTTGCTGTCTGTAGAGGACTGAAGTGACCGGTCATCAAAATTCATCATCCATCATGCCAGGTTACACTTTCTTGAAATACCACCAGAATCTCTTCAAAATAACATTTTTTTTTTTAACCAGATGGTTGGTGAAAAGAGAAGTTTAATCTTCGGGGAGAAAATGTGTCTAAATGTGTTGAAAAAACAAAAATCTAGTTAAAGAACTAAATGATATGAAACATTTTTAATAATAAAAACTACACAGAGCTAAATACACTAAAGTAAAAATAAAGTATAGTTCTGTCTCGTGACATTTCTACACTTTCTGTATATGTGAAGGACAGTAAAGCTTACACTATGAGCTTAATATCAATTTTGATTTGTCCTTGTCACTCGTTCGGCTCAATAATGAAATGAAGCATCTTACAAGAGCTGTAAACCAAATTCATTTAAACTCCGGTCCAGGTAAAGGCTCTCGGGCGATATTACATAGACCAAAAAGAGAGAAACATATTTCATCTTAAATACAACTGCTTCAGAGGAAAGCAAATTGGTTTCTATCTAAATGCTAATTCTTACCTCTGTGGTGCTGTTGTGGAAAGAGAGCTCACATGTGTGCGTTTTGGACGAAAGCCCTCGACCACGTGTGACATTTTCAATATTTAATCTACAGCGACTGACGGGTTTGTTCTGAAAAAGTTGAACACTGCAGGTATTCAATAATTGATGCCGTGATATTTTCTGCATATAACGTATTATTAACCCGGAGTTTTATGTATAATGGTTGTTTCATTTGAATATACATTTTTGTTACTGTTAGTCTGGAATTTTACCCATTTGTTTTGCAAGAAATCTACAACTTTCCTGTCTGTCTCAAATGAATAGATGGAAATAATAATATTATACCAAATTGTAAATATTAAAATGCAATGAGATCAAATGAAAATTCACAAAGTAAATTTTTCCACACCAGTAATGACTCTGTAATGAGATTTTAAAGTGTGGTCATTTTGTTTTTTAAATGAGAGAATTGAACTTCATTGTTATATATTTTATTATAAATTTAACGTTATGTTGGAGTGTGAGTGTAAAAAGCGTTTGGACGTCTCAGCCCAATCTTGTAGTCTGAAAATGTCCACAAAACCTCTGGGAAAGAGATGTGAGACGTCGGCTATCTGCTCCATCAGTTTAATACGGTTATTGTGAAATTGAGCGTCGCTCAGCAGGACCAATGTGGAACTGAGACTTATCGAATCTTTATTGATCTCTACATTGTGATGTCTATGACATCACAATGGTGCATTTTCCCTATTCGATGATGGAAATGCAGGGGGAAAGTTCAATCAAAAATACAAGTTCTGTAATTTTTCCATCCTCATGTTTTCAAGACCTGCATATGACTCTTTCTTCTGTGAAACACAAAAGAAGATATTTTGAGAAATGTCTCAGTGGTTTTGTGGCCTTACAATGGAAGTCAAAGTCAATGCAAGTTTGGAATGACATGAGGGTGAACAAATAATGTAAGAATTTTCATTTTTGGATGAACTATTCCTTTAACATAATATAATCTTGCATTTAACATGAAATGTATAATGTCTAAGACAATATTTTTAGTTTTTTGATTGATACTTTCTGCTACTTTCATTGGGAATATGTCTTTGGTTACATAAGTGGGTTTTTCTAAAGGTGGCACACAAACACAAGTTTTCTTCCCCCTCCACAAATGCAGTGTTTGTGTTTTGATAAAGCAGAGTCTCTTTCATCTTGCTGTTTGTTCTCGTTCTCTGTGGAACTAACCTGTGTGTTGGCTCTGTTTGATACCCATGTGTTGGATGGTTTGGTATGCGGCGTGTTCACTGAGGAGTCGGATTGAGTTTTTGAAGAAGGTTATGTCTCCTGCTTTAAGCCCAGTTGATTGGCGTTTCATTACCTCACGCGGTTCCATGTGCGTTTCCCCCGCCTTCAGAGCTGTGATCTGACCAATTGGACTGTCACACACCCAGACATACACATTTACAATTCAAAATGACCTGTCACATACGCAGACCTGAGACGGATTTCACCTGTACTTTCTGTTAACCACCACCTGTAACTAACCGTCAGCAGATGCCACATCTGTCAAACCGCTTTAATGACTTACAGCAGTGTTTCTCAAAGTGTGGGGCGGGCCCCACTGGTGGGCAATAGAGATATGACGAGTGGGGCGCGACAAATGGGTGGACATTTTGTCATTCATCTCTATTAATTACTTTTTTATTGACCATACACTCATAACAAAACAATGACATTTAAATGTAAGCCTTAAATTTATCTGCAACAGCAGAGAAAACTAAGACAGTGGACCAAACGTTTTTTACCCTTTTGTTTTTGGCTATCGGGGTCAGGTGGGGCTCGGACCCCTTCCCTACCTCCAAAGTGGGGAATGGCAGAAAAGGTTTGAGAAACACTGACTTACAGGAAGCTTGTTTATGAATCGTGAGAACAGCAGGTGCGAATTTACAGATTAATTTATTTAATAGCAATTTCACCCCCAAAAAATAATGATGCCATTAGTTTTAAGAGAGGAAAAACTTTTTGTGTTGTCCAAAGGGATAGTTTCTTTGTTATCTTGAAAACCTTTTCTCCTCTTTTATTCGATTCCAAATTGTATTGTGTATAAACAGACTTGTGTATAGATTGACTAGTTTTCACCGTGAATATAGCCTTAGATGCTGGAATGGCGTTTAGAATGAAACTATACATAAATCATCTTTTATGCAACAAAAATGATGTTGGTCTGTTTTAGTCGCAACGGGATAAACAAACGTTGTGTAGCCCTAGAGTAACTTCTGGTCGACCAAGAAATGAATAAATGCTGCGTAGTTTTAAATTAATAATAAATAAATGTACAATAAAATATGAATGTAATGTCATTTAAATATAAAATAAATTAATTTCTAATAACCAAACACAGACTGGAAGTTTTTATGATGTCATGCTGACTCCTCGTCTGGTCCGTTCGCAGGGAACTCATTCTCACGGTGGCACTGGGTCAAGTCCTGTCGCTGCTCATCTGTGGAATCGGTTTGACCAGCAAGTACCTCGCGGACGATTATCATGCCAACACTCCTGTGTTTCAGAGCTTTCTCAACTATATCCTGCTGTTCCTGGTCTATACGACAACACTTGCAGTTAGACAAGGTAAGACAGCCGTCCTTACGATGCTTTCTGTTTCGATATTAACGGTGTTGAATAAATACAATATATACAGAAAGCACATTTTCTGTGAGAAACTCCTAATTGTTATTTGACAATTTAATGTTTCGAGCAATTTCAAAACCGACTTATGTTCTATTTTTAGAAAGGCTAATTGATGTTCCTGTTCCTGCATACTGTATGAATGTTCTGTAAAGGTCATATTTATTTCTCAAAGGTTACATTTACATGTAAACATTCTGTTCTTTATACTCTGTAAATGATCATTTGCTTCTTAAGAAAACATGTGGGGAAGCATAATAAGCCACGTCTTAATTCTAATGTAACTATTTGTGTTGTCTCTATACGTTTCATTTCACGACTGGAAGGTGACTCAATAAGAGATGTTGTGCTTAACACTTTAATTGAACCTTGTGTTAAAGGAATAGTTTGGACTTTCTGTCAGATTTACTAAAGATGTCTTTGGTCACACTTCTTTCATGGAACTGAAAAGGAGTGATTTATAGCACGATGTCAAACTTCTTTTTTCTACAACGAAAGTAAACGGTGACCAAAGATTTATTAAAGTCCCCGTGAACCAGAAGTTGTGATTATTTTAATTTACATATATTTATTCAGAGTGAAATGGAATTTTGAATGAGAAAAATAGTGGGTGTGGCTTTCGTCTTTCTCTGCGATTTGAATGGATGTAGAACAACAGCCGTTGCATTTTGAAATGAAATGGCAGCAGACTGAAAGTTGAAGGGGAGGAGTTTACGGATGCTCTGCCCAATCTGGTAACATACATCTTCTAAGATGGACGGAACAGGACGGAAGTGCATTTTCAGATTTTAACTAAAGATTATGAGGGCACCCGTTTTTTAAAAAGAGACGACCCACATTAATAAACTATTTAGAATAAACGCTGCAATATTTTATTTAACTAAAGGCATTGACATTTTTTATTTCACTGGGACTTTAAAATACATTTTAGTCTGTTTGCCATCAAATGGCATGCATGAGTTGTATGGATCATGATGCTTAACATCTCCTTTAATAGAAGAAAGTCATAAGGTTTTAAAGTGACATGAGGGTAAGTAAACGATGACAGCATTATTTTTGGTTGAACCGTCCCTTTAATGGGTCCACATGATGATATCTGGCATACTTGTTTCATCGAGCTGAGAAAACATGGAAAAGATTTGTGTTCTGAGCTGAGAAATATGCCAACTCTCAGTCTATTTATAACACGGGCGTGAAATCATTTCTTTTTGCAGAAATCAGTTGGTTTAAGATCAGAACTAGATAAATAGGTTAAGCCAAACTGTTATTACACGGCTGTCCCGAATACTTAATCCTAATCGGTCTGTGCAATCCCTGGCCTCATATTTTTGTATAACGCTTGTATAACTGTGTATGTGATCATTGTCACAGATTGAAGCGCGTGGACGTGGCATGCGAGCGCGCCGTAGAAATTGGTTATTTCAAGCACGACGGCCGCACGAGCCACAGGGAAGACACGTCCATTCAGCTCCTTGCCAAATTGGCCCGCTCCGTTTGTTCCACCCCAGTGACCAAGCATTTCTGTTTGAAGCCTCTGTAAACACAGCCACACGCTACAGAAAGTGGGCAGGCTGCAGGATAACAAGAGAGTAGCGTGAGCATATCGCTGTCAGTCGGCCCGTGTCCACGGGCTCCTGCCAAACACCGATCCTTATCTTCTGCAGTCACACAGCGTAGAAGCTGTCATCTTACAATAGCCGCGGTAAAGTGAAACTTCCTTTTCTCATTACATTACCTTTCTCTCATCTCTTTTCACCTGTTCGGTGGATCTTGTAGATGTCATGACCCCTGCGCTCAGATAAAATGGGATTTAAACCACCGAGGTAAAGAATTGTAGGAGAACTTTAGGGCACTGTCCATGAATACCGGTGACTTTGTTTTAAAGGGTAGAAGCAATCATTTAGTTTGTGTTTGTGGGACGGAGTAGATGCAGATGTTCTGACTTGATATGGAAATTATGTGGATATAAACACGGCTTGTAAATGAATAATAAGAGTGTTTTGTCTGCTTTAGTTGTAATATGGACCGCCAGCCAAGTTTTTGATGGTCCTGATAACATGCATAAGGGTTGAACGTTTATTTTTGGGGCAAACATTATAAAACGTGGTCAAAATGCTTTGTGCATAGTATATACTTTAAAATTGACAGTAAATACGTCACGTTACTCAGAAACTGACATGTTTAACTTAGTCTTAACTTAAAATTGTTACATTCAACTGCCACAAAATGTGCTTACTTGAAAGTCAAGCTCGGAAAGGAGTGGTTTAAAGGCGGCAACATGTTTTATTTAAACCCATGAGAAATGCAGATCCTGTTGAAATTAATACTGAAACTTTTTAATTTCTTGTTCGATTATTAATCTTACGGATTAAAAAAATGATACTTATCCCAGCGTAATTATTTTAAACATTATATTCTCCAAATAGATTTCTTTCAAAGGATGGTCAACATTTTCTGAAAGTCAAGCGGATTACTCTAAAAATGAAGAGCGTCAGGCTTAATTCTGTACCAGATTCAGGGGAAGAAAAACTCTCTCTCTCTCTCTCTCTCTCTCTCTCTCTCTCTCATACACACATTTCGGTACAAATGTGATTAGACAGTCATTAAAGATGAAATGTTATGAAATGCTGATGGCTGACAGGAATGTTTCAAGCGACAGTTTTGCTCCGGCATGCGTTATTAAGCCTGAATTATTTTACAGCAAATTCAGAAACACTGAGCTCCGCTAATCAGAGGAAATATTAACTATGCATAATATACACCATTCAATTAATTCAGATTCAGAAAGTTGCTTGATGTGGAATCAAATGACCACTGAGAAACCTACGCAAAACTAGCATTTTGAATTACTATAAACAGCCACTTCTTTCATCCATTATGTACAATATAACAGTCTTTGTTTTTCAGCCTGACCATGTTTTAGAAGCATAATAAAGCTGTGTATATACATTCGTGGCCAAAAGTATTGACATGTTTTGTAAAAACTTCTGCAAACTCTACTTCTGTATTTGTAGATGTCTATGGTGCACTGGATATCTTAAGTTAGCATATCTTACGTTTTAAAGGTGTTTATTGGCAAAAACATAATATTGCAATGAGTCAATATTTACAGTGTTGGGCCTTGTTTTTCATAACCTCAGCAATATGCTCTGGCATGCTGGATATTAGCTTCTAAGCTGATGGCAAACCTTTCTTGCCTTATTAGTGCTGATCACAATTTTTAGGCTTCTGCTTGTTCTCTCACTTTTTGAGGATTGACTACAGGTTCTCTATATGGGATTGACATCGGGGAGTTGCTTTTTTGCAATTATTAAAATTGCATCAGATCACTCTGCAGAATAATCTTTCAACAATGCGAATGAACATCACAACAGCTTAAGCATGAACTTTGCAAAACACAGCATGTCACTGCCAATACTTTTGGCCATGACTGTATATACATGTATGTATATATATATATATATATATATTGAAGAGTATGTGAATAGCCCATCTACTTATTGTGAGAAGAACACACATTGAGTCAGAATAGCTCTTGTGCCAACAGGACAATGTCTGCCCGGCATATGGCTCTTTCTCTGTCTTCGTTTCAGGAATAGAAAACAAATGAAATTGCGTGCCAGAACTCCTCTAACCAATCTGTCGGCTGAGTCATGGCTGTGGTTCGAGAACATGGCGACAATGATTATAAAACACAGGAGGACAGTGTGTTAAAGTCAAGTTTGTTTGCTTCAAAATTGCAACCATGGTTTGTTCCAACCCAGTGTTTCATTCTTTGTTTCGGCAGTTTATGACCATGAGATTTAGTTCATATCTTCTTTATGATCATTGGTCATGTTCATCTTATTTGTCTGATTGAAATAGTTATTTGTTATAGTTGAAGATGAGACAAACATAAGTGAATTATTAAACTATATTAAAATAAGAAATAAGTAAAGTAAAATGATGTGGATTTTGACTTTTTACTGCAAACTGTTTTTGTCGAATCTTCTTTTAAGCTTCAATAGAAACACTTGTGAGATTTCAGGCTATTGAGAAATATTTGAGACACAGGAGATGCAAGCAAAGGTTTCCATTTAATCTCATTGATGTCTTGGAGAAATAATCGAGATGTAACAGACATCGGTGGTTTTTCTTTCTTATGAGATGTTCCAAATAAATGAAAGATTTGTAATCATAAAATGTTTCTTGAAGGATGCATCAAGTACAGAGCCTGCTACATGTGGAATCTCATTTACTCAGCAACACCTGGTCTTGAGCTGTAGGGGCGTGTCAAGAAACAGCCACGCCCCCACGGTAACATTCATCACTGTCATAATCTGACAAAAGAGCATGCTTGTACAACTCATACGGTAATTGTTACACCATCCTACAATCAATAACCCAACCAATTCATGAATTCTATTGATTTCATGTTGTTGAGATTTGTTTCATGTTGACACATACGTTTAGAGACCGGCATCGGAAACCTTCTGTATTGCTTATATAGACATTTGTTTCAGTGCTTGATTTCCTGGTGGATTGCTACACGGTAAAACTACTTCTTGCTTATGTTTTCACAGAAACATGCTTTTATAAAAATTGTTTTGGATCAGCCTTTATGGATTTTGTATCTCAAAATGAAACTACTTCCATCGTGGTGCTTGATGAAAGAGAAAGCTAAGGGTTTTATTGTCATGAGTTCGCATAAATCAAAGAAACACCTTTTTTGTCATGAATCCACATCTGTTGATATATATATATATATATTTAAATGTTACTTTGTGTAATATGGTATCATATCATTTAGATGTCCAAAATGTAAACAAAATACATGGCAAGATGCTTTCAGCGGAAACAACATAAACAAACGTTATCTTAACCTCCGGCAGACCTCCGCAAAAAATCAATAACTGTTGAATATTTCATGTCATACAATTAATATACAATAAGATATGACTATAAAGTAATATTCATACAAATTAAATATAACATATATTGTTATATTATTTGCCACTAGGCGGACTGATAACCAAACACAGACCGGAAGTTAACTCCTGGTAGGCGAGTGGGTCCAATGGAACAATAGAGTCATCGTAAGATGATTCATCTCTTAAGGAATCTAGTGCAAGGACTGCTGGGTAACGTGTTAGGTCATTGCACATGATTACCAGTGAACGCTTCTTTATTGTGTTTTTAGAGGCCAGCTGTATGTATGTCTTCTTATTGACACAGATTAGAAGTGTTGAGACAGCAAGAGCGAGGAAGGAAATGAATTGTTTGCATTGCTAGAATGCCAGACTGTCCTGGACAGATAATCAATAAACTGTGTTCACACAATGATGGCCGTGAGTATGAAGCCATACACGGCTGCACACTCTGACATTGCATCTTTTTCCAATGTCCAGCATTGTTAAAGGGAGACTGTATATGAGAGCCTGGATCACAAAATAAATGAAACAAATCATTTTTCCTTTTTATTTAGATATGTTATATGCTGTAATATATGTTATATAATTATCAACATGTGTGAAAAAGTAGATATTTCTTTATATTTTCATATTATTTGACTGGTTTTAATATTTTTATTAGAAAACAAGACAAAAATACTGCTCGTTTGACATTTCAGCCATCCATAAAAAGTGCCAAATCTATATTTGGCTTTAAAAGATTCACACGCTATTGCGAATGTGAGATTGACACCGGCAGCTTTCATTTGCACGTCTGTGAGGACATACGGCCTTGGCGGTTGGCGGTGTGAGTCGTCTGGTGAGAGATGTGTCTTTGGACACCTTGGCAACGGTGTGGGTTTCGTCTGTGTTCTCTGGAGATGGGATTATTATATGGTCTCTCAGAATGACCCGTTTTTAAAAGTAATTTTCTCGTCCTTGTCTGTCCAGCGTGCGGTCCGCAGTCAGTCCGTGTAACGAACTCTTCGATAATATCTCTGTCACGGCTGCTGTGCGTGCAAGTCGATGTAATGGTGCACACCATTAACATTCTCACGAACCGACGGAGGAAATGGATCAAACTATTGAAGGGAAAAAGTGATGTCACACCCAGTATGGTGTGAGGTACATCTAGCTTTCTTAAATGAAGAGAGAGACAATTCACACAAAAATGAAACTTCTCATTTATTCACCCTCATGAGTATATGAGTTTTTGTTTTGGGGTGAACTCTCTATTAATAAACCCGTCATCTTTATTAAAATCTTAAATTCTCCCTTTTTTACTGTGTATCAGACAAGTTTTATGACGCAATCATAGATATAAATAACTACAGTAGATGCTGCATTGGCATTTCTTTCTATGGGTCTCTATACGTAGGTCGTCCGCCATATTGGAACGGTGCAACCCGCCGGTTCCCGTCAAACTGGGTTACTTTTTAACAGTTGCTCTGGGTTGATTTTTTCGCAGGTTAGGAGTGGAAGGATTTTGTTATTAAGCTGTCAATCTATGATTTTGTTTATGAATTTTACGTTCTTTTATTTGTACTAGGGACGTCAGAAGCATGATGAATGATTTTCACAGATCTGGCAACCCCTCCAAGCCTGTCCGTTAACACTTAAGTGCAAGCTGACTGTGTATGATTTTGAAAACATATTTATTGTTGCGTAAACTAAATATTTGCTACAATAATATGCAGCAATAGGGTATCTCATTTTTCAGGAATTTTTATCCCCTGGTTGTGGCATTTTAGCAAACTGTGAGTGGACCGGTCCAAGATGGCCGACACGTCTACCTGCCAGCAGCGCTTGAATGAGACATGTAGTTATATATACACCTATGGATGCAATGATATGTCAATTTTCCACTGCACTTTGATATGCAGATGTTTCCTATAGTGAATGAAGTGCACTTCAGTCTACAAATGTATGTTTTCTGTAATATGTTCAATGAAGAGTCTACTTTGCATAGCACTAGTGTTTGTTTTTCCATACCATACTCCAATAGTGGCAGACAAACTCTCTGAAATGTCCATATTCTTCATCTTTCAGATCTGCTGAATAGATTTTACATGCTGTTTCTGTTCTGCTTTCAGGGCTTTTGTGCTCTGAATTATTTTCATATAAAACATGTATGCATATAAATGCCATCTGTCAATATATGTTGTACCCCACCTCAGCATGAAGCGTTCACAAATGCTGTAACAGTCGTGGATAAAGCTGATCTATATTAAACTGTGTTTGTGGATTTGATATTTTTGAAATCTATAGTTTCAGTGATGTTGAATATGATGCATTTGGACTTTAAACATTTATTTTCACGTGAGAATTACAGGTTGATATCATATTGTTCATTTGATATTAAAAAAACATACTTTTTCTTTCCAAAGATGACACAGGATGACAGGGACAGTTTGGTAATGTGCTATAACAAGGTTGAAATTCTATCTCCGTCTTGTTTTGCTTAGGATGATGGAAAACTGGGTTTTGGAGGATCAGTTCACCCCAAAATGAAAGTTCTGGTGCTCATTTACTCATCCTCAAGTCGTCCCGAATCTGTACGTTATTAGATGTTAAGAATGATGATGTAGGTACATCAAAGTATATTGATCCTGGAGCATGTTCAACTTGTGTACATGATGTTAATGGACAAAAATGCTTGTCCAAACCGATACATTTTTGACGTTCGACATCAAGTGTTCGTTGATGTCCCTATCGATTGTGTTTAAATAAATGAATGAGCTGGAATGATGTTCACGCTTTGCTTTGTTTTCTCACAGGAGAGGAGAATCTACTGGCAATACTGAAGAGAAGGTGGTGGAAGTACATGATTCTGGGACTGGTTGATATTGAGGCCAATTACCTGGTCATCAAAGCCTACCAGTACACCACCCTGACCAGCGTTCAGGTCAGTCACACCTACTCTCATCCCCCCATGGACCACCCGTTTCCACAATGTATACCGCACACAAAATAAAAGACTGTCTTGTTGCAGTAAGCACTCATCTTCGGACAAAGGACCAAATACGTAAATGAGTGATGGAGTGTTGCCAGGGAATTGGATGAGAGAAATGTTGTAGTTGGAAGGTGCCTAAAGCCCTTCATCGGATGAGTCTGACAGCCATTTAAACCTCTTCCGTCTGCTTAACATTACTCGTGTCTTTTAATCTTCATTAAAGAGCAGTTACTGCTGAAAGAGTCTTATTCACATCCCCATCACGCTAATGGTGTTTGATGAGTGGCCAGAGAACATCTTAAGATTCCAGCAGAGAAACTATTGATTTTTTTTTACATTTATTACTCTTTAAACTGTCCTGTGCCATCACAGGTGGCATTAGCAGCACTCATGTGGATGTAAAGATCATCTTCAGCTATTTGGGTTGAGAACCTGTTGGCATCTAGAATAGTCTAAAAGGCTGAAACCGCTAGGGTTAAAACATTTTTTATTTTGACAAAAATATCAAATATATAAACAAAAATTTTATAAAATATAAAATTACTCTTATTTTATTCTGTACTTATTTAGTATTTTTTTAATCCAAATAATATTTCTTTGCAGAAAAAGAGAAACTGGAAAAACAGGTCAAAATAACAGAAAAGATGCCGTGTATTTTTTCAGAGCTCAAATAATCCAAAGAAAACAAGTTCACATTCACTTTTAAGCAATACGACAGAAATATTTGTACGTGTATTTAGAAAAAGTTTGATAATAACCTGGATTATTGTCATGCTGTCTTCCACATTGCTGTTGGATGATTATGTCACTCCTGAGATTTGATTTTGTTGAAATTCAACAGGAACTGGACTGAAAGGCCTTCAGACAGGCTTTTATCAGCTCCTCATGTGTATCCACAGCACTAACCATCATCGATTAGGATTTTATTACGCGCACATCAGGGTAACAACAGGGTTGTGTCTTGTAAATATTGATATTAGATAAGATTGCATGATTATATCATTTTCCTCCTATAAACACAGGTTTAATACAGGCGAGGGAGATCTAACTACTATGCAGTAAGACTTAAGGGCACATTCAAATATATAAACTGTATGCAAGTGGTTTGGCCGTGGCTTATCTTGCCTAGGGCACAAAGTGAGCCTGGACTGTCACTGGTGTCCCTTCGCAACCAATCGGTGAACACACACGCACACACACACACAGGTTTGTTTTAGTTCAGCACTTCTCTGCTGTCAGCACAGCACAACCTGTGTTACTAACTGTAAAGAGGCACAGCATCTGTCTGTGTATTCTTTATACAACACAGAAGAAATGGAGAATTAGACCCTCACTCATTTCTCATTTAGATGATTAGAAATATTAGAGATCTGGACACAGACCCCCTCGAATCGAAACTTCAATCATAATTGTTTTTAATGTGCAACCAGATATCGCATGACACACAGAGGTTACATGTGTTAAAACTGTGAGGAATAGTTGTGTGGGATAAGAGGGCTCTAGCTGTGACATCGTGTAAATAAGTAATATTACACAACTGATACTCAGTACAAAAGTGCAGAACGATGTTTTAAAAATCATTGATATCTATTGAAGTGACAATAGCATCTTCTCAATACGAACTCCTATAATGTTTTAAAGCTTAATGCTTTCATTCAGACAAAAGCTTTGATTTTGATTTGTTAGAGACTACGAATATTGAAGTGTTATATTTCAACAGAAAAGTACAGGAAGTCTTATTTCTGAAGGAAAGACATGCACACATAGACCATGTCTCTAAGAGGGGCATGCTTAAATATCTTCCCATAGCTCTGTTGGTAGAGCATTGCATTAGCTGCAAAATAAGTTTTGATTTCCAGGGAAAACTCAAAGGAATAAAAAATGTATAGCTTGAATGCACTGCAAGTTTGCTTTGGGTAAAAGAGTCTGCCAAATGCATAAATACAGAGTTTTGTATAAGTAAAATTGAATACATGTGCTACTCCCGACCTCAGATATCGCAACTCACTTATAAATAAGCCAGAGGCTTTAACAGAACTTGTTTATTTTAAGCTTTAAATGAGCAAGAAAGTCTTGCGCTTCCATCCTAACATGGTCAGACAGCTGGCGCTTACCCTCACGCTGTATGTTGCACACTTGCCGCGTGAGGAAGTTCTTCATAGCTCCTAAACTTTTGTGCCGGTTTTCCCCGGTGACTCACAAGCAATGTGTTTTAACATTTGATATAGGCCGTAATGAGGCTACGCATTGGCTCATCAATATTAATAGGCAGTTATGCAGAAGCTTGCGATGGAGCCTCTCTTTAAAATATTTGCCCATTAGAGGATGATTACTTGTTATAGATGGTCATGGTGCCGGCTGAGGTTTAGAATGCAAATGTTCAGACTAATCTTGCTCGTATATTCTCCCCGTCTCTCTGTTTTGCTCAGTCTGTATGTCTGCTACGCTAAACAAAGTGTCATTTTTAATCAAAACAGATACATTTTTTATAGACTTTTACATTTGCATTTGGTCATTTAGCAGACGCTTTTATCCAAAGCGACTTACAGATGAGGAAACATTGGAAGCAATTATTACAAAATACATAAGTCCATTAAAGCCTAGCACAGTATACAAAGCTAGTATAAACTTTTTAAATACATTTAATTAGATTTTGTACTACTTTTATGTGTATTTATGTGTAAACAATGCTTGATGTATTAGCTACAGCAACATAAAATAACAATGAGCTAAATTTTTATAATAATGAATTAAATTTAATGTAATTTTGATAACTGTGTAATATTGCTGAAAATATCAGTTTTGACCATGTAAATATCATTTCTCAGTTACTTGCAATTTTACGTTTCAAACACAGATGGCGATAGATTTAAATGAATAGTAATATTTCAATAAATAAAGAAATGTGTTTACTTTTGCTTTGAAATTGTTTACAGTATTGTGTCATGTCTGGGCTAAAATGATGACTTACATGAAATATTGTTCTGTATTGTCTTCCCCAGCTGCTGGACTGTTTCGTGATCCCTGTGGTCTTGCTGTTGTCCTGGTTCTTCTTGTTAGTCAGGTATAAAGTGTGGCACTTCGTCGGTGTAGGTGTGTGTCTCCTGGGCATTGGCTGCATGGTGGGCGCAGACGTCCTGGTAGGCCGACAACAAGGCCTTGGTAAGTCCCCTCCACCGCGACACCACCGTACCGGATCCCTCGAGTGGTGCTCTGTTTCACATGCAGCCACAGTCCAAACATTACATCAGTGTTAAGCACGCGCCAATCCTCTGGAGAACACTGAATCCTGGGGATTGATTCGATCTCTGTCTGTTATTAAATATGAATGAACGCTAGGGTTTGTCCGTGTAATTTCACGCGCAGCTTTCCCCGAGGGGCAGGTCTAATGAAAAGCATACTGATTTGCAGAGATTTTGCTGTTGTTAGAAAATAATCTACCCGCCAGCGAGTGGATATTATTTTCATCATCTCGTATTAAATTGGAATGCTTTGTACGCTGCAACTACTGTATGATGAGCGAGCTGTGGGAAATTAGTACTTTATGTGCCTGATGGGCTTTTCCTCCTAACAGAGAGATTAGAAAGTGGTTATTTTACAGCAAAGTCAATATTTGAGTGCCATGACAATAGAACGAGTTGTTAAAGGGATAGTTCACCCAAACAAATATTCATCATTTATTCACTCTCTAATTCTGTATATGATTCATCTGTGGAACACAAAAGAAGTTCGGTTGTGTCATACAATTGAAGTCAATCGGGGACAATGTTGTTTTGTCAAAATATATTTTTCTACGTTCTGCAGATGAAAGAAAGTCATACAGGTTTGGAATGACATGGGGTTGAGTAAATGATGAGAATATTCATTTTTGGGTGAACTAACATCTCGGATGTCATCGAGCCGGTCATGAAAACTTACTCGATGAACCCTGGATCTACAGTGTGTTCTCACGTAGTAATGAAATTCAATATTTGTGATATTTTCATCATTATTAAATGAAGAATTCATCTCCGTTTCATACAGGAGATCATAAACTCATGGGGGATCTTTTGGTCCTTGCGGGGGCGACGCTCTATGGCATTTCCAATGTATGTGAGGAGTTCATCGTGAAGAACCTGAGTCGGGTCGAATTCCTGGGCATGATGGGTCTCTTTGGCTCCTTCTTCAGTGGGATCCAACTGTGAGTAAATTACCTTAAACATTCCAGATTTAACCCTAAACTCCCAAATTTTAGCATTAAACATTTAGGAAAAACTAATGACTGCCATCTCTCTACAACTTCCACACCATAGTTAGAATGGAATGATTACGGATGGGGTGGGATTTTCATTTTAGATGACACGCCACCCCTCCATCAATCCACCTGCTGTTTGTATAAACTCATGTTCTCCAGGTCCTCCATCCGGTATAACATTTACCCAATGCGCATCTTCAATCGTCGTTCTCCGCCAGAGCTTTCTGTATCTCCGGCATCCAACACCACGCTTCCCCTCGACTTCCAAATCCAAAGCCAGCTGGAACGTTCCCGTCTCTGGTCTTTTTATCCATCTGTAAACGAGGCCCATTTGGATCGTCCGTGCCGCTCTGCATGGGTACAGCAGTCCCGGCTGGAGTCGTTCTAACCAGTCACACCGAAGCCTTAATGTGCTTTAACGTCTACATTTGTGCCACATTTTCATAGACGCCAGCGGCTCTGTTTATCCATGCCAGCTGCATCTATCGTGGCATAATTATACTGAAAGGCTTTCTTATCTAAAAGCAAGCTGGAGATGTGGACGACAGTCAAGTTCTGCTTCATGTTAGAGCTTGACTGCTTCAAAAAGGGCTAAGAGAAGATGCGCTGCAAATAATCACTATGGTGGATGGCTATTTTTATCCCTCATTTCATTTAATCATGTAAATTTGATGTTGGTGTACACGGTATTACCATTTTCAATAATAAAAAATTCTATTATTCTCCCATTTATTATTTAAAGGGATGGTTTATCACAACTCTGGGCAAATTAAAAACTCCACTGAATCTCGAATATTGTCTTCTGATATGTGACTTCATCATATACCGTTGTTTGAACTGCAGAGGCATGCAGGGATCCGTCTTCTGATGGTTCTCCAGACAAATGATGAGACTTGTAACCTTGGCAACAGTTCATCGGTGCATACCTGTAATGACTTTACAGCGGTGTCACATGGGGCTGTGGATTGTTTCCTGTACGCTTTAATTGTGTGTGAGGATGAGCTGACCCGGATGTCATTGTTAGTAAGGCTCTGGAGAAACATGTCAGTAGGATCCCTTTGACGCCGTGGTGGTCTTCTGGGAGATTTTTATCCACTCTTTGCCGTGGCTCAGTGGATTTGCCGCTCTTCCTAATACTCAGATCACCCACCTGTCAGAATGAAGCATGCTGTCGGGACTTTGGAACCTTGGCTATTTATCTTGTATAGACGTTCTCATTTTTCAAAGCTCAGCTGTGCTCACCTGTGGCTGATATGAGTGTTGTGTTTAATTTTTTTCAGGGCCATAATGGAGCACAAGGAGCTCCTGAAGGTCCAGTGGGACTGGCAGATAGGTAAGGCAGTTTTAAACACTTGGTTTTAAATACTAGTCGGATCTCACAACTTGTGCAGGTTCATATTGCATTATTTAACTGGATAGATCCATTGGACATGTTTTTTTTATAATGTGTTGTGCACATTACCGCATCTGGAACATTTGTACTGTACCAGCGGTAATTTAACTCAATTGCACAGACACATATTGGGCAGGTGTATTTTTAGATGCACTTGGGGAAACTGTCCCGGCTCACCAGAAATCAATGACGCCTCTTACACACAGTCAATGTGTTGTGAAGTCCTATGGCGGTTGGCATGACTGACCTTCTGCGCCTCTCCCCGATGCATCGAGACCGGATCAGACTAACGCTGAACGTGCTTCTCATTCTAAATAACGTGTCTTGCTGTGGGTGGGATGGTGGGTATTTAAGTGAGATCCAATGTGGTGGGTGGTCTACAGCATTTTCTCCTTTGGAAATCTGCAGAAATGTGAAGACACTGATAAGCAATACGTTTTTATTTTTAACTTTTAGGGTCACTAGTCAGAGATGTTTTTCATCATGATCTTAAAAGCATTAGGTTTTGAATTTGGCATATGTCTGAATGTTTGCAATGTGGAAAAAATATAACATAAACATTATTTTTCCCAGCGAGCAATAGCAATAGCTGTAAACTATAGACCTGCGAGTAAGCCACTTCTAGCCAAAATACCCTTGAATTTGGTTACGATAGACGTCTTTAAAGTCCCAGTGAAATAAAAAATTACAGTTTCTATTTTTCGTGATATATTGCAGTGTTTATTGTCAATAGCTTATCAGTGTGAGTCATTCTTTTTTTTTAATTCATGTGCCCTCATAATCCAGTTTAAATCTGAAAATGCACTTCCACCCTATAGTGACTATCTTTCTCAAATGACGTAATGACGGCTTGGACGGCACATCCGTTAACTCCTCCCCTTTAACTGCCAGTCTACTGCCGGTTTCATTTAAAAATGCAACGGCTGTTTTCATACGTCCAATCAATTCGCAGTAAAAACGCATGCCATGTCCACTACTCCTCATTCGACATGCCATTTCACTCTGAAATGCTTCAAAATACGGAATTAAAAACCAGCACAACTTCTGGTTCACGGGGACTTTAACACAAAATTGCTTTCTGGGTTTTGACCATGATGAAGAAAAACATATTTGGGTTGCCACTTTGAAGATGCTAAAATACACAGTAACAGTGTATTTTTTAGGCTATTTTAGATTTTTCTAATTTACTTAATAATTCCTATTGCTAATTCCTGTTTGTGTTCCCATTTTTTTTAAACTAACTAAACAAATTTACTAAAGATTATAAAATGATAATAAAAATAAATTACCATGAACTTTTAACAGAGTAATGTTGGAGTCCATTGGCCTAACAGAGAGGGTTGCTTATGGTTGCCAGGCAACAAGCCGCATTGTGATATTTAACTGCTGTGCTCTCCAACCTGCTTTACCTGTTGCCTGTTTTTACTTCTAAATAAGACTCTGCTTTTCATCAACAAAACTACCGCCCCCAAATAAAGTGCTTTTTGTTGCCCAGGAAGTCACTTTAGTTTAATACAGATTGATGTTCCTGGTTGGGCTTGATGAAGTATGGAGGGACTGTGCCAACGGCAGCATTGGGTTGGATCCCAGGAGTATGCTGGATTGTCACATTAGCAAGCCCTCGCTCGAGGGGACAACGTCATTAACTGTCAGAGCTGTTGCAAGGAACACGCTTTGTGCCAAGAGAAGAAACATCCTCAGACGAAGCTGTGATGCCCTTGAAAAATAGCAAGGACATTGTGACAGGCCATACCTACAATGTCCTTGAATGACTTTGAACATATTTGTTTTGATAGTAAAGCATATAGGATTAACGGTATCACATAAAGATGTTGTATTGTTAACAATAGTAAATGCATTACCTAACAATAAGAAATATAGCATTATTGATCTTTGTTAAAGGGACAGTTCACCCAAAAATGAAAATTCTGTCAGCTTTGCTCACCTTTCGTTCCAAATCTGTATACATTTCTTTGTTTGGTTGAACACATAAAGATATTTGGAAGGATGTTTGTAACCAAAAAAAAAAAATTGTGTGTTTCGACGGAACAAAACATTGATAATTGTTAACTTTTTATTGTTACAGAGTGTCAGTATACAAAAGCACATGTAAAGAAGAAATGTATTAAGCAATTGTCCCGCTATAGTAAATCTAGTTTTACTTCTTCATATGTATTAGTAAATACCGACATTGACATCAACTAAAATTGATAAATATCTGACATTGATAGAAATACCCAAAATGCTGTTAGTCGCTTTTGGATAAAAGCATCTGCTTAATGCATAATTGTAAATCGTTCTATAGGCTCGGATTTAAGCATGGGATTCCTTATTGATTTGGAGGCGGTCATCCGCTCACAGTGTCATCATTAGGTAGATGTCAGATCTGGTCTAAAACGTTTCTGAAAATGTTGTCATCACCTTCAACCAATTCTAGCTGTCTTTTAATATTCATTGTTTTTTAACAGAATCACATAGTTAAATCCGAGCCCAAAGATAGCTCTGAGCTTCTGAATAGCAGGTGACAGCTTTTACCTTTGCCAGAACTACCTTGTTAGAGCTCTCAAATAATATGTGATGCGCAAGTATCAAAACACCCACCACCAAAACATAAAAAAGGAATAAATAGCCAATAATAATAGTTACATAGTAGTTCGAAAAAAATATCACGTGTTTATACAAGAAGGTACTTGAATAAGGCATTGATTTAGATGGAATGATATAATAAAGTCTAAAAAGGCAAAGGCTGTGGGGCAAAAAAATGAATGCATAAATGTACAGTAAATGAAAATCACTACCGAAATGTATTTAAAGTGTCATTGACCTGAATTCTGTTTTTTGGGGGGTCGTGGTCTTAAGGTGATACCATGTTTTTGGGCATGTGCATGGTATTATTTAAACCACCCAAAAATGGGTGCCCAAGGCTAGTGGTGTTTCTCCAACAAATACAGCACATTCAACTGGGACAGGAGTTGATTTTAATAAAAAGATACGACAGTGTTCACCTTAATAGCACAACAAATCTGCTGACAGTTTTTTTCATTTCAAAACAAATGATGATTATCAGTCTCCATTTCTGCTGCATCTCCATCTGCGGAAATGCAACCTGTATCCTTCATCAAACGCGTTTGGAAATGAATGACCTGGGAACACGCGAGTGAATAATTGAATTTTTCCATGCCATCCAATTCCATTATGATTGCGCTGTATGAATTATGAGCAGCATATCACAGCTGCTGAATCTATATTCTCTGTGACTATCTCCCTGATCGCCTGGGAAAGAAGAATATATCCTAGTGAATGTAGAATATACTGTAGGGAAATGGTTATGTACTACATATGAGGATGCGATCATACAGTAGACGTTGAACTATAACTATTACAAAAAGAAATGTGTTCACGCTGTATTTTATTTTAATCATTATCATTAAAACCAACATTGTCAAGTTGAATTGCTTATTTACGTAGCAACAGTAATGTACAGATGCAAAAAGCAGATTCACTGATGCACTATTTGTCCTGTCAGGTCTGCTGTACATCGGCTTCAGCGCGTGCATGTTCGGGCTGTATAGCTTCATGCCTGTGGTGATCAAGAGAACCAGCGCCACGGCTGTGAATCTGTCTTTGTTGACAGCTGACCTCTACAGCCTCTTCTGTGGCTTGTTCCTGTTTCAGTACAAGGTTAGAATGTGCTCTCTGTCTCTATGTCTTTCTCACCCTCACCAACATCTTTGTACACTTTTCTATATGTTCCTGTTGCCGCTAGCAACAGCGATTTCATGGGTTTCGAAACATGCGTAGTTATAAAAAATATACCTGATAAAAGTATTAATGGGAAATGTGTAACTTTCTTCAGGCGGAACACAAAATAAGATATTTTAAGAAATGTCTCGGTGGTTTTGTGTCTATACAATGGATGTTAATGGCGGCCGATGTTGCTTGGTTACCAACGTTCTTCAAAATATCTTACAAAGGTTTGAAATGACATTTTTGGGTGATCTATACCTTTTAAGTGACCCAATGTCTGTATAGCATCAATGTTCAGTGGATGCCTGGTCCAATATAGTTTACTCCATCCCTTAATAACAGCTATGCTGAATTACACTGAGCCAGGTTCACAATACAATAATACACCCGCTTTAAAAGAAAAGATTTCAGATATTTTTTCACCAAGATGATTTATCAGAAGATTTCTGAGGCAATTTCCCCTCAGGGGAGGATCCAGCCACAATGCGAGACTTCATTTTTGAACAGGTCCATTACAGAGAAAGCCTTCAGTGAACAGAGCCATTAGTCATGCAGTACAATGAGCACAGTGTTTTTAACTCCTTTCTCTTGTCTAGTACAGATTATATCGCCTGGAGGACAAAACAAAACGTTCAGGCTCTTTTCCAGAACTGATTGTTAAACCATCACACTCATTCGTTTAAAAGGCTGCTGTGCTTTTAAATACGTATAGCTTGCGATGTGAACGTATTAAGAGTGTTGTTCATATTCATAATACAGTGATTAAGAATAAAGATATTACTTAAATGCATGACACAAGACTACCTCACAACCTAGTCAAAAAGCTGCAGTTTCTCACAGTTAAAAAGTTAAAAGCGGCTTAACGAAATCCCATTCGGCCTGAGCAGAGAAAACAAGCACTGTAATGATCAGATTTTTTTTTCAATGTCCTTTGTTTTCAATGTCCTTGTCTGGAGTGGCTCAACACAGCCGTCAGTCGCTTTCATTCAGTCGCACGGACAGATATTAGTTTTAGTCATGAATTTTCGTTAAACACTGTATGTGATAGACAGCCATGCTCAATTACATTACGTTAGATTTAGATGATCAGACTGGGAAGTGATGCAAATGCGCGTATATTAGATTTGATTGCTGTTCCCATCAAATCGGAACAACGATGCTTTTTGACTCCTCCCACTTGACCACAGTGACATCATGTCAAAAGGACAAAAACGAAAGCATAGAGGTGAGTTACTGAATTAATAAAGCTATTAAATATGATTCCGTCATCAACAACAAAGCCATGCGTAGATCTATATTTCTATTACGAGAGTCGCCATATAAACAAACACTTTGAGTTTTAGGACGTGAACTGTTGTCATCTTGTAATTATGTATCATCAAACTTGTCTGGGACAATCGACTTTATCATAAGTTCCTGTAGCTCGGTTGGTATATCATTGCATTAAAGGCCGCACAAACGTTGTTTGTTCGATTCCCAGGATACACACATAAAAATATAGCTTGAATGCACTGTAAATCGCATTTATGCCAAAATGATATAATAAAGTATTTTCCAAATGTTCTAAATGCAAGTATATAAAGATTGTTGCTTCAGTATTTGTTAATAATATATAAAAGTGCATTCTGCGCTCCATGTCCTGTAAGCTTAAGGCTGCGTGGATTACAACAGCACAGGAGACGCCAGCAGACATGCGGAGACTCAAAATAAAACTCATTTGAAATATGCGGTCAGAGGTCTGTTCAATTTTCTGCACGCTGTTGTATTTGCTGGTCAGCAGTGTGCACCTGCAGGCTCAACTAACCCTTGTCTGTTAGTTCTCTGCCTGGACTTTTCTGTGCTTGTGTTTGAAAACTAGGTGAAAAAGTCAAGGCCTTGAATGTAAAAAAACACAAAAGCATTGAAAAGTCTGAGAACACGAGTTACAAAGCGGTAACACTTCTATTGGTTAAAGCATTGTGTATTCTAAATGGACGATGAGCAAACACATTTTTATAATATTCATTCAAATGTTTATCATTTGTTGAAAATGTACTCCAATTTTTACAGGTAAAGGTACCAATTTGTTTACAGGATCTAACAATGAACAGCATTTATTATCTTATAAACCTGATGTTCACTTGTATCTTTACTTAATATGCATTTATAGATTTTTTATATATATATATATATATATATATATATATATATATAGTTTTAATCCAAAGTTTTTGTTCATGTTAATTGTGCAATGAACTTACATGCAAAGACAATGAAAAATGCTTTTCATTAACAAATATTAGTAAATGCTATACAAATTGCTCATTGTTAGTTAATGTTCGCTAATGCATTAACTACTGGTAATAAATTCAACTTTACTGTAAAGTGCCACCATGTACATTTAAAAATATGAAATTGTTTAATGTTAGTTTACGTTTAAGGTCATTAAGCTTTCTGACGTTGATCGTACATAAAGAGGGAATAGAAAATTTCATAGAGAATAACTCAGTAATAACAATAATACCATCCATCCATCCATCCATTTTCTACCGCTTATCCGGGGCCAGGTCGCGGGGGCAGCAGTCTAAGCAGAGATGCCCAGACATCCCTCACCCTACACACTTCCTCCAGCTCTTCCGGGGGGACAACGAGGCGTTCCCAGGCCAGCCGGGAGACATAGTCCCACCAGTGTGTCCTAGGTCTTCCCCGGGGTCTCCTCCCGGTCAGACGGGCCCGGAACACCTTCCGGGAAAGGCGTCCAGTAGGCATCCGTAACAGATGCCCAAGCCACCTCAGCTGACCCCTCTCGATGTGGAGGAGCAGCGGCTCTATTCCGAGCTCCTCGCGGGTGACCGAGCTTCTCACCCTATCTCTAAGGGATCGCCCAGCCACCCTGCGGAGGAAGCTCATTTCAGCCGCCTGTATCCGGGATCTTGTCCTTTCGGTCATGACCCAAAGCTCATGACCATAGGTGAGAGTAGGAACGTAGATTGACCGGTAAATTGAGAGCTTCGCCTTGCGGCTCAGCTCTTTCTTCACCACGACGGACCGGTACATCGACCGCATTACTGCAGAAGCTGCACCGATCCGTCTGTCAATCTCCCGTTCCATCCTTCCCTCACTCGTGAACAAGACCCCGAGATACTTAAACTCCTCCACTTGAGGAAGGAACTCTCCACCAACCTGAAGTGGGCAAGCCACCCTTTTCCGACTGAGGACCATGGCCTCGGATTTGGAGGTACTGATTTTCATTCCAGCCACTTCACACTCTGCTGTAAAACGTCCCAGTGCATGCTGAAGGTCCTGGTTTGAAGGGGCCAACACGACAACATCATCCACAAATAGCAGGGACGAGATCGTGTGGTCCCCAAACCTGACACCCTCCGGCCCCTGGCCGCGCCTAGAAATTCTGTCCATAAAAATTACGAACAGAACCGGTGACAAAGGGCAGCCCTGCCGGAGTCCGACATGCACTGGGAACAAGTCCGACTTACTGCCGGCAATGCGAACCAAGCTCCTGCTTCGGCCGTACAGGGACCTGACAGCCCTTAGTAAAGGACCACAGACCCCATACTCCTGAAGCACCCTCCACAGGACGCCACGAGGGACACAGTCGAAATGCCTTCTCCAAATCCACAAAACACATGTGGATTGGTTGAGCAAACTCCCATGAACCCTCCAGCACCCTGTAGAGGGTGTAGAGCTGGTCCAGCGTTCCACGGCCTGGACGAAAACCACACTGTTCCTCCTGAATCCGAGGTTCTACTATCGGCCGTATTCTCCTCTCCAGTACCCTGGCATAGACTTTCATATATTTTAATGTCTAATGTCTTTGTTTTATTAATCTATTAGTATTATTTCCCAATAATTATGTATGAAAAGCTGCTGTGCAACAAATTTTAGTTAGCACTAAATAAATAAAAGACATTTATAGCAAATGCATAAATGAACATTTTACAATCTAAATGCATTGACTAATGGTAATGTTTACCGTACTTATACGTTTTTAAATCGTACAAATATGACAAAACATGAATCATTAACATTAATCTTAATTATGAAATGCTGTTAGAGTTCATTTTCTTTCATTTATTGATGTAAGTAGTTTTGGCATTATTGATTTCAGATTATAATACTAACTGTAAGTTTCCTAATGTTTTGAATCGCTAAATGTCAATGTGCCTTTAGCCTTCTGAACCACGCTTTACATCTGCAGCGGACAGACATTGTTGTTCACCCTATCAAGCGATTCTGAACGTGCTTGCGTGCTTTTCACAGTGATTTGCTTCCGCAGATGAGAGTGTGTTTGAGATCTGAATCGAGCTAACACTGATTCCCACAATAACCTCGAATGTTCCAACTCAGCCGAATGCTGACAGAGTCAATCGAGAAAAAATGTTGTTGTGCTCTTGACAGGTTGCTCAATTTCCTGAAATCCTGATAGCTTGATGTCTGACAGATGCATTTTCTCAATGCGATTAAGGCTTTAAGGATTTTCTCTTGCCTCGAGATTATTTGAATGTGACTTATTTCACTGTGTTCCACGAGGAAAAGTCGATGGTTTGATTTTTGTATAATTGGCAGCGGTTGGATATCTTGTCCGTGTGAGTTATTGAGAATGCGTGCGATGGCTTCCAGAACAAATTGTTTATGAAGCACTCAGGAAACCAGAATCGGCAGATTCGGCAATATTCATGTCATTTATAAAACTAAATTGGAAGAATTGGATTGAAATGCCTCCAAACTTTATATATATAGCTTGTGTAATGTTTGGTGCAAAGATATGATAAACGATGTAGCTGTTAAAACTTGCATGGCACATTTAGTTTGTTTACCAATTTATTATATACACCTAAACCAAATGCTTTTAGTGCTTTTAGAATTATTAAGTCAAGCAATGAAAAATCCCTATTGATTCATGCAGTTTGTATGCAGCAGGTGAAGGCTGTGTCGTCACTCTTGCTGCAAGCACTTTTGTCTGCTTCAATGGTTGCGCTGTATTTCCCTTCATAATAACAGCAACCAGCAGCAGGAGAGATGCTGAATGAGCTATTACCTGCGGCACATTAAGGCCAACCGTAGGGTTTTAAATGCCCGTGTAAAAGAATCACTTTTATGGACAGTTGTTAACAGCCGCCTAATTGTATTCAGTGAAAGTAACTAAGTGATTGTGAAACGCGAGGCCTCCTAAAGCTTGCATGGTGAACACAGTCTGTTGCTGGCTATTTTAAAGCCATTTCACCTGCTAGTAAAATTAATAAAATCAGATTTTAGTCTCAGCCAAGCATTGTGGTCATTGTGGTGTTTTTGCAAGGTTTTGGAAATTGAGAAATAGAATACATGCACCCGATGTAATGCACTGTTCTCTTGAGAGTTTTTGTGCCTTTGGTATTTTTTTGTTTAATATAAAAACTTTCTTAGTTTAGACGTATTTGCTGCTTGATTCACACCAAAGTTTCATTGCATCGCATGTTTTTATCCACAGTTACGTACTCTCGAATTGAACCCATGACCTTAGCTCCTTTAATGCAATGCTTCACCAATTGAGCTACAGTTGGATTTTTTGACTTCGTATTTGGGAAACCACTGATCAAAAATGACTTTTTATCAAATAGCACACTTGCCATTGTGTACTTCAAAAGGTATAAATTGGAGGGATGTACTCTTCTGTTTAAAAAACAGCAGCGTAGAAAAGAATTGGAAACAAACGTGTGTTGATACTGTTTTCGTAGTTCACCGCACACTTTTTTGTGTATGTAAATATTTTCTTTTAAATCAGATGTGAGGGAATAAATGCAAAGTGTTGCCATTGGCAGACCTCCACCTCTAGGGGGAGCCACCAATTTAAATACTTTAAATTAGTTATACAAAGTGACTTTTGAAAGATTGCAAATGTGTGTTGGAATACAAATTTAAAGGGACAGTTCACCCAAAATGAATCATCATTTACTCGCCCTCGAGTTTTTCCAAATCTGTATAAATGTCTTGGTTCCGATGAACACGGAGAAAGATATTTGGACGATTGCTTGTTACCAAACAGTTCTTGGCACACATCGACCACCAAAGTAGGAAAAATGACAATGGTAGTCAAAAGTGCCTCAGAACTATTTGCTTTCCTGCATCCTTCAAAATATCTTATTTTGTGTTCGACAGAACAACGAAATGCATAAAACATTTTTCCTACTGTGGTAGTCAATGGTGAGGATGAGTAAATGATGACAGATTTTTCATTTTTGGGTGAACCGTTCCTTTAAGGCACAGCCTTACTCACTGTAAAATAAATCTCGGTTGCAAAGAAGAACTTTCATTTTGAAATATGGCACTCAAGTTACCATGCATAGTACAGCATGATTTATTGAGAAAGTGCAAGCATCATTTTTTACAGGTTGTAATTACATAGCCGTACTTTATTGAAAATTCCCTTTCTCCCCTAACACTTTGGTAAAAGGGGAACCGTAGCCGCTTTATCATAGTAATGCTGTAATGTAGCACCCTTCGCTATATTTAAATAGCAACCTGACACAACAGCAATGGAAAGAGAATGTATTCCTTTCCAGCAAATATTACTCTTGCCAGCTCTGATACCGAAGACCGCTGAGGCTGTGCTCGCTCTTCCACACGTCTGGCAGAGCCATCTGCCTAATTTGTGTCCTGTGGTCTGCATTGTTACGACTCCCATACGAAACCAGGAAATATACACGCAGGATTTTTCACATTGCAGTGGTCTTATGTGTCTCTTTCATCTGCTTTGAAGATGCTGAGATTCAAAGATGTGCGGTGATTATATCTGCACACTATTTATAGAAAATGCTTCTTTTACTTTATGTTCGGCATGAGTAAACAATCTGAATTTGTTTTGGCTGAGCTTTTACTTTAAACGGGGGAAAGCACAAAGTTGCACTGAAATGTATCAGATTTTTTGTTTTTCTACTGGAGTGGCTCAAGGCAAAGAAGGAACAATGCGAGAAAGTGTCAAAGTTAATTTAACATTCTCTGTTTCTCCAGACTTCAAATGTCTATTGTCCATCACTGCAGGGGTTTCAGAGGAAGTGTGCCAGCAAAAATGTATGCCTGTGTGCACACATGTATGCCTTAACACTACATTTGCTTCTGCTCGGCCTGTGTTTGCTGTGTCATACTGATGGTCTTGTGGGTCTCATTAGAGCTTTTAGCCATTATGTTGACCAGGTGATGAGAGTAGCCGAAAAAAACCCACTTCATCCTGCTCTTGTTGGACAAGACTGAAGGCAATATGTAATTGTTAGACACATCAGAGACACCATAGGCATAGAGGGTCATCACGTGACCCAAGCCAGGCGGGAATGTTTTTAGTGCTCATCCACACCTCAGACTTACAGATGAGAAACTATTGTGCTCATGTTTTTATTCATGTATCATTGCCAAATGGGTTAAATGGGTTTTCTCCTACATTGAATTACAGTTATGTGTTGTTATTTACCAGTATACATATTAACCACTGGTTTATTTATTAAGGCATCATAATTAAAATCATAGACACACTTACAGCTTTTGAACATTTACTAAGTGAGTCAATTGCATCAATGTGCTGTTTCATCACTAATAAAAAAGTTATTTGGATGTTAAAGGTTCTTTGTGGAACCATTTAGATGAAAAAGCTTCTTCTTTGGCATCGAAGAACCTTTTGAAGCACCTTATTTTTTACAACCTTGTATATTTTTTTATTCCTCTTTTGAATAAACAATCTATGCAAAGCTAGTTATCCCAAATGAATGTTTGGCTATTCCTTTAAAAGATTGTTTTTTGTTGTAAAAGTCTGCATTTTTTCAATATATAATATTATATACTGTATAAAGGCATTCTTCATCATAGTAATCGTTCACACTTTAAATTTTTATTAAGTTGAGTATATATATTTATGTGGTTTATCTGTTTTTAGTTTTCAGGGCTTTACCTGCTGTCGTTCTTCATCATCATGCTGGGACTGGTCCTCTACTCCTCTTCCTCCACCTACGTGGCACAGGACCCTCGCGTTTACAAACAGTTCCGCAACACAGGAAATGCTATTACAGACACGCCTACCGTGGGCCCCCACGAGCCTTCAGTGACCTATACGAGCCTCCGTCAGGAAATGGAGGAGGAGCCTCGTATACGGGTAGCCTGAAGGGGGGCGGGGCTTCTTTACACCAATCATCCAATGCTCCGCCCGCAGTCTGTAGAAAATAATAATGATCACTGAATGATGTAATCACAAAATTAGCAAACGAGTACACTGTGATCATGAACTGTGAATACTGTAGGTAGCGGTGACTTCTGTATATCTGAGTTATCAGATCCATCATGTATAGAGATATCACCACCCCACGAGCAAACGATGTGTTAAGAAGGATTTGTGCTGACCGTTTGTCCAAGTACTCAATTGTGAATGTTTTATTTTCTCAATTGAGGACAAAGGGGTTCATTGTAATTTGACATGGTTTGCATTATTACCGTTTCATGAATAATGTATGTCTAGGAGTTTTAATTGACGACAACGTTTCTGGAAAACGGCATTCTGAGATTTAAAATGCTGATTTGAGCCAGTGCCTTGCATATGTAATATTATTGTGGGTTACATTGATCATGACCTCTAAAATAATGCCATCAGTATTCGACAACTCGTCATGATTGTATTTGTATCTGCTAAAAATGAAACATAATTCCATCAGTCAGAAAAAAGAGGAAAAAATGTTTTTACCCTTTAACTGTAATTTCATGTTCATTTTTATATATTTGTCACATTGTTTGTTTGAATCCTGCCAAGATGGGATACCCTCATTTGGCCTGTGTAATAGCAATCGATTGTAAACTTGTAAGAGTTTTACCGCACTTGTTCTTTTGTTTTACTGTTTAAAACCTATTAATCTTCTTTTTGGTCTTATTCTGATTAAGTCAAGTATACACGTGTAAAGTTTTCTGAACAGATATCTGAATATTGTTTGCTTTATTATTATCATTTTGTATGTTTTGGTTCTCATTTTAATATTGGAAATTCTTAATGTGTCTGACTTGCTTAAAATAAAATATATTTGTCTTAAACTTGAAAAACGCGAATTCCCCAAAAACGTATGATTAATCGCACATAATACACATATTGCACATTGTAATGGTGAAAAATACATATTCTCCTTCAAATGCAGTTAATTTATTGTAAATGTGTACTCCTCTTGTCTTTTAACTACATCACAATATATTACAATGGTTTAGCCCCTTCGGTAAATACCTATACTTAATGAAATAGTGTGTTAACAAATTATTAAAGAATAATTAACGATTTATATTTTAAGCAGTCCCTAGTAAAACACAATCTTTCTTTTTCTTACTGTATTTGAGAAACTTAACTCAAAAATCTCCCCGAAATACCTGGTAAAAGGAGAAAAATTACTCAAGATATCAAATAAATTACCATAACAAACACAATGCAAATAAAAAATCTATTTTTGCTGCCGGAAATAAATAGGGCACGCGTTTGGCTCATGAATATTTATTATTTAACGTCCAAGTCGTTACCTGATTGGCTCGGCGGGTTAAATTCTCGCTCCTTTCCCCGTTGCTTCGGGTAGGTTGCCAGACAACGCGTTCATGAGCTACAGTCTGCTTTATGACATCACAGTACCGCGAGAGCGAAACCAATGCAGTGCCTTTGAATCGCTCTCGCGGTACTTTGATGTCATCCGACGACCGGTCATGCGCAGCGCGCCTTGCCATTAGCGATTCGGTACCCTTTGACCTCTCAGGTGGTTTCTTCCTAACCTTTAACACCTGAGAGATGGCTGGCAGCGAGGCGGTTACACCTGCACAGGTATGGCAGACCTCAGCACGTCCTGGGAGCGGGAGTTGTTGGAACAATTCTCCGGCCTGACTGCTGCCACAGACGAGGAGACCGCGGCAGACGTTTCGTTTGAAAGCAGCGACCACGACACGGGTTTGTTACATTTAAGCGACGAGGTCCTGCTTCTTATATTGAGATATTTGGACCCGATGTCGCTGCTCAGGCTCGGCAGCACCTGCAGTATTTTGTTCCGAGTTTGTTCCTGCAACTCTTTGTGGTCGCGACACTTCCAGGTAAATTTAGTTGCATCGAAATGTTACCGAATGGCATAAATGTATTGCATTCGTTTTAAATGTTTCTAAATCAAGATTTGTATTATTACTTTAAAGCCGTAATTAAATGTATCCCGTCCATACTTTTTACAGAAAGTACATTTTAAGAGTTTTGTTCCAAAATTAATTAAAATCATGTTTATTTTGCGCAGTCCAATAATATCAAACTTCAGTTGGTTTGTTTTGATTCGAGACATTATAACAAAAAGAAAACTGCTAACTAACGCAATACAATTCAAGAAAAACATAAAAAGCGGAGTTAACTTATTTATGTTATGTTTGTTAGCTGTTTTGTTATAATGGCTTAATTCAAAACAAACCAAATGTATGATTTATATTGTAAACATGTTTTTTAATGAATTTTGGAACCAAACTCTTCATTTAGAACCCATGTTAGACTTGAGGTAAAACATAACGCTGGCTATCCAAGAAAGTGTTAGAAATTTTAAGAAATGCACAGTATTTTGCAAGTTACTATCAATAAAAAATATCGATATTTATCGATATCGATAAATGGACCATTTTACAAAAACAAATTAATATTTTCTTCTACACGAGTTCACGGTGTCATTCATGCCGCCAAACTTCGTCGCTTGGGTGTAAGTGTATAGTTTGTCTCCTCCCAAATCTCCACAGGATTCGTTTGGGGTCAGCCTTTCACATACCTACGCCAGGTGTCCCGTAACTGCCAAAACCGCCTTCCGCTTGGTTTTTATGTGGAGATCTCTCTTCAGAAACATCCACTGTAACCGAGCGCTTCAAGAGAAACTCTTCGTGGAGATCCCGCTCTCGCCTCATCGCTACTGGATCCAGTGGCTCGTGCTGGAGGAGAGCGTTCCCCTGCCCTCCGTGACGCTTCCCTGCGAGGATGTGGAGAATCTGTGGGGCATCACAGCAGATCTCTTCCAGGAAAAGATTCAAGGTGCAAAATTGTGATGGATTACATTTTTGGTTACTGGTTCTTCATTGGTAGGCCTAGTGGTAATGGAAACTATTAAACCGTGTATTTTTTTATTAATCTTTTTGCAAATTGTTTAAATAGAAACTAAGACCGAATGGGTTTGTTTTGCTTGCACTTACAGAGAAAACTGAAGATAGTGAGACCCTCAAGTTTGAATGGAGGGAACTCTATCATCTTGCATTGAAGCATCACGGTAGCTTGACGATGGTCTTTCAACATGTTCTCATCCAACACCAGAACAATGGTGAGAAATCGAATGAAACCTCGCTTGGTTGTTGAACAAATAAGAATTTCCATTTAGGGCCACAACCAAATTCACTTTTATATCAGAATATATTGTTCATTTAGGAAATCTCATCTAGTCCTAATCCACTGTCAGTGTTGACGGGATTTGAAAATGTCACTCAATACACTATTAGTTGCTTTCGACCTTATTTTATTTTTTGTCCCAACCAAAAGGACATCATGAGATCTGGAAAGTAGGCTTTGGTCTGGCTGACCTTTCAGACGTCTTTGCTGTGTGCTTTTCTTGTTGCCCTACAACAGTAATGGACTGTTTGAAGAGTAGTGTTTTAATTCAGTGTTTTGAGCTGTTGAGTCACATCAAAGTTCAGTGATGGACCGGTGCTTGAGGAGTTGGGATGTAATGTTTGTGTTCTGAATGACGTGACGCGTCTGTGATTCATAGTTTGTCCTCATCTGGTATTTGCGATCTGATGATGCTCCACATATTAAATCACTTTTCTTCAATATTTAATTTTTACATTTTGAAGTATAACACTTACAGACATATTAAATTACATTTCTATATTACTTGGCTTGACATTTTTGTGATGTATAATGCTCCATAAATAAACTTTGAGTTGAGCAAGTTTTTACTAAAGTGCTGTACAAGAGTATAACATATAACAAACAAAACATTTAATAACAACTAACAAACGGACAGCTCTCATACTGAGGTAAACCGTAGACTGTAAAAGTTTAATTTGATATTGTTTATTTTATCTCTATTAAAATTAGGGCTGTTCAACAATTATTCAGGATTAATCGTATCTAGAATAAATGTTTGTGGTTGCATAATAGACTGTATGTCTGTTAACTGTGCATCTTAGTTTTTTATTTATAAACACATACATGTATACACTTAAGAAATATGTCAAAATCAGTCTTTATATAGATTGTGTGTGTATATATATATATATATATACATGCAAATATTTTTCTAATTATACTTTATACATTTAAGAGTGTTTATGAAAACAAAAGAAATATCACAGTCCACACACACATATAATGTAAATCATTGAACAGCCCTTATTAAAATAAGCCTCTTGATAAAAATAAACAAATATGCAACAAATGTATTTTCAGTATCATCGATTGTTTTATTTCTACATTGGGAGTACTGATAATTCTTAAATGCATAAGCAAACTAGCGGTTTCTACTTGTGGAAAGTGCTTTATGGAAAGAAAATCGAAATGATGCAAATAGAAATATAAACACACGTTTAAAATAAGATGTTGATAAAGATATCTCTTTACAAAATTAGTTTTTAGTTATAAATGATTTCTAAATTTCCACATTCCCCCAACCCAGAATTTAAGCTTCTATCTGAGCCTGGTTAAAGATGAGGTTTCAGAAAGGTGTGCCTCTATTTCTATTTATATAACGGTGTTTATTTAATTTAGTTCGGGGGGAGCGCGATAAGTAATCCAACCAATCAGCGCAGAGTAGATGCTATATTAAGCCGTCCCTTGCCTCTTTACCGTGACCGTTTTGCAGCATCCCTCCTCCAACCCATCGCCTCACTCCCTACTGTTATCCTTCCCAGTTGGAAGGGGGCTCCCAAATATGCTTAATCTAACCTGATTACATGTTAATGCCAACTTGTGCTTTATTGGCATGAGAAATTGCACATTTGTTTTGGCAAAGCATTTGCGGTGTGCAAATATGCAAACGGAGTAAAAAACATTGTCTGTCACTTTACACTTTCTATCTCGTTGCCTGTAGACCACTCGGAGCTGGAGAACATGTACCATCAGTACATCCAGTGCAGGTTCCAGTGGCTCTTCACTTACTGGCTGTTTCGTCAGCCGGCACCGTACAACAAGCAGCTGCGATCCATTTTCCTGCAGTGGAAGAAACACAGCAAGAGCAAGGTGGCCACCTGGGGAGAGACTCTCTGTGATGTGAGGTATCTGGCCTCCCTCCATCCCATCACCAGCGATTACTGGAGGGGCAGACTGGCCCGAGGAGATGAGAGTTTGGGTAGGACATGATGGTAGAAAATAACCTTATTGTGCACTTCGTCGTTGCTGTGTTTGATTGAATTTAATCACAGTTGTCTCTCTTGAGGAACCCGTACTGGTCTGTCTGATGGTAACAGAATCTGTCGATCAGATATTAACGCTGCAGGCCCTTGGAATATCTGCTCATGTTCTGCCTGTGCTGCTTTCTTTCCATCAGGGATTCGGACTGTTGAAAACTACTTCTCCATGTGCAAGTCTCTAGTGGCCTGGATCTTGGGACGTGACTGGGGCCGACTGAAGCGAAGAAAGGTGCGGAATTGATACGCAATAATATTGCAATCAAAAATCGCAGTTTGAGTCCCTGGTGGGCATTGTTGCGTGTTAATACATTCGTCACGAATAACTTGAGTGTTTCTCGGTCCGTCCTGACGTACATCTCTCTTCTGAGTTGTTGTGAGGATGTGTTCTTGAAAATTGCCGCAGTGTTGTGAATCCTCATTTCACTAGACGGCGCAAAGGATTTCACAGGTCACAGCTTGAGCAGACGCTCCTATCTAATGGCTGTCTAAATGGATTATCGAATCTGTGCGTGTCTCACTCTATGTATGCGCATGCAGACTGTCCCAAGATTCTGCGCTGTTTTATGCCGAACTCGTGCGTCCAAGGACAAAGGTCCGATTTATTTTTTACAGACGGCTTATTTCACCTAGGACGTCACTGCACTGACACTATGAAGGCACTACCAAAACAACACATCACAGTGCACACTATATTGCGACGACACCTCTATTGATGTACGTACTGTATATGCAAACCCAGGCCTGTTCCCCGACATGCATGCGCTTTTGAAGCAAAGCCAGACGGAATGTTCAGTGTCCTTATTTGCCGTGTGAAACATAAAGCTATTGACGTGTTGTTGACAGATCTATGAAGACACGCTGGAGGGTGTGTATCTCCTGCTGAGGCGAGAGATGCAGGAGAAGCTCATCGAACACGAGCGCTTCTGGCAGGTGGCCAAAGTCCAGATGACCCGCGTCTGCACGCTGGAGGAGACGGCCGTCAATTATGTCAACTGGAAGATGATCGAGACGCTCCCGTACTACAAGTCAGTCCTGCCTGATTGTCTGTTCTTTATCCGTGAGAAAACAGAAGCGGGATTGTGATGTGTAAGCAGGGATGCACTGAAAGCTAGGGATTTACCAAAAGCCTCTCTTGTTTTATTTTTAGTTGTTCTCTGTTTGAGAGCAAAAATAAATGTTCCTGTAGCTTAGTTGGGGCGAGGATTGCATTAGCGGTACAAAGGTCACGGGTTCGGTTCTCCGGGAAAACAAACTGATCAAATGAGTCTGACAGTGTTACACAAATATCATGGCAGTTCGTATCCGTAAAGTGTTATTTTTGCTGGTGTCCTCTTATTGTCCGTCAGATTACCATTCATGGAACTTGCTGCTGTGCCATTTGAATGGCAATCGCTTTGGTTAAAAACAAGTAAGGAAAGGCGTGAGCTTCACGAGTGCTTGGCTTTGATGCCGGGAGAACGTGCGGGGTGGAGATGCGGGCACCGCTGACAGCTTCAAACAAATAGCCTGCAGTAACTGATGGGGTGAGATCCGCAGCCCGTCGATGGTATCTTTGAAGTGCATGGTGACTGATCTCAAAAAGCATGGACTGAACCTCTCATCTAATGTCAGCCCAAATCCACTTTGTCTATCTGGTGTACACGGAGAACAGTAGTGTGCAGTGCTAAGGGGGTTGTGTTGCTCAAGAAAGTGATTTGAAGCTTTCAAGCACACGTTCGGGAAACGGATAAGTGAAAGAGAGATTTTGGCTTAATTTAATATCATATCATATCAACTCAAGTGATCCGTCCCAGTACTTAAGCAATTATCAAGACCAAAGCAACCATTATAATGAAATAGCCATGAATGTAAAGGAGACGGTTTTCAATCTTTGAGATATTTTAAGTATGAAAGACACAGTTCAGCCAAAAATTTTAATTCTGTCTTTGTTTACTCTCGTTCAAGTTGTTCCAAATCTATCTTTTTTTGTTCTGATGAACACAGATTTTTTTTCAGATATTTTGGTTGTAACGAAACCGTTTGTATCCACCATTGACTACCATAGTGGAACGATTACAATGGTAGTCAATATGCCCCAGAATTGTTTGCTTTCTTACATTTTTCTAAACATCTTCTGCGTTCAACACAACAAAGACGTTTATGAAGCAATTTTTCCTACTATCGTCGTCAAAAGAACTGTTTGGTTACAAGCATTCTTCCAAATATATTTTGATGATTACTGCCGGATGTCAAAATGTATGCTGGAGGCAATATTGAAGTACATGTTTGTCAGCAATTATTCATTTTGTGCAATGGAAGGTTTTTGTTTAGTTGTTGAATATTTGTTATTTGCTCATAAAGAAAGACTTAACAACAATCCACCAGTGGCCTTCCATGGGAAGCATGTTATTTAGCACTTCTAACTATTTCTTTCTCTGTGAGTACTAGTTTTAAGAGCGCTTTTCCACCATCCCGCCGAACCGTCTGTTACGGTTATGTTTCCACGTGTGCCTGGTTCGGCACGGTATTCTAACTGTCCTGAATCGTGCTAATGAAAGTGCGTGTGACGCGTTTGTGTTTACATTCTCAAAATGTCCATTATCAGCACTGCGGTGGAAAATGAAACCATTTACGTACCGGCTGGCACGGATCGGCACGGTGTGGAACGATTCGGCGCGAGGGTGGAAAAGCGTTCAAAGATGCAGGTTGTTTGGAAATGTCCAAAAAATTTTAATGACATTGTTTACTTTTTAAATTCTCATTGTGGCTTCTTTTCAAGAACATCATTTGACTAGTCTGTTGCCTTCAGCTCATGCACATATCGTGTTATTTTTTTTTTTTTCTTCAAGGCTGTATCTCGTCTCGGGTAACTCTGTGTATCTGAATCACGTGCAAGGTTTCTTGCGTAGAAAGAGGCTGATTTGCGACTGGATTTACCTGGAAGAGAATACCTGGGCCCGACAGATGCTCCCCGAGCAGCTCTACACACTGCTGGAGTTTGACACCAAGATCTCTCAAGGTTTGTTCAGTTAGGGTTTGATGTGCGATGTGTCCGGAAACACAACAGAGCTGTTTTGTGTATTAATCTATGAATGACAACGCAAAGGGACCGGCCATTGATAACTCATTAGATGGATCCAGTATAATAAATTAGTTCCCTGGATAAAAGGAGTCATAGCTGTTGGTTTTGTTTTCTTGCGGAGCCCTTAAGTCTCGCTTTGCTGTTCTTTGTGAATTACTGTATTCATTAGATCAGCTCATTAACATCTAACATCAGCTGGGGGTTTCTGGTCAAACCTACTTGTTTTTGGTATAGTCGGCACTAAAACTACAATTGTGCGTTTTGAATCTTTACTCCCGTGTCTTAGCGGAGCAGTCTACAGGCCATAAAACATTTGCATTGTGTTCTCTCTCCCGAGCTCAGTGTATGAGGCCTTGAGCCAAGTAGAATGACAACGCAATGTTAGATAATATTTTTAATTTAGTGTGAAGGAAAACAAGGCTGTTAGGTTTGGATGTAAAGGCCATTTAGCATGTCGTACCATCATCGAACACCCAGGTTCACCGTGATGTATTGTCGAATCGAACAGACAGAGTAACACTTGAAATGCATTCAGCGTGTGTTTTACAAATGAAGATTGGCAGTGATGTCAGATCTCTAAGTCCATTCACACTGAGGTCAGTGAGGAAGTTGAACCGTATTAGAATGCTGGGTAATTTCTGTTCGAAAGCCAATCCGTCAGACGAATGATATGATGTTTTTGATGAGGATTTATGAGGAGGTTGTTCCATCTCGCTGTGACCCGCCGGGGCTGGAATGATGGTCAGTGTATTTGTGGGCTCAGACTTCAGGCAGTTTGTCTTGTTTACTGTCTTGACAATATGGGTTCTGGTTTCACTTGTTCATATCTGCTGTATCGGGGACCTTTCAGCTCTCTTCTCTTTGGTGATAATCGCTGTTTTCTCAGTTGATTAAAACACAAGGCAGAGATCTGTTTGTTTTTTCATACACAGCGCAGAAAAAATGTAGATGTTTCAGAGACCATTTTTCTGATTTTAAAATGTAATCTTTATAGGCGTTTAGGTAAAATGATCATTTTTGTGAATTTGTATTTAGGAAATATGTATTTGTTGAAATTCAACATACCTTGGAAGGACCACAAAACAGCTAGAAATGCGGATTTGAAATGGAAAATTTAATCGAGCAATTCAAATTTTCGTGGCAGTATTTGGCCTAAAACAATGAAATGTATACTGTAGAGTATCAATTTAAAAATGATTTATATTTATAGTTTTTATATAAATAAGGATAATGTTAACATTTGCAAGATGTTTTGTTTGGTGTATCGTTTTTAAAATCTTGTACTTTCTTGATCTTCAATGGACTTTGGTGCCTTAGGGCAACAGTGTTCTTTGTCTCTTTCCAAGTTTTGATTTACGTTACTTTTTTGACACATTTTCTGTTCTTAAATGTTTTTTGTGTAAATATTGTGTGCAGAGGATCATTTGCAGTCTCAAATGTATTGTTGCATTCACAAAGGTGACATACGTTTGAAAGTAATCATATCTTTGTCTATACAGAGAGTTTGCACGGGGACACACCGACGGCCCAGCTGAGTCGACTCATGTGGCTGTACCTTAACTCGGGTCAGGAGATCTATCTGCATGCGGTGAAGGGAATGGTTCTGGAGTGTGCCCACGCCAGTCTAAGCCATCTCACCACACTCGCAGCCTATGAACTTAGCGTGGCCTAGCCTAAACTTTTATAAGCTGATTTTTTTAATGCTTCCCTTTTGTGGGGTGATTTTTTTTTTAACCAAATTTTATACCTTTTTAAATTATTAACTCTCTAAGGTTTTAGCGTTGTATTGAGAATATGATCATATGCCGATTTAAGTGCCATAATGAAGACGGGCTTAAATCTTCCTGTTATGAAATGTGTCAGTTTTAGCTCAAATGATCACTGAGGTTTTTTTATCGTAACTATCAAATTTAACGTGAGGTGATCTGTGCATCATTGTATATCGCAAGGTTGCTGATTTACTATTAAAGCACCTTCACACTATACTACACTCTGTGCCTTTTTTGTGAAATGGTGAAACCTGTCTTTTAACTTGTTCTTTGAGACAAAACATTTAAGTTATTTTGTTAAAACTCAAATTTCTTTCCAAAAGAACTGCTTTGTTGCATATTCATCATTCTCCAGGACGAATATCTAAAGCTTTTTGCATTGTCTGGTTTCACATTTTAAAGTAAAATATACATTTTCCATTCTGACCAGTCTTTGGTTCAATTTATTTGCAAGAAGATTAAACGCTATATAGAAAAATACTTTATTTGACCTTTGTACAAATGAAAAAGCATTTTACAAAATGGAAAAATAGATAATACCTTCGAGAATTTGTACATAAATAGAACTTTGGCATTTGTAAAATCTAGCTGGAAAAGTTAAAAAACGTCCAGAAATGTACACGTACTTGAAAGCCAACCAGTGGCTTTCAGTCCACAGTAAATCGGTCATGTCAATCGATGCACTTTCCTTTTTTGTAACGTTTCAAACGCAAAAATACACAATACCACATGCTATCAGATACACTAGCGTCTAATGCACAATGATGGGTACTACACACGTTCTGTCAGATTATTAGCAGCTCACTGCCTGAGAATAAATATGCATTGCTTGAGGATATGGCTTCGCCTAACTGCACCTTTATGAAATAAAATCTTGTGACACTTCCGTCTGATAGTTTGGAAATGTCCATAAGAACATGTCTCTCTGGTTCTGCTTCATAGATTCATAAAGGCACAGATTATTACAATATCTGTGAAGGTGTGCAATGCTGGTTAACGTGAAGTTGCATAGCCCAGTATACAGTTGGGTTTTTATCTACTCCTTTAACTTTGAATACACTGAAAAGAAAATGATGCACATGCACATGACACAACCCACATGCTAAATATATTACAATACAACATTAGTCACGGAAGCAGAATTAATATATAGATGTTTGTAAATATCAGACATTCGTCACCTTGGTGCATTCAGAGTTTGTGCAAAAGTTGACATGACCGGTGGATTTTATACATTATGGAGTACAAATTCAGCTTGGGGTCGAAATGAAATTACTGACACAAAAAACTCACAAAGTTCAAATCCCTTCTAAAACAACATCTCAACCAAAATACCTGAGTGAAAAGGTTTTGCATTATATATCTGAGCCAAATTATAGCAAATGTGTTCAAACAAACGTAACGTCTGCTGAAGATTCTCCCGTCCTTGACTTTGGATCTGAGCGTGTGTGACTTCTGAATTGTGCCGTGACATTTCTAAAAGACTAAAAAAGAACCTCATATTTCAGTCTAATTAACAAAGTGAAACGGTGTCCTGAATACATTAACCTGAATTCCTCTGCAGTCATTTCTTTTTACATGGAACGCTTTCGTTTTTACGGAAGACCAAATTGTTCACATCCCCCTGACCGAAACAAACACGCAAGTACCAAACAAGCACGCAAACACACTTCAGATGGACAAAATACTTTTGGGAATGGAGGACGGTTTTGCTTGAAAACGTCGACCTGCGGCTCTTGAGGAGATGATGCGCCAGCTTCTCTGGGAAAATGAAGTTTGTGACGCGTCGAAATTTGGAGTTACACAGTTCATAGAAGGAAGATCACAAGGCACTTTAGAGAACACACGATGCTCCAGTCTCCCTTTCAGACGAATCTTAGAACGGATCTAAACTCAAAAACGCAGTGCGAGGAACTCGCCACCTTAAATATGAAGACCACTGATGTCTCCAGCATGAATAAAACAAACAAAAACACATCCTTGTAAACTGGATTCACAGCCTGGTCCAGCCTTTTGTAGTCACAAAGTGTTCTCATGGTGTGGATTTTATTTCCTTTTATGAGCTGTAGACAGATCAACCTTCGCATCGAGCATCATTGCGTCACACAGTTGTCGCCCATGTCCTGTGCGTAACGGTCTGAGATCACCGTCCGCAGATCATCGATGTCTTTCCTCAGCTGACACACCTCCACCAGTTTCGTCCTCAGGCTGTCCTCCATCAGGGGCTTTTCCGTCTCTTCTGCCGTGCAGCTCATAGCTGGAAAAAGTAGATCAAGGCAATATACAAACCATTAAAACCAATTTCTCATTATTTATTTATAAGTACATTTTTGTTTACTTAAACATTCGCTTTTTCTTATGTTTTCCACTTTTTTTTATTTTATATTTCAAGTATTTGGCACATTCTATAAAGGTAAAACAGATTTCATTTTATTCCAAGCGCATACCTTTGTTTAACCAAGACAATCCTCAATTTCAGGCCAAATTTCTTTATTTATAAAAGCTTTTGAAAATAAGAAGCATTTTTCCCATAGAATTAAAATTAGTGGATCGCCAAGTTTTAATTACTTCAGGACCCCATCACTCACATTTTCTACCCAATAAAATATTCTAGAGCTTGGCCTAACTAAAAAACAATGATATTCAATATAAAAATCAAATCAAAAAATTCTTTGTTTCGTCTAATTCTAAACTGTCATCTTGAGGTGCTCTTGGAAGGTTGTTAAGGCCCCTAAATCCTTAAAATAATAGTTTTGTGGCATTTAAAAGTACTGTTAAAACAGGTTAGCTCATGGTCTGTCCTTCAGACTGATGGTTGACCTTCATATGTCTTTATTGTTCAGTGGTGTGTGTTCGCAGTTCTTCTGGGGTTTGTGTAATTTCCTGATGTTGTTTGTTTTTGAGAGTCTGAAGGTCACGGCACAAGAGCTCTTTACAGACAGACAGCGAGAGAGAGAAATGGACGGATGGGCGGAGATACCACTGTCATTTAGTGCTTTACAGAGTAAAACACCTCTGAGAAAACACAAGCAGACTGTGCCACAGTGAAACCAAATATATACAGCCATTTACATTAAGCAGACACCTTTATCCAAAGCGACCTGCAACTCAGGTTGACAACATTTTCACATGTACTATTAAATGGAAATGTAGAATAGTCCCTTTATTTTTTCCGTGGATGTATATACACTCAAGTGAATATTTATGTGCACTAAGGATGTGTTGCTTCATCTCCTTAAAATGTGATATAAATATATTTACATTTGATGCCAAGAAGCAGAGCCAGGTTGGGTTCTTTTCCTTGAGCTCTTTGGGTGAGAACACTACAGAGACCCTTGAGATCCAGCAGACACAGAGACATCTCCTTCAACAGCGGCCCGGCCTCCTTCAGACAGGACACGGGAGCCACGTTCAATGAATCCTCATTTGTCCGCCTTCGGTCCTGTGAAAACAATCACATGCAGAACAATGCTTATACGACTCCTCCTCACGTGAGACACGAGAAGAGCTTTGAAACCAATCCTCAAGACAGAAAGCGTGGCTTAAGTCACTTCACATTTTAAGCAGCTTTGCATGGACCTATCAGGAAACTGTAATGATGATTAAGCTTTCTGTGTGTTTGGCCTGATACAGATTTCATTCAGATAGGAGAGATCATTTTGTATAAATACTTCAATTATAGAAAATAGATGTACAGCATGTCTGCTGATTTGTGTGTCAAATATTACGAGGAAACTCCAGATGGAGGCCGTAGCAGAAAAATCCTTCTGTTTGTCACAGACGTGTAACATCCATCTCCACAGTCACCGTGAAACTACGGCTTTATCGCCGACCACATCTCTGTGAAAACTGCCGCTCTGTCTCATCTTCAGACGGCTCTCTGAAAAGCCACGTCTTGCATTCTACTAGCGCGCTGAAGGCCGGCCGCTTATTCATGATGCTATGAACAACAGGAGGAACGAGGACTTGCATTTACCTCCAAACCTTCTACTCTCTTTAAAGACCCAGCAACCTCCTAAAATGGCATTTAAACCTGCAAGGTCAAAGCGGCTTGCGATGTGAGATGGATGACACTTCAGAGATTGCCGTACCTGCTGAAGGCTGGTGGAGAGGTTTTCCAGCTCCTCCTCGCGCTCCACGAGCTGTTTCCGGAGCTCTTGTGTTATCCCTCTCTCCCTCTGCAATCTCTTCTCCAGCGACTGCCAAAAAGACGGCACTTTAAGCATCTCAACTGAACCCCCGGCTCGCCTCACATGATTACTCAACGTGAGCATCGCCGGACGTACACCGTCCCATGATCCCAAAATAAGAGCGACGGATTTAAGCCGCATGATGCAAATCAGACCCCTGACACAAAAAGATGAAAACTCTCACCGTCGACTCCAGAGTGAGCTTCTCCACCTGCTGCTTCTGGTTGTCGATTAGCTGAAAGGAAAGAAGACGCAAATGGAATTAACCGTGTACGATTGTGTGAGATTGAGTGTCCGGAAGTGCATTGTGGGAAATGTGTACCATGCTGTTTTGGCTCTGTTGGTCTAGCAAGCGAGTGTTCTCTCTCTCCAGCTGCTTCAGGTCCAGCATGGGCAGCCGTACGCCGTCCTCCAAACACTTCTCCACTTTTTCTTGGAGGCTACAGGCAAACATGTGATTGTCGGTAAGAAAGCAAAAGTATACATCAAAGCGAATCGCTACTGTTTGACATTTGATGGATCTGAGGTGTTGACCTCAGCTTCTCTGTGATTTAGTATGACTACATGAGTTGTTTTATTCATTTCTTTTACCTCTGAACAGCAGCCATGAGCTCTTTCTCCCTCTTGGATTGAGTCTCTATGAGGGCGTCTTTCTCCTCCAGCCGGGCTCGGTTCTCTTCCAGGTTCTTTTCCAGCCGGGCGATGGTGTCCTCCAACGCTCCAGCCTTTCCCTGCACCTCTTCCAACTGGAAGGCACAACACAGAGCGAGATGGGTTGAGTATATTTATACATAAAACTTCATTTATTTGACTTATGGGTGGTTTTGTCGTACGCATCTTCGCGACACAAGTCAACTGTGATCTCACATCAGCTAGGACAGGAAGGAGAACGTCACGTACCTGCTGAGCCTGCGTCTGGACCTCATCCAGCGAGGGAAGGTCTGCCAGGTATTTCTCCAGCGTCTCGATGCGTTGTTGCTTCTCTTGATTCTGCTCCTGCTCGCGCTGGCATTTCTTCTTCAGACTGCTGATGTAGCGGTCGCGGGTTTTCATCTGAGCGGAAGCACAAAGCGTCTTATTAGCATCGACGGGGGAGTGGAACACGGTCCTTTAACCTTTAAACTGCTTTGTTTCAAAACCGTCCCTGCGGAGGCAGCGTTTCAAGACACGATCGAGCTAGTTGACAGGGAATTTCTAAGAGGGCATCACGGGTCTCTTTATATTTCACAGAGATGGCAATCCCATCATGCACTGCAGCCAGCTCAATGACACATCAAAGACAAAAAACGAAGCAGAAAGAAAACCTAATATAATCAAATATAATTCTTAGTTTATTCCTATCAAACACTTCTCACCTTCTCCTCCAGTTTCTTGATGTCTTCTGTGTACTTCTGTGAGTTCTGTTTGAGAAACTCGCTGAGGTGAATGACCTCCAGCTCCGCCGTGGCTAATTTCCGGCCCAGTCCGCTGTTCTCACAACACATCGGACTCACACGCTCGGGCAGCTGAGATTTTGGACTTTGACTGGATACGGGACTGTCGTACGGAGAGTCCTAGAAAAGAGAACCAGTAGCACAGGTACTGAGAACTACATACTTTTATAATAGACTAGGTGGTCGGCTGGTTAGTCTTAAGAGGACAGTTCACCCCAAAATTGAATTTCTGTTATCGTTTACTCCCCCAAATCTGTGTACATTTCTTTGTTCTGTTGAACACCAAAGAACGTATTCAGAACAATGTAGGAAACCAAACCTTTCTGGGGCACCATTGACTATCATAGTATATTTGTTTTTTACTATGAAAGTCAATGGTGCCCCAGAACTCTCCGGTTACAAACATTCTCTTTTGTGTTGTGGAACATCAAAAGTTGTTGAGTAAATGGTCACATCGTTTTCATTTTAGGGGCGAACTGCCCTTTAAAGTCCAGAATAGGTCAACATACTCCAATCAGAAGAGTATTTTAGGGGGCGTACATGAATGATGTGTTCTTTAAAAACAGCCTGATGGTGTTCAACAGAATGCAGAGGTCTCAAGAGGCATTTTTTTAAAGTTGGCACAACACAACGATCATCCGCATGAGCTAACATTTAAAAATAGTGCAGACCGTGCAGTCCTTCAGTCAGGCGAATGACGGATTTCAAACATACATCAATAACTTGAATTTACTTATGTTATTCCAAACTTTTTTCTGCAGAACAGAGATTTGTTTTAAGAATGCGATAACCAAACAACACCGGAACCCCACTGGCTTTCATTGTTCCGATTTTCATTATACAGGTTTGGAAGGAGGCTAAATGATGCAGAATTTTCATTTTTGGGTGAACTATTCCCTTTATTTATCGTTATTTTGTTATAAACAGACATACCTTGGCTTTGAGCAGATATGAGTCATCATAGCGCCCCCTCTGGTTCTGGAGGACTTGTTGCGCCCGTAACTCATTTTCCCTGATCCTGGCATGAAGCTGAAGGATTTGTTGCTTTTGCCTACAATTCAACAAAAAATGCAAATCATAATGATCAGAAAGTGATTCATTTGATCAATATTCAATCTGTATTCCCAGTATTCCTACGGAACGCTTAACAACACAAAGAAAAAAGGAAAATCCTTTTTATGAAATAAAGACATGGCCGCTGGAGGCTGTTAATATGATGTGGCAGACAGATTTGCTTTAGTAAGAAATGTTTTCACATATATAACGCTCTAAAGCGTGCTTCTTGTACTTGGATTGGACGTGTTCTGCCTTTCAGCAAAATAAGACAGGCATTGCTGTTAAACATTAGTAGATCAAGTCAAGAATACTAAACACAAACAGGATCAGAGAATTGAACCACAGTGCCACCTTGTGGCATATCTTCAGCTGTCAAACACATTTAAATGTAAATGTAAACAAACAGGCAGAGACAAAAAGACGCTTGTCTTTTTCAAGAGCAGGGAAACAATATTTCATCCTTAATGCATCTGGCACTGCTCACAGCTGGATGTTTTTCTGCACACTCGTGTGTAATTCTCGGCAGGTGTGACGGCCTGACATTGTGACACGGTGTGTGTACGTGCGAGTCTGTCTTCTGTGTGGCATTCGTGCCACTGCCCCGTCTGCCACAGCTAACCTGAGAGCAAAGCATCATGGGAAGCAGCATTGTGCTATAATTACACCTGCTCAAGGTCACGGCAGTCACTGTGAGGTCACCGTCCAAACCACAGCTGACATCATGTTAAATTATTAAAATAATTTTGTTGCACAACCTACTCTGCCACCCGCCTAGAAACGAGAGCTGATGATGGGAAGAGGTGGAGGACGTGGCTCCATGGCTGAATGTGATCGATCGCATGTCTAACACACAGTTTTGATGTTGATACAATTTGTTTTCCATTTTTTTCCCAAATGTAAACAGCTCAAATGTGTAAATAAGAATGTACTGATGCAAATAAACGTTGTTAATAATAATATAAATAGTTCAGTTAGCCCTCCTCATTAAAAGATCACATTTATACTTTTGCTGGTCGAAAGTGACCAAATCTAATCTGATATTTCACACTGTCAGAGAATGTTTGATTTTGTAATATTTATAGAACAACGATGTATGTCTGCATGAATATAATATAAAGTTATAATATTCATTCAATACATTCAATATACAGTATTATTATTCTATATATTCTTCCTATTCCCATTCATTTCGTCAGGCTGTCGGGAGTAAAATATAATTGAAATGTGTCAAAAGTGCGACCCGTTTTCCTACAATTAAGATAAATAAATGAATGCTAATCATTGCATGACTGCGCAATGTAGCATCAACATTTATACAAATACCGTATGAATATTAATATTTATAAAAACGTCAAATGTCTTTGTTTACTCACCGGTCGATTTCCAGTTCTCTCTGCTTCAGGAGTCCCTCTTTAATTTTAACTAGAGTATTGACGGGCAAAGTCCCACTCAGCGTCTACACAAAACAAGAATCACAGCATTAGAAGAACACTTCATTCAGTACACATGCAGGGTCAAGCTAGTGTGTAGTTCTGATAAACACATCGTAATTATCATACTAGTCTTCATAATCATCAACCGGCGACAAACTGCCCTTCAGCATCATAGTAAACAACTTCAAGAAGACTTTAAACATCTATCACAGATCATTGTACACGTCGTGTACATAGCTCATACTAAAGTAATAAAAACGCTTTATTATGTAAGGTCTTTATGCACTTGAAGACACAGTTACTGTATGTACGTTATATTCCATTTCTGATCCAGCACCTTTACAACCATGTTAAACACATTTAACACTACATGTAGTGTATTTATATTATGTGCGATAAAACACAGTATATATAAAACGGGTTTCAATTTTAAATTATAATGACCTTAATTTTTTGTTAGGGATCACCCACAGATGAAAACATGAGGACGAGATGAGCTATAAATTCATCCGAAGTGGTCGTTGGATGTAAACCAGTAACCCATCAACTCATGCACATCCACTCTTTAAAATAGTCTGTATTGTTTCGCCCACCTCGCCTCTGCGGACTTGAGATGCCGTCAGGCTCAGAAAATGCCCAGCCCATAAATGCCCCACATATCGCTGGCACGCTCCATCCTACAAGCAGGCTTGCCTCTGGAGAGGTTTTGGTCCCACCAGCGAACAGCGTGGTGATAAGAAACAGGTGCCGCGTTCTTTTGCCAGGATATTTTTAACGGCCGACGTGTGGTAAACTCACATACAGTATGAGATGTGTGGTCTGTAAAGACGAAGCAACTACAAAATAAAGCTGGATGGCAGATCACATGACCTGGATTGAATGAACGGAAGTCAACCCGCCCGGTTGATGTATATAAAGATCTGTCTGATATGTGTGTTCAAGCAAGAATAACCATTCTGTCATTTATTCACCTGCATGTCATTCAAAACCGTTTGCAGAACACCAAAGAAGATCATTTGAGAAATGAGAAACGGTTTGGTGGTTCCCTGCCTTCTTCAAAATAACGTCTTTTGTCTTCTGGTCTAGAAAGTCACATGACACGAGGTCGAGTAAATGGTGAAATCATTTTCATTATAGGGTCAACTGTCCCTTTAAATCTGTCAGAACATCCTATACGTCTGCACTGGCTTATATCACCAAACTGTGTCGAGTGCATTTTTATGAGGATGATGATGACAAATGACTAACCAATACAAGAAGATAAGCCCTGATGAAAGCCGACACAGAGAGAGTGTCTGTCCTGCTGGAACGTGGACATCTAATGGAAATAAATGCCCATGTTTTCCCTCATTTTATGCCGTGGCATAAACTAAAAGCTTTATGAGTCAGGGGTTTGTCTAAACGTATTCCTGCTCCTCAATACGCCAGACTCTGGTCTTCTGTTTGTCTCTCTCCACACGACCGTTTAAACAGTCTGAGACACAACAGCTGCTGGAGGAAACCACCACATTCATTACAGCAAACGATGCCGGAAAATGAGAAATGCTGCGACTTAAACTGTTTCTCTGTTCAACCACTATGAATCGGTTAAACAGGTTTTGTGTCCAAACAATTGCAGTCAATAAACGTCATAAAGAACGTCATAAAGTTTGGAATGACATGAGGGTGAGGAAATGATGACAGAACGTTCATTTCAAGGTAAACTAAGCCAAAGAAACGTTTCACTGTTCTTTTTCGTTTTCTCAGTGTATTTGCGAAGTCTCCTCAACTATGACCTCAAAACCAATGAATTCTTTATAACTAATTCTTATATCCATGACTCTTTAAAAATATGGCTTCGCTCGGATGCCCTTGGTGATCAGGATAATCATACATCCACTCCCTAAATTGTATAGAGGATCAGAGTAAAGGTCTGATGGCTTTCAGCAAGGGTACTCCACAGCTATACTCCGTCACACAGCACCGCTAATCTGCTGTCAGTTCGCTGAACTCTATCACACCCCGCCACCGCGTTCTCTCTACAGCCCTCAAGACAGCCGTCCATCAGCTTCCTGACACGCCTGGGCAACAAAGAGGAGACACGGTGGCTGCTTTCGATGGGGTGGTACCCAGAATCGACTGTGATTTGGAACGCAGGGGTAGATTCGACAGTGTGCTGTTTGTGGATCACATGCCAGAGAAAAGGTGTTTGTCAATAACCACCAGCACATAAAACTATGCAAATGCCATGAGATGAGAAAAGTTGGACAATTGTCTCACAATAAAAAGCCTTAATGTTAATACATTATGTAACAAAGAAATTGCATTTATTTAGACTTCAAAAGGAGAGAAAAACAAGTCCAAATATTCATTTAAGCAGCATTCCAGTCCAGCGTCTGTTGAATTTCAATAAAACCAAACCTCAGGAGTGACAAAGTCCTTCAACAGCAATGTGAAAGACTGACAGCACGACAAGGTACAAGAAGATCAAATAAAACTACATACACGTACAGCTACTACTGCTTTATTGCTTAAATGCGAGTGTGAATTTGTTTTCTTTGCAGTAAGGTCTGAAAAATACAAAGCATGTTTTCTGCGAATAAATGCAAATAGAAACAATATTATTATTTGAAATTTGGGAGAAAAATTGTTACCAGTTCACAGAATAAAACAAAAGTTTAACCTAAGCCCATACCTATAAATAGTCCATTACTAAAAGCAGAAAAAACTATTTTGAAATGGTCTCTTTTCTTTCCTCGCTGCATGGCGTCTAAAAGTAATGTATTTCGACTATCTAATGACAAATCTTGTAGTGAATACGTGATGAGATACAGTAGATCATTCTAAAAATGTCCCTTACAAATGACATTGAGACCTTAATTTAAACAACAAAAAAAGTGCAGTTGGTTGAAAAAACCTCCAGCGTTTCTTTGCAATTGCTACTTGGTTTTTATCCAATGCAATGCCATTCTGACATTTTCAATTGTAACCCAAGTGTCCAAATAACCCAAAGGCGTCTGTGTGCCCCGCCGACAGCTGTTGGATCCAGAAAGCGAGTGTGCTAAGCTGAACAATGAGGTGAGACCTGGATGTATTGCGCCCAACGAGCAAACCTTCCAGCGTTGGCCAGAGGGCATGACACAGGCGATTGGACGTTGCGTATGCATGCACATGACAACCGGGCTCTAACATGCCATAAACGCTCAGTAAATGAGGTACGGTGAGCAAGGTCACTGGTAAGAACCGACCTCCTGCATTTCAATGAGCTTGTCCATAAAGAACACCATGACCATTCGGTCTCTTTTCACTGTGATTATAAACGCAACTATTCATTGAATCACAGTCATGGCTGTATATGTCTCTTTCTTCTGTGGAACACGATAGAAGATGTTTTGAGAAATGTCTCAGTGGTTTTGCGTCCATACAATGGAGGTCAATGGGGTCCAGTGTTGTTTGGTTACCATTGTTCCTCCAAAATATCTTATACCCAAACACGATATAATGGCGAGTAGATGACTCTTGGCACGCTAGTAGCAAAATCCAGCTATTGAATAAATCTTGTTGTGAAAAGAAATCCTCACAAACTGATAAGCAGCAAGGGTCTTTTTTGTTTTAGTAAAGTGGCTGGCATTAAGAGCTGGGTTTGGGTCAGGAGGTGGCGTGGTGACGGCCTGAACCTCTCAGAGAACACTTATCGCGACGCCCTCTCCGTTCTTCACGTCCACGCTGCTGCCCTTTTCAATAATTCTCTCTAAGAGCTTCCTTGACTCCGGCGAAATGAAGCTCCATATAAGGTATAAGGCCTGTTTTCATCTTAAAATAGATCTCAAACGATGACCAAAAAATGTTCAATTCTGCAGTGAAGTTCCCTGCGCTCCCCGGGGGAAGTTTTAACTACAGGTTAAAGAGGTTCACAGAGGATTATTAGGTTTTATAAGCAATCTTCTCGACGGAATGGGTCATTTAGAGCACACGCTGTTCTGGACACAACATCAATCGAATATCTCTATTAATCCTCCGGCTGTAATCTCCGGTGAGACAGAGAGCCGCTGGGTATAGTTACAAAGTAAATTCAACCCGAGCAGAAACGGAGAAAACAGCTGATGCACAAAATCAACTGAAGCAAATATGGACAGTTTGTGAATATTTCCGTTTTGCCTTTGTTTGTACATTCAGAAGCTATATGAAGAAATACTTTGACTTAATTCCACATCTATTTCACTCAACTTCAAGTGTGCATGTGCTCTACAGTACACAGAACTAGACGGATGGCTCTATTAGAGTCTGAGTTTAGCATGCTATTCATATCTGGGCATAAATCTACATCTAAATAAAAAAAATGAGAGATCAGAGCCCTCCTACGCATCCCGTCCACCCTCCTCATATACTCCGCCCCTTCATTTGTCCTCCCATAAACTTCTGAACCCGCATCACTGACAGACTTTCCTCTTCTCGACGGGAAAAACATAACAACAGGATTGAACCTCAGTACTTCGGCTGTCCATCTTCGGCTTCAGGTACACAACATCTCCTCGTTTCCTTTTTTTCAGGTGATGGATGTGCAAATGATGCATGTAATGTATAAAACGATGCAGTTGTTCGAATTATTAAATGATTTACATTGGATACAATGCATTTAATCCATATCGCTGCAGCTGTGTTTTATAATTATTAGTATTAAAATAACCTTAAGTTTACCAGGAAAAGCACATTGAGATTTAAAATCTCTTTTACAGAGAGTCCTGGCCAGGACTTTTAAAATCTCCACATTTTTTGTCCTAAATCATTATTATTAGTCACCCTTTATGGCTTTCACTGGGTTTTGCAAATATCAAACCAATAAAAAGGAATAAAAAGTGCTTGTCAACACAATATTGAACTATTTCTAAAGTAATGTTTTTTTTCTCATTTCCTGAAAGCATGCATTTTTAGATATAAAAAAATTACCACAATTTCCACATTTTGAAAAAATTCATATAATCAAAGAGGAAAGTAAAACTATTCGACATGAATAAAAATAATACAACTTTGTGATTAACAAATCACTACCGTTTTGTCTACCAAGATCATCTTTACAAATGTAAACAACATTTTTAACTTTTGAAGCCGAAATACAATCGCCAAAAGTAAAAAGCTAACACGATGCTATAAACAGACTACAGACTACAGACGTCACCACCACCAAGCCTCCCACAACTCTTTCAAACTTTATTAAAAACGTGTTCCCTGGTAAGTATTACTCTGTGAATGAATCCCCATCTATGTCCATGTTGCATTATTTGTGAGCTTTATATGCACGATGACGTCTAACCAAAGGAAGGAAGTAGTTGCTTTTAGCAACTTGTTAGCAATCGCCGTTCTTAAGACACAATATCACAAGCGAAGCGGGTTATAATTGGTGTATTTTATGTCATAGAATAAAACGAGAAAATTGATTTTTTTACCACAGACCTTATTTCGGGCAAAAACCAATAAAAAAAACCCCATTGACTTTGGAGCGATGGAATCAGAAGTCCTAAAAATGCTAACTCACTTCTGGGATTTGCATACAAGAATACGTCATCCCTGCGGCTTCCTATTGCTTCATTGAGCCACAGTTTAAGCCCCTCGCAAACATTTTAAACACAGAATTGGTAAAAAATTGTTTAACTCCACAATTAATTCAGTACTTTATACTTTAGAGTCTTCTTTTCAGCAATACATTTCTAACATTTATAGTGTGTTAAAATTCTCTTTACACAGACTTTAAGAATACTAAATATTGTCATCAATTTGATAATTTTGACACAATATTTTCAAAAGAATAAGACTTGAAACATCACTAACAGTGAGTCTAAAGTAATTTACTTTGCAGACACTGTTTCTCTGTTCTGTCTTTACGATAAATGACAACATTCAGCCCTCATTGTGCAATACATCTAATGTACACGAGTAAGAAAGTGTAAAAGATAAAACATCACAGTTTTATAATCAAAATGGACTATTGCGACCCATATAGTATTGCTTACTCCCTTCTGGCTCACATCGCAAGTATTTTATATTCATAACGTTACGCAGTGCTGCATAAAACGTCCAGCATGGAGTGTCACAGATGAATCACAGTTCTCTAGTTTGGGTCTTTTCGTCAAACTTTGTAACTGCTGTTCTGTGTATTTGCCACAAATGGTGACACATTGTCCACCGAACACAAATCGGGCAGTCGTGACCAAACTATACAAACCTTTTCACATTTGCACACAACTGGGAGATAAGACAACGCTTCATTTTGAACACAAATGAGCCAGGTAAACAGCATACAGAAGACAGCAAGCGCACATTTTCTTTACTTCTTTTTGAAATGAGGATGCTTAAAGAAATATTTGATGCTAGGAAGAATTTAAGAGTTGCATAATTGTACACGTGGAATGGGGAAAAAGTCAATATTTCAAAGTATTGCAATAGTTCGCAATCATTATTCTGTCGCTGACAATTTATATTTGTAGTTTTGTGAAAAATGAGACGGACCCCCACAGGCATCATCTTAAAGCCCTGTGAGGCGTCGCCCTGCCAAAAAACTGCACTGCATTGCTTTGTAATGCCATCATGGAAAATTCAGCGAGTGCACTTACTTTGCCCCCAGTGGATTTATTTGTACGGGGAAATTGGCAAAAGATTGTAAAAAATAAACGCACATAAACATTCGCAGGCTTGGGAAAATCTGTGGCCAGCTTTTAAAATCATTTCCTTCTTCGGTCTGATTCCATCTTATTTTTACTCGGATCGTTTTTATTTTTTTCCTCAAAATCTTGGCAACCCAGGCTGTGCACTTTAATGATGTGCTGGTGTTTTTGCCAAATGATGGCCTGAGAGAGATAGAAAAAAACTAATCTAATACCCGAGCACGTGTGCTGAAATATGCTGATGGTTGACCAGCTGTGTCCAACAATCGACTATATTTTTGAATCTATATGAGCATGCTGTGCTTTAGATTCGACGTCAGTACAGACAATTGCAAACGCATGCATTTTTATATTTGCAAACTCTTTTTCGATTAATCTAGCTATTTTTGTCTTATGATAAGAAAAGCATCCCATCAGAGTCAAATCAACTAAAAACCAGCCTAAATATACCGACTTAAGGCAAATCAACTTGTTGTTCATGAAATGTTCTGAAAAATGTTATCGTGAATGACCATATACGAAGAAAGATGATCTGGATGTGTGAAGAGGGCATTGACCCGCTCGATACCCTTCATAGATGTTAATGGCATTATCATTCTCAGTAGTGATGGGGACACGACCCTCGAGCTGTCAATAGGGCGTTGGAATGCTCGCGCCCCGTGGTGTTGACAAACATTTCTCCCGAGCCTGTCGTCACAGACGGAGTGTTAATCTCCACCGAGTCACGTGTGCCCCGTGCCGGGCGCCAGAAAAGACTTCAGACTCGATGATCACTTACTTATGCACTGAAGCTTGTTCTTTACTTACAATGGCCAGATGAACACAAAACCACGTTTGCCACGTTTATATATTATTACATTTAATAAAATTACTTAATATATTTAAAATAAAACACTGCTATATATAAAATTCATTTAATCTGTTTATTCTCAAAAAATCGAAAATAACTGTCAAGAAGAACAAACACAGGTGTATAACCGTACATGTGTGGCATTAACTATCATTCCCCTCCAGCTGATTCTAATCAGACGGTTGATTCGCGTTGTATCATGGGAAATATGAGTGAACGAATCAGAATGCATTGTGGGCAAAAGTAGTGAACAAATGTAGGAAATGAGTTGTTTCCTCAGAATTAGGACAAAACTACAAAATGGCGGACACCTCATATAGTGCACTATATAGGAGATAGTGGGCGAATTCAGACAAAGCTTGTGACTTTTCAAAATCACTTTCAGGGATTAGTTGTATAAAGACACTTTTAACAACATAATGAACCAAATCCACATCTTGTATGGTCATATTTTCATTTAAATCGAAGTCAATATGTTGTCTAACTTACAATCCTCCAATTGTCAACAGAATTTTCAAGTCTCTTAGTAAAAGAGACAAACTTCAACCATAAAGTTGGGCTGTGCAAAACCACATATTTTTGGGGGGTCTTAAAGGAATAGTTCCCTCAAATATTCACCCTTAAGTCATTTTAAACCTGTATGAGTAGAACACAAAGAAAACATTTTGAAGAACATTAGATTTGCAACTAAAAATCTAAATCCTCGAGTCACCTTCATGTCATGTAGGACTGTTTTTGAGAAGATATTTTGAAGAAGTTTGGTCACCAAACAACATTGGAATCCCATTGACTTCCGCTGTATGCACACAAAACCACCGAGACATTACTAAAAATATCTGCTTTTCTGTTCTACAAAAGCAAGTCATATACAAGGCGACATGAGGGTGAATAAATGATGATAGAATATTTGAGCTTGTCCTCGTGACCTTGGCGTAGCTAGTGCAATGGTCACAAGATGAGCGACAAGCACAAGGTGACATTTCCCAAGAACACTAGATTTTCAGCATACAATCATATCCTGTCCTGCAGAAATAGACACGGGCTGCATATCCAAAAACATTCCAGGCCTTCAACAGCCTCTTGGCAATAAGCTGATGGTTAAATAGATTCGGGCACCGTAGGGATTCCGAGTAAGGGCTGGCCACAATTCACTGGAATATTGTGACCATCAAAGGTCATTGCTAAGAATAACGTTTGGTGCGTCCCGAACAGATAACGGCACACAACAGCCCATGAGAATACAGGCCACAGGTGCTTCCGTATAAATGAAATAACTCACGAGATGAAACCGAATTCATCTGTAAACGAAGATCTGTAGAAAGCTCCCTGCAGATTTGAGACAGGATTGAAAAACAGTCTGAAAGCGAGATAAAAAGAGAGATCCTCTAACACAAGACTTATAATCGAGGACACTTCATCTCTCGACAAAACGTGATTTTATCTAATCTTCCCGGTCGTAAATCCTGATTTGGGGTGTTTTGAAACACGTGTAAAATCCTCCCGAAAACCATTTGTTTTGTTTACCCGAAGGCTGATAAATGGAAAGAAATATAAGCTCATTCCTTGCCAGTAAAACAGTCACGTAAAAGTCGCATAATGTGAGACTCTCTATAAAAAGTTTGTTACAAAGAAAGTAAAGTTGGTCAAAATCAAATGCGGATCATTATTATCGAAGGATATTTTATTATAAAAAAGAAACATTGCATTTTTTATTATAAAAGGATCATTATTCGTTTTGATTATTTTAAAACAACAAAATCTCAAACATTTAAACTGCCCAGTAGAATTTTGCAAGACCGCACGTCTGACCACTGTGTGCACACTCATTCACTTCCTTTCTCCCATCAGCACCCGCATCCACGGACTGCCTCTTCCGTCACCACGACAACCGGCGTCTTTCCTCCCGCACGGCTCTCCACTCCATCTTGCGGTACTGCCGTCCCTCCTCTCTCTCTCCTCCGCACCCCTCCCCTCTCTGTGCACTAAGTTTGAGCGTGTCGCCGCTTCAGCATGGAGAAGGTGCAGCACATGACGCGGGCGGCCATGCGGCGGGCGTCCAACATGGAGGTTCCCCAACAGGCCAAGCAAAACATGCAGGATCTCTTCGTCAACTTCTGCCTCATCCTCATCTGCCTGCTTCTCATCTACATCATTGTCTTGCTAATGTGAGCGGGCGGGGACGCTAGCTATTGAGGGCGAATGACTGCATACAGGGGTCAATCACGTTGAGGGATGGGCGGGGCTATTTATCTATCTATTTTACAGAGGGGTTTAAGAGAAGTTTTGAAACTGCATGACTTTTGTCCAAATTAACTGTTTGTAAATAGCACATTTAGAGTAACAGAAAATTTATATTGGCTATAGAATAATGATTGATAGATATATCTTCATATATGCTAATACACTTGAATTATATAAACGGACATAAACTTAAACATCTACGCTGTTTCAAAACATAGTAAACTACCTACCAACCTATTTCAGCAAGTTAGCTTCAATGCATTCTGGGATTGCCTTCTGTGTGATATTTTGCTTTACAATCTGACTTAAACGAGGGCTAGGTCTGTATCCAAAAAAAGCCCTGTTTAACGTACATCGTATAATGTATTTGAGTGCACTAAAATTTAGTGGTGTCTTAAACCATACTGTATACTAAGTGCACTCATTCAATCCCATAATGCACATGGTTGCACCGAAAGAATGACCTTGTCTAGACAGAAGATGGCGTCTGTACCATGTCCGGCACATTAAGTGTCCAAATTCAAGGTCACTTATTTTCATGAATACCTTCAAGTGGACTATTATAACGAAGTATTGAAGTGAATAGTGAACTATTTGGAATACTTTGAGTCAAAAGCGATATCCAAACACACTGCTTCTGTAGACAGCTTACTAGGTTTTATAACAGTGCAATTCAAAAAACACTAAAACATTTTAATATCCGTCTACAAAGTGTTTGTGGATTTTAGTAACCAACAAAACAGCCAATGAGAGGCAGCCTGGCTGATACCCAGTAACAATCTACAACAAATACAAATACCGTCACTAATAAAATAAAAATAAAACAGGGAAATGTTCATGTAGCTTATATCAACTTCACTGGCGTTGGAGATCCAGTATCTGATTCCGGCACAAATGAAAGGGATGGGGGACCTGTGTTCACTGTAAACTGATGCTGCATGCATGTGTCTCCATGTCCTCTCACCACCCCATCCTTGCATGTCACCTGTGGGCCGAGAGATGACGTCTGGCCTTCCTTTATGCACTGTGCCAAACTTTAAGTTCACTTGCTCAATAAACACGACATGATCTGATCACGTGTGCGCGTGGAAAAAGTGTGCTGCTTTTGTGTTGATCTTTCCACTTTACTAATTGAGTTATTCAGATAAAAAGAGAAACAGATTTTTATGATAAAGTGACAGGAAGTAGCTGATTGGGTGAATCTCATGAAACCTGTCATGAACATGTCTCATTTCAAAGGAAAAAATACAATTCTTAGATTCTTCCTGAAACGCAATTTAGTATTGCTCATTATGATAAAAAAAGTTATTATTTCCTATATGCATTTCATGCTTTCATGAGTTTCATACCTCAACAGTCAATAATGAAAAGAACAGCAGCTATTATTATTCTTGAAAAATGTGTTCAAATGATGTTTACTATCAGCTCATATCAGTATGTCAATCATGTTTAGCTCTTTCCACGGCATGTGAGACATCACGGTGCAATGTAACCTGCTCGTCCTCCTCCTCACCGGCGAACCAAGCCCCACCATCACCTTTCCGAAGACACCAGAGGTATCCATAAACCTAAACCGGGATTCTTCAGCCCAGTCATCTCTTCATCTGCTCAGAATGGATCTGACCACTAACCGTGGACTAAACCTGCTGCTCAACTTCCTGCTCATCGTCGTGGCTCTACTGCTCATGCTCATTCTGGTCAAGCTCATGTGACCCAGTTCTGATCGCCAAAATGACCAGCGTTCAGAATAAGGGTACAAGAGAGATGGAATATGTTTTATATTCTCGAAAACCATTTTGAAGGTGCTGTAGGCGATATCAGCCATTTCGCTAACTTCCCTTTCCCTCTCCGAAACCCCCCACACACATTGATTGATAGGATGAGAAAGAATTGCCGGCTAGTTTCTGGCTAAAGCACGTTTACAGAGATAAGTGTGATTCGTCAAGACATCTATTTCAGTGATGTAGAGATGTTTTATGTGTGGTATTACAAAAACACGGCTTCCACACGCGCAGTATTTTCTAGCAGCGTATTGAAAGGCTACAGTAAATTAAAGATTGATTTCCAGCAAATCGCTTTCCAGGGGCAAATAATGCAAAACAGTGATCACGGTCAAAGAAGAACAATTTATATAATATCTATATTTCAGTCGAATTGCTATGACACTGCGCCCTCTTGTGGCAACCGCATTAAAACAACTTGACCAGGATTAAAGTGGATTTATCTCTAAATGGGATGAAATTAACTACAATGTCAAAACTCATGAGGCCTAAAGATCAATGTGACCTCTTTGCTTATATAAGTAAACATGAGCACATCTGCTGAATGTCAATTCAGTCAGGGTTTGTTTTTCACTATGAAAAAATATATAACCTATAGAAGGAATATTATGATAAAAAACACAGTTTTTCTTGTAATATAATATACTACAGTACGCATAGATGTCATTATTATGCCTTAATCACAGTGTTGTGAATATACATTAAGGTAGAAAAGGTTTGTAGTTTTTTATTTTTTCCCCTTTTGATTTAATAAAAGCATCACTTGAGGTGGTGTGGACTGTTGGGTTTCAATATTTGAACAAAGATACTTAAGAATCCAAAATGTTATTTCACATCAGAGGATGTTTTTTGTTTTCTGAAACCCTTAGAGGGGTTTCCCGGACAGAGATTATCTTAAACCAGGACTAGGCCTCGGTTAAATTAGGATACAAAATCAAAACCATAGAAAACACAAAACTGGTGTGCATCTCGAGACAAAACAATCGCACTGATTTATTTTAAGATATGTCAGTGTTAGTTGTTTTCGATCAAGAAACCTCTTACAATTAAGTTAGTCCGGGACTATTCTTAAGCCCTGTCCGGGAAACCGACCCTTTAACACTTAAATTTCCATGTTTAAAGATTTTCAGATCCCAGATTTTCAATGTGGTCCTGGACCCCACTGTATGTGTACATTTTGCATTATTAAAGTGAAGTTGAAATTGAGAGAATGTGTGTTTATAAATTGAAAAGATTGTGACAATCGTGTTTTTGTTGGCTTGATAAGACCTTAACTATTTATTTTCCAGTGTTTCTCCACCAGAGGGCGCTGTGAGCTTACTTTTACAAACCATATCTTCATTCCTTTAATTTGCAAAAACAAAATAATTCTCTTACTGCTCCCATATGTAACCAGGCACATATCAGACAGGCTTTCACATTTTCAATCCTTGCAATCCCTGCATTCGATCGCACTTTCTCTATACTGACCTGTTGGAGCTCTGTGTCCTGTCGTAACCTCTCTCTTTGTTGCTGTTCCTGTTGCCACGTGCCCATCCCGCATCCGTCGGGTCCCGGGCGGTACTCCATCTGCTCGCTCAACCACATCTGAGTTCGTACGGCGGGCTGGATGGGTGATCCTCCCACGGCCTGGTGCCTCAGTGAGGGACTTCTCTGCCCAGGCCCCACCAGACCAATGGTTGGGGTCTTGCTCTCCGGTAAGGCACTATAGGTGAGGTCTAATGTGCTGGGCTTGACCGGAGAAGAACAGGACGAGTCTGTTTTACCCAGGGTATTAGTGCTGCCCAGGTCGTATTTATTTGAAAAGTCTGAGTTGGTGGATAGCTTATGTAAGCTCTGGGAGAGGAAGCTGTCTGAATACAGGGGGTCCTGACGGTAGCCGTACAGCACACCACGATCCAATGAACCGTGCGGGTCCACGCGGTATGAGGCTCTCCCGGAAGGGGTAGCCTTTTCTTGTCCTGTGAGGCGGGTGAGGGAAGACCAACGACGGACCGGCCGGGGGTCTTTCATGTCCAGGGGGCTGTCGAGGGGAGAAGGAAGCTGGCAGCTGCTCCAGGGGCTGGTGGGGACAGAGGGTGCGCTGAGCTTGGAGCTTGAGGGTGATGGCATGACGTGAGCCGTGGGGATGGGACCCTGAGGACGCAGGGGCTGGAAGGACAGCATGCCGCTGGAGCTGGAGTGATCTGAACGGAAAGAGAATGAGAATTTACATTTGGGTATATTAACACACAGAGACGCTGGTTAGTTTCAGTTCTTTTTCTTACAGCTGGTGGTACAGGAAAATAAACATTTATTTGAAATATAAACGCATACAGGATGTCGTCATTTTTTATATTTTAATACACATGGAGAATACAAAGTAAATCAAACATTTAATAAATAAAAACATTCACTATGTTGTATCTAAGCAATTCAACGGATCAAGGAGTACCTCACATATACAATTTATGCTTTTAAATTAGGTTTATTCAAAAATAAATATTCTGACAATTGTATTATTATTATGTCTTTGGGTCTAATAAAAAAACGGCACTGAGGGCAGTTTCACAGAGCAAAAATATTTTGTCTATTTATCTATCATTCTCAATTTGGCTTTTTCAGTCCATCATGCAGCCCGACCAATAACAGCTTTTTATTAGTTTATTTAAAGCCAACCCTTTATTACAAACATAATTGTGTCACTTAGATGCATCATGGAAGTAAAATATGTTTGTAAACCCTGATGCAACAGTATGCCACAAGGGGTGCAATGGGCTTAGTAAAGGATTACAACATATCTGTTAAAACAACAACAACAACTCATGATTCAAACTGGAGTGCAAATCTACTCTTGTTGGGATGCTGGCATCCCATAATGCACCAGGGTTTATAACCTATCCTTCATCCCTTTTTAGAGACAAACCCTGCCAGGCAACACGTCATGATAAACACTGACTAACTTGCATTGAAAATCAGAAAACGTTCATTGGACTTTTGTTCAAGGTCGTGCTGTACTTGTACACTACAGTATATGGGTAGTTGACGAGTAAATAGAAAACAAACCATTAATATTACATTATTTCCCATAAAATAGCATACGAAAAGATTAATCTTTATTGTTCGTTTTACACACTTGAGGACAAATTTGCATACGAGTCAGTCAACAACCAATAAAAAGTCCCATTATGGCATCAGAAATATGTGCGAGTGTCATGAGATATGGTCACATGATCAAACAATCTTTTGGAATAAGAACTCATTTGTTACCAACATTGTCATTATGTTACAAACATTATTTGTTCAAATTTGTTCAAAAAGACTTTGCATGCAAAAAAAATTATAACCTTCTGTAATTCACAGTCATATTCTCGGCTCTAATAAGATCTCTACAATGCGTCCCGGTGTTGACATAACAGTCTGGCATACACACACAACACCTGTCTACACATGGCATGGCACAAACAAAATATTAGTTAAAGGGAAACACCTGGCTTTGCAGATAGGACCAAAATTGTTTCGCTTTTGATTCTAGTTTACATTTACTCATTTTGCAGACGCTTTTATCCAAAGCGACTTACAGAGAGTTCAGGGAGCAATAAGCGATATGTCATACAGGAGCAATAATACAATAAGTGCTAATACAAAGTTACCAGTTTCAACAAAACCCAGACCACTACCTGTTAAGAGAACAAGGGAGGGTTAGTGTTCTTTTTTTTATTTGTCTGTCATGTATTCAAAGAAAAGATGGATTTTAAGTAGTTTTTTGAAGGTTGTGAGAGATGTGGTCGACCGGACCGAGTTAGGAAGAATGTTCCACCAAGAAGGAGTTGTGAAGGAGAATGAGCGATCAAGAAAGCGATTTACTGCCCCTTTGAGAAGGCAATACAAGGCACGGCAGGTTCGATGAACACCGGGTTCTTGATGGGGTGTAGGAGGGTGTGAAAGTATGCCGGCGCAGATCCAGTAATAGTCTTGTGTGCAAGCATCAGTGACTTGAATCTGATAAGTTTGATGTGCCCAAAACATAAATGAACCTCTTGTCAAAAAGTGTTTTCTATGAACACACACATAACTAACCCATGATTTTACAGCCCTGCAGTTATCAACATGACGAAAGATTTTAGAATAGCATATTTTCACCCTCTATCCTTATATAGTAAAGAGATCTCTAAAACTCCTTTTGCGTGCCGTGTAGCACAATGGGCAGGGGGGGCCATTCCTTAAGGTTGGATTGAGACGCTCAGAATAACCTCATCTGGCTTTAATTTACACTGTGGTGGAGGAGAGAGAGTCAGAGGAAAGCAGGACTGCTGGAGCCCGCGGCTACGGGTGCTCCAGTCCCAATTCTCAACTCACAGATGAGCGTCTGCTGTCTTTTACTGCTGAACTACGGTGTCGGGATCAATCAACCACAATATAGATTGTATCATAGATACAGATCAGATATGCATACTTTTTGTTGTAGTTTATGATGTTGGAGGTCTGGAAGCGTCAGGGTGGGCTGTGATAAGTCTTTGCCTTTTTAAGGTTGAAGCTCTGTTTGTGTAGATCGATGAGCTGCTGCAGTACACTTTCATGTGATTTGGGTTTCTCGCTGTGTTTCTGTCAGATTCACTGCGATACGTTTTTATACCTGTGGTATGTCTAACAAACACATTTGGACAGATGGAACGATCTCTTTGTTCGTTGAACAGAAACTGTTCAAAAGACATTTGGAAGAACATTATCAACCGACAGTTTTGGGGCATCATTGACTACTAAAGTAGGAAAGTAGTCAATGGTGCCCCAGAACTGTTTGCTTTCCTAAATATCTACTTTGGTGTTCAACAGAAAAAACAGATAACAATAATGTTTCCCACTATGGTGCCCCAGAACTGTCATCGCTTACATTCTTCCAAATATATCTATATAAATATATAAGAAATTCATACAGGTTAGGAACAACAAGAGGGTGAGTAGTGACAGAATTTTTTTTTTTTTGGGTGAACTATCGCTTTAAAGGTGATCCTGTCCAGAAAAAAATCTCTTGGAAATCTCTTTACATTCTGCAAACAAGAAGTAAAGTGGCCAAATCAAGCAAACAAGAAGTAAAGTGGTCAAATCATATTTTTATAATTATATATGATCTGTGAAAGTCCTAGGACCAAAAAACGTTCCCCCAATCAAAACGTTCTGGCCAAACGCTTTAAGTGGTCATGTGGTCAATGGCGGACAATCAGCAACAATCAAACTTTCCTGCGGAACCGACAACAAGTAAATCTACAAAACGAAAGTCAGTTTTTGAAAAAGCAGAGATGAAAAAACATCTGGATCATGAAAGAGGAAAAACTTGAATTAACATCGGTTCAGCTTTTACGCGATGGAGACAGCTCCCTGCCGGAGGGTCTGAAAGACGATACCATGGTTGCTCTTTTTCTTATAGACAGGTATGTACATGCTTCGAGAAGAATTTAATGGATTTAGTTTGTAATTAGTGTTCATGTGATGGGATAGAGGGTGGGATTATTATTTCAGGTCAAGTTAGCACCTTTCCAAATCACCCACCCCACCTTAAAAAAGAAAAAGTATATCCTGTTGACAAAGACAGACAGAGAGACACCTGTCTCTCGCAGCATGCTATTTGCTTTGCAAAAATTACCTAAACATTTAAACTCCTTTGTTATTCCCCCTCATGTCATTCCAAGCGTGCATGAGTTCTGCAGAACACAAAAGAAAATATTTTAAAGAATGTTGGTAATGGTAACCAAACAACATTGGCCCCATTGGCTTTCATTTTATGGACACCCCAACTATAACGATACAGTCCAACAAAATTGTTGAGATGAGCAATTTTTTCCCAGTGTAAAAATGTTTAAACACTGACAGCCAATCAAAATCCATCTTCATTTAAAGGGTAAGCAAGCACGTTAGAAATGTTGACGCACCTATGCTAAAAGTAAACATAACATTATCACCGTTGGTGTGGATACCCATACAGTTAACGTTACCGCTCTTGGGTCTTAACCAATACAAATAATTTACACAAAAACAGAAATGATTAGCAAAGACTCTTGACTAACTGTGCTTGCTCAGCTTCTGCGGCTACGCTAGCTCAGTCAAAGACTCCTGACTTTGCAGTGTGAATTGCCGCAGACACTCACACTCCCAAAGATACACACACTTTGAGTTAACATTCTGTGACACCTTACATGTCACTTCAGCACACACCAGACTTCTCGCTGTAAAGACTGCTAGCGGCCTCCACCGTAAGCATGACATCCACAAGGACACCGTCACAAAACATGTCATCAAATTAGCGTGTGTTATTACAGCCGCTCTTCTCTGTGTGGTGTTCGACCTGTGACAGCTGATCAGAGCGGGAATACACATGTTTATTTTTATATAGCAACATGAAAAGAGCGCCTGCGAACAAGTGAAAGTACTCAGATGGTTTATGAAAGTGACGATGAGAGGAAAGACAGAAAAGATAGACATGTTTTCCCAGAATTCCTGGGAACGGGGTTTATTTGCCTTGTTGTGATGCAGTTGGGTCAAATTGGGAGATTAACCGTGGGAACTTTATGCTCTTTATTTATTTCATATGTACTCATATTATAAACAAGGAACTTTATGCTCTTTATTTATTTCATATGTATTCATATTATAAACAAGGAACTTTATGCTATTTATTTATTTCACATGTATTCATATTATTAACGAATTGATGCATGTTTAATTTTTTTAGTAATTGAGAAACTTCCTGTTGAATCAGAATTGCTTTCTTAAGTATAAAATAGGTACTAAGGAACAATAAATAATAATAATTGTGTGTACAATTGGAATATCTTTGTAAAGATGTAAGACCCTCAGACTAGTTTATCAACTTTAAAAAAGCATATCTCAAAACCCTTTTGTTTTGCGATTTATAGCAGTTTTTTTATGCAAGAACATATCTTTCAAGAAATGTTCCCCCTGAAAAATTTGTCTGGTCTGGGTAAACCAGATACTGTAAGCCTGATGCCGCTAGTTGTGACTAGTTAACTTTCTAAAAGTAAAGCATCGAGACTGGTTGCTCAACAACAAGCTGCTGAGAATCATTGAGCAATCAGGCACATGATTCTGGACGAATACACATGTAAGTTTATCATATCTAGTGTATCAAAACACTCTCTGATGTCATATGGATAAGTGTGTGCCGCCTACTCGTGGCCCTGGTGGTCTTGCACGTTAGCACATATTTACCAGCCGCTCTTATATTTCACTGCTATGCTCGTCACTATTAGCCTGGCGCCAAAAAGACGGTTGCTAGGGACCAATGTGGAACTCCAGGGCCATGATCGTCCATTCTTGTGATGGCCTAGGTCCAAGACGAGTCCAATAAAAGATAAGGCACATTATGACGTGAGAACATGATCGGATCTTAAAAGTAGTAAAGGTTTTCTCCTGAACGTGGTCAATTTTATGACAAGTTTAAATCGGGTGGTTCACAGTTCTGAAGAACATTTAAGGGCACAGAGAATATGACCTCACAGTGCATTCTATTGGCTGTTTAAATCATATGATAACCCACCCACAGCCAGTGGTAAACAAGTAAACAATCCTGTTGTTTTATTTACAACATGATTTATGGATGTTGTTGGGAGACTGGGTTGAGACTCTGTAAAACTCATCCCGACACACCACACCAGTTCTGTCAGCAGTCAGTATTTCCAGCCTGCTGTTGCATCATCGACTTCCAGGAATTCCACAGCGACACGGTAAGAAGTTGATGTAACTAGTTTTGAGAGGAGGGTCACGGTCAGCCCCCTGAAACATGAGTGGACCGGCGCAGAACTAACGCTCTGTCAGCTGAGCTCAACTGCTCTGACATAAACTGTCCTCTTGTGAAAACTTTTTCAAGAATGACATTGACAAATACTTCAAAACAAACAGGCTGCATACGTTTTAAATGCAAACTTTCCTGGCCAAATGGACCAACCATTGCTTTAAACATTTTAACTTCTCCCATTTTTGGTTTAGATAGTGAGATAAAAATGTACTCACTTTGTTCGTAACAACACTGTATAAACACACAAGGAAAATGCCTACTTTTTTTATACAATAAATAGCGACTGGTAATATACAGAGTATGTATTTTAAGCATATACATATGTTTATAATACTTTTAAAGTGCTTGTCAGGCCCTGTCCCCATTCACTTTCATTATATTGGAAATATAGAGCAGATCACCATTATGTCTAATGTTTCACGCATGAAAGACAGTGATACAGGTTTGAAATAAAGTGCTTTAACAGCGAGAATATAATCATTTCATTTTTGGGTGAACTAAGGACAATTTAGACATAATAAAGTAAACAAATTAGCCACAAATATGTATTGTTCAGTTTCCGAAGACTGAACAATACATATATACAAACCAAGCTTTTAAAGATTGTATGCATTGCACAAATTACTGCATATGTGCTTATGTGACCCTGGACCATAAGTAGCACAGGTATATTTGTACCAATAGCCAACGATACATTGTATGGGTCAAAATTATAAATTGTTCTTTTATGCAAAAAGACATTAGGATATTAAGTAAACATCATGTTCCATTAAGATATTTTGTAAATATCCTACCGTAAATACATCAAAGCTTTATTTTTGTGAACTGAATTGTGAACAAAAATGGCCGGAAACACGCCTACAAACTTCACTCGCTGATGTCCGCTCTTAGGGATTTACCCACTCAAGTTTGGTATCTATGTAGAGCTTAGAATTCCGCTTTCGGGTTCATCTACTCTCCACAACGTCACTATAGCAGAAAGCCAATAGAGACGTTACAACTTAACTGTTTAGCAACGGCCTGCTACACATAACAAACCAAACATCATCTGAATGCTCAATAAAGAAGATATTCGTTGATGTATAAATCTCAATTTTGAAAATTGACCCTTGTGACTGATTTTCTGGCCCAGGGACACAAATGTCCACCTGGGCTTGTCATATCATGTTCTAGCTCTTAGCTTGACAACAGGGCTGATGTTAGTGAACAGACAGCCAGATGGTGTGTGGAATATCGTGCGTAATCTCCGCCTGCCGTAAGGGCTAATGCTAGTGTAGTAAAGATGCTAAACCGGGGCTCAAAAACGCACGAATCAGCAGTGCTTTAATGAGAGATGATGCAGTGTGTTTTCAAACTGAAGAGGATAATTATCAGCCCGGGGAAAAGAAATGCTGAGCCACTGTACGTGTGTTTGTGTGTACTCAAGGGGACTTGAATGCTTACGTGGGACTTGTGTTCTTGTTATGAAAGGAAGCAGAAAGCAACCAACCAACAAACAAACAAACGAAATGGTGCATGAGGCTCATCAACAATGTTCCTTCATCCTTTACGCTGCTAAAAAGCTGAATCTTAAAGGGATAGTTCACCGAAAATAAAACTTCGGGCATCATTTATTCACTCTCTTGTAGTTTAAAATCTGTATATGAATCTTTCGTCTGTGGAACAGAAAAGAGATATTTTGAGAAATGTCTCAGTGGTGTTGTGTCCATACAATGAAAGTCAATGGGGACAAATGCTGTTTGGTTACCAAAGTTCTTCAAAGTATCTTCTTTTATGTTCTGCAGAAGAAAGAAAGCAACACAGCTTAGTATCATTAACGTTAGCTAAGGCATCGGACATCATGAACTGATAAGCAAACTATTTTTTAGCTTTAGGCCTTCAAGAGACTGTAATTTATAGTAGGATTAAAGGAACAGTTCACCCATGTGAATGGTGAATGCGTGTAGCCAAACTGTTCTTGGTCACCATTGACTGCTATAGTAGAAAAATTGCTTTATACATTTATTTGTTCTGTTGAACACAAACTAAATATCTTGAAGAATGTAGAACAGCAAACTGTTCTGGGGCACTATTGACTATCATTGTCATTTGTCCTACTTTGGTAGTCAATGGTGGCCAAGAACTGTTTCTCTGTGTTCATCAGAACAAAGACATGTGTACAGTTTTGGAACAACTCGAGGGTGAGTAAATGATGACAGAAATTTTATTTTTGGGTGACCTGTCCCTTTAATTCATCATGCATGCCAAGAACTGCAACTGATGCTTGTGACATTGATGGACCTTCAGTGAAACAGAGAACTCAAGCAGATCAGAGCACATGCGCATGCGAATATCATGTAACAGCATATTTTATAATCACTTAATGGTGAGCTAGGACCTAAAAGAGCTGCTAAGGTTACGTCAAAACAAAACTAGACACAAGATACACTTCAAGGGCACATTGAGCCCAATACGCTCGGGAGAAAGCTTTCCGTTAGCATTCCCAATCCATCACCTTTGCACACCGCCTTTAATTTCCACTTCCAGTTTATTCCAGCCAATCAGACGTAAGTGATGTGTGGTAAAGTCACGTGATTGTTTCACATAAAGCACCTTAAACAGTTCAATCACACATGTTCTCAAATACCCGGCTCGGTGGCGAGACAATCGATTGTTTCCTCCTAAAGCATTTATGATGTGTTCACTTCCTGTGTTATTTTTCCATCCCGTCGCCATCAGGAACTTTATTCAAGCACCAGCAGCACTATGACTGCATGTGTATTGATCTATATCCATATCCAGTAAGCTAACGTCAGTCAGACCCCATTGACTGCACTGCATCCTGTTCCTCTTTTTTTCTCTGTAATTCGTTTATCTCCTTCCATTGAGATGAAAGATGAATGCTTCTACTCGCCGCTAAGATAAATGAGGTAACATGGTACTAGCATGTACGTGTTCCTCATTCATCATACATGCTCTTTAAAACCCTCTTTCCCCGCACGCCGTGTCAGGTTTCATTCACGGGTTGTGAGGCCATGCACATTATCTCTATATCCAGACATGGTAATGCTCTCAACACATGTAATATATGAAATAAGTACCTTAAACATTTAAAAAGATGATCTATCTGGAAAGTAAATACAATTATAATGACTTTTTGTCTGCTTACACACAACAAACACAGATGTGACAAATGGAGACAAGATCGACAATTAGGTTCTACAGCTGGAGCCCGACGACAGACGCTCCAGCCCTGAGGGGTCACAATAAAAGAGAACCGACGCGAACGTCCAGGTTCACATCCAGCACAAAAGGCCCATCAACACTGCCGTAATGGCTCACATCTGACTCCCAAACAGATGAAAGAGGGTCCACATAAAGGAAAGTCTATGTACACGGTCCCTTTATAGCGCCAACAAACATATGGAACCGTTTGGTTTAAAGTGGTGAAATGGCCCTGCCGGATAAGAATAAAACGGTCTGGTGTTTGGATGAGAGAGGATTACGGAGTACTGACCTCATTCAGTTCTCACTTCATTCACTGCAAGAGAAATTTTGCCTCTTTTTAAATCCAATGTCTTATTGAATGACATTGAAGCATTTGAATCTGAGAATCTGAGAATTGCTTAATTCAGCAAATACAGACAATATTTCTGTTGTTTTGGTCTACTTTATAAACACTTTTAACAGAAAAGTGTGTCTACATAACATAGATTACTTCTAAATATGTCTATTAGTATTATACAATGAACTGGATTCAGATTGGTGAATATAGAGATTCTGCCTAGTTTTAATATACCACGTATTTATGCAAAACAAAATACTAAATAACGCTATATTAATATAGGTGTCCTTGATATTTAAGCGTCTCATACATGACTGCTTCTAGTGTATACTAAAATAAGCAGAAAGTAAGAAAAGAGAACACAAAAAACATGGTTTGCAAAACTAAAATTGTCTACATTGGTAGCTCTAATGATTCTACGCTGAAAATAAGTCAACCCTGTTTGAGTCGTGTACAACAGTCACAAGCGCTGAGCTTAACACTGTGAAATTTCACTTAAAGATGCCAAAACCCACAATCAGCAGAAGTCGCTATTACATAAAATAACTGAGACATTTTCTTTCCGTTTTAAATGGATAACACTTTGGAAAAATAACCAAGGATTTGGTCTGAATACGGGGAAACAGCCACTTAAACTAAAATAGTTTTCTTTCCTCTGCTAAAGCATCAGATCACGATGGATTGAACAAATATTTCCTTATTTCTGATCTTTGTGTGTTCAGATTTCATACATTTGTGTGGTGTGTGTCAATGTATGCATTTGCTTCTCTGTATCATATTACTTGTACATAATTTGTGTATGTTTATTTCTTGGTTTTGGTTTTCTTGAACAGCTGCTTTGATGCAAGTGCTATAAAAATTTTACTGAATTCAACAAGTTCAAAAATCGAATTCCTACCTGTAAAGTTAATTTGCACAAATGTCATCTGTTTAATGCTCGCTAGTGTTAAAAACTGAATATTAATAGTTCTGTACGTCTCACACACATGAAAATGATATGTGAAGATATAAAACAGACTGCCTTTTGAGTCAGAGCTATGAAATTCAATAAGAGGAGCTAACCTACTTTCTTGAGGCCGTCTTCAGTACATAATTAGAGACCCGACTCAGTCTCAGCGGGGTGGATGTTCCCGGACTACATCTTACTGCGTTGGAAAAGCTCAAATCTCTTATCTGTTACCTCTAAGGCAAGAGGATTATCTCTTTTGCAATGCATCACATTTAAAGACCAAATTGAGTCATTCTTCCATGCAGAAGCTAAACAATCAAATAGCCATGTTTTCACACATTAAGCTTAATGCAATTACAGAAGGAGATAGATATATTAAAGGAATCCAAAATAACAAAATATATTTAAGAGCTTAACTGGTAAACACACACAAGCTTATTCTCTATTTCACCACCCTAATATGAAGATAAATACATTGGCACACATGACATTGGTGTGTCCTCTTTCCATGGTTTTAGTGTCAAAAGCCAACGACTTAATAGATAATAAGGGCAAGGCAGGAGTTTCCATGCGTGACTGTGGCCACACTCCAAGAGCAAGTACAAAACCTCACAAAAGACAGTTTTCCATCCTTTCATCCATACCAACAGACATCCGTCTCATTAACAGTTTTCATCCAAACTGCCCCTCCAATGTTTTACGCTGAATTTATCAAAGAAAATGCTATTTGGATGCATTTTAATCAACGCTCAGCTTGACCCTTAATACAGAATTGATTAAACTGGTGTTCACATGCAAAGAAAGTCCAGTTGGATCTGCCAAAAAGTGAAAAGGTGTGTCATTTCAATATGAAATTATACTGCATATTATACTGCGACAAATTGCATTTATAGCAATGCTTATAAAGGAAAATGTTAGGTTTACTTTGAATGTGAAGCTAGGTGGCGGCAATCTTTTGTTTTGAGTCAGTGAATCATTCAACTAACTCATTCTAAACAGCTGATTCATTTAAGAACGAAGCAAGTGTGTTGATTAATGACTCACTGAATCATAATCTCAAAAACAGGGATTCATTTAAACACTGCAAAAACAGTTCAAATGAACGTTAATGCGCATATGCAACATTAGTTACGGCACTACAAGGCTACCGTTACAGAGCTGTATTGCGGGAATTTTGAAGCGTTGCTACTGTAGCACCGGTACACCATCCAACCCTACTTTCAAAATATCTTACAACATTCTTCAAAATATCTTCTTTTGTGTTCTGCAAAAGAAAGAAAGCCATAAAGGTTTGAGTAAATAATTACAGAATTAAAATTTTGGGGTGAACTATCCCTTTAAGCAAAATGGTTTTGTCCCTTATGTGAACTATGAAGAAAACATTAATAAAAGGTTGTGTCGAACACATTTCTCATCCATGATTTAAGCCGTCATTAAAACGATGGGTTAGGAGCAGCTGGCATATGAAACATGTTTGACAATGGGGGGGGGTTTGGGTACATTGCACAGAAGGCCAGGGGCAAACAAACCCCCCTTTTACCCACATCTAACTGCATTACACTACTCTCAGTGAAACGCTAATAAGCTCGTCCCAACTGGCGAATCAGGCTGTGCCAGGAGCTAATCTGGCCCAAATCTAATACATGGCGACATTCTGACCCTCGGGAATAGGATGTAAGGTGAAGAAGGGGGGAATGAATTCATATCAAGGCATTTTGTGAACCTGTACCTCTAGTAACATCCCCAACTATATGCATTTACATAGACAAGCACATCACTGTTCTTTGTTTATTTCTGGGCATGTCAGTAGTATCTAAATCATGCTTTCCTGCAAATCTTCGGGCACCTCTGTGTGTATTCTTGGCTGAGAAGTCATGCGACTCAGGTTTCCTTTCCACACAGCTGATCCTCACATAGCAAGATGACACCTTACGTTCTGGCCATCAGCCTCGTTGCGTAAGAGCTCAATAGGAACGCGTGTACTGCCTGGCAAACATTCAAAGTACAGATGTTAAGGACGGTGCCAAGAAAAGTGTTGGGTTTGTGAAAACGTGGCTCTGATCTCAAACCTTCCTTAACAAACTCAAACTTTCATTAACTGTTAAATAATCATTACTCTCAAAGTAACAAAGTATTAGGGTTGCCGTTTGTCTTAAAGGAGACAAGTGATTTAGCCGAGCCCTTCTCTAAACATGACGTACAATCTATGATCGAGCAAAATTACTTAAGTCAAAACCTAAAACGAGAATGAAAGCCCCCCCAGATGGAGACGTCAGCCCCCCGGGGTAATTAGGAGGAAGGCTGCTGCTGCCCTTATAAAGGTATAATTAGTGACTTGGGTCGGGGAGGTGACCTAGTTCAAAACTAAAGGAATTTCCTGTGCCTTGTTCTAGGTCAACCAATGGCAGCTCGTTTGGAAAGAGGGAATTCTGAAAGATCCTTGGTTAATGTCAAAGTAGGTAAATTAAACTTAAAAGAGACAAATCTCAAGTGCTTTCTGAAGGTTAGACGTGTGGCACAGGAAAGCCTGACGCTTCGGAAGAAAATGACTTTGAAAACAAAGACGTCTTGTGGGAAACAGTCACGCGGTCATGAGACCCCCAGTGACCCGAGGGCAAGATCACAGCTGATAAGAATTAAAGTAACAGTTCACCCAACAACGTCAAGCTATCGTACTGCTTTGTCATGAATTACTTAAATGGTGCTTTATGATCATTTGAGTTACGTTCTGGAAGCTGAACAACAAATCTCTTTTCAAATGCAACAGAGTAAATAACTGTTAACTTATTTTGTGAAACACATGAAAATATCAGCTATTGAGTAAGTACACAAAAAAATTGTCTTGCCCGGATTTGCAGCAGTAAGCTTATTATAATGATTTAAAAGTAGAGCCATCGGATACAGTTTCACAGGAAGTGTCAGACGGATGTAATTTTACTTCAACCCATGTAAAAAATATGTAAAGTAATACGCAATTTTCAACAGCCATATATACAATATATTTATACATAATTTATTATTTAAGATCTATATATAGTGCACTTATATAGTGCACCATAACACTACATAGTAAGGTTTTGTGACTTCTCTATGAGCTATTACTAAATGTAATGAATTAGTAAACCATTTAAAGCCAGTTGGGCTTGAGGTAACCGTATATTTGTCTCTAAGCATCTGAGGTCACTTGTCCTCAAAGTGACTGACAATCCCAGCGTCCTCGATGCAGGACGTGTCCCCGGGCTCACACATATACTGCACTTTCTAACCAACCGTAATGAGGCCGTCTGCTAATTATGAAATCAACTGGAGGACTGTTTCAACAACTGCATTAGTTATTATACTTTTTTGGACAAAAGAAGCAAGCAGCCAGCCAACTATATCTTTTAAATCGATCCTGAGTAAATGAAACTCACATACTACTACACTTATTACTAGATGAAGTTCACTTCACAAGTCTGTTCGCTTACATTCTTATGCTAGAAAGAAATCAAAATGATTTAAGTTCATTTATGTCTTCAGCATTGTATTAAATAGGTTCTGCTCAGCCAGGGCGACAGATTTTGTTTAAATCCCTCATCTTTAATCTGAACAATACTTACAGCAGATCTAAATACAGGGTTCAGCTGTCTGTACATTTTGGTGAATGTAGTAGTGTTATATTGGGTGAAAATGGATAGTACACTAGATGTAGTGGTTTTCAGTGGCTCTCAAAATAGCACCCGTATTTATGCGAATTACATATGTGGAATTCCTTCTGAAAGAAAAGTTTATAGAAAGACTTCAAGCCTGCATTAAAGCCATCTTTGAGCACAGCACAGCATGGCCAGATTAAAACAAAGAGGCTTATTTTGGAGATTCATTGTAAGCTTGTCTTCGTCAGATCTTTTCTGCCCTAGGTCACGTTCTGTAAAATCATACAGGTACTGCGGCAGTGAAACCGTTAAAATACACTTCAGCCTGGATGTGTTTTATCTGCTCACAAACACAGACCTCGTTGACACAAAAATATAACCACAATTACTTCTTCCCTGCTGACGGACTCACAGGAAAGTAATACAGCAACATTATGAGCTAACTTAATAAAAACCGGACAAGTGAGCTATATTTATCTACTTATTTGCCGCTCTCTTGGATCCCGGCTTAACAAACGTAGTCAACTATAAAAATGCTCTGCCGCCCATCAAAACATTCCTTGGTTCGAGTTAACCTACTATCTAGGAGCATTTGGGTTTGGGACTATCCGTTTGTCTGACCAATGGAGTACTCCTTAAAGGAAACCTTTTTAAATAGTTGCAAAAAACCTCACATCTAAGACTTAAAAGAGCACATTTTGCTGTGATTCCTCCGTCTAGCACTGTGGAGGTGGTCATAGCTGTGTTCTCTACCATGCAGTGATATCACGGGTCCCGTCCTACACAGAGATTACAGATGTTATTATGGTATATGTGTCCAACTCATGCTGACTTCTCCCATCCAGTTCTGAGGTCATGCTTGACAAAAAAGAAGAAATTCTATCTTCTTGCATCGTCCCGGAAAGTCATAAGTGTTTGCAAACCACACAGGAATGATGAGACCACAACAGAATAAATAGCTTGCGGCTCTGTACTTGACCTTGATTTTTAGTCCTCTGCGTAGGCTTATTTACCACCCGAATGATAATGAGATCAATTAAATTGCATGCTGCGAGCGATAGGAGCATGACCGTGGTCTGTCTCCTCAGGGCAGTGAGCCAGGCAGCCGTCAACTGGCTGTGGACAGGAGCAGCGGGTGAGGATGGAGAGATGGGGATGTTGACTATTGCCTGCTAAAATGTAGGGCAGGACGGCGAGCCTCCAGCTGAGAGCTGACACTGGAGAACTCATGATATACAATAGAGTATGAAGCTGAAATCCATCATAGCTCCAGGCATCAATTATAAACCTATGACTGCTTCTTTATTTTATTGTTCATTGGGTTTCTATGGATACAGTTCTTCTTTAAGTGTGTGTCAATAACACATTAGATAACAATAAAACATTAAAAATATAAATGAATATGCATTTGATCGTAGCATTGTTTTCACCCAGTTTGGACGCAACAGTTTTTGTAAAAAAAAACGGATCTCCTTTACTCAGCATTTTATAATCTCTACCCATAAACCCATGCACACACTGGCCTACATACATTTTAGTGACATGAAGTTTGGCCTATTTCTACGGGCTATTACGAATCGTTGCTTGCTCATAATAACTTCTCAAAAGGCAAAGTGGCTCATTTCCACACAACATCCAAAAAGACCCTGAGCTGGTCTAATCTATTTATTTGTTGGTCAAGGCTAAATTTCAGCAAGTGTTTTGAAAATCCTATTCGGTTTCGTCTGACCGAAGCAAAGCCTACAAGCAGTTGGGTCATGACTTTTAGCTGCTTTTGTAGTGAACTTCCAGAAAATGACCAGGTGTGATTAACAAACAGCCGATCAATAACATTTCGCACCTCACGAAGCAGATTCATGCTAACCAACCACACACACTTTAGTTTTACCTTCCACGCTGTCAGAACAGGAGGTTCCGATGCCCGTGTCACCGCTGTCTGAGGCGGCGCTGTGACGTCGCCCGCGGCTGCTAATGCCAGCCGAGGAAGAGGAAGCTTGCCATGCCGAGTCACAGCCTGGTACCCATCCAGGAGAGGACGTGCTCGAACCTAGAAAATAGGAAACAGTTGACACAAGGTCACTATGGAGTGAAAGTTTATTTAGGCACCATTAAAATGAGTGTACTCAATGGAAGCAAAACAAGACCAGCTATTCAATAAAGCTATTCTTTTTAAAAACTTTTTACTATTTATTACACAAACCATAACTCAACACACAATCAGTGTTTAACCCTTTTGCATTGGATGCTGTGAAGGACATAACAAGATGAAGTTCGGCGAAGAAAATGGTCAGTGCTTGTCCCCAAATCTACTAGTCTAATCTATTCTGAGTTTAGGTGCAATCCGTTGAGACACGACTATTTAGGCTGTCCTCCATAATGCCTTCTGGGAAAAGGTGGAATATGAATTCTCTGTCGCTGATATCCCTGAATATGTCCATATGACCCTAAAAAAAAGTGCTGAGCTAAATTTTTCATCAAACTGAATCATAACACAGAACTAATACACGGATATCTAGCAAGAACAACTGCTTTTTCAAATGTTTGGTAGCAAAAAGCTCTAAAAAAGTTAAAAAACTTATTTTTGCTTACAGTTGCTGTCAGCAAAATCTAATAACGCACATGCAACTATGCATTTGCTATAAATCGTATCTCTTTTTTGAAGCACTTTTCTCTAAGACAGCAATAAACCAGACATGTAATTCAAAATGTCAAACGATACTTCAGATGCATACCTTTTCTCTAAAACAACAAGTTCATGAGTAGAATGAGGCCAAGAGCCGGCTGATATCACAGAGGTTTGACATTTCTGGGAGGACAAACCCCAGGTTCATACCACCAGTTCATATAAAAAGGATCCGGACGGAAAAGTTGATCTGTAAATATTACAAGTAAACAAAACAGATCTTGTTGCTGATGGACAGTCCTGCATCTAAACCACCACGAGTTATGCAATTTGATATGAATCACACCGGCAGAGAAACAACAAACAAGTTATAATCCCGTTTCATCTGTATTTACGGTTGAAATAATATGACAAAATATTAGAAAAGTGTAAACCATAGACACGCTCTCTATTCAGTGTATGTAATTATAGAGATTTTGGACATAATCCTGGTTCTATTGTAGTAAAAGTATAGTTATCGTGTAATTGGTGGATTCATAACTACTTGTATTACCATATTTTTACTACAAATATCAGCCTTTAAAACGGGGTTCCTGTAGTAAGACTTATAAATGTGTGGGTACTCTGGTTTACTACAAATACCAGTTATTGACATAAGACAAGGCGGAAAACTGTTAGAAAACATTAAATCGCACACTACAATGCATATATAACAAATAAAAACAAACCGAACCGCACATTACAATATGTCCCGCATATATCACTTTTAATGACATTTTTATTAAAGGGACCGCGCACGTTAGAGACCCCCGCGTCCACATCCGTAACCTCTCTCGTTGGATGTTACAACAAAATATTATACTAACATTTCACAAGACACCGAAATACCGAAAGGGGATCGATTACCGTGGTATAAACCGACGCGTGGAACAACAATAAACGCACCGTTACACGCGCCAGGCTTTCAGCTCAAACATGGCTCTCGTGTCCGCATTACCATATAAACGGCTCATTGTGCGTCCTGTCACAAAGCGCCGGGGTCTTACCTATTTTATAAGCGTCGAATCCATCCTCAAAATCGTTTCTGGCCCACATCGCGCTCGGTGACGAACACTAAATCGCGACGGGGATAGATCCGACACCGAGAGCCAAGACAAAATGTGCGAACCCACCAAGAAGGGGGGGTTTCTAAGTGAGACCGCATTCCATGATGACCGGAAGACGCGTATGTAATATCAAATCAAAGCGATAATGGATATTACAACGGTAGAGTCCGCGAAGGGTCGCGTATAGGTCGCAAATCTGACTAGAACTCTCGAGTCTCTGGCAGCCGCATTGTACGTGCGCGCTCCCTCCAGAGATCCGCGCAATCAAAGCCTGAGAGAAACGTAGCTCCGCCCACTCGATAAAGACCCGCAATACTCCAGTGACGTAGGCACGTATACAGAATCACCTAGATTTAATGCGTTCGTAAAACGGTGTGAATTGGCAATGTAGGTTAGTACGTTCATTTATACATGTTTTATAAGAGGCCAAAAAATAAAAACATCCTTCTTGACGCTGGAACAAAAAAACAGCACTATAGCTACCCATCCATCACCACGTGACCCCTACAATTAGAAAAGAATGATCTTCAGTGCGTGACTACAAGGTATACGGTAAAAAATCAAATAAAAACGTAATATTGTTGTTATAGCTCATGAATTACATTTCACCTGGGGCTTTGTTATGAGGGTCATGCGAGGTTAAAATGAAATGTGCCTTTGCTCGCTCAAACCAACACATAGCTCACACAGCTGGTACATTCTTTCACCGGGAAACAGCTATTTTTGTTAAGGTTGTCTTAAACGTCCAGTCCACACCTGTTTGACAGACTTGTCCGAGCTGCCCAAAAGGGGACATTCCTTCCTAAACATTCTTTGTAGTTTTCGTGTCTATTTTTTTGCCGTCTTACTATTCAAGTGTGTGAGTTTTGTAGTAAAACTATGAGAACAAATCTTAATTTCAGATCTGTCGATGCTCCACCAGCCTAATCTTTGTTAGACAGTTGGTGTATCTGTTTGCTCAACACATAAATGCACAAAATATGACAACTGTTGCATCATCTGCATTGCATCACACGTGGAATTACATCCACAATTCCCTTCATGATGACAACGGTAACCATTTCAATGTGCAATGACATTTGGGATCCTAAACACGTAATAACGCACGTAAAATCTTATATCTCAGTGCCTAATATAAACAGACAACCTCTGACCCACAAGCCATTGAAAACAAGAATGCATCCTAACTCTATTATACTGGTTTAATTACCCATGATCTCACAATTAACCAAGCACCTTTTCAATCTGCAAAAGCATTCAAGTCCAATTACCCAATTTGAAAAGGCATTGAAGACATTTTTTTACAGGATTTTGATCTAAGAATAGAGAACAGGTTTGATGTTTTGGCAAAACTTTAGCTTGAAAAGCGCAGTATAGCAACCACTTAATGTTGCGTTTCACAAAAACAAAACACGCAAGCAACTTTAATTCTTGCGTTTGGCTTTGATAAGATCCTTTCCACACCGACGGCTTGCTATACAACTCCACCGTGCGCTGCATGAGGCGATTAAAGAGTCGAGCTCAACTGGACTTCGAAAAGCTCACGCCAACACAATGCTTGCAAAATCCCTTGCTTTCATATGATTTATCTGATAACTTACACAGATTTAACAAAATAAGCACTGAACGGACTGGAACTAAAACCCATTAAATGTTTCTTAAGGGGATAGTTCACCCAAACATGAAAAGATTGCTTATTCACCCTTATTTCGTCCCGAATTCATGACTTTCCTTTGTCTGTGAGGTCTAAAATGAGCTAAGCTATCTAGAATCCGCAAGCTGCTCTACTTCTCATGCAATGAAAGTCAATGGTGACCACAGCTATCTCCAGTCCCCATCCACACTCATTCAATCGTAATTCTTTGGTGAATTACACTACTACACTTAGAAAAGAATGGATCATTTTAAGGGCCACCTGTGTATATGGAAGCTGCAGTGAGGTGATGTATGAAGACATTCCAGCAGACTGTAGGGAATTCTGGCACTGGGTGACATCCAGGCCCGTCTCCACGACAACAGAAGCTCTGAGCCACAGTTGTGGCCCACTCGCACAGCAGACAGAGAAGCTACACTTCATAACACAAAGAGAGCTCACACTCTATTGCCAACAGTCGTGGTCTGTTGCTAGTCAAAACGCACTATACACAAATCGGCTAAGGCAATCGTTGCATAAGTTAAGATTAAGGCATTTAAAACAAACATCAAGCCACCTTAAATAGACCTTGAGCTGTATTTAGGGTCTGGGATATTTTAGAGACTTGAAATTGGGATCTTTTGATTTGGGTAAGTAATAAATTGGCCCGATAATTATAAATAAACTAACAAAATACAACAAAGGCACACACATCAACTTGAAATGGGAGATCGAACCAAAACTAATCATATCAGAAAAAATTTCTGAAAAAGTCAGAACAACAAAACTTTAAATATGTAATTTTTTAAAATAGAAATTAATTTAAAATTGTAATATTCTTGGATCTTTGGTGTTCCGAATGTTAATACCTCGGAAAAAGCACCCAGCTGTGCCAGCTGTGTTAATAATAACTCAAAACATGGTTTAGCACCATTTCATCATTTATCTTTTTACCCTCATGTCATTCCAAGTCTTAAAAAAACACAAAAGAAAACATGCTGGAAAGCAAATAATCCTGGAGCCACTGACTTCCACTGTATGGACACAAAACCATTAAAAAAAATCTTAAAATAACACCATCATTTGTATAATAATAAAATAACAAATCCTATCATGAATGAAATGAGAGTAAATAAATTATGACAAAATTATTATTTAGTGTTAACTATAAAATTATATTTTATATCACAATTTCATAATTTTTAAAGCTTTCCTTTAATATGAACATTTTAACCTGATTTCAAATATGCCACCCCAACTACAACCGTCCCTTGGGGCGAAAGCAGATCATACAAAAACATGCAAATGACATCATACGAATTTCATCATATTTAATATCATACCAATCCGTAAATGAGTAGTTATAAAATGCAATGGGATTCTGTATGGCAGGCAGTAAAAGTTTGGTGCATTCATGACAAAGGTAAGAAAACACCATTACAGATGTATTTGGCAGATTAAATTCAACAACAGCGCAGAGTGACATTTCTACCATGCTTTCCATAAACAACTCTCCCATCATTTTCCACCAGAGACCGTGTTTTAGCAGAGCAAAGCTCACCGTCCCTCTTGGAGATGAATGGACATTATTGCTACTCTACGCAAACAACACACTTCCTCTCGGAGGACGGTTCACCGTGTAAAAACTTCAACTCTGTCAATTTAACGCCCCTATTTTGCCTGTTTTTTCTAAGGTTTGGGACAGAACCAAATAAAGAATTCCCTGAGGGTGAGAGCGTGTGGGACTTAAAACAGGGCATGAAGAATCAGTGTTTTGTGCATGTTATCAGAGCATTGCAGACGGCACCCAGCCCCCACTTCCTGTCTCACTGCCAGGAAACCAATGGCTGCACTTCATCACACTGGCCCTGTACTTGCATACACTGTCTATAGCAACAATACCAGCTTATAGTCAAGCAAAGCCAACGTACTTTTAGTTTTAGGCCACAGTTGTCATAAAGCAACATCTATTTAGCAAATATACATGGGTTCCAGCTTACGATTCTGACAGGCTACTGAGGTAAGTACAAAAAACTTTTCAAAAACAAATTCAGCCAAATTCAATTCAAGATAAAATGCAACCTATGATAGTAATAAAAGCAAGTCATTCTGTAAAGGGTTTCCATCTTAGAGCTTTATTCTAAATCATAAACCATGAAAGGTCAACTGCATTCATTATCCAGCGTCTCACAGCCTATTGCAAATTCAAATCTGTTCAATTGTCAACATAATATCTAAACCCCATTCTACACAGCCTGGAACGGACAAAATAGTGACAAATAGTCCAATTCAAAAGGAAAACAAAGTCATACAAATGTAAAACTTACAGTTGTTGGTCGTCATAGGAAATGCGCGGTATGCAGAAGTAGCGCGAGGAAGTGGTTTTTGCTAAGCATACGGTAACTTGTACCGCTTCCAGCCAATGATATCGCATACAACTCAGACAATTTTTTTAAAAGGTGTGGCAAAACTACTTGTTTCAGAATGTGAGCATTTTGTTCAAAGATTTTATTCATTTTGTGAAGCACCTGTTTTGATTTGCTTTAATAAGCTTCCCACGAATGAGAAGCAAAAGTAATATGTTGTGAAAAACTCATTTAAAATGCTTTGGTTATTGAAAACTTGTGTTTGATGACCATTAGCACGTTTGACCTGCAAAGGTCAGACCAAAGGCTTTTAGTGGCTCTTGTTAAACACATCACAGCGGGAGGCATCTGGTCTCGGCAGGCATGCTGGAAATCACGGTTAAAAACCAAAATACCTGTCCATAATGGATATTTATGAGCAGTTCGCCAATCTAGAGCAGATTGTCTCAACTTGTATGTAAAGAAACATTGTACTTAAAAATCATGTCATTCAAAACCTGTATCTGACTATTTTCTAGTGGCACACAAAAGAAGACATTTTGAGAAATGTCTCGGTGGTTTTGTATCCATATGAAAGTCAATAGCCATCGATGTTGTTTGTTTACCTACTTTCTTTAGAAGTAACTAGTACAGGTTTGGAATGACATGAGGGTGACTAAATAATGAATTATTGTGGAGCGAACTGTCCCTTCAAGAATGTGAGTCATGAAGGATGTTGCACATGTTACAAAGTTTGAGTCAGTGTGTCTTGGTCATGAACTCCAGCTAACAGGCTGTTAGTGTGCAAAGGATGTGTTGCCCAATATCACAGCTCACAAGCATGTCATTGTCAAAAACATCAAACTTTTTATTTCACATTAAAGGAGCTGTGTGTAATTTATTTGGATATATTGACAGAAATGCGATATAATACACATACATATGTCTTCAGGGGTGTATAAAGACCTTACATAATGGAGCGTTATGTTTTTATTTCCTTAGAATGAGCTTTCTCTATCTACACAAACACACACGCCACGTGTCCCCTTACAATAAATTTGCCATGTTGTTTTTTACAGTAGCCCTAAACAGACAAACTGCACTTCAGAGCATTTCGGAAATACGTTATCTCCTTATATGTGTGATAACATGGCAATATCTTAGTCCTGTGTCAGCTTTCGTAGTGCTCCGAATGTGAGGAGTGAGCCGTTAGTTGCAATTTGCAACCCCACTGCTATAGAACCCATGAAATTTCGTACACTGGACCTTTAAAAACAAACTGGAGTGCTCACTTTGCAAGATGAAGCACAAAACTCCCACAGTTCTGTCAAACCTGATTGAAGTTTTACCCCTGCAGCATCCTGGATAAAAATAATGCAAAACAAGCTGATTTAACCTACAACAGGTTTCTTTAACCTAGTTACGAAAGATCTGTCAGAGCAGCCTTTTGATGGCATACGACCGTAACGTCTCAAAAGTTTACCTGTGCCAAACAGCATTTATATGACTTATTCACCGAGAGACTGTGACTCATACATTCCAATGCCAGGGTTTCATTACTTTCCCCAAAGGTGGAGTCCAGCTCTGGGATAAATGGAAAATAACAGGTTGTCCCAAACAAAGCATCAGCTCTTCTGAATTGGATAGAAAAGAATAGAGTTAACTAAAATCAGTTTGAGATGTCATTCAGACATGCGTTTCTGACATGAGCAGACACATCCACTGAGACTTCAAAACAAGCTGATGTAAAGCTGAACGGTTCATGTATTTAAAATAAAAATAGTCTGATCCAAAAGCCTGAGAACAATAAGAATAAATGTGCATTTTCTTACCACAATTTTATTGACAAGTTTTTTAAAATGTTGTACTAATTATCAGTATGTTTTATTACAAATTGTAATAGTACCCTAATTGAAATGGTAAACAAAAAAAATCTGAATTTGTGTGTACATGTTGTGTTCCTTTAACAGGATGCATAGTCAAATATACATGTACAGTTTCGTATAAGGGTACTAGGAATATTTGGCAAAATTATTCAAAACAAGTTTTTCATTAGATTTTAATTTCAGATGTGTGTACCCTTCTGTTTACGGGAAATTACGAATAAGGATGTTCTTCGTGACAATTTTGAAATACAAAGAGTCATATCTACTGCAGTTATTTAAACATTAAGAATTTGGTGTAAACAAATGCAGATGAAAATGTTAAATTACGTGTTTTCATCTTCAATCTGGCCAACCCCCCCAAAAAAGTCATGTGGTGAAATGTGAATTAAATGTTTAAAATCACCGCCCAAAACCTTTAGTATTTAAAGTGTTTAGAAACTAAGTATTTGCATTTCATTGAGTTTTGGTGAGCAATCATCTCATATTTTTGTTTTATATTTTATTTTATAAATTATTTTCCCAGAAAGTGGCAAAAAACTGATATAAATGTTTCCAAAACGCCATTCACTAAAGCATACTGCAAAAGAGATTCATATTTCAGCCACAAAAATTATATGCATGCTATTTTAATTTAACAATAACTGCTGTTACTGGCATCACATGAAAAGTGGTCGTTTTAAGTAATCGACCCATTTAGCTTTTCTTTCACAGACTGGCATTACTTTTTCCAAGAATAAAGCAGACCCTTCCAAAAAGATTAGTATTGATCAATGGACTACATCAATAGTAGACATTCTGGCAACACAAAGCTAAAAATGAACCTGAATCCCCTAAAACACAAAAAGCTCCCAATAGTATAATGCCACAGAAATGATGTAATGGTAAATTTGGGGTGTAAGTATCCTCGGTGGCACATTAAGACACCAAATCAATAACGCTTCATTATTGATAGTGACACTGATCCATCTGCAGGAAGTTTAGAATCCATTAACGTCTCATCTTACCTCTCTGGACCGTACAGAACACCGCAGCTTTTATGACTACAGACCTTGACCCTGTCAAACAGAAGGTTTGACGTCACACAGTAAGTCTGACTGGCAAAGGAACTGACCTCATAGCTGAACTTATGGCACAACAAAAGCTCACATCAATATATGCATCAGTGGATTTGGAAAGCTGGCCTGATGGTTATTGCACGTTGTGGAGCTTTTTCTGGTGGTGTGAATTTGAATCCAGCTCGCTCCATTTCTCAACTTTTCCTATGGATAAGTGGCAAAAAATACACATTATATACGTCCAAACATATGGTGCATTGTTTTGGTATGATGATAAGACAATCTTTTTACACTAACTGACCTTGGGGAAGGCGCCAGTGTTTCTCAGATCTCCTGACGCTGCAGATCCTGTGAAGCAGGAACGGGAACAATCCTGTTATCCTTACTGCAGTACCTTCGTTCCTTACCTCCCAAAGGAATGCGATCCGTCACTATGACAACAGACAGCATCTCTTCCCCATGGTGTCATGTACCATTCTCTAGGGCTCAATCGTTCTTCAATTCCTTATAACATTTGTCAAGCAGCAAACACTATTTTCTGAATTATTCAACTTTCCTTGTGCTGCAAGTCGCCATAACCAAGATTATGTTTGCCAGCAGGTTGCAGACTATTGTTAAACAACAAACTGCTGCAAGGCATTTGTAAAACAGTCACGAAAAACTCTATAGTTAGTTATGGTTGCACGAAAACTTCAATAATAGTATAAAGGCAGGCTTCAGGGAAAAATAAAAATTAAAAAGTGAACTAAAGAAACAAATGAATATTATTTTTACTGAAACAAACCAAAGAAAACTTCAGTCACAGAAAAGATTTGGCTTAGCCACTTGGGTGCACACATTGTTGTGACATTACATCACGGTTAAAAGAAAAACAGACATACAAATGATTGTCTTACATTGTATTTAACAAACAACAAACTCGCTACACTCAATTCCATTCAACATCCAGGTCATCATCATCATCCAAGACAGATGAGCTGAACAGAGAATGACCAGTGAGGAGTCCTGCGGGACCCCTGGAGCCCAACTCAAAACATCTCCTCTTCATTGGGTTCCCAGCGGTCTGTTCGGCCGCTTTATGTATACTAGAAGTTTCTGTCCTGGCGTTCCCTGTCTGTGGTGTGATGGTCCTGATTTCAGTTGCTTCTGCTGTTATATTTTTCTTTGCCAGCAGGGTTGTGTTTTTCTGTGACCCAGTTATGTGCGCTAAAGAACTGGTGTGCGTGTTCACGAGTTCTTGTTGTGTGCTTGTAGTCGTGATGTTCGAACTGGTGCTCGTGACAGTTTTGGCCTCCGGTGGAGCTGGTGTTGTTTTCTCACCGGGCTTTTCCTCAGCTGAAGCAATGAAAGAGAATCTGGAGAGTTTGGCCAGGGTGGAGCTGGCAACCTTAGTCTTTGTATGGTCCTGTTTTATGGGGGATTGTGGACGATTATTGCTATCGCTGTTCTCACCTGGAGAAAAGCTGTTCGGTCTCAACAGCAGATGTTGGTGATTTTCGGTTTCCCCCGATCTTCCTTTTTTAGCTCTGCTGTCCTTACTGAAAACCTCTGAGGAAAAATCTTTGGGTTTGTTTTGATCTCCTAGTAGGGGTTTGTCTTTACTACTGCTGCCCTCTGCTGGTCGACATGGGTCTGACCGAATTCTCTCATCTTTTTCTCGCATTTGAGGTACGGCAGGTTCTGTCCATTCGTGAATATTGTCTTTTAGAAAGATGCTTGAACCGGTGTGACCAGCTGACTGATCTGCATGAGTCAATCTATGTCTGGGCTTAAAGGTGAAGCTTGTGAACTTGGAACGCAAGTTCTCCGGACTCTCAGGCTCCTGGTCCATCTCGGGTAGACTGATGGCGGGGCGTTTCCTATTAGAGGGTTTCTTTCCCACCATGGGTGTGCTGTGGGAGGGAACCATGTCTGAAATATACATGTTCTCTGAATCTCCCGTTCTGTCCTCGGTCTGTAGGAGAGACGCTTTCATCTCTTTCAATCTTTTGCCTCGGAGCTTTTTGTAGCCCCTGTCTTTCACAGAAGCGGACTTGCCCTCCTCTTCCGTAGAGAAATCCACATCTTTCTCCCACGCAGAAAGGCTGTTGCTAGGCAACTCCGACATGTGCTGTGCCGCCGCACCGTTCTGAGTGGAGGTGATGACGGGGGAAGTGTGAACAATGGTGCCGGTACCGGCCGGGCTGGATAATGAGCGGAACCAGTCCAGACCTGGGTCAGGTTCAGCAGGTCGCTCAACCTCATTGCGGTTTTCATGAGACGCACTGTCATTGGTGTGTTGGGAATGTGGTTCAACACCTTTAGGAGAGTCTGATCTTGTGTTCTGTAGCCTGAAAGGGTAGATGAAGAAAACTGTGTCAATCAGAAATTCAGAGTCAGGATTTTCGGGCACGTTTCAGTTAGATTTTTAACTTAAAGGGACAATTTGGTGAACGGTCACTTTAAATGCTCATAATATAAATAAGATGAACTTGTTAATTAATAATGAATATAAATGCAAAATTTCTAAATTACATAAAAAATAAACACTAATAAAAATGTATTAGACAATTTCATTAATAACATTTCCATATATTGAATATCATTAACGTGACTAATTATTAAATAAAAATACAAAAAGTTTAATTTAAGATAATTGTTTTATTATTCTCTCCTAGTCACTTTCAAAACTCAAAACTTTGACCATCGAAGGTGATACTCGTGGCACTAAAATGACACTTTCCCTTTACAAAATGCAAACGCAATATTTCAGTTTTACCTTGACAGTCTGTGGAGTTCTTTGTGAAGGATATCTGTCAGACCGAGCCTTTCAAGCACAATCTCACACTGTGTTCTGTACTGCTCACATGGATTTTCAGGAAACGAGGTGTGCAAAGCGCTCACGTTGCCGAGCAGAGCGCCACCCTGTGGTAAACAAAGTCAAAAACACATACTTAATCATTCATGATGCAAGACAAGTCAGGTTACGAATCGGCTTACGTACATACCTGCATGGAACACTCCATAACAGACACGACGATAACAGCGTCCTCCACCGTCACAGTCTCTCTGAACATCAGTCTGGCGTGAGCTGAAATACACAGATATTATACACAATGAGGTGACGCAAGCAATTTGATAGAAAGATGTGTTTGATTTTGTTGGTAAATGATGTGCAGTACAAAAATGAAATATTCAGAAAAGGCACAGACGGAAATATGAGGGGTCTGACCCTCAGCGAGGCGGATGAGACTCTCCAGCATTCGGATGGTGGTCCGGGCCGCATTGCGACTGTCGTTCTGTCTCTGAAGTTGATAGTAGCGACTCAGAATGACATTTGCCTCATGTGTCACACGAGGCTTGAGGCTTTTGATCAGGCAGAAATATGCCCTCATCTTCTCCATACTCCATAAACATGAAGACTCACTGGGAGCTCCTGAGGGAGAAACGCGAGGCAAGAGAAGTGAGACGGGAAGAGAGAGAGAGACGCAAAAGATTAATATTTTATAGATATGCAGTATCTATAAGAAATAGCAAGACTTCATCATTTACTTTTAGTTAGTATCAAAGAGATTCAGAATATAATTGAAGGCCGATCCTGGCCTTAAGGGGAAAGACTCTCGTGTTAAAGTGACATGACTAAGAACAAAATAACAAATACCGAACAGCCTTAGAGAAGTAATATAACAAATTTAAAGGTGAAAAGAGAGAAAAAGTGAAAACACACGAGTAACATAAAAAAAAAACATACAGAGTTGAGTGAGTTTCGAAGTTGAATCTTTAAAATGTTGAGGCAAGCATCACGATTACTGATGCTTGTACACATGTCGTTTATTATTAAACATACATGTGAACTAAAACAAATAAAATAAATGTGATTCTTAAAATACATTGTGACAGCATTGTATTATTTTTCTGTAGGACAAACCTTTATTTTGTAAAATGAAGGAGGAGATGATATTGTCCCACTCTGGGTTCTTGGTGTCCAGCAGAACCAGCACAAGGTCAAAGCGACTCAGGAGTGGACTGGCCAAGGCCACATTCACAGAGACGGACACATTAGGGTCATACTGACCCTTCGGGTTAGTAGCTGCCAGAATAGTGGTCCTTGTGTCTAGTTTGCACACCATTCTAGATAAGAAGAAGCACAGTTATAAGGATAAAAGGGTTCTCAAAAAACTATTAACTCACCCGCCTGTCATTCCAAACCTGTATGACTTTCTACCGAACACAAAAGAAGATATTTTAAGACTGGTGGTAACCAAACAACATTGATCCCATAGACACATAGACGTTTTTTACATTTACTTTCGTGTTCCACAGAAGAATCAAGTTGAATGGCACAAGGGTGAATAAATGGGCATAAAATATGCCTGTAGTTAATGACGCTTGATCCATCAGAAAGTGATTTCAAGTCGCTGTAAGTCAGGAAAGGAAATGAACTGAATATTTAAATGACTATCAAAGTTTTCACATCATTTCCCCCAGCGCTCACCCGGCTTTGGCCACGCTTATGGTTTGCTGCTCCATGGCTTCATGGATGCTGGTTCGATCGTGCTCTTTAATGCTGTTGAACTCATCGATGCAGCACAGACCTCCATCAGAGAGGACGAGAGCTCCGGCCTCCAGATGCCATTCACCAGAATCCTTCACAGCAGCCACGGTCAGACCTGACAAATCATACACAGCTTTATTATACCACACAAATTACACTGTATTTAAGGCACACTTCAGTATTTTGCTATGATGCAAACATTCAAGACCTGGTTTGAACAATAGGGCTGGGTAAAAAAAAGAAAAAAAGAAATCAATACAGGAATCTGCAAATCGATTCTTATGTCCGGCTCAGATCGCCAGCGACAAAGCGAGGCGATGTCATTCATTTAAATGGAGAAATGGCAACAGGATCGACACGACAAAGTTGAGATTTGGTCAACTTCATGCAAATGATGAGTGACTTTCGGGAGTGACTACCAACAGGAGTAAAGCAGCGGAGCTCACGTCATCCATCTCTCGTCAGTTATTGCAGAGTATGTTTATAAATGTCACTAAAGCAACCAAAGCTAGGAACGCCTTCTACCGACCTCTTAGCGACACAGTCGCTCGCTGTCCGATTGTACCTTTAATGTGCATGCTCCAGAGTATATCATGAATATTTTCTGTAATTCGCTTCTCTTCCTGTAGATGTTGCCATTGTTCACTTTACTTCAAATAGAGGGTCATGGTGGAAAGTCCAAAGAAACGCTTTACATTAGGGATGCTCCGATCCGATATTTGTATCGGGTATCGGCGTCGATACGTTATAAAATTCTAGATCGGGTATCGGTGCAATTTGTCACCGATACCCGATCTGACATAAAATTTGTGCTAGACGATGTAAAAGTTCATGGAGACACCGGCGCTTAAACTCTCTCGTGGGCGGCTGTGCTTTGCGCAACGTGTGACATCATACGCTAGCAACGTGTGACATCATACGCTAGCAACGTGCTCTGTACGTAGTGCACGTGAACATATAGCAGCGAACAGCATGGAGCGAGCCAAAATATCAGTCATTTGGAGTTATTTTACAACAGCTACGCCAATAAGTTCCACCGCTTTTATTGTTATGGATGGGCAACCGCTGTCCGTCGTTGCGAATAATGGCTTCAGACTCCTTATAAACCACCTGGAGCCGCAGTACGACACGCCGAAGCGTAAATATTTATCTGATATTTATCTCTACCTGAACTGTACCGAAAAGTCTGCAAACACATATCAGAAAAAATTAAAGATGTCAATGCGGTGAGTTTTACAACAGATATCTGGAGCTGCGACGTGTCCCCCGTGTCGCTTTTAAGTTTAACCGCACACTGGTTGGATGAGAATTTTGTGCCACAAAATGCCACGTTAAATGCAACAAACATGTGCAGTTTTACTAAGCTAGGGAAGCTAGTGTTTTATTCATCTGTTTCTGTGTTGGATGTTACATTTTATTTTCACTAAACTTTAGTTTAGTTAAGTGGACTTTGCTTTAGTGACTAAAGCATTAAAACGATCTGATTCATGTTATTTTGAATATCGAAAGCAGTAAAGCTATTACTTTTTAGCTCAATTTCAGCTGCTTTATTGCGAATTCATTTTTTTATTATTTTTGCACTTTCTTAAAAATTATTAAGAGATTTTGTTTCCATTTATTTATACCCGTTTATCAAGCTAGTGAAGCTGTTGTTTTATTCAGCTGCTTAATTTGCACTTTCATTTTGAATGTCTTGTCCAAAGATAGTGAACACTTTTGTGTTATTTTTCATTTGTTTTGTTGGTTTAATAAACTATTTACTAAATTTGTGAATCATTAGTTTGTTATTTTGTTTTACGGGGTCAGGAAATTTATGTTAAGTCGAGCCTGATGTCTTGCACAGCAATGCACATAGTTTATTAAGTAATTGTGCACTTTAAAATTTTTACCTTAGTATCGGATCGGTACTCGGTATCGGCCGATACTGAATCTCAGGTATCGGAATCGGAAGCAAAAAAGGTGGATCGGAGCATCCCTACTTTACATGGGCATGTTTCAAAATGTTTTGAATTTTAAACACTGTTTTATTTCTGAACCATGTTTCAAGTTACTAATAAACAAAAGTTTTTAAGATTTAAACATTTATTATTTATAGTTATGCGTTAGGGTTAAATTACCCTTTTCGTTTCATTCTATGAACTACCAACACGATTTCTCCAATATTTTAAATAAAAATATTGTTTCTGTTTGCATTTATTTACAGAAAATGAAAACTGAAGAAACAGCACAAAATAACTGAATAGATGCAAAGAGAACAAGTTCATATACACTTTCAAGCAACACTACAGTCATATTTGTACATTTAAAAAGTTAACCTCGATTTTTATCACAGTTTTCATGTCTTGTCATGCTGTCAGTCTTTCACATTCCTGTTGGATGACTTTGTCATTCCTTTTGTTGAAATTCAACAGACACTGGACTGAAATGACCACAATACAGCTAGAAATAGTGATTAAATAAAATTATAAATTTAATTGATATGTATATATTTTTAATTCCCCCGATTTTCATACTGGTTACTACTGATGCGCGGATTGTGGTTAAATCCACGGGTCAGACGAATAAAAGTTCATTCTGATTTATTGAGGTCATTAATTGTGCTAACATTAACTACATTCTCTAAAATATGAACATGTTTTAAATGAATTTTCATCAGGCAGACGGGCACAAATTTGCAGACTTTGATAAAAAAAATGTGTTGATTTGTTTAAAACAGCGGATTCGGGTGACATTTGAGCTGATGCGCATCTCTACTGGTTACAGAGACAGGAAAACATGTAAAAACCTGCATTAGTGGATCCAATTCCAGCAGTAAGCACGGAGCGGGGTGTAATCTTTGCAGCATACTTCAGAAACTGTGACTTCCCAGTCCCCGGATCACCCACAAGCAGCAGATGAGACTCTCCTACAGAGAGAACACACTCTGAATCACAACTCTGACGTATCTATTCACAAGAGTAATACATTTTTGAAGCGCCCTTCAAACTGTGTTTTATAACAGGCAGAGATGTCAGACCGTCCATTATGTGGAGTGTGAGCACATACCTCGCACCTTGGTTCCAGAGGCGGCTATTCTCTGCACCCCACCAGCCAAAACCATAGCAACGGCCAGCTTGACGACATACATACCAAACACCTGAGGGCAAAGACTCATCAGGATTTCATTCCTGCCTTCAGAATGTCAAGAGAAAGAGAGATTTTAATTTGTAGATCCACACTGAACGCTGAGCGCTTTCAAAAGAGCCAGACTGAATGTCTGGGATCACTTTCTGTTAGCCAGTTCTGCCTGAATTGTGTTGCTTTTGTCTATGTTCATGGCTATAAGCATGACTAAGGTGTTAAAAGCAGTTGTTAGGGCATTGCTAGGTGGTTGTTAAGGTTCAAGTTAAAAGAGCCCACATTTCTGTATTCTATTTCATCATCAGGTAAGTGACATTTCTATGCCTAATTGTTCAGAAAAATAACACCTCCTTAACAAGCTAAATGATTTGTGATGGCATTTATGTCATGTTATGCAAGTATATATAAGTGCTAGACCAGATAAAAAGTGACACTAACAAGGGATTCAAAGATTGTAAGTTTCCCATTGACCTCACCAATTAAAGTTTCTCTCATAAAGAAAGGACTCTTCAATCTCTTCTAAATGTCACAGAAGAAACTTATTTATGCAATACCGTTTGTGCTAAATTGGCTTTGACAGATTCAGTAATTTCCCCTTTCGAGAGACATGATTTAAACTGCGTACCAGCCAGAGGGTCATTTTTGTGAACGTCCCAAAATTCTTCAAATTCCTTGTGAATGTCTTCCAGCACCAGCGCGGTGGTAGACTGCTCATTATTGACCTCGATGTAGTTTGCTTTCAACACGATCTCCAAATCGCAGCGACAATCCTGAAACATTGGCTTCCAGCGATGACAGACAACTCCATACACGGTGACATCATCACCTGCCGGACACAAATTACATCATGAAAAACACAGGCGCTGATGTCACCTTACAATTATTATCTGTAAAGACAAAATAAAAGTCAAGTACACACGTGTTGGGAGAATATATAATATATGATCAGGAACGATCTTAAGATGATCTGCAGGTCAGACTGCAGTAGATACTACAGATAACTACAAATAACACATCTAACCACAACATTTACCGGATTTGCAGCTGTCCACAAGATCATCTTCCAAGATGATGATCATGGATCGTGGGATACTGCCTACCGAGAGTTTCTGCACCTGTTGGTCATTGTCAAATACAGAAATGTCTCGTTGTTTGGCATATTTCTTAATGTCTTAATTACTGACATTGTTACGATTACAAAACAGATAAGACTGGACTCTGAGTTGTTCTACATTTCACCTGCTCTTGGATTTTGATCTCCTGGTAGTCCTTGCAGGCGGCTGGTGCAGCGTCACTGCCTGACAGGCAGGTGAATTTGAAAGAATTACACCCCTCTTCATTGGGGCAGTTGGTGGGGTTGGTAAAGGTGTAATATTGCTCAAAATCGGCCTGCATCGAGAACACATGCCGGCACTTATTGCACATGTAGTCTCTCTCGTACTCCAGCACTTTTGTCACGCTGGTGCGTATGACCGTTCCCGTAACGCACAGAAAGTGGCCGACGTCTCTGGCTTTTGGTATGTGATCTCTGGTCATCTCGGGACACACGGGTAAACCTGCAAACATGCGGCAAACCTGTTAATAACAAATCACTTTCAAAATATGTAAAGTCTGGATAAATGGACAAAACAAGAATATTCTACTTATTCTACCATACTCAATTCATTTTTTATGCATGAAAATAATGACATATGTACAATAATCAATGATATACAATTATTATACAAAATTAGCATGATTGTAAATCTATGTATTCTTTTTTTTATACGTTTCCTTTTTTATATATACTGTTATTTATTATCCATACTTATTTTCTTTGGTCCCTAGTGTTGGTTCTAAACTATATTTCCTGTAAAGATTCTTTGCAACAATGCAAATCAATGAAAAGTGTTAAAGAAAATAAATTGCATTGAATGTCACAAACTAAAACTATCAACAGACAAAGTAAAATTATTCTATAAATTTTTTTCCAAACTGAAAAGCAAAAAATTGTATTGAAATTAGTTACCCCAAAACAAACATTTGTACACTTTTGTTGTGTAAAATATATTTCAACAGAAGATAAATGCAATGCTCATATTAGTCGCTAGGGGTCAGTGTAATCCCATTCGTTTTAATGGTGCTCCTGCTTGAGAAAGCATAATCTACTACTGCTCAATGGCACTGCATATTTTTTGAACAAAAAATAAAATAAAGAAGTTACAAAGTCTTACGCTTTCTTGCATTATAAATCAACTTCATATTTGAATATGACCTGGCAAGGCATGATTGCATCATAAAACATAAAAAGTCACTCAGGCAATGAAACATTATTTTGTCTCAGTCCTTTAAACCACAGCCAGATTACAGGTTTTGGTAAAGTGTGTCACGTCTGCGGGGCTACAGATGAAGAGCGTGTAATTACAGGTGACGCCAATTGTCTCCTTGAGGATGAGAGAAATGCATTTGGCTTCATCACACATGCAATACGATACATCCCACATACACCGGGGATCAAACACATCCCTCCATCTCAGCCTACACGACATCTAAAACTATTTTTGTGTTCTTGTCCTGCGTGTCAAACGGCACTTTTTATAGATAGGCAGATTCAGGGCAGGGCGATATATTGGAAATCACAATACATTTTAAATTAACAAATAACTAATGCAGCGATTTAACAATTACATTTAAAAAGGTTGATCAAAAATGTTTTAGCAACATAGTTAAATGTGCATAAATAAGTATGCATTCAATATGACTTAAAATAACAAAATAAATAGTATTGAAAGAATGGCTTGATTATTTAAACTAGATTTTTACTATATTTTATAAACAGTTGATCTGAAAACTTGGCAAATGCATGACTATCAAAATAAATATTATTGTCAAAGGCTGAAAAAGATTCAGATATAATATTTATCTATATCGGTCAGCCGAGTGGATCTCACAAAAACTCTCTATGAGGTCCGTCATGCATGCACCTGCATATAACATATTACTCAAGGAGTAAAAATATCAGGACACATTACATGATTCTTTATTATAATATGGCCAATGGACTACAGGGCTTTTTCTGTCTGTCTGTCCTATTTTCAGCCTCCCCTTTTATATTCAAAGCACGTTGGCTGAAGTCTGCACTCTGGCTATTTATAGCTCTCCTCCGTCCACAAAGGCAAACGGGATGAAACATCCAGGGATCAGGAAATGTCTTATTATTGCTGACACATTCCCTATGGACGTTTGCGTCTTGGCTCCACAGGGCCCGATAACATTTACATGTGATGTCAGCAGATCTTTGAGTGCTGCTCGCCCATATAAAAGCTATTGCCACATTTCCGTTGCCTTTCATGTTGCCTTGAAAGCCCCCTCACATTTAATGGAGCTGCTCTTTTCTCCGACAGCCATGTCTCTGACCTCTCAGGTTAGGCATCCGGATCGATAGACATCCCACAGAGCTGTTCATCTTGTTTACGTTCACACCTAGTCGAAGCTTCATCTGATCTCCCTCCAAACCCACCAGCCAACATCCTGATACATAATGAGACTGTTGTAACAGCAGATCAGCATATCGCGTGCATGCAATATGACACTAGATCAGAGGAACCGACCGTGATAACAGGTAACAGTTCACGGCGGGACAAATGAGCTGTCTGCCACGGTGGGTTGTGGCCTGATGGCTTCTAGTGTTGCAAACTCGGATCTTTGTAATGTATTGACAAACTAAAAGAGCGAATGAAATTGACAGTCTGCACCTTTAAGGCAGCATAAATCTACCGGGCAAAAAGTCACGCTGAAAGACAACAGAAAGCATGACACAAATACGAATGGATTAAATGGTTATAATGGAAAGTGTATTGTTTTTTCTTTCATCCTTATTCAATCATTTTTCCAATTTACTCACCCACGTCATTCCAAACCTGTACGACTTTCTATTTCTGGCAGAACGCAACAGAAGATACTTTAAAGAACGTCGGTAACCAAGCAACACCGGCTCCCATTGACTTCCGCCATATGGACACAAAACCACAGAGACATTTCTCAAAATATCTTCTATTGTGTTCCACAGAAGAGTCATGTAGAGGTTTGGAACGACACGAGGGTATTTCTTTTACTGTAATAAAGAAGATGTACCTGAACCCGCTTACCTGATATTCTGACATGCAGGTGGTGTTTGAGTTTGAAGGTCTCCTGTCGTGGCGAACAGGACTGATATATTTTCAGAGCTGCTCTTTGCAGGGCGCTGTCAAATATAGGCAGCACCTGGCTGGGAAACGCATTGAAACACTCTCCAACCTCCATGTTATCTTCAAATAACGTCATGGCGTTCACCAAAACAGGATGGTGGCCATCCTCGCTGGTCTCCTGGAAGATGTGAAGGATGTCTTGCATGTGGTGCTCCATCACATGGGTCTCAAACACCAGTCCTATGAAGGACACCTGATCGGGACTGAGCATCGTGTTCATTTGAGAACCAACTCAGTGGGATTTAACCAAATTAATCGCTTTGGCATGATGTAACCTGGAAGGAGGAGTTGAAATGTATATAAAATACAAGCTACGTCCCTTACAAAACTCACCATAGTTTAACAATGGTAACCCATAGTAACCACAAATGTAGTGATATCTTATTTCAGCAGCCATAGTTTAACAGTGTCATTGAACAGTAACCATATGTGTAGTAACACTACTGTAATATGGGTCAAACACAGTTTAACGATAATAAAACCATTATTTCTATACATTTCTTAAGGTATACTATTCGACTATATACGCAATAGACCTATAACGTTATAGTGAACTTGAAACATATACAAATTCATCATTATATGTTCGCATTTTCTTACAATTATCTTTCACTTTTGTATATGTTAAAAATAAGCACGTGCACTTTAGCTTGACTTACTTAGTTAACGCGTTCAATCCATCCCCGTTGTGCTTGCAAAGTAACTACTACACACTATAAAAACTAAATAAAACACACTTTCTTCCCCGCGACATTATATTTCACATACCGCAGAGCGATATTCACAATAATACCGCAGAGCGATATTCATAATAACAACATTCATTGACACATGGCTGACTGTAGCTTCCTGTTTCTAGATTTGGCGCTTTTTTGTCAGCGTCCTTTCTGTAGGGACTGCCTGAAGAAAAGCCTTGGATAAAAGAAAAGGAACAACGCTTTAAAGCTTGTGTAGTGTTTTAAAACCCCAATAGCTTACTCCACTGTTTTGTTTATTTTGATAATTGAATGTCTGCGTTGGGTGTGATAAGATAAACGACAAGCAGTAATGGGGACATCCCCCTTTCTCGATAAATGGTATGACCCACGAAAACAGGAAAAGGTTTGACGCGAAGCCGCCATCACATCCGCCCGCAAGAATAAAAGTCCCTAAATTGTTACAAAAATAAAGTCATTCGTAATTTAAACGAGATTTCTTTAATTAAATGATTATTTGTTTATAAGTATAGAGAGAAAATGAACAAGCTGTCGTATTGTATAAAGTGAATCAGTGAAAAAGAAAATCGAAACAGTCCCATAGTTATCCTCTTAGCCTCATATTTATTATTATATTCTTTCATTTTCCTCGTGTTATGTGTATGTTGTGTGTTTAAGAGCTCCTGTAACCAGAACAAATGCCATGCGTGTGTGTAAACATTGACGAATAAAGCTTATTCTGAAACTCAAATGTTTCTCCTTTCAATATTAACACATTGTACGCTTTGTTTGCAAATTCTAAAAAGTCTGGTGATGATGCAACTTTACACAGCCACCTCTCGCTTCCGCATTGTAGTTTGTCACCATATGCGGTCAATTTTCTTACATCAAGAAAAAGCCAAATGACCATAAAAGTGTTTATTTGTCATCTCTCAGGGCAATATGTGTTGATGTTTATGAAAATACAGGCATATTAAATCATACGTTCTCAGCTTTTGGCTCATTGAATGGTGAAAGTTCCCTCACATGACAGACACACGTCATTAAATGTAACAATAATTATTTATTCTTACGCATACACCAGTAATATAAATATAAAATATGTATTTATTTTAAAATTAGTGAGACATCATTATATCTGTGTTGAGACATCCATACAAACAGTTTAATCCTACCAAAATTGAATATGCAGCTGTAACAAAGTCATTACGGTGGCATTCTAAAATTAGATACAGTAGAGACTATAACTTTATCTTTTTTAAACAAATAGTCATCAGCAGCATACGCACCACTCTATAGAAACTGCGGTTAAATGAAATGTCAAACATACCTATCATCACTGTAAAAACAAGAAACTCATTCACAGTGGGGAACTAAAAGAACAAATGAAAGAATGCGTTGTCAAAGAAGATATCACTTTTTTTTGTCTTTTTGTTTTGTTTTGGTTGACATGCTTTAAATGCAAAGGTCAGAAGGAGAAGTACTGAGCAAACCATTCTTGTCTCTGGGGGTCTGGAGAGGTGACGGGTGACTCTTCTCCTTCAGGAGGGCTGACGACAAAAAAAAAACACAAAGACAGAAAGAGAGAAACAGGAAGAGAGTGAGACAGGAAGAGATTTTCAAAAAACTGTAAACTGGTCTAGACTACAGGTTTTCTCCTTATTTGAGACACTTGAGAAACCATGTATTATGTTTTCGTATTTAACAGTAGTATTATTTTTCTCTTTCATGCATCCTTAAAGTAGAATGATGTGCTACTGCAAAAGTAAACCTATTGACAATAGAAAACCCAACAATGAAAATCAAAATTGTATTTTGCTTTAAAATGTTTGTGCCTAAACAACAGACCTCCTTGGTTATCACCCGGAATTCATATCAGTAAGATAAACGTATTTGTTTCTTTAACAAAGTCTTTACTTAAATTATATGTTTTTTCCCCTCAGTAGACATAACATATCTTCATTCATTTGGGACCTGCAGCTATTCCGGCTTGTTTCTTTCATATCTTCCCACAAAGCTCATAAAGGAGAATTCAATTTCACTCAAGGTGAAGTATGAGTCCGCAGCATGTGTCTGCGGTATCGACAACCTCCGGCACTCGGCAAGGTCCTCCGTACCAGAATGAACTTTCAATCCTGATTAATTTAGCCCTCAGGTGGACATATAAAGAAACGTTTATTTCTGCCTGTCATCTCTACTCCTGGAAACCAAGCATCTCTGTGCTGCGGCCAGAGATGCAAACTGCAGAAGCAAATGGCAAAAACGCACTCGAGGCTCATTTAAATATTTGTCAGGAAATTTTATCTCTGGCACTCTGGCCAATAGTTTTCCTGAGAAAATAATGTTCTGTATTTAACAGAGATTTCTTTCTAAGAAATTCCTAGAAAGAATAATAATAATACATTTAAGACTCGACTGGAACTTGAATGATAGACCTGAAGCTTGTGACAAATAACTTGAGACTTGATGAAGCATCAGAGACTTCTGGTTACAGCCGAACAATGTTTTTGAAATCAGGGAGATATAAGAGTTTCTTAACGCTATGACTTTTAGCAGAAGTTGAAAAACACCTTCAGAAACACAAATTTGTAGCTATAAACCTTTTTAACTCAAACAATCCGGTCTATTATTTTATGTACTTATTGAAGTGGCCTTTAACTTAAAGTTTTCAACTGAGATTTCTGGGGCTCCATTGACTACCATAGCAGAAATAATTATTGTGTTTTTCTTTGTTCTGTTGAACACAAAAGAAAATATTTGGAAGAATTTAGGAAAACAAGCAGTTGGGGAACCTTCGACAACCATTGTAAGTCAATGGTGCCCCAGAAATCTCAGTTGCTAACATTCTTCCAAACATCTTCGTGTTTATAGAGGTTTGGAACAACTTTCATTTTTGAGCGAACTGTCCCTTTAATGTCAGTAATGTACAAAGCTGAACAAAGACGATGAAAACACACCGTACAAATAATACTGTTTGCATCATTACTGATATCGACATTCAACCAGTGCTTGTGCAGTCAAACTTCTGATGCTGTTGGTGTTCTCGGCTCGAAACCTCATCTCTATTCTCTTATATCTCCAATGCAATCAATATGGTTTGCTCCCTGATGGCTGAGCTGCAGCAAACTCAATTTAACGCTCAATCGAGCATGTATATCAGCCCGTACAGAACTAATGCAACTTCTACCTGCACCAAGACAAAGGATGAGAAAGGTAAATGCCTTTATAATAGCACATCTGAAACCGAGCTAAAAATAGAGCGTCTGACTCATTAGCTAGTAATTAAGAGAAAAGTATGCAAATGAGCATCTAGAGCTGAATTTTAAATGCAAGAACCTTGTAAATGTGATGTAATTGTTTTTGTGGATGCATTTTAGACCATGGAAGAGTCATTTTTTGCCTAAGGAATGTTTAAAGGAATAGTACCCCAAATATGAAAATTCTCTCATAGTTTTCTCAACCATTACTAAGTTTCTTCAGTTGAACACATATCATTTTATATTAAAATGCCATCGTGTTATCCTGACTCTAAAAGCACATCCATTCATCATATACAGTAAGTAATGCAAATGACTCCTGCTTCTCAGATATTAAAGAAATATGTTTATGAGAATTAACACTTGTGATGGTTCACCCAAAAATGAAGATCCTGTCATCCTCTTGTTATTTCAAAGCTGTATAAACAATGGCCTAACCCATTCACTTTTATTGTATAGACACAAAACTAATGCCAACTCAATGGGTACCGCCATTGTTCGGTTACCTGCATTCTTCTAAAAAACTATTTTGAGTTCTGCTGTAGAAAGAAAGTCATACAGGCTTGAAATGACAAGAAGGGGAGTAAATGATGACAGAATTTTCATTTTCGGGTGAACTATCCCTTTAATATTTTGAGCTTACTGTATATAGCCTAGTGCATATCAATAGGTTATGTATAATAAACAAACAGATCATTTTGAATAAAAATTGTGAGCAATTTATGTGAGATTTACTTATTCGGGCAAACTATTCCTTTTTTTAAATCCCAGAGGAAAATATAAACGTTTTAATAGGTCATTTACACACGTCACATTCTTGAGATCTGATTAAATCATTTTTATTAATATTCATAATAATAAAGCTATACTCTAAATTGACTTTTAAACGGGTGATAAAAAGAAGCTTAACATTTAAAAATACGAGCCGTTTACCTTCTGTGAATGCAACCTGTGTGATCAGTCACAACGTCTTCAATTCCCATTTGGCAATATTTAAGATTTTTGTGAATATGACAGGAGACCCAGCTTGAAGTTAACCTCTGGTCTGTTTGTTTATCGTCCTGGCTAGTGGCTAACTATGTATATTTCACATATTTTATATTCACATTTTATCTATAATAATTGTATTAAATAAACATTTAGTTGATTTTCGTTAAATAATAATCGTATTTAATAAACAATTTGTTAAATGGGTCATGTTGCATTTAAGTTCAGCCAAGTACCGTTTCTTCTACTGGTAACCCAAAATAATACTGGCTAGTCATACTTTTAATTTGTCATTTACCTATTATTTACTTTCCTTGTCATCAAGGTCTTTATTCTTTGCAGATGTGTACCGGAAGTTAAGTTTGGGCCACAAAAGCGCAGTAACGTTCTTTTATGTTGTTAAGGTGGCTGTGAGAGCAGAAAAAAATGCCCCCCTGTCATGAACGTTGACTCGGAACGAGTGTCTCATCGGTAGTCTATCTCACTGCATCATCTGCAACTTATTTACATTCAGAGCAGCATGCACGCAGAAACACGCCACACCGCATCAGACGTGATGACACTTCCTGGGTCAAGAGCAGCCGCAGTAGTGATAGATCATCAAGTGAACACAGCAACACGTGCACACAACCACTGTAACAACATGCCAGTTAAAGCACAGCAATAGGCAGAAGTTTATTTTACAAAAAAATGAATATATGTATATTATAGTATCATAAAGCCAGAAGCAATGCAATTGCTGCATTCAAACAGATACATATAATGTTTATTGCTTTTTTTAATAAAAACATTCACAATAAGGCACAATAAGTGCAGTGTAGTGCAACGATCACGTGAGATGTTGTAGGACAGTCAAAGACACTTACACAACACATAAGTCATATAACTTCCATCACAAACACAAGACACGTACACCAACTCCCAGCATGCACTGTGGGGACACACATGCTTCCATTTGCATTCCAATGCCATTTCCAAAGCTCATGTATGGGACTTCAGAGAATAACATTACGCATACATGTACATCAGCGTTAAACTGAGGTATCTCTTTCATTTGCCTGATATTAAAAACGAAATCACAGGTGTTATGTTCGGAATGCATACTATGCAGTATATTCTGTATACCGCCGCCCACTGTTGTTTAAACAGTGTAGTATGTGAAAAGAATGCAGTATGCGATATCTTACGATATGCTGGGAAAATGTGGTAGATCATCCCAGAACTTGCACACAGAACATTCACATACTGTGCACAATATACACACTACATAACATAGTATGGTAGTATGCCATTCCGAACAAGTGTACTGTCGACAGCCAGAAAGAAAATGCGAGATAAATGTTATCAATGCTTTGCTTGGCAATTTAAATGTGTTGTAAGCAAAAGGAGCACATCATTTAAAATGGGAATCTTAACATGAACCCGGTCCAAGACCGGGCCGACACATTCATTATTCAAGTTAATTACTCGCTTCATAAAAGATCGGAGCCATAATTCCCGATTTCATGCCCTCTATTCCCATTTCCCCGATTACAGGGCCTGTTGGATGCGTGACTTTGGTGAGTTCTACTTTTGGCACATTAAAGGGATACCACAGCCACCTCTGAGCAGAAATAAAACGGTCAAGAAAGGGCTGCAAGTTGTGTTGTTTGTCCGCCAGCCTGTGGTGCAGAGAGCGAGGCGTCTGTCGTGATGAGGTGAGCCTCACCTCGTCAATTTCTTGGATTCGGTGAGAGGGGCAGATGGGGGCAGGGGTTTGCTCGTATTAGGCTCCAGTTGGTGAATGGGGGAGTTGGGTAAGGGTTCGAGGCGGGTGGGCTGGGGCTGGACGCTCTCTGTTCCTGAGGCCTCCCCATTGGCCCTAAGATTGGCTGAGCTGCTGAATCGGTTGGATGATTTGTCGTTCTTTCGCTTTTGCTACATGGGATGACAAGAAAAGCACCTTGAAGCTCTCAGACACTTTTAAATGAGTTTGATCTCACCAAGGCTCATCAATAAGGTATGACCCCGGTGGCACAGAAGCCAGCGAGAGAATTTCAGACAAGTTGAAAGAACCGTCTTTGTGTTTTAGTTGTATTAACCACTGAAAATGCGATTTAAAAAATCTGCCAAAAAGCTGAAATTTGTAACTTTTGACTCTCTATAGAACCTTAAAATGCAAATTTCGAGCTCACAAATGCAAATTTCAGGTTACTCAACACAATCTCATGGCAAAATCTAACTATTTTACGAGATGGCTAATTTTGGCAAATTCTTATGAATTTGTACGATCTCATTCGTACATATTAATGCGATTTTTTCGCACCAGTGATGTTGTGAGTGAGGTTAATGTGCGGGGTTAGGGGTGGGGCATTTATAGGCATTGTATGTTTTTGTAAAATTCATACATTCATGTACAAATTCATAGAAATAGCTTAAAATAGCTTAGAATTCCCATGAGATCAGCTTGGGTTACTTCATGTGCATCTTTGAAGTCAAATGACATCTGATACTGCTAAATCGTATAAGCCCAAACTATAAATTATTATATCAAATTATGGTAAATTATTAAATTAAAAAAAAAATATATATATTATATTTCAGAAATTCTTACCAAGGTCAATCTTGGCTGGCTAACATTGTGTTAAAAAAAACTTGTGATAGTCTTGCTGCATTTAAAATGATTTAAAAATGACATATCAAATATTATATATCAAACAATATTTATATACAAATATTAAATTTTAATAATATATACAAATGATACATATTTTAGAAAAAGATACAAATTTAATAATTCCCATGCAAAAGTGTGTTTATGAATTTCATAAAATTACATTAAACTGGTATAATTATTTAGTTTTCTTGTTCTTTCGTGTTTAATATTGAATTAATTTTAGACATTGTTAAGGCTTGAGAATTCATGAATGCGCAAATACAGTATTGCAAGAATGAATGAAGTAAAATATTTCATTACCTTATTCTTGCCTTATAAATGATAACTATACGTTATGAATAATACGTAAAACTTTACATTAACAAATTATTTGTAAAACTGACATTATCATGAAAAAAAAGATTTCTTTATGACAAAAATACAAATGTTCACAAAATGTTCAGCAACTGTGGCCTGCACTGGGAAAAATCATGAAAAATCCTTATTGTTGAGCCCTGCTTGCTTCCCGATAAACGGCCCATGAAAGTCAAGCTGGCAACATTCAGCAGAGGAAAACAGACGCTCTTAGCCAATCAAATCAAAATGAGTCCAAAGAGATGCATCAGAGGAAGAGGCTGTTGAAAATTTAGACTGAAAAAAGAATGGCTTGGAAAGCAAAGAAGAACTATGTCTAAACAGGAAGAGAACACGGGGAACAAGAGACGGGTAAACACACACGCACGCACACACACACACATGGAGACACATGTAATCACACACATTGGAAGTTATAGAACACAGATTAAGACGACGCTAAAAGTGATATATGAAACAAACTTCATCTAGAAATGATGATGTCATCATCATGCTCACAGTTAATCGCAGCATGTTTGTCTGTGTGCAGCCTATGACATCACCGCAGCAACACGTATCAAACATTCACAGTAATCAGAACATATTTAATATTTAAGCCAATGAGATTCCGCTGTGGGTGGAGCTACAGGAATCATGTGACGATCTCAAGAAGTCGATCAGCAATCAACGGTTCAGACACGGTGTGAGAAATGACATCATCAAAACATTCGAGACGAATGTCAGTCCCCATCCAGAAATTCAATTAAACACTAAACGCGAACATTTTCAAACGTGGAGATATTAAAGGTCTATTCCAAAACCAAGTGCGATGCCATGACACAGCTTGAAACTAAACTGCTACCTGAGGCGGGGACTTTTATTCTTGAAGCACTGGATTTGACAACAATTTGGATATGCCACGAGGGCAAGATGAGTTATTAATCAAAAAGTCCATTAGTAAATGTATATTTTATTATACATAAGATGATACGCACATAAGATATTGCCTGAGAATTTGTCCCCAAATGTATTATGTCTAAACCTGCTGTCTAGGTAGGCAGCTCACTAGATTTTGGGAAAAACCAGAAATCCCAAACTAACCAAAAACCAGCTTTTAAAATCCAGAGGTGGAAAAAACTAATCTTACCTTAACAAGCGGGTTAATGACACCGACGTTGGGGTTTGTGTTGAATATTTTGTTGAAGTTGGTCTCTCTGTTTACAAGCTCAAGCTGGTAAAACTTTTTATCATCCTGTAAGAAAAAGAAGATGCTTTCTTCTTATTAATGGCCACTAATCTCAACCATAGAGAGTGTTTCAAACAATTATGCATTTCAGATTCAGTTCATTGCAGGGCAATGAATTCACATTCATTTGTAATCATTTTTTCACAAGACGTAATGTCAAATGTAGTCTGGATTGTGGTGCAACTGATAAATTCCCTTTTTTTTTTAAAGCTGGTTACCGGAATATGTGACACTCTTAACTGGCATCAAATGAAAGATCACACTGGTCTCGTAACAAGATTCACAGATGAGGAATGGGATATTGAGACCGAGCATCTCTCTCACCACCAGCTTCTTGACCAGCGATTCTCTCTCGGCCACCATTTCCTTCAGTTCGGCTATCGTCTGCAGGTCTTCATGTCGACTCTCCCGGTTCCGAAATTTATCCTCTGTTCCCTCCAACCTGAGAAACACAGACATTTCCTGGAGATGAGAAACTATTCCTTTATCCACACAAAGCAAAAGTTCTCTTTCTTTACAATGACTCGGTTATCTCCTGGGTGAGAAATGGGAGCGTTAAGGCACTTCAGCTCAGCAAGAAAAGAAAGCTGAAGGCTTTGTGCTTTAAACAGAGAAATAATTGAAAGTCATTGATCAGAACAGATCAATGTAATGATATCAGCATCTACATTTGACTTCTTTCGGTGCTCTTGAGACTTCAGTGGTAATTTAACGCATCAGTTTCAATCGTTCTTTCATATAAAAAATGATTTGTGTTACCGAAGATCAATATCTCCATTGTTTCTGCATGTCTAAGGAATATTTATACATTTTGGTTGAATCTTGAAGAATTATTTAATGGGATGCTCCCCAGAGGAACTTTGCCCTCCCAATATTCCAAAAAATGAATTTCTTAGTAGATTTGTAAGTAAAGTAAAGTAAAGTAAAGTAAATATGCTGGCAGATATTTTTGCTTGTTTTACGCATAAACACTTATTTTTGATACTTTTTTTAAGAAAACAAGGCTAAAGATCTTAAGTCATTTTTCTAATCAATTGAATGTATTTTGATACAAGAATGAATAAATAATGTTTTTACTCTGAAATTTTTATTCTGTCCTCTCTTACTTTTCCAAGCACATGCCAATGAATCTAAGTACAGTTTTTAATTTGACCCTGTATGATTCCCTATGTGATGCCATGTATACGCATAAAGACGCAAAAATAGTTCAAATGACATATAAAAGGAAACATCACTTGTTACACCGGTGTTATTGCTTTAATATAAAGTTGACAGGGCCTCGGTTAAACTCCTGACCTAACCTCAATGCCTTCAAAAATAAATCATTAAAACGTTAATGAGGTCTCAAGTTCACAAGAGCCATCAACCGAACTGCCCTCAAATCAACACATTGTCATCTAAATCAATTTAACCATTTAATGTCATGAAGCATGCTGCCTAGAGAGTGCGCTCGATCGATTCCACAAGCCCTCCTATGCGACACACACCTGAAATATTCACAAGGCTTAAATCTGTTGAAATGTTAAACTGGTTGGAGGACTCGATTTGGGAAACTAAGCCGTCATCATAATTAATATTTGAGCGTCCAGGAATGTCATTTCAATGGATTTGTGTTACGTTTAATTAGCTGGCAGTGCATCAAGACTCCTTCAGGGACACCAGGAGACGGCACGGTAAGAAAACACAGAGGGATACGAACTCTGACTGCCTCTCACTGAGATTGAATGCTTCTCCTGCTATAAATGCGCACATATAGGGCAAACATGCTTTGAAGGAATAGTTCACCAAAAGGTCATGAAAATGTCATGTCATTCAAAACCTGTATAGTTTTTCTTGTGTGGAACACAAGAGAAGATATTTTGAGAAATGTGTCTGGGGTTTGGCGTCCAGTCAATGGAAGTCAATGGAGTCCAGTTTTGTTTGGTTACCAAACGTCTGTTAAAATATCTTCTTTTGTGTTCTACAGAAGAAAGAAAGTCATGTAGCTTTGGAATGTCATGATAATAATAAAAACATTTTAATAATCATTTTTATTTTTGGGTGAACTATCCTTTTAAAAGAAACATTTTGGATGAAGAATGTAAAATGTAAACAAGGCTCCATCGTTCTCTTGGTATAATGTGGGATTTGGGCCGTCCCAGGCCGTTACCTTCCAGATTTTAATGAGCATCATCTATTAAAAATCATTTTAAGGGGCGTTTGTAAATACTGAGCGGATTGTGGAAGTTGAACTATTTTTATCACCGCCTGTTCCATAGCTGGATTTGTTGGAGCTCTCGTTCAAGTAAACTTAAATTGGGCCAAACCTGCCAGTAGTCAAAGACTTCTTCTACAACACGGACAACTCTGCCTATTCCCCCAAAACGCCCCAACTCACAGAATCTGAAGGGCGGAGATCTTGTCCTTCAGAAGTTCCTGCGCCTTGTTGAAGTCCGACAGCATGTTCTGCGTCTCTCTGTGGTGGAGCGCGTTCATCTCGGCCATCTCTCTCTCATGTTTCTTACACAAGTCTTGCTCATAAGCCCTGTGAACACAACGCAAACAACTCATCACACACACTCCATCAACCTTCACCTCTACATTTGATGAAGAAATGCGAATGACGGTCATTTATCATTTTGGAATACAACTTTAAGGGATAGTTGACTCAAAAATCAAATGTATTTCATCATTCACCCTCACGATGTCATTACGAAACCTGTACTTCCTTTCTTCTGCACAAAGAAGATATTTTGAAGAATGTTGGTAACCAAACAACATTGGACCCCATTGACTTCCATTGTATGAACACTGGGACATTTCTCAAAATATGTAAAATAGAAGGAGTCATCTTCAGGTTTTCAATTAAGGGGTGTATAAATGATGACATTTTTATTTTGGATGAATTATATAAATATAGTCAAACGTTAATATATTTCAAAAGCAAAGTCTCTTCCTTTAAATATTATTTATAATGTGAATGATAAATTACATATCTTGGATTTGGTTGGTTTGGGTCCTTTAAATAAATGTGAAAGAGACTGTCAGAAGCACACCTGTCAAAAAAGTGGGAGGTTTGTGCTTTATTAAAGCATGACGCACCTCCTTTGAGTCCTCTGTTACATGAATATTTTATCCGCGGCTCTGTGTTTTATCTTCACTTTCATACAGATGGTTCAGTCTTAGCAAATTACATTTATAAAGCACTGTGTGACGTGAGTGATGCATTGTTTTGTTTTAAAATCCCCAACACATCCTACATATATTGATATTTATTTCGGCCACGCATTTCTCCCTGCAATATGACTTATTTTGATTTCGATGTTATATAACTATTCACAAAACACATCTTCATCATTAAGCCGCATATTTTAAATGACGTTAAGAGCGATATTGCAGGATCTCCTCTCCAGAAGGACCCCTGGGGGACGAAGCTTCAATTTATTTGTCATTTTATTTTACCTCCAGGATTCGTCCACGTTACATAATTGAAAGTGAAATGGGCTCTGTGTGCTCATCCTGCAAGCGATGTGATCTCAAAACCGCCTGCGAGAGCCCAGCATTGGCTTTTTTATTTATTCATAAAAAGAAGAAATATTAACTTCAGTCAGTAAAATATACAGACCCAGACATTTTTTAAAGTATTTTACGGTTTTCCACTATTTTTAGGTGTGTGTTCCTTCTGTGAACTACAAACAACATTTCCCCCGGATTTCTATTCTATTTATTTGCAGAATATGAAAACTGAAAAAAATTTAATTCAGGTTCATTTCGTAGCGTTTTCTTGGATTAAAACCGCAATAAAACACAAATAATTCTTGTCAAAAAGAGGCAGTCATCAATAAGACATCTATGAGTAAAATTGCAGACAGTTCCCGCTAACACTTAATCCAGGCAGGAACCCGCTGTGCTTTTCCCCCTTTAATTCTTTATTGTTCATATCACCACCCTTCTTCAACAATCTGGATCAAAACAATTGAATTTCATTCTCTTTTATCATTCCCAATGACTCTTGTTACACAGAACCGAAGAGGAATATAACATTAGGGGTAATTTAAGGACTGCGATCTGTCTCCAAAAAAAACAACCCAGAAACTCTTAGATGTGAGGTCTAGTTCAGTTTATCCCTCAAAACACCCAAAAACATACTTGTTGGATTAATTTAATGGAATGATGACACCCATTTCCACACACTTTAATTTATTTATCTTAAATTAAACCGAGTGAATAATACGGACAAGTAAACATTAAACTCATTCAACTTATTTTGTTTAATTTGAGTTTAGTCAACAAACTTTAACTGCGTCAGTGTGTCGCTTTGTTCTTTTCAAATAAACATCTTTATTTTTTACCATGTGTAATGTATAGTGCTTGTAGGAAGTCCAAGAGAGTTTACGGCATGAACACTTAAAAGTGTCCTTATCTCTCATCCTGCTTAACAACAAACATAATTACACTTTACATTAACTGTTTAAATCCTCTTATAAGAGCAATGCATGCTGGGAACTCAATTCCCTGTGTAGTTTCAGTTAGTCCACGAAAATAAATGATTACAGTAAATACAGCAGATGTCACCTATTTATGTCAGTATTACACATTGCACCTGTGTTTGGATAAGAAACCAATACAAATAAGCTAAATCAAACTTTACTGCTTACGCAAAATAAACAGCCTTTAAAATATATTTTTTAAATGAATGCTTTACATCAAAATAATTGTTAATCCAATACTCACCTGATCTGCTGGTTGGCTTCACTGCGGATCTTCAGAACCTCTTTGCCCTTCAGTTCGAGCTCCTTGGTCAAAGTGCTGATGTTTTCGTTCAGGGTGTGAATCTCGTGGTCCAGATCGGCGATGTGTTTCTTCCTGCGACTGACCTCCTCTTGCAGATCTGAGATGCGACTCAACAGCTCCCGTTCCTGCAACACACACACAAACATGCACTTAGCTGCAGGTGAACTAAGGACAGTTTTGAAGTAAAAGTCTGTTCCTAAAATATCTGTTCACGGTTTTCAAAGATGTCAGTTTTCTTTGCACTTGTGACTCTGGTGATCTAATATTGATGGTTCAGGTCTCCTCTATGTTCTTTCTTACTTACCAAGTATATTTGAGTATATATATATATATATATATATAGGCTATATATATATACATGTTTTATATATTAATAAAACTAGAGAGGAGCCAGAAGTTCTGTATTTAGCAGTCTACAGGGTTTTAATGCTACAGTTTCATCTTTTGAGAAATGACAGGAGCTAATGGGCTTCGACTTGGACTGCACGACACAGGAACATTTCTGGTTATTGCGTGAAGAACTTTTAGTGCTCAGATACTTTTAAATACGGGCGAACGGTACAATGTCCCCTGGCGACGTGCTTGCAGAAAACTCTGAAGTGCAGAATCTGTTCGCTGAAAGTTCTTTTGCAGAAATTCATCTTCCTACACTGAGATGATGTATGACAAAAATGTTGAACCAACACTCAGAGGCTGCACAGTGAAAAATAAAGTAATGGAAATACGTATTGGTTTTATTATGCTTTATAAATGGGCCATATTCCAGCCATTTATATTAAGTACACTTCTATAAAAGTTCATTGCATCAAAAACATTTGTCATCATTTAGCTTACACGACCACTTTCTACACTTAAATTTCACATCTTAAAACGATTTCAAAGCTTTAAAACGATGTAAATTACCTTGTGAGAATTGGCAAAAATGGTCCGCTATTCAAAAGTTCAGGATCACATATACTTTATTTATGTATTTTTTTCTAATTTATATTTATGCATTTAGTGTTTGCTTTCATCAAAAGCCGCCTACAGAAATAAAGAGATTCATCTTAGCCAATAATGTTAAAAGAGGAATACAATGCACATTTGTTTGAGAAAAAACACAAATGTAACTATAGGAATTATGTTGTAACTACAAAAACTGAAGTTTTTTAAGTTAAATTAAGTACTGAAATACATATATTGACACAAAAATATTGTCTATAACATGAATTAAAAAACATTACAGCATGCACCTTCAGATTAAAAGGATTCGACCACATTTTATTTTAAGTATGTCTAAATTTTTGAATGGTAGTGTCAGTAACAAAATATTTTCTTATACTTATTTTGTACAGAAAACTAAATATGTGTTAACATTTTTCTCTGACACACTCCATCAACCTATATGACTATATGCACATATAGCTTGTGCATGTACAGAGCTGTTCTGCACTACACAGTCATATAAAGTACAGTCGAGGTTAAAATCATTACACTACACTTGTGTCAGGGTCAATTTTCCACTCCACCGACACCGTGACATTTAAACTGCTCTCTTACTGTAAGACAAAGATAAAGCTCCTCCTGGTGAACACAACCGCACATTTTCCGCAGTTAATGATTCTTGCTTAATCAAATTACAATCTGCTCATCCAACTCTGAATGTCTGTAAATATCATTTCACACCACAATTAGCATAATAATGTCATGAGTGTGTGTGGCAAAACAAACCTGTAGCCCCGAGGAGCTTCCTATACAGGGCTTGAGAAAGAAGCTAAACAAACTAATGTTTCAACAAAAGTAATAGATGGCAAACATTTGTATTTCAAACATTTAGAAACAGATTTAAGTTTATACCTGGAGTGAAGAGTATTCTCACCTACTAACAACAAAAGACAGTCACGTAAAAACATAAGAGACGAATCCAAATTTTCATTTAATCAGCATTTCTAGATGCGTTTGGCCATTTTCCTCATTTTATGCAAATAGAAAAATATTTGTATTTGAAATTTGAGGGAATTATGATTAGTAGTTCAACAAAAACATATAGTAAATTCAGAAAAATGTAAACAATTTACAATGGCCTCTATTATTTCTGCGGCTTTACATATACCCTAATAACAAATACCCTAAATAAGAATTTATATATAATTAATGTTTGTTAATATGAAGAATAAACTAGCATGTAAGTAAGGGATAATGTTCAGACCGCCAGTTGTTATCGCAGAAATGAGCCACGACAGTGTGATCGGGCGGAGGGTCTTGTATCACACTGAAGGGTCTTATTTGGCAATGACAGTCGGCTTCTTGTTCACAACTCGCTTATTACATGGCTACTTGCCACATGAGAAAAAATTGAAATGAAATGTGAATTTGAAATATTTTATTAGCTCATTTTAACCTTCCGTGAGGGAAAGCGGATTACTTTCCGTTATAAAATAAGAAACGTTGTTCAAATGTCACGAACAGGCAATTTGGTTTAGTCATTCGAAAATACAATGTCATAAATGTTATTCAAATAAATATGGATGGAGGTTGATATCTGGAGTCCGCAAATGTCACAACTGGCCAATCAGAATCAAGCATTCCAACGATGTAATAAAGTATAATAAACACTTTCGTAAACAGTCGGATCAGTTGCACTTCAGTCTGTGGTTGCATTAGTTTGGTCAGCTCATGATTGACAGGTGAGGTTTCATGGAGGCGCAGGTGTGAGAGAACATCATGTTGATGAGCCTTTATTCCCTGACTGCTCTGCGTTTATCTACCGTGTTGGACCAGTGCTGCCCAGCGGTGACATTTACTTTCACATCTAATGGCTGAACCTCCGGTAGTTCACTGGATCAGCACCTGAAGAACAGCGGTCCAATTTTTCTCCTCCACACAGTGACTTAACCTGACCTGACAGTCCGTCACATACTGTACATACTCGCTGTTCTGGTTTCCACATCGGGCCACATTCCTGTGGATTTACAGTATGCATGACAGCCATGATAAATATATAGATAACCTGGAAACATTGTTCGGACCAGACCAGATCATATAAGAGATACAAAAGCACAACGGCCATGATTTATTTTGAATGCTTTTTCAGATAAAAAATATTTCCTTTGCGTTACTGCCATAGTACACAAAAAAATCTGTAAAAATAGTGCAAAATATACTGTATTAATATAAAGGAATTTTACGTATAATTTTTTACAGTTGTTTTAACTGTATTTTACATTTTGCACTGCGTTAAAATGCATTTTAGCATTAACAGAAATGTTTGTAAAATAAGGGAAATATACTGGTATTTTTCTGCCAGTACTTTATCCATTTTTTTACGGGAATATTTTACAGTGTATGGAAAATAAAAACTATGGGGATGAGAACGATTTGGTTACTGACATTCCTCCAAATATCTTCCTTTGTCTTTGGCAGAAGAAAGAAATTTATACAGGTTTGGATGGAACAATCTAAAGGTTGGGAGAATCATGACCGAATTTTCATTTCTGGGTGAACTATCCCTTTCACCTAAAAAATATTCGTTGGCCAAGCCTTCACCATATCACAAGCACATTTGGGTAGCCCCCCGGACCTCTCAGAACACCTAAGCATCTACATAACAACACCCTAACAACCACCCATCAACAACATCTTAGAGACTTCACAATTAAATATCTTTTTCATATGACCATCAAAATGAAATCACATCACCATGGCAACAACCGGCTCTCATCCGTTCCTTAAGAATGATTGCTTTTATCTGCCGAGGTCAACATCACCTAGCTAATGGGTATGGTTACATAATCTTCCTGCATATTATGGCAGCTTTAGTTAAAAATAACTCCAGAAATCGAACGCACGCAGACTTAATAAAGTTTGCGGCGTCTGTACAACAGCGGCTTGCACAGCACGTCTAAATAAACCTCGTCGGCCTGGTCATCTAAACCTTCTCAATACAGTCACATCAGCTGCTCACCTGTCATCGCTGAACCGCTGAGCGAGAAAATACAAAGAACTCATCTGTCATCCGTGGGTGGCCCTTGAGTCGGAGAGACAGACTTCAGAATGCTCTCTCTACTGCGCAGAAAGAGCCGTGTGGAGATCTTTCAACTTTTTTCCTGTTGAAAGGGTATAATTTGCGAGGGCTGAAGTTAACGTGTCTGACCTTTTCTGTCAAAGACTGAGACCACCTATAAATATCTCCCGCCTGGAGACACGGTAACACGAGCATCATTAATTCCGGCCGGACCGGGAGGCTGATTAGCAGGTGTCTGGAAAATACATGGAGCTGGGCTCTCATGAGCTTGGAGCCAGGAATCTGAGTCTTATGCTCATCAAAAGCTTTAAGACGGAAGGAGAGCAAAACAGGGGTGTCCTTCAGATCAGTGTAGTGGTTTCGGGGATGTTTAAAGCCCCGGCCTTTAGATGGTCGTCTTAGAAACTAGAAAATTAAAAGCTTTTTGTCAGTCTTTAAACCATCACAGTATAAAGTTATGCCGCAGAGTGAAGCAGCTAAGATGGTTGCTATCAAGGTAAAACTCTTTGGCCAGCTTATCTTACACAGCTCATTAAACTGAGCTCTCACTGGGAAAACAATTAACAAAAAGATGAGACTGGAGAGAGAGAGCGTTCAGGAAAGAGAACGAGAGAGAGTTTTCTGTTATGCTGTGAAAGCAGAAAGCGATGTGATTCTTAGGGAAAGGTCTTTGTTACAGACTTCAAACAAGTTTTTAACTCTGTATGCTGAACATTTCTAATAAGTCCAATTAAACAAGGAAACTAAATATATGATTTAAGGCTGTAAAGCATTACAATAGATTTTGTAATAAAGGACAGAATTAAAATGTGGGATCACTTTAAGAATGACTCAATGTATTAGACTTAAAGGGGTAGGTCACCCAACAATGATCTTTTCTCATTTACTTACAATGTCTTTTCAGAGGATACTTTCAAGAACGGTATATTAACGTATATAACAAACGTACATTATAAAGTGATGGTTCACCCAAAAGACATCATTCACTCATCATTTTAATCCTGTATGACTTTCTTTCTTTCGCAGAACACAAAAGAAGATATGTTTTTAACTGGACCCCATTCACTTGCATTGGTTTTGTGTCCATACAATAGAAGTGAATGGGACCAGTGCTGTTCGGTACTCGGCTTTCTTCAAAATATCTTCTTTTCTTCTTCTTTGAAAGAAAGTCATATAGGTTTGAAATGACAAGATAAATCTGCTTGTGCTGTCATAACCAGTGGGGTTCGACGGAAGTCTTAGGGGAAGGGCATTTTCTTACAGCCTTACAATATGATGTCAGAGATGTATGTGAGAGTACGTGACGACACTACAGACAACTAAACACAACAAAGTCAACGGTCTCCTCATGCACACTGGCAGGCGTATTCATGAGCTTGTGGATGCACGTGTAAACATTTTAAATACCATGAGTGTGTATCACAGTCTGACCCACAACTGCTGCCCTCCAACACGGCCATTTGCTAATGGCTATAAGACTTAGCACATGCATATACACGTACTGATCTCTACACAGATGAGTGATGTGGTTTTAGTTTCACTAAAGGCATAGTTCACCCGAAAACTAAAATTCTGTCATCACTTACACATTTACAAACCTGTACACATGTCTTTGACATTTGGAAAAATGTCAGTAAACGAACAGACCTCATCCCCCATTGATTTTCCATACTATGGCAGTAAATGGGGGATGAGGTCTGTGTGGTTACTGACATTCTTCCGAATATCTACTATATCTATATTTACGCACCCTGAGGGTGAGTAAATGTTGACAGAATTGTCATTTCTGGGTAAACTATCCCTTTAAAACAAAGGCTTGTTGGAGCCATGGGGCGATGGTGGTGAGTGGTGATCTGGGGCATCCAAATGCATTTGAGGTGCAAAAGAAGCTTTTCATAAACACATTTGTACATTTTCCTTGCGTTTAAGACCCATGTTTAAGCCCACAGACTAGCCAACTATCCAGACAGCAACAGAAACAACAATTGATTTCTTGGAACAGTATCCACTTCTGAACTTCCATCGTCTCAATATGGCTGTATAGAAGGCAATCGGAGAATGATGGGAATGTAGTGTACTGTACTATATGCAGTAGGTAGCGGAGCAAGATTACCGTATTACCGTCTACACAAATGACTCAAAAGTTAATACTCTGCTTTGAGGGAAGCATACTGTACCTGTACCCTGCTCTGCTCCAGAGCCTTCTCCAGTTCCTGCTTGGCAGCTGCTGTTTCTTGTTGATGGGTCTGACGCATGTGTTCGATAGCTGATGCGTGGAGGTGGTTCAGTTCGGAACGTAAGGATGCTGAAAGGAGGGAGAGAAGGATAGAAAAGAAGAGGATGAACTGCTGTCTGGAGTCAAATTAAAAATCATTCATCTCCAACACCCCTCAAAGGTCTCCACCTGCAATTTCCGTGCCATCATTATCCTTTTTTTCCATTCATGCTGTATTTCGGTGAGATTTCAAGCTATAATTAGATCATGTTCTCGAATGGTTTCACCCTGAGGGCTCAGATTTTAGTGCCGACCCAACAAAGTATAAAACAGCATGTCTTAAAACGCCCGAATATGCAATGTGCTATATGCAAAATTATTGATGTATGATGTCTAGGGAATTTTAGATGTCTTTCTAATTTCTAACTTTCCTAGTGATGGAATGCTTTGATCATAATTTAATCACTCATTGCGCTAAACACATTGTTGTGGTTTGAATCATGTGACTGGGTGTTTTGGTGTTTTACCCAGCATGGCCTTGCCCTCATCCTCCAGCTCGAAGCGGAGAGTCTGCAGTTCTTGTTCTGACTGTTGTTTCAGCGTCTCAATGTTCTGTCTGTGAGCTTCTCGCAGAGACTGAAGCTCGAGGTGATGTTGCTGGCGGAGACGCTCTTCTAGCTCCTGAAACAGGCATGTGCATCAATTCATTTCAATTCATAAACATATATGACAGCTCGTACAAATAAATAAATAGTTAAAAATGCATGTACTGTACAGTAGGATTCTAAAGTCTCAGACCACTACAGAAAAGGCTTTTATTTTGTATTTTTATTTTATTATAATTTTGAAATGCATATTAATATTCAATGCATTTCAGATTTTTCTAATTCCATTTTTCATTCAGATTAAGCACCCACAATAAAAATGAATTAGAAGAATTAAAACAAATATCCATCATAACCCATAACCCATTAATTCAAGTTTTATTTCTAAAGTCCTATTGATAATATTGTATTGTTGCAAAGCAGCTGTACAGAAAAGATACCATAAATATAGTAAGAATTATAATTATAATATAAAAACATATATAACATTTAAAAAACATTGTATTACAGACCACTTCGGAAGATGTAAACATTGGTCCAGAAGCACATCCGGTTTCAGGTGTTTCAGTTTTTATTTAATCTCACGTAAAAAATTTACATAACATTTCGATTCGGTTATAAATGTTTGGTTGTATTTTGCAAAAATATTTGCTATACTTGCCTCTCTGATATTTAGAATTTAGACTGCGATCCTAAGCTCAACCACTAGATGTTATTTGGCCCACACTTAACTTTAGGAAGCAAGTTACAACAAGCAAAAACGTATAACTGTTGAGTATTTTTAATTAAAGTTAATAAAATGAATATACAATAAAATAAGAATATAAATGAATAATAATATAAATTAAATAACCAATAAATTGTTGTATTATTAGCCATTAGCCAGACTGAACCAAAGACAGACCAGAAGTTAACTTCGGGCCAGGTGTGTCAGTCCGATGAAACCATCTATTGAATACAGTCTACATGGTATCACTGCAACTCTTTCAAAAGATGTACATTAGCGATATTTCGACTATTATATTCGTAGCTCTATCAATTATTATGTGATTGTACACAGACTGTTGAATTCACATTATGATTAAGCAGCTATGCATCTTTAATAACCAGCATCATATTCATTCATCTAAGCTTTCAGTGGTCTTTTCAACCATGAAGACCCTATAGATGAATCACACTACAAAACATCTCAACACTGAGACACACAACACACAACAAACTCGGAACCGGGAACATATATTTGTAACCATAATGTTGTTCTTCCAAAGTACTGTTACTGACATTCGTAGGAATTATTACTCGATTAGTAAGCACTTAAACATTTTTGCAAGCTTGTTAAAGATATTGGATGCCTGCCGTTTTTTACACCGAGCCAGAAGAACGCAATTACAGCACCTTAAATAAGATTAAGCCCAAAGATTGCGATGAGCGTGTGGAGATACATTGACCTGATGAGGGGTAATACAGGGCACCTGCCTCCACAAAAAGACGCTTTACAGTCCGTGATATCCAGCGGTGAGGTGAGGATGGGAGAGGAAGACAAATTAAACCGAATGCTTCATAGGGAACAGGCTGCACTGAGCCATTTGGCAGGACGGAGCTAGAAATAAGCTGGAAATGGGCAAATGTTGTTTTAATGCGGTAACACGATCGAAATAAAACAACAACAGCTGATAGATCAACAGAGATGTGAAAACACACAACACTGTTTGTAAGGTTCTAACATTGATTGAGAACACAATAGCGTGGTGTGCAAATGTACATGTTAGGCAGCATCAACAGTTTTTTGGGGTCTAAACTAAGGCTGCTACATAAAACTGAAAAGGTCAGGTCATGTATATCATACTGACAGCTATCGGAACGCACGCTGAACCCTGAGGCTTTTTAATGGAGTACTAACACACACAAACCCAAACACACACACACACACACACACACACACACACACACAGAGATACATCTGTTCCCACTCGTCACAACACTGGGTCATTTTCACCTCTTCATTGTGCTACTAGAGTCATGGTTCCTTCCTTGCTAAAAATAGTTCTGGGTGTCTAATCGGAGTGCGTTATTGAGGGATTTAACACTTTCTCATTCTTTAACACATTACACATTACTCCTTCTTTAGCACTTACTCATTCATCCTCATTTCCATATACAGTATACTGTTCATGAGAAAATCTGAATGAAAATTTGTCTAATTTCTAAAATCTCAGTTTTCAATAAGGTTGCATTTGTTAACATCAGTTAATGCCTTAGCTGACATATTTTACAACGAGTAATACTTCTGAAGCATTTATTGAGTTAATGTTTCTTAGAGGCCATCTACACGAGACCAACTAAAAACAGCACACTTCATTTCAACGACAAAAAGATTTTGGGGAATTGAAAACGCAAACGTTTGAAAACGCATGCGCATTACGTGTTCAGTTTGCACGGGGCGTCACTCTCCCACATTAACACGCCAAAACACGCACCCTTGAGTGGCAAAACACTCTGCAAAATGGCTGCTTACAATATCAGGAAATGCAATTCCGCCCAACATATCAGTGTGCAAAGATACTTGGTTCCTTTGCAAGTCGTAAGGATCACCGTTGAGTCTAACTGCTTTTAATTTCAGCAAATAATTGCGTGTTTGTGTCCTGGCACTCAAGGGGTGTGTCCCGGCATTTTCACAAGGGAAAGCGACGTCAATGCATACCTGCTATTCCCAAAACATTAATGGCGACATCCATGCTGCATGTTTGTGATTATTTCTCCAGCAAATAGGAAGATTACCTGTACCACTACGACCAGCGGAGACATGTATATATAAACTATAACATCCAAACCGACAAAGGGTTTTAAAAGTGTTTTTAGCTTAAAACAGGTTATGCATATGTGCGCTGGCATGTAGTGCTTCTTTACATGCTTTTTTAACATGGCTATCCACTGCCCTGGCATGCATAATGCAGCGTATTTATATGTTTTCCCGGATCCCTGTAACTGCAGATGTTTTAATAACGCTGTCATGTGTAGATGAATCTTTCAAAAACGCAAATGAAAAACTTTTCCTTCAAGTCAAAACAGTTGAGATCCACTAATCTAAGAAGGTTTTATATCGTCACCGTCTTTCTGAAACCTTGTATGTCCAAACTGACGTTTTTCAGGAAATGGAAAAACATTCTACTTTTAAAAATGATTAAATACTGTGTTGTCAAAGTAGACATGCACTTTTTGATAGTTTTTTAATGGTTAGATATTTGCAAAACTCAGTGACGAACATTAAGGGCAACTAATAATAATGATTTAAGAATATTTTTTAATTGTAATATGGAGAAACAAGGTATTAGAAAAACAGCAGCAATTGGTATGGTATACATATAATATCTATACAGTCACTTAATGTTAAATGTATGTAACCATACCATATACTTACCGTATACCACACTCTTCAAACCCCCTCTGATATTTATTAAAGAAAATATATACACGTATAAAGTCATAGGGGGAGACATTTTGTGATCAATACTTGAACGAAGGTGGATTTAATGCGATTTAATACCTCGGAAATTGCCCTGTGGCAGGGGTAAGATAAGATCTTGTGTGCTTTCTGAAACTAGTTTGATTTAGCTTATGAGCGCCTAATGTCGTTTGTTCTCTCATAAAGATCTGGGAACTGACTATCTGTTCTCATTCTACTGAATGCGAAAGCCTTCGTACAATGATTCTTAAAGAAGAGCACAGTCAGGACAAAGAATAAGGGACACTGCCATATACCAAAGCGCGCCATTAAAGTTGCCAAGTACCCTCCTCCTAATTCCCCCTTCAGCCGCACTGACTCATCAGGGCCGTATGTTCTCGGTCGGCAGGCTGGCGCAGATGAGCATGGTACCCACTGTGGGAATTTGTCCCGCTCCTTCCGGCCAGCTAAAAGTAGGGCTGTTTTCTCTCGATATCAGCATAAACCACAGGAGGTAGGAGGTGGAACTTTATGCCTGTTGGAGCAAAATATCAAATGGAGGAATCACACATTCGCCGCAGTCTCCGAGGACAGAACAGCGAGGGGTGAGACTGACATCGTCTCCGCAGTGCTGCCGAGCCCATTAGAAGCTGAGGAACGTTCCTCCGCTCCGACTTCAAAAGAGCACGCTGAATATTGAGATGTGAGGACTGGATCCCACCGCAGACATTTAGCAGTGACGCTTTACAGAGAGAATAAGTGCTATATTATCACATTGCGGCCATGGCGAGCTCAATCACTGATTCTAATTAAGCCAGAAGTCAATAAAACAGCGGCTTTGAGAAACGCCGTCCACACGCCCTGGACATGGTGCTTTGGAGCAGAAAGTGAATAAATTGGTCTTCATAACCATTCTGTTGGATCTCGCTACATGAATGACACTAACATCGAGGGCCTTATCTTTACTGCATGGCCGCTGGGTAAAACTCACATCGAGGTTTCACTGCAATTATAATTGGTCTTGAATCTATTAGCTCTGCCTGTGGTGCTGAGAATCTCATCAGCATGTCAATTACAGCCATGTCTGATGTTCAACATCTTATATGCCCAAAAAAATATTTCTGCTATTACCAGAGTCATTTTTAATAGGTATGTAACCCTTGGCAATAATTATGACCAATGGAAGATAAAAAGAGTTATTTGGCAACCTGTTTTAAAGGTCCAAGCCAATAAAAGAGTGCAAATGATAGAGGTTAGATTTCACTAGTAGACAGGCCTCGGATCAGAGTAACAAAAACGGTATTCATTGAATTGAATAGTGTGTTTTTTACGTCATACAGGGTCAATTTGAACAGTTAACCTCAACATTTCTGTCTTTATGGTATCACTGGTACACATTTTGTCCGTTCAGCATGTATTGACAGCTGGTGGGCATGGTGCGTATTGACAGGTGTGTCTATGTTTGGGACAGCGAGGCCACGTAAGTAATAGAGGTCAGTTGGTCTTATTACACCTAATATGTTCAGAGACCAGCTGCGGCATGATTTAATGAAAGTTACGCAGCAATTTCCTGAAATAAACAGAAAAACGATTTGCTAGACATTAAAGCCAATTTCAACCAGACAAATGTGGGAAATAAATATCCAGAAAATGGTCTGCTGATCCAAACCCATTGGCACAGGGTTGCCAGATCCACATCACAAAACCGGCCCAATGGGCTATTAAAACAATCCCAAAAGTAGCTCAATGAAACCAGCCCAAATACCAAAAATGTCACTGCCATACTTAAAATACCCACACTTATGCATTTCACACATTTCTGCGTGTAAATCACTGTATACCAATCATAAGCACACTGTATTCATAAATAAGTCCATGTTACCTCAAAAATGACAAATAGTTAACCAAAATCTACACCTTTAACCCGCATAACATTTTTTGAGAAACCACAAACCTGGCAACCCTACAATGGCAGATGTGCTCTAGATTTAATCCTATATGGAGTCTCTGATTTGACTGCAGGATGTGAGAAACATATTTATATATCAAAACACACACATGTATATAAATATATATATATATATATAAACAATAAAATATTATCAACCTCATTAATATAGGCTACTACATCACAACCAGACAACTGTGCACCCGCCGCCCGACCACAGCGACATGCATCATTCTGACTGACTGACATTTTTATAAATACGTCAAGCTCTCTTAAGAATGGCAATAGATGAACAAAATCTATACACCTTCAAACTGCAAAATAGAAAACATACCTGCAGCAACAGTGGGAAAGTGCAGGCCTGGCAACCCTGCAGTGGCAGAGGCACTCAAGCTTTAATCATATAGGGAATCTCTGATTTGTCACATTAAAAATCATATCAACCTAATTAATATTAATAAGCTACAACATCACAACTAACACGACTGTTCACCCTCCACCCCACCTCATTGGCACGCCCTACTGACTGACTGACACTGCATTTGTTGAATCAATCACAACCTGTCATCAGTTATTCAAGCTGTTTACCCCTGTCGTCCCAGCACGCGGCCTTCATCTTCAGACCAGCGGCGCCGAAGCACATCAGCCCGACTCAAGGTGATCATTTGCAGTTGGAGTTGCTCTCCTCCAGTGTGGTGAAGAGGCCAGGTACAAGATAAAAAAGACATTACAGCTTGTGACAGCAAGCACTCGGCCATTACTACAACACAGGTTATTCCGGTAAACAGATGATCGGAGGGGTCCGCCATGTATCTGTGACAGATCTGCCACGCCACATCAAATCTACCAGTGGCCAAAGAGAATACAAAAGATTACCTAAAAACAGCTTGGCTCCAAGTCAATGCACACAATATGTACAAATCTACGTGCCAAAAACATTGTGGATTGCATACAACCCCCGGAAAACTGAAAGAAACCAGATAAGAGAGCACATGCAGGTCGGCGGGCTATCTCCGTCCGATTCGTGCGGTTACCTTGAGGTCGTGGTGGCGAGCCTCTTGCATGTCTTGTACAGCGCAGCATTGTGCTTCCTGCATCCGTTGCTCTCTGCGCTGGTGCTCCATCTCCATCTCCTGCAGCTGCTGGCCCAGGTGCTCCCGCTCCTGACTGAACTGAGCCTGCAGCTGCTGGAGGGAATGCTGGGATTGGGATAGTTGCATCTCAAGGCTCTGTTTCAGCAGGGATATCTGCACAAAGAAAACAAACTTTAAGACAATAATTATGTTGGAGGTCTTGGTGTTGGTGAATCGCATTGAGATGTGAATTTCCATTTGTCTTCTTAATGTAATCATGCACATCTCCCACATGCAAAGTACTTCGCCCACTCGGAAACTTTCTCCGTGCCCACCAATGTATGTTATATAAATGATTATTCTAATATGTTAGTGAAGAGAAACCCAAGCGGGTGATCACCACAATGACAAACAGCAATTATTATGTAATTATTGTGGATGGGTGGAAACTTTCAGTAACACAATTTGCATGATATGGAAATATAAAAGTAACAGAAGAGGAAGAGGAAACTTGAGTCCAAGGTGCTCAAACTTGGACTCCAAAGCGTTCAGGAGAGGACAGACCTATTGAACTACTCCTTTAAAATCCCTGAAGCAAGGAGGAACTGTCGTTCCATCCATCCATCCATCCATCTATCATTTTAAAGGTCCAGTTTCTGAAATGTAGCGGGATCTAGTGGTGAAGTTGAGAATTGCTACTAACGGCTTCACTGCTTCATCCCTATTTTTCCAAGCACTACGGTGCCTGACACGGACTAAGATGTCGTCACGTTTTCGCTTCTTTGCAGAAGGACTATTTACGAAAGATGCTCTGTAGAGAAGTTTCTCCATTTACTGTAGAAACAACATGCAAATTCCTTGCAAGGGGACCCAGCGGTGTATTTAGATAGAAAAAGCTCATTCTAAGGTATAGAATCATTATGTATTTATACACCTCTGAAGATAGTAAAGAATATTATATTGCATTTCTGTCAATAGATCCTGCAAAAAATGACCCACTGGACCTTTTAGGTATAGTTTTATGTGGAACATAAAAGAAGATATTTTGAGAAATGTCTCAGTGGTTTTGTGTGCATACACCGTCACAGTCAATAGAGTCCAATGTTCTTTGGTTAACAACCTTCATCAAAATATCTTCTTTTGTGATCTGCAGATGACTTTAACTGTGTTTTTTCCGTCTATAATCTATTAGCGGCTTTGTGTTTTCTTCTGTGAGTGAAGCGTTTCACATGGGTGCCATTTGCGACTACCAGAATTGACTCTGGAATCAATCTGGAATGAGGCGAGAAGTCGTAGATCGGCAGCAGATTAGCCGTCATCACACCAGTACATATTTTGGAGCGAGAAGGCGTCAGTTTTGTGGAAACTCCAGCCCACTCATTGGCCTGATAGCCTCATTAGTAGAGTCGTTGACAGAGAGACGGATTCGCACCAAGCCAACAATCTGAGACATGAAATGATGATGTGCTTGTCGTAACTTAATTTCCAAGCATAGCTGTAAAGTGCCTCTAAATAGCTTTGAAATCGCAGCTCAGATCGCAGCCAGTGCATTAACGGTTGTCAAAAAGATGAATGGAAGACCTAACGTAAAAAATATAAACTACATTTTTGTATTTTCCGAAGAAAATGCCTGCCTGTGCAAAACTTTTGCTGAGGTCTCCGGCATTTCATACATTGCTTTCCCTGAGAAACAGGCCGCGCAAATCAAAAATGAGTCTCTAGAGTGTCGGACGATGTCTCAGAATGTGACACCAATCAAAAGCTAGATTTTCTAAAATCCCATTTCACATTTTTAGCGTCAAGCCATCGACATTATATGCACAGCTCTACAAATTTAGAAAATGTTAACTGTAGTCTCATTTGTCTCTATTTTTTATACCTCCCAACTCATTTCCCCCCCTACAATCTGAGCCAAAGTTGATAATAAAACGAAACATAACTCAATACTCCCGAGTCTTCTGAGCTATAAAAGAGCAACCTCTGAGCAATACAATTTTCCTCTGGGTCAGCAAGCATCATTAAAGGAAGACGAAAAAATAAATGCCAGACAGAGGAATAGTACTTTACTCTGATGTAAATCAATGGCGCGCTGATGGGTACGCTCGGGACATTTCTACAATGGCAATAATGGCTTCTCCGATAGGCTCTCGAGCTTTGAGAGTTGATTTGACACATTTGGAACCGTGAGAATGAAAGAGGTCTCGGCCGCCTGCAGATCACTGAAACAATTCGCAGACGCACACTGAGGAAATAGTGAGCAAACATCAATAAACATCAACCCAGATGAAAGGAAACAAATCACAAAGTGGCATCAAAGTGGCTTAGTAATCGGCACTGTAAGATTTAGAGGTTATTTAACCATTTGCGCAAGAGACTTTTACTTACATTACTGATATAAAAATATAATAAAATAATGTCCCACAGAACTTCTAAGTAGATGAAAATAGGAAAATGCTATAACTATTTATTTGTTCTTTTTTTAAATTGAAGTATACTTAACGCTGATCTGTAGTAAACTAGATTTGACATTTTCTGATAAAAGGACAAAATAATAAGTCTGATTTCTTAAAACTGCATTTGATAATCATCTTCATCATCATCATTCGATGATTCATATTTTGAGAGTATTTACCGAACGCCATGTTGCATATTCATGAAAACATACAGATCAACTGTTTAAGAAGATCAAATGAAGGCAGTTTAAAATAAAGTTTTTCATTGGCTTTTCGATGAAGTAAATCATGAATGTGAGTAATTCTGGCGAGTGGGTCCTGAAAGCGAGTAATTCCAGTGGTGTTTGCCTAAGCAAACACCACTGCCAAATTCATAGATCATTTATTGATTGTTCTTTTACGGTTTTGTACTCTGAATTCAGTCAAATCTGAATGGCACGCATCATATAATTCCTGCTGTTGTAAGGGAATTTAATGCGAGAAAAAGCAAGGAGTGTTAAATATTACTGTGCCATTTTCAGCCTGTATTATTGCTGTAATCTGTATGATTCTGTTTTAAAGAGCTGCCCATTGCAGATACAATATGAACATTAATAATTGCTCATGAAACAGAGTGCAAATAACGATTATTTCAAGTGAGTTAATGAATATCTTGAAGCAAAATCGAGTGATTAATGAGGAAAATGATCATTATGGGCATCTAGAGGATCGTTCATCGGTGAGTTTATCCTGTGGCCTGAGGTTTCATTACACTGAAAAGTGATCGAGAGATTTTTTATCTGTAATGAACATACGATCACGTGTCATCTCAAAAGATTATTGGGTAAAACAAAAAAATGTGTGAGATATTTTAGACTTTTAAAAGCTACAAAACACGACAGATAGCAGAAAAAGAAATAAATATATTAAAAATACAATTATTAGGACTTTATACAGTATATGTGATTGTGTTGGAAAGTTATTACTGTATATTTTATTATAGTTTACTGAAACTATAAAAACAATTCTCTTAATGAAATAAAATATCGGCAAAAATATTATTGAATAAAAATAAAAATAATAAAAAATACCAATTAGAAAAAGCAATAAACTGAAATAAGTGTAAAATAAGTTCCATTTATATACCAACATTTATAAAGTTATTAACGAAAAATAAATACAAACTAAACTAAAATGGAAATAAAAAGTAAAAACTTAAACAAAACAGCTTAAAATGCATTTAAAAATAGAAAAAACCCAATAAAAATACAGTAACACTAAACACAAAACTCATAACTATAATATCGCATTTTTAATCGAATAATGTTTCAATGAACGAATGTGATTATTGAGTGAGACAAAAGGTTCATCGTGCAGTTGTGTGTGTGATGTTTTAACCTGTTCCAGCAGGTCCTCCACCTTCCTCTGCCAGCTCTCTCTGGCTGTGCACATCTCTTGATCTTTACTCTGTGCCAGCTGGTTCAGAGCTGACCTTTTCTTCTCCTCGTGCTCCTCGCGCAGTTCCTCTCGCAGCTTCTTACACTCCTGCCTGTGGACAACGGCACACAAAGATACACACCAATGATCAAAACACGCTTATGCGGAAACCAAACACTTTGCCTGAGTCTCCTCATGGTTTCCTGGTAACTACACATTGATACTGCAATATATTTTTTTTTCACTCCGCTTATTCTATTCACTACGTGTATACCTTAAAGTGCATATTATTTCAAAGGACAGTTGGGATGTTTGGGTATCAACTTCACATTTTGTGTAGCTTGAAAGGAAATAAAAGCATGAGCCAAATTGGATTTCATACATTTAAAACATATAAGCACATAAAGTGCTTTATGTTGGACGTTAATGGGCTACACTGAGCAGACCAGTTAATGTACCTTCATCTCTCAGCAGAGGTCAGGGGAGAGGTTAACTGACACATTATGAAGCGTTATTGTGGGATGTCATGATAGTGCCGCGCAGGCTTACACTTTTTTAAAATACATTTTATGAATGTGAAACGGCACAAATACCTGCCAGTGCTGAACATCTTACACATTCTGGCAACCTTTTATGAGTGGAAAAAATCTTCTTCATTGCTTCATAGAAGGAAACGGAAGCTTTAATAAAGTTATAAAACACCTTGAAGGCTGCCTGAGACCGCACGAATCATGAAGATGTGAAAAGAAGCAGATGAGAGGAGTTAGATTCATTCCCTCAATATCTTTTTGTATTGATATTAATTTGATAATTGATAATAGACAATAATGCACGTTGATAAAACATCAGTCAATTCACTTTGAATGCACGTTTGAATAATGTTTCTTAAATTCTAAATACTAGTATTGTTATGGATAAAAACGTAAACTAGTACTAATAAACTTGTACACACACACGCCATATACATGGCGCTTCTCTATTGTGCCGCGTGAAGGTACCGCGTGTGGCTTAGGTCAAAATAAACTTTACTTTTGTCATCCTAAACTATCTCTGTGCAAAGCTTTGTTGTCAGTCAAGCAAACAAATCTTCCGTACACCGTTATAATTTGTTGCACTCGGCACACACACACATTCAATAACTGATAAAGATGTTAGCAATGACTTCATCAAAAACGCATGGGCCTGCGACTGACAGATTGCTCTGATGATGAACAAACATTTCTCTTCGTTCAGCGCCTGAATTTCTCTTCTTGCATGTATTGTTGATGTTTTTCTCCTTTAAATGAACATTCAGCTTAAAGAAATCTTACATTCTATGCAAAAAGTCCCTTGACCTTAAACCTGAAAATATTACTTAATAATACAAATTACGAACAATACTAAGCACAATGATGATATGTATTCCACAAAATATCAAGTTCAAGTCTGAATATCATGTTCTGGGGCACAACTGCAGTTTAGCATCTATTTAACAGTTTTGTATATTTGTCAGTCTTTTGGGAGATATTACAGTTGGAAATTGGCAACTTTGCCAAAGTATAAAAATACAGTTGCTTAAAATGACATTTAATACCACACAGACTTAAACACATGGCTTATTTGTCTTCTTTGAAGGCCCTGTGATATTAATTTGTTGGTTGTAAGCGCTGTACCTTTGTTGATAATTATTTAGGCAGGCAGGCAGTGCCAAACCACTTATAGCTATTTCTTCTTATTATTCATCTTTATTTGTTTGTTTGTTCTACAACATGTTTTTTGCATCTTCGCAACATATTCTTTAAGGCATAGAAACTTTACAACTATTGGACACATTCATAAATAAATGATTAGGTTATTGTTCCCAAAACCTCACTTAAAGGAACAGTATCTCATTTATAGTTGTAACAAATCTGAATAGATTTATTTGTTCTGATATTTGGAAGAATGCTTGTAACCAAACAGTCCTTGGCCACCATAAAATTGCTTCATAAATTTCTTTGTTTTGTTGAACACAAAAGTAGACATTTTGAAGAATGACAACCATTATATTTGGTAGGCAAAGGCGGCAAAAGAAAAACACAAGGATTCTTCCAAATATCTTTCTTTGTGTTCACAGATTTGGAGCAACTGGAGGGCTAGTAGATGACGGCCGAACTGAACTGTCTATTTAAACCACATCTTTATCAGTCATTCTAACAAAAAGCTGGACATTTAAAAAAAGAAACACGTTTTTGAGTAAACTCAATGATGAAAACCCAAACACATGCAGTGTTTACCTGAGAGTCTCTGTCCACTTCAGCTCCAGCTCCAGGGCCATCTTATCCATCTTCAGCTTCTCTTCCTCTTTGGTAGAGATGAGTTTGGCATCGTGCTGTTGTTTCTGAGTCTCCATCTCCCCCTGAGGAACAAGTCAGACACAGAACATTAGCTTTTGTGAGCGATTTAGCTCACGACCCATAATTGTAAAGTCGGACACGCGGCGCTCAGGACGAGTAGCTGGACTCTTCTTCACAGCTATCAATCACACCAGAGCCAAGAGATGAAAATCCATTTCTCAACTCGCTGCTATTCACCTCACACAGACCCAGACACACACATACGGAGGTTTTACATCATTATGCATGGCCACTGAAAGGATACAGGAACTGTGAAGAGCACTCCTTAATGGAGTGTCTTTGTCATACAGAGCTTATCCGGTTGCCAAAACGCTGGTGGATATACGTAATTCAGCAGGGCACCTAACACATATTTTCAAAGGATGATCTCATTGTAGGTGTTTGAGAAGGAAAATAAAAATATCAACGGAGAAAGAATAAAGAGAAAAATGTAAGGCTTGGTTTGGCTTTAATGCCAAAGTATTAAAATAACATGTTTTATCACCCATTATGAAAAATCTTAAAGGCACAGTTCAGCCAAAAATAAACATTCTGTCATCATTTATTCACCCTTAAGTTGATTCAAATATGTATACATTTCTTTGTTCTGATGAACACAGAGAGAGACATTTGGAAGAACAGTTGTAACCAAACAATTCTTGGATCCCATTTACTACCATAGTAGAAAAAAATTACAACGGGAGTCAAAAGAGCCCCAGAACTTTTGGCTGTCCTTCATTCTTCAAATTTTTCCTTTGTGTTCAACAGAACTAAAAAATGTATGAAGCAGTTTTTCCAACTATGAACTGTTTGGTTACAAGCATTCATCGAAATATCTTTTCATTTATATAATTTGGAACAACTTGAGGGTGAATAAATAAAGACAGAATTTTCATCTTTGTGTGAACTATTCCTTTAAGTCCAAGTTGCAAAATCTTAAGTATCGCTATGTGGATATTTAATTCATCTTATTCTGCATGTTTGGATTTGATCAAAACACAAATGCCAAATATGATCGATACCAATATTATTGGTGCTTGTCTGAGCTTTCTTTCCATCTGCCTCAAACCTTTAGCATTGCCTCGAAATCAAGCCATTTGTTTAACCAGAAATTCACATTTTCACTCATCTCAAACAAGCTAAGCCAATATCTGTACATACAGTTGGCTCTTTTTCCTAAATATTACCCCATGACAGTTTAAGATGACATCATCTTTAATATAAAAATATATTGCATATTTATAGCAACTGGCAGCACTTCAATACCCCATCAGCTATGACACTTTGAAGTCTTTTCTCATTATATTTGGAGAAATTGCTTTTGGAGGATAGACCTGAAGGGCTGTTAGGAGGTTGCTGGTCTCTCTCAATCTGGCTCTTGTGGCGTCCAGCTCCTCTAAAAGTTTCTTCTGAGCATCCTTCAGACTGGTGATGTGTGAATCAGCGGAGCCGAGACCCTGCTCTCCCTGCTTCACCAGCTCCTGGAGTCGACTCACCTGAGGAACAGAATTAAGAAGTTGACTTGTGTAACATAATGTTCTTAAAGTGCTTTAACAATGAGCTCCCACTCCTTTTATAGGTCACGCCTCCTGGAACCTCTTTAAGGACTCTCATTAACCTCTAACTAAGACTACAATTCCCTGCTCGCATCATGAATCAATGCAATATTCTCAATAGTCTTTCCAAACCAGTAGTAGTCTACACAGGCAGCTGAGGTTGAAATAGAGCATTTCTCAAATAGACATGAGTAAATTTAAGTACAGAATGAAATACACCGTACTTTAATGAAATACTTGACGGAGGTTGTTGCAGTGCATTCTGGGATCGAGTTATCCCTTTGCGACACTTCATTCGATTTTAGCCCAAACAAAGTCGCATTAATCTTTCTGAGGTAGAATAATTTTCCTACTTATTGCAACATTTTTTTGGAGGCTACCATTTAACTGTCCTTGTTTCCCAATATAAAACATGATTAAACAAGTAAAACATAATCAGCGATGTTGCTTCTCAACGGGGCTTCACTGGCCCATCTGCAGATTATATGAAGCTCTGCTGGTTCCTGAATCGAGAACCCATTAACACAAACTCAGATTAGTAGAGATGATAAACACATGACACTGAAATAAATCACATTCTCCCTCCCCGCCCGTGCCTTCCTGGCTACCTGCGTAATACCTTTCACACAGATACTAGGATACTGAATATGTTGTGTGCTGTGGTTTCAAACTGATGTGGCCCTCCAGCGAGAGTGTGCATTTAAAAATCGCGTAACTCTCCAGTGCTACGCCACTTACTCTACCATGTTTTTTGTGTCAAAACTATTGGACTATGGCAAATTCGGAAAGTCTCTCTCTGGCTCATTGCACTTCTCAGTTTAAATTCGTTATAATTTAGAAAAAGACATCTCGATGGTCACTTGCATGGTGACAGGGATGGTTAGAAAAACTTCAGAGCATAGCCACATCTGTGACACCGGACACCATTTTCGAGATATTTTATATGACTTATTTAGCAAAGAATGCTAAGATTATTAGGTTCCAGGACATAAAAGTCCTATTTAATATCGCTTAAAATAATTTTGGAGCCCCCACCACAAGGCCCCCCGCGCAGTGCGTGCCCTGCATGCCCGTCCGTTACACCATTGGTTGTGTGCTAATTTTAAACAACAACGATCAGGGTTTAAGGATTACTTGCACGAGTCATTTCAACCCAGTTTTGGGTCAAATATGGACATTTTGAGGTTAATTTAACCCAACAATTGAGATTGTCCATTCTTGACTCAATGATGGTTTAAAACAACCCAATGGGAATATGACAGTTTGAATGTCCTTATTCTAACCTCCATGCAGTTAAGTCAATCACACATTAAACCAAAACAAAATGTATTGTTTTGAATTTGGCAAAAACCAAACATCTTTTAGTGCTGTGAAAAATGCTTTAACATTTGTCTTTACGATTCATAGAAGGTAGCTCAGCGCTAATCTCACTCGAAGTGACGTCAAATGACACATCTCCCCGAGGTGTTAATCGATCTGACCCAAGTGCAAAAGTCTGATCTCCAACCATGAGAACTGTTCCAGGCATTACTTTCAAGTTGAAAGTAGAAAAACCCTAAATGCTGAGTTATCCAATGTTGCATAAGTCTTAATGTTTAAGCACTTGATTCTTTAGTGCAGGGGTGTCAAACATACGGCCCGCGGGCCGTATCCGGCCCGATAAGGCGTCCAATACGGCCCGAGGGAAGATTTGAAAAATAATACAAATATGAAATAAAAGTTTATTATTATTTTAATTAATTTAAAGTTTATTAATACAATCAGGTTTTCGCTGCCATATTATGTTTTGTTTTATTACATTTTTTATTTTATCATTGATCATTTAATTGGGCTTCTGCCGGAACCCCTAACAAGCATGCGCATTCTGAAGCGCCGCCTACATTTCGAAAACAAAGTCGGCTAAGTTGTGCGGCAAGGACTAGTGATTTTAAAATGTCCAAATAAAGAAAACTGACGGAAGAAGACGTATTTCTTCTGTGAGTTCAACGGTAGGCCGGTATGTTTAATCTGCTCACAAGCCGTGGCTGTGCAAAACGAGTACAATATTAAACGGCACTATGAGATATACGCAGAGAAATATTATAAATACACTGGACAACTTCGAAAAGTCAATAATTTAACTTTAGCCTCGGAAAAAAGCAGTCAATGTTCACAAAAAGAACAGAGACTGATGAAGCTGTAACGCTATTTGATTGCCAACGAAATCGCAGCGGGATCAAAGCCGTTTTCAGAGGGAGAATTCATCAAGAATCGGTAATGAACATTAACAAGTCCAACCTGCGCTCTCGACTCACAAACAGACAGCTAAATGACATCATGAGATTGATGTGGTTGAAGAAAAGAGATGTCAGGAATTAAAATCATAATGCAGATGCGATCTAGATCTTTTGTTGTTAAAGGGAATTTCTAGTATATATTTAATGTTCATATCCAAAGTGAAGTTGTACTACTGTACTAATTGTTAAATATGTTAAGGCAGTTTTTCCTATTAGTGAATTATATTGTATAGCTTGTATGGTTCATATTTAATGTGACCGTCTGTACACAAATAGAGTCTGTTGCATTTTTTTCATTACTAGTTTAAAAAGTATCTGACAAAAAATATTAATATTCAAAGGAAAGGGTTTTGATTGCCTTTACCTAAACAAAATAGTTTTTTCAAAGAGGAATAAGAGTGTTATTGAACCGTTCTGAGGATTTATTAAATGCACCTTTTACAGAACAGTATGTCTTTCTAGTTTTTTTGCTAATTCATTTGTAATTTGGTGCAATATGGTTTAAAAAAGGTGATTCGGCCCGCACATTGTCACTTTTCTCTCCATCCGGCCCTTACCCTAAAATGAGTTTGACACCCCTGCTTTAGTGCCTCCAATAGAAGGTGAAACGGTTATGTAAAACTAAATGACGACAAAAAAATAGGAACCTTTAAAAGAAGACCGACCAATAAAAAATACATGGCCTCTTTAGATACAATTTTCAGAGCACACATTACCTCACTGTTGGCTATGTTGAGTTTGGCAGCGAGTTCCTCACGCAGACTCTCAAGTTCTTCCCGTAGAAGACGCTTCTGTTCCTCTAGGGACGTCCGTTCCCTCTCGAACCGCTCTTCCATCTCCTGTAAAGCCAGAAGAAAATGTTGGTTACAAATGACTTTGTATGACTTTGTTTATCAGCGACTGAGGAATAGAATCAGTCAACCTCTAGCACATATATTACTACACAATTGAATATACAGAATCCCTTTTTTTAACACTGTGACATTTTGAAAGCATCACCGCTTTGAACCTTCATTTGAATCTGCGGTGTCAGTTCACTTAATATCAGTCTCAGGAAAGCAGGAAAATAATGTGACAATATTTGCAATGCAAAGACGAGGCATGAGAAGAAATTAATAACTATATCTTCCATAATAAGATTCTGAAGCTTCCCTGGAAGAAAGAAAAACAATAATACGGAAAGTAATCATAGTGATCCTGTGACATTTACAGAATAAAATGGAGTTTCCACTGTGTTACGCCCACCGCAGTCTGAAAATACAATGTGTATTATGACAGTGTTTGAAATGCGGCTCTGTTCAGATATTCTTCAAACATACAGCTCAGATTCCCTTTGTTTTAAACAAACTTTACTATAAAATTATAGCGGTTAATTCAGCACTTTATAACTTTAAACACGCAAACTCCATTTAAAATCTGTGGTTTGAAGAAATGGACCCCCGTATATATCCACTACTTAAAGTGTAATGTCATAATATTTCACATTTTAAAATAGAGCTTCAGTAAGAAAAATTTACTTCCAAAATTACACCATCAGAAAACTAACATGATTTTTCTGATAAAATGTTGAATGTAAATTTTGTGCATCATTCATTTAGTAATTTAATATGAGGATTAAATATTATATTATATTATGATTATAAATGTATTTAATAATAATACTAATAATAATTACCGATAAAAGAAAATCATATTGTTTCATTCACACGGTACCTATCCATAGCTCAAGGACACTAGTGTTTTAAACACACGCACCTGGCCCGAAGTTATCTGGTCTATGTTTGGTTATAACATAACATTTAATTTATATTCATATTTTATTGTATATTGATTGTATGAAATTAAATCAAAACTACTCAACAGTTATTGAATCTTAGCGGAAGTTCACCCCCCCAAAAAATGCTGTCTTCATTTTCTCACTGTTAAGTTGTTATTAATCTGTATAAATGACTTTATTGAACACAAAGAAAGACATTTTCAGTTCTGGGACATCATTGACGATCATAGTAGGAAACATTTTAATGGTTGTCAGAGGTGCCCAGAATGCTTTCTATATATCTAATTTTGCATTCAACAGAACTAAATAAAATACAGTATATACGGTCATTGTTTTACTATGGTAGTCAACGATGTCACAGAACTGAAAATGACTTACATTCTTCTTTCTTTGTGTTCAACAGAACAAAGACAATTTGAAACAACTTGGGAGTGAGTAAACGATGACAGAATTTTAATTTTTCTGTTAACTATCCCTCGAAGTTTGTGCCACATAATGTTAGTTTATGTTGTTGCTGCTGAAACCGTAAATTGTTTACAACGCATTACAAATAAATGTTTACTGACAGCACTGCCTACTTTTGCAGACTACCTGTTGTCTAAAAACAACCGATCATGAAATAAACCGACGGAATAAAAGAGGACAGCAATAGACATTGACGAAGATGAAGGAGATGAGATTATCACCTCCACATCTCCCACTTATCCCGAAGAGCAGCTGCGAGCTCCTCACACGCTTATTAAAGTCCACATCAAATCCCATTCACTTCACTTGCCCGTCTACACACACATTACTCAATGATGAACGCTTTCTGTGTGCACCAGCGTGAGCGGGCCTTTAGGAAAAAGCTCTTAAGTAACTCGGTTTTAAAAATTGATAGTTAGCACAGACAAACAAATGGGCTGGTATAGCCGCCATCTACATAATTCACTTTAGTTTTAGACAGCACGCCCACAGGATACCCAAAGTGCATTCGCTGTGTGATGCTTATTGCTCACAAACCTAAAAACATCACGCTCGAATGTGATTGAATGAAAATAAACTTTTATAAAAAAAAACAGTTATTGCTTTTGGATGGAAAGGATGTCAACGTTATACACTATTACATCTGAATATATTTTTTGGACTATTTAAATAAATAAACCAATTCCTAAACTAAACATCAGTCAGAAAGTTTCTTCTAAAGGTGCAGTTCTTAGTCCAAGCTAAAACTGCGGACCTAACCCTACACACATCTTTCTGAGCAAGACTACATTCACAATCCCCAATTCTGAGCCCACAAATGGAACCTGGAAATGTTTTATTGTGTCTTTAGTGACATAAGAGGAAGGCGAAAATTGGCTCCACGCTGTGATCCATGTCACATAAAATAAAAAAATCCTGCTGTGATCTTCCTCCTACGAAATATAAAACACACATCATACTCTGGGTGAGATGATACCTTCAGCGGCTCAAAGTGAAGGTTTCCAAAATAAGAGTATTTTATCCCAGGAGTGAGTCACCTGCCGTGCTTTGGACGCACATTACAAACTATCAGTGCTTTGCGAAAGATAAAGAAAAATGAGGAAAGTGGGAGAGGAGAATGGAAGAGCTTCGAGCATCGTTCGAAACAGGACGTCACCGTAGTCGTCATGCCGTTTCTTTAGCAGGCCGTGAGTCACCGGCACGGTCTAATGAAGGCGACAATCATTGATTATTCATCCGAGCTTACATTTTTAGACCGCATTTCTATTTCTGAGAGTGGCGGACTGTACGGTGCCGGCGAGATAAGCAAAAAGCCGTTCCGCTGTAATGAGATCAACCATTTGGAGCCGCGGCCTCGCCAGGGACGTCCACCTGCACAAAGGTTCGCTGTGAAGGGTGGTACAGGTTTGACTGAAGCAGATAAGGGAGGAGGTTTTAGAGAAACGGAATCTGAGGACGGAAATACATCCAAGGAATATGTATGTCCCCAAAAGCGGCCCAATCTCACTCAAAAGACACACAACCAAAACAACTCACTCATACACCTGCTCGTCCATATTTAGCCACCGATCTGTTGTTTGATTTATAATAACAAAAAGATTAAGCGTTGGCGATCAGTTGGGAGATGGATGTGTCGGCCTGCTGGCAGCTGCCTGTTTTGGGGAGGCTGACAGATTGTGTTCTGGCTGAGTCAATCCAGCGTGGATTTGTGTGCATTCGCCTCATATGTTATCAGCTCGCGAAATCAAAACAGACGGTTTAGTCATGATGTTTGCCATTTTCTCGCCTTCTCCACCGGTGAGCGAAATAACAGTTACGTTCTCACTTTGTGTCGCCGGGTTACGAGCGGGCCCAAACAGAATCTGTGCCCGGAAAGACTACAGCCATCACAAGCATCATTACAAGCATTTGGTTAATAAATATTTAAGCTTATTTCAAAATGTCAACATTTTTAACAATGCATGACAAAAGGTTTCATGCATCTAAAACGTTTACACATTTTGTTATTCAATTTCATGTTCTATACAGGCGTGGAAAAAACGAAGAGACTTAAATTTAAGATTATTTTCATTCTTTCTTCAATTTACTTTTCATAGGTAGGCTATGTGTTGAGGTAAAATGATCATTTTTGTTTCATTCTGTGAACTGCTAAACATATTTCTCCCAAATTTCAAATACAAATATTCTTTCAATTTGTATTTATTCGCAGAAAATGAAAACTGGAGAACCAGGTGAAAATAACAGAAAGATGCTCTGCATCACACCTCAAATACTGCGAAGCAACCAAAGTTCATATTCACTTTTAAGCGATACAACAACAATATTTGTAAATGTATTTAGGAAGAGTTAAAAAATATTTTTTTTATGTGATAACCTGGATATTTATCACAGTTTTCATGTGTCTTGCCATGCTGTCAGTCTTTCACATAGGTGACTCTCTTCAAATCGGTTTGATTTATTCAACATAATACATCTACAAATACAGATAAAGTTGGAATGGTCTCTTAATTGTTTCTGCAGTTGTGTATACTGTACATGTGTGTGTAAATATACATATGGGCTATGTACATACATACATACACGCATGGGACACCTTGAGCCGGTCAAAGGCGGAGAGAGCGTGTGGGAGACAAATTTTAACTGTTCTGCCTAATGAGGCGAATGCAGCAAGCTGTGTGTTGCACTCTTCTGTTCTACCAAACGCCCTAGAGCCTCTGCACCTGCCCTTTTCTCTCCCTCTCTCATACACACACATAAAAAATAGGATCAAATTAAAACCAAGAAGGCTTTATAACCTGATTACATAGGAGAACCTTTTCAAATGCCATACAAACTCTCTATGTTGCTATTTGGACAAATATCTACATACTGGTGCCCATTTACTCGATCTCATATCATTCAAAACCTGTATGACTTTCTTCTGCAGAACACATTGTATGGACACAAAACCACTTGGACATTTCTCAAAATATCTTCTTTTGTGTTCCAAAAGGGTTTTGAATGACTTGACATCCTTATCTGCTCTCATACAGTAGGTCCTCCCTGTTGTTTTTAGGGTGGCACCTGATGGCAGACGCTAAGACAGCGTGATACAGTTCTCTTCAGATTGAACGTTGTGAGTGAAGCGCCGTCATTCTCAACAGGACAGTGCTGAGAGCTCTTTAAAATATTGTGGACACGGACTGACAGCATGTATGTGTGACGACCGAGTTCACTTACGGACAGCAATCTGTTCTTCTCTTTCTCCGCGATGCTCTGGGTGTTCTCCAAAGCCACCCGGTGTTTCCGTGCGAGCTCTTCCAGCGACCGGCTGTGGGTGTCCTTAAAGTGAGCCGTGTCCTCTTCATATTTGGCACGGAGGGTCATCAGCTCCTTCTCGTAATTCTGTTTTTCCTCTCGAAGAGACTGTTGGGAAGCAAAACAACAATGAAAGATAAATATTAAGTAAGAGTCGACTGCAATAGAATATTGCGACCATGGCCTACAAAGCCTGAAAGCTAAGCCGCAAAAACTGGCATCAAAAAAACTATATTCACATTCACGTAGACATACAGCAAAATAAGAGTCACAAAACAGGCACTGACAATTGTCAATTACTGTGATCATTTATATCATGTTAATACTAAACATATAATAATATTTTTATGAATAACTCAGTGTCTGGTCTATAGTTTCTCCGGACGCACGTGCCTGGCACAAAGTTTCTCCTAGTCTGTGTTTGGTTACAATATTTGATATTTAATTGATATTAATATTAAGTTAATATTGTATATTAATTAATTAAATGACATTTAAAGTAGTCAACAGTTATTGTTTCTCTTCGGAGGTCTACTGGAAGTTAAGTTACGTCGTTGAACTGAAACCGTCTATAGTAGGTTTTGGTTTTGCAACCCATTTTGCCTTTTAAGCTACGAGGTTGCAAACTCTCTCTGCCTCTCTACACCTGTATTTTGAGTTGCCCAGAAATGAACAATAGAAAAAAGTAAAATAAAATAAAATAGATACATGGCAATAAAACAATAACCGTAGAGTGCAAATCTATATTGCGCTAGCCCTAAATACCAAACGTGGACACCGTCGGAAACACCTTTAATTCCTCTAACATTTGACATCGAGACGGCAAAGCAGCCGCCTGCAATAGATTTCAGTTCTCATTTATAAGAGCAGCAGAAGCGTCGGCAGAGCAGATTTCTCCACAATGCTTTCCGGCTCTATTTGTTGAGCGCTGCCACGGTAACATCTAACTCAAGGCTACGTTGCTAACAAACGTCTCAACTGTGATGTGGGCGAAAGACAGAGCGAGAGAAAGCTTAATTTGAGACTTCTTTAAAAGAAGTTATCCGGAAATTCCACGGCATAGCAACAGAGCCGAAAAACAGCCAATATAACTCCAAACAAAAAATAAACAAGTTTTAACTTTAATTAAAACCATAATAAAATGTTTTCGGGCACACTGATAACCGTATGTTTAACCGCGGTGATACAATGATTAATCACTGCACCACATTTTCCCTTCTTACAAATAGGCTTTTTTAATTTAATTAAATGTTTTAAGTTTGCAAAAGTCTGTTTCGAAAACTGCTGGGAGGAATATTTTGGGAGCAAAAAACAAGACATTTCCTTTTTAGTGCGAGCTCTCAGCGCATTAATAATGAAACAATACCTAAATACGACAGGACAGCCAAAAAACCTGCTGAAACAGATGTATGTATGAAAACCCCATGTACAATAAATAGCCATGCCATTATTGCAATAAAAAATATCAATGCAGGAAAACAATGTACAATTCCCTTTCAAATCCCAGCAACTGTCCACGAAAGTGCCATCAAAAGAGCATCCTTCGGCGAAGACGGTGGGTCTTTTGAATTAAACATGCGGAGGGCTACATTTAGTTCTGATAATGGCCAGTGGAACAGCTAGTGTTTAACAAGAGGGACGGGCTTGTATATGCTTTAAGCACAAGCTAATGATGTCTCGAGAGGAACTCGTGTGAAATAAATATTCCTGCCGAAGAGTGATGCTTTGGCTATTAAGTTGAAGAATTCTGTAATCTGTTGTTGTTCTGCTAACACACCCCAGTCAAGACCACATGCTGCAAAATGTTCGGTAGTGTATATTCTGTGGTCTGTCATGCCTTTCGGCACAACACTTGTTTTGTTTTGTCTCCATTGGAAAGGAAAGCTCTGCACGCAGGTGCACAGTTCGGTAAAATTGCATCCCTACCTTCTCTAGGGAGACGATCTGCTGTCTCTGTCTGTCGTCCAGCGTCTGGCATTTATTTTGCAAAGACCCTCGTTCCTCCTCCAGACGTAAGACCTTGTCTTTCAGGCGGGACTTTTCGGATTCAAGATCGCGTATGACGGCCTCGTGGGTCATCTGTGTGGCCTGCAGGCTTCCAATCTGACCTGAACAACAGTCACAACAGACAAAAGATCTTGGTTTTTAAGATGTCAAGCATGATTTCCTTTATAATCGTTTAAAACAAGGTATGACATAATCAAAACTTTTACTAAGCTTAACACAATTTAGATCTCTGTATATTTTTGTATATAAAATAAGGCTTTAAAAATTCTCATCCCAAAACATTTTTGCTAAAACAAAAGCCAAGCCATGATGCATAAGCAAGTTTTTATTAATCATACATAATAAGACATTCATTAATTATATTTAAATAGAAAGGTATTATGAAAAAATGAAATGCAGAAAACTAGCTGTAACGGTAAGGAGAATTGAAAAAGTTGTATACACAGCATGACAAGAGAATAATACGTTTTAAACTAGAAAAATATAAAGTAAAACGTTGAAAGGTAGTGGCAGATGTGTTTCTTCACATAAAATAAATCATAATGTCAATATATTTAAGTCTTTTAAAAATGTTATGGAGGATGAGAACTTTAGTCTAAAATTCATTAAAAAAATGTTATACATGAATATTCTGTCAATCATTTTTTTATTGTTTTGTCGTCATGATCTAGTAGAACATCCAATTGTATTTTTCAGAGCGTTTGCATTCCGTTAATGAGAATTTCAGCAGAAAAAGTGATCGAATACATAAATGATTAATTCGGATGTCAAAATTATGTTTTGTCTAAGTTAGAGAACACAATTATCTTTATTACATTTTTAGTGTAAGCAAATTATATGTTTTTATAAACAAAACTGCCATGATGTTTCAGTGGTTTCGTGAGGATGATCCAAATAGTTACTGGTACTACTCTGATCAAGAGGAATTCCTGATTTTAAATCGCTAGACGTCAAACACAAACGTTGCACAATACCAATATAGTCTAATATCGCATATTACCTCTACATTCCCACTCCTCATCTGTAATCCATTACTGTAGTTTCTATTGTGGTTATTCACGCTTTTATTATTTCACCCAGATAAAAGAGAAAAAACTGTTTTTGAGCGCATTTCCACCATCGCGTCGAACCGTTCTAAGCACAGTCTGAAACGGTTACGGTTATGTTTCCACGTGTGCGATTACAAACTGTTCTCGGATCTGGACTTTCGTCCTGAATCGTGCAAATGAACGAGCGCAGAGCTGTTATAGCTCAGTCTCTTGTGTTAGCAAGGCATAATGTTTACATTCTCAAAATGTCCATTATCAGCCCTGCGGTGAAAAAAAAAAACATTTACGTACTGGCTACGGCACGGAGCGTACCATGGAACGGCACGGAGTGGAACGATTAAGCAACGAGAATGATTCGGCGCGATGGTGGAAAAGCGCTCTTTGGCATTTAGGTGTCACAGACCCAGCTGGGTTCTGCCTCCCTCAGGGAACATTCCAGTATCTGGGTGATGAGCACAGACACACATCTGCTGTTGCCGGGATACCAGGAGGAGATCTGTCACTCACAAACTTCTCTGTGAACACACGGATGGTTGCCGAAACTAGAACCAGCCTATTTACTGCGTATATCAACCTTTACCTAACAGCGTGGCGTGAGCTTAACAGGCGTTTTTTTACCTCTTTATTTCTAAATATCAACAGTCTTCACAGCCAATCAAAAAGAGTAACTTGGACATTCTGCATTAAAAAGAACAAAGGTTGTACGTGTTTCAAAAGACACTGAACATTAAAGAAAGCGGATAGTTCAGTACATGATGATCAAAGCGGTATATTTTCACATTTTAATCCATGTTGCTATGACGACAGTAACACTGCATGTCAATGCTGCACACGCAGGTTAAGAAATTCATGTTCAGAGGTTATGGAAAGGTTTGCAGATATCTCACTGGCTTTCAGGAGGATCTCAGTTGCCTGCTGTTGGACTCGGTCTCTGGACGCCTCCAGCTCACACTCGGCCTCTCTCTGCCGGATCTCCACGATCTCTGTGTTCTTGGTCACCTCCTCTAATTGTTTATGCTGCTCCTGCACACAAGAAGATACACATTTCTTGTTTAGTAAGAACATCTTACAGACTTCCAATTCATTCATACCAGGCTAATGTTGTTTTCTATTCTTTATCTCTTCCTTTAAAGGTGTCATGAATTAGGAAATCTATTTTATTTGTTAGACAAAAGCTCATCGTATTCAAACAAGAACTGGAGACGTCCTTGTTGCTGAAATGACAACTTTTATTGACACCAGGCCCAGCGAACCCAAGGTCCTGGAATGTACCTATCAATCGATAGGATGAACACCGCCTCCACAGAAGAATATCAATGACTACTTCTCTAAAAGGACTTCTTTCACCGTTATTTTTATTCAGAGCGACCAAGCAACAAACATATTGTGTGACCTCGTTGTGGAAAAAAACATTTGGTTCCTTCGGATTCTGATATTCGTATATTTTTTAAGACGTTCCAACTTACGTGTTTAAAACATTGAGCGTCTGTTCGCTTCATTTCACCGGGGATTTCATTGTAAGCAAGGCACATGTCGATGCTGGATTTGCTGACTGAGATTAAAAAACAAATGCCGTGCCGTCAATATTGAATCTGACCGGAATCTTATGCGAGTAAAAATACATGTACGACGCATCACTATTGCTTTTTTAGAGATTATATGCTCATTATATGTCCTGATTATGTGTAACCTACGTGTCTAACCAAGTTTACAGAAGGCTCCAACTAAGCACGTAGCTTGTCAAACAGACAAATGTACATCACAGTGCACACTGCTGTCTTTTGGAATCATAGCAGTGGTCTACCAAGTAAGTCTTCAATGTGACCCGCCCATAAAAAACGAGCGTTTCTTGAGCCGGCCTCAAACCAGGGTAGAACACAGTCTATTACTATTTTAATGTTTATAATAAATAAAATGACTATTACTAGTTCTTTGTTTATAAAATAATATAAAAGGCCAGTTCATGACATCTTTAAACTTAATCCTCACACAAACCTGTTTACTTAGATGACTTAGTGCATTTATAGGGCGTTTTGGATTTGTGTTTCTATATTTAAGAGCTTTCCTTTGTCTACCTTTCCCTCTCTTGGTCGCCTTTCCACTTCAGTCTCCTCTATTCTCAAATTCATCCTCATTAATTGTGCATGTACACATTACCTTTCTCTCTCTCTTTCACCTCTGTTCTCTATTTTCAGTGTTAGTTTATTTAAGAGCTTTTCACTGTTGCCAGCACGCATTCTCCCTCAATTCTTATGAGCTCTTAATGGGTACTATGCATGCGTGACTTCGGCGTTACACAAGAAGAACCCTATGCAGTTTCTGGTAATCTGATGATCTTAAATCGCGATCGATCTTGAAGAGCGTCCTCAATCCACTTTTCAACGGAATCGCGAGGATCATGAGCTTGACTGTTGTCTAAAACAAGAGGTGTGTTCAACATCATTCAGCACTGCACAGACCCATTGGCATATGATATGAACAGCTGAATTTTTTCTGTCAAATGGCCAAAATATATCACATGTCTGCCTCGACTGTTTCCATGTGTGACTTATTTGAAAACAAATCAGTATTAGTGGCATGGCACACGAGGAGTTTTTCAGCAGGGCTGTACAGTGCGACATATAGATTGGTCTGTGCGAAGAAAAACTGAACTAGTGACATGGGAAAACGACAACTAGACATGACCACGAACAAAGACAAAGACAGTTTATATTGTGTCCAGGTAAAGTGTGTCAGTTGGAGATGAAATCAAGGTGGCTGACGGGAGCAGTGCATGCTGGGGAATGAAGTCCTTGGGGTTGAAAGGCACTTCTATATACCACTGCTGTGTGCCGCAATGTACGGCATCTGTTAAATTGAACTATTTTCTCATTTATCCATTTCTCTTTGCTTTAGAGTATTTTCCAGCATGATTTGCATGGTGCTGAGTGAGGTGAGGACATTTTTATTGTTACAAACGACGAGTGTTATTAAGCAAGGTTATCATAGCTTAAAACTATTACAACATTTCTATTTTAAAGGGTGATTTTTAATATTTAAAAAAACTTAACAAAAATGTTGCCTCAACAATAAACTGAAATATGAGGCATTAAATTATTGGCTGAAAATAGATAAAAACTAAACAAAACCAAAAAATAGACAGTTTGTTAATCGGTCTGGCTAGTGGCTAATGATATAACCATTCATATTTTATTTAATTGATATAAAAAATAATTAACATTACATACATTAACATGTAGTCATTTGGCAGACACTTTTATCCAAAGCGACTTACATTGCATTATTTTACATAGGTATCTGCAATCCCTGGGATCAAACCCACAACCTTGCGATGTTAACGCAATGTTCTTACCACTGAGCTATAGGAAAATTAATATTTTATTGAATATGTTAAATCAATGTTATTAAATAAACAATTTGTTGAATTTTAATAATGCTTAAATTAATAATGCTTATACTTTTAACTTGTTATCAGAAATAATTACAGGGGCTCTCGTCTTTGCGGACGTATGTGTACAAGAAGTTATGCTCGCTTCACAAAAGCACACATGCGCAGTGACGTTTATTTATGTTATTGCTTTCAAACCAAGATTACGATTCCATTTTTTTACGACAAAAGCACATTACATGATTGCAAAATCTTAAACAAAACTATAAAAATAAACATACAAAAAATACATATAAAATGTTATAATTTAATTTATTTTATTATCTTATAAGTAAAAATATTAATACAATTAGCATAAAACTGAAAAATAGACAATCTGGTCATCTTCAAAAAGCCTAGTGCTCTGACAAACAAGGTTGTGTTCAGCACAGATTTTGTTAGTGTTTGCTTAGATACTTTGCATAATTCCTGAATCAAGCTCTAAAAGGATGCAGATAGCGTGTGCTAAGAATGCTATTAGTGGACACAATTCAATCCTAATGAATTCACAGTGTATTTCATTAAGATGTCAACACTCAGTGCTGCCGTAAAGAATGTAATGACCGAAGAGTCATAAATATGCACTAGGACATACAATATTCATGAAATAATGCACATCGAGGCTCATGGTTTAGTAAACAGCCGAATGCATTTCCCAATATGCATAGAAAATACATTACTTACAAGTGGAGGAAAAAAAACTAGGCAGCTATCATGGATTCATCTATCTGTCTGTCTGTCTAAGTGGCTTTTGATTGGACGGTGTATGAAATGCAACACTGTGTCTGCACACGGACCCAAGATTTGTAGTAAAACATATCAACGATTATTTGCCATCCCAAAATAAAATCTCCATGTGATGTGACACGGGCACTACAAACATCTCCCACCTGAGCGGGTCAACATTAGATCAGCGTGTTTAACAAAAACTGACTAGTTTAGGCCCCAGGGAAGCAGATCGGTATGAGCTGGAGTCTCAAAATGTCAGACTGGCTCAAGATCGATTCCATTAAAGATTTGCTCAGAGTGTGTGTGTTCAAGTCACAAGCCCAGCAAATTCCTATAAAACAAGCATTCATCTGTCATTAAAGAGAGAAGACGCAAGACACGCTATTCATTAAGCCATGATTTAGTCCTTTGAACTAGCAAATCATAAATCAAGCTTGTATCTTTATGATTATAATCATAAATAACACTCGGTAGCGTCCTACATTTTCTTTCTTTCATTCATAATTTTACGACTTCACAGAGCTCAGAATGTAAGCCACTGTATTAAAATTTTCGGATACACTTTACATTGAGGTAGCCGTTATGAAGCATTTAAAAATGTGTTCATTAATGATTAATAAGTCATTTACAAATGTATTATAAAGCAGTTATAACTGGGGATTCGAACGAAATATGCCAAATAGTGAGCAGGTATAAGAAAAACATCACAACACCCTACAGCCTATATTGAGAGCAACATCAAGATAATAAAGAATCTGCTTTGGAGTTAAATAAATGATGAATAAATACCTTTATTTAGCATTTATAACATGTGAGTTAGAAAAGGGCTCACTATTTTGCAGGTAGTTCAAGTATAAATGCTTCATAATGCAATTGTAATGACTTACTTATTATTAATGAACACATTTATTAATGCTTTATAAAGGGTACCTTAATGTAAAGCGTTTCCGAATTTTCTTTCTATGTGCCTTTTGATCCTCCCAGAGCTGAAAGGCCTGATGTCTTCAGGACAAATCCAAAATCATTTTTAATTTAAAAATGTTTCAACATATGTTACAAATGTGCTTTTTGCACTACATGTGAACTTTTTGAAGTCAAACCGAAAGGATATAAAACCTGTTTTACTTATGCGATGTGTCTTACGTTGTCGCCTGAGCGTTCTGTAAAACTAAATTTGTATGTGAAAATGCACATTACCCGCTGTCCAGGGGTATTTACCTTAATGTTATTGTCAGCTGTGATGAGCGAGGCCTGCAGTTTATGCGATTTCTCCCTGCTCTCTCTGGCCTCGTCCTGCACGCGCTGCAGCTCGCTGCGCAACTTTCCCAGCGTCTTTTGCAGCGCAGCTTCCTGCGCCTGAAACTCCTTCCTCAGCTCCACCTCCGTCTTCTTCCAGGCCAGCAGGTTCTCGGCGGTCATCTGCTGAGTGCGCTTCATGGCCTCCAGTTCGCGTTCGTAGAAAGCCTGGGCTTTATTGAGCTTGGCCTCGTATTCCTCCACTAGACGCTTCTTGTCCTGTTTCAGTTCCTCCACTCTCTCGTTCAGTGAGTCCACCTCGGCTTTATGAAGCTGTCCCAGCTTCTCCTGGTCTTTGCTGTAGTGGGCATTCTGGCTTTGGTGTGACCGAAGAAGTTCTTGGATCTGCAAAAGTCACAGTTATTTACACTATGTTTTTTCAATTAAGAACCTCATGAGATTGCTTGATGAGGGCAGTTTTTTTCAGTATGCCAGATGATTCATCAATATTTTTGGTGCTTTTATTGGAAGAGAAAGACTACACTTTTAAATGTAGAACCTGAGAGGAACAAGTTTATGTAGTTTGTAGTTTGTAGTACTGGTTTAGACCCCACAAAAAGATCATACAAGAGTCAGAAAACCTACAAATAAATAACTATTAAGATAATATTAAGGCTTAAGCTCCTCTCACCTCTTGTCGATGGGAAGAACGCAGCTCCTCCAGAGCCTGTCGTTTCTCTTGTTCGAACTGCGCTTGCAATTGTCCGAAAGAGCGTAGCTTCTCCTCGAAAGAGCGTCGCATTTCCTCCACCTCACGCGACATGGTGACTACTCGCTGCGTGTGCTGCGCCTCCGTACACAGCTGCATGTCCTCTATCCGCTGACGGTAAGTCTCAAACTCTGTCAGCGCCTGCCTCTTCATTCGCTCGTGAAGTTCCATGGACTCCTCCAGGGACTGAATGCGACGCTTCAGGTCCATCTCGTCGCTGATCTTGCTTTTGTACTGCATGATCTTCTCCCGCGTTTCCGACAGGATCTGCTGCACTTCCTCCTCGTGGGCCTCCTTCAAGGTCTGGATAGCCGCTTCGTGCTCGTCGTTCTTGGTGTTGAGGGCGTAGATCACCTAGAGGTCAGAGAAGATGGAGAATTGTGAGATCGATGTTGAAAAGTGGAAAAACGACGCTACGTCAAAGTGACTAATCTTATGAGGTACAGTATTAAAACTGAAGCTACGTCAATCTAGACACATCTTGGGAAAGGGACCCCTGTTTGCTCAGTGAGTATGACTTGCATCATTAATTAAAAGCCTGAAAAACTTAGTGCAAGACAAGCATTATGTCAAAAGTTAAGTAAACAGTATTTTGATGATCAAGGGCATTTGTGTGTAATGCATTATATATGTAAAGCCGCACCAGGGATGGACAAACATTAGCTAGCTTTGATGTTCAGGCTTTAAGATTTCCGTCCAGTACTAATATGGAAAACGACAAGCTTTTTATATAATAGAATTCCAGGAAATTATTTTCACATTACAGAATAGAAGGAAAATTCAGACAAGCTTTCTATTTTTATTATAATTTATATTTGAGCTCAACTGGTTGAGTTTACATTAGACAACGCAAGAGTTACATACAAATAGTAAAACAAATCTTAAAATCAATATTAATGCATTTCAGTGTTTATTTCAACAATGTTAAAGGTGTTCCTGTAACTTAACCGGATAAACATGACGCTAACTACATTAAGGTTATGGGTTTGACTTACAGGAAACACAGACTGATGAAATTAATTCCAAACTGCACTGTAAGTTACACTGCAAGCAAATTAAACAAAATTTTACCATGAATCTGTATTTAAAGAGATAGTACACCCAACTGTTTACTCTAACTGTGAGTGAATGCATACACATCAGGTCAAAAACTTGATCAAATAACAGCTTTTATTGTATTTTTCCAACACCAATATTTCAAGACACTTGAAATACATTGCATGAGTCATGTGAAGTTTCAGTTTTTGTGTCTTTTTTGAAGCTCGAGGATTCCCATTCACTCTAATTGTAAACGGGAAAACCTCAAAAATAAAAAGAAATCTGTAATTTAGTTCTAAAAGGTAAAGAAAGTTAGAGAGTTTGAACGACACAGGGGTATGAAAACAATGACAAAACTTTACCGCATTTTATCTTGCATTGTTTGGTCCCTGCTTATAGGTCTGTTTAATCGTTTTACCAGGTACAATATTATAGTTTGGATGTAGTTGTTTCAGTCAGCACTTTCCATGCTGTTAAAAACCACCAGTTCTAAAACTCTAATTATCTGACAAAATGTATTGCACGGACGTGTTTGCTAACCCACTGTTTTTGTTTAAGAAGCTTATCGCAAACAGTCAAATACGGGCAGAAAAACTTGAGACAAGCTTCGATTTTTCATTCCCTCGGTTTCCAAGGAGAGAACATGAAAGTCTCCAGCAATGGGTCTGAGATGGCCTTCATGGAAAAAAGCCCTAAAACTTTAGATCAGAAGTTGTATTATTTTACACCACATAAACAGCTCTCGTTGCTCTGGACCAAAACTATTCCCAAGGTTTATTATTGGGACACAAAGTGGCCTTCTTCCACTTCTTTTTCATAATTGTCTAGACATCTGATTAGGTGAGAGCCGGACCGGCCATCTGAGAACGACCCAATAGAGTTATCTCCATGACTGTGAAAAACTGTGACTCAGCTCTAAGACGCATGTGCTACTCTCATCACATACAGCCAAATCTCTTCCAGGATCGAGCACGAAGCACATTACCACACTACTCTCCAGTTCTCTTTCATCACTCTGTTCACAAGTCACGAAAACAATGATAAGAGCAACCGTGGAGAAGAAAAATGGCTAGACAAACACTAGACAGTGTTTGCTCTCTATCAGTCAATGTATGTCTATTCCCCGAGCCCAATCCGAGCGATGTGTAAAGGGGCATCGTAACTGTTGTGGAATCACCTTTAGTGCATGAAGAAGAAAATCTTTACAATCTGTTTGAAAAGCCCTCCATCTCTTGTATCCACCTTATCGGTACCAAAACTCCAATTGTGATCCTAACACAAGAGCTCCGGTTCTATTATTTTGCAAACTTTGGCTCATTCAAGAAGCCGCATTCAGACCCTCTGCATGAATCTGGAAGAACTCTTCATGGTACGACGTGTGAAGAATACCGCTAGCAATATACCCGTGCAGTATCTACAGAGGGAGGAAAACACACTCCTGCAAGGCTGGCAAAATGGAAGATGCTGTCGAAGAGCACATTAAAATTCAGGAGGCAGAGTGCCAGGCTTCATTTTATATCCAGGAAGTTAAACACTCACCCTGATGTGCACTGACTGATGGTGAGAAAAATACTTCAGGAACGGTCTACCCATTTCCATAGCAAGGGGAGTCCGATTTTGGCTGTGACGTAAAGGGGGCTGGTCATATTTCTCAGGATGTTTTTCAGTGCAATCTAGTACAATACTAAATGACACATGCTGTAAATAAATGCCACAGTCATGTTTGTGTCCAAACAAACTCCTTGTCTAGGCAATACTGTGAGGCTAGGTTTTTTGACAGCAGGACAGAAAAATGCTGACAGAAACGTTGTGTATGATACCTTGTTTTGACCAAAATATGAGGCCCCATCACATACAATTTGTGGATAACACAATCCCAGAATGCACTGCAGTGAGAAAAAAGAAGTATGCACTGTAAAAACATCTGTCTTCTGAAACTCAAAAATGTCAAGTTGCATTTGCGTTTCCACATGTGATAAATTTATATTACAGTAAAGAGAAAGGCTGGAACAGTTTGAGGCCATTTACCAGCTAATCCATGATGAAACATTGACAGCCAAACAAAAATGTACAAAGTACTTGTGTACATGTTAAAAGGATAGGCTCTTTCACGTTGAAGGTATACTTTACCCAAAAATTTAAATTCCGTCATCATTTTTTCACTTTCATGTCATTCAAAACCTGTACATGACATGTGGTTTTGTGGAAACAAAAGTAGTCAATGGGGGGAAGTTTTATTAGCTTACCATCGTTCTTCAAACTTTTTGTCTTCTGAGGAAGAAAGTCATACATGTTAGAAAATACATGATGAAAGAATTTCAATTTTTGGGTAAAGAATACATTCAACGTGAAAGAGGCTTTACTGGGGTACAGAAAAGTAATGACAGAACACAGTTTTAATCAAATTGAAATGATTATTCAGAAGAATCATTAAAGAAACCACACTTACGAAAATAAGTCAAGGGGTTTACCATGAGAACTACTGTATGTATAGTAAAACCACAACAATCCAACACATACTACGGTCTTACCACAATAACCATAGTTTAACCATGGTGTTTTTAGTAAAGCTGGTCATAGAAATGGTCATTCATCTGCCAATGAATCTACGCTTTCATTATAATTAAACCGAAGGACCTATTTCTGTCTTATAATTGATAGCAACCCCGGCCGAAAAAACTATAGAAATCCAATAGAAACCACCACATAAATTTCAATGGTTTCCATTACAATACCATTACGATTTATCTTTTTCCATTGAAACCATTACAAAGTTCTTTTTTGTAGTGTTTTGGGCAGTATTTAAATAAGACATCTCACAAATAATAATACATCACAAACCAGTAGATACCATTAAAGTTTTCATTAAAACCTATACAATTTCCATTATAACCATTAAATCCACAACATTTTCTATTGTTCTATTGTTTTGGGAACAAAACTATATAGTTTTTTCATCAGGAACCACACTGGCCCAATTTTTGCCCTAAATGTGTCCATTTGCAGTCAATGAGATTTCTGCCCGCTAGGAACCACAACACTGGGAATCACGCGACTTGAATCACGTCGTACGGTTCAAGAGTCATTACAACTGTTCTACCATCAGTCAATAAGACCAAGACCGTGATAATAATAATTACAGCCATTTGCTGAGAGAACACCATATTGTTCTGCGTGTAAAGAACGTCTGTGAATTGGTCCAGATCACTTCAGAGCGACAGAGGGGCTTATTGTTAGCGTCAATCAGTCTGTTTCACAAGCTGCGCCTCTATAGAAGATAAAAACAGCGCTATGCTCTCCTCACCGTTATCAGGAGTGAGGATACTTTGGCTTACTACATAGGAATCACCTAAAAAAAGCAGACATTTTACAGAATGGATGGCCGTACCCGTTCACTTCTATTGTATAGACACAAAACCCATGCAAATTAATGGATACCACCGATGTTTGGTCCCCAACCGTCTTCAAAATATCTTCTTTTGTGTTCTGCAGAAGTCCTACAGGTTGGATGACAGAATTTTCATGTTTGGGTGAACTATCCCTTTATCAGTCTCATAATAAATATTATGTATTGACACAGTTTCTTATTCTCTACCATATTAAATTTGTTTCATATTATGTATAAAGGAGAAACGAGAAGCATCAGCCATGAAGCTATCGATAAAGGCGCCTGCTAAATGACTAAATGTAATGAAAATGAAGCTATGATGATCTTAAGCATGCCATTATGACGTCCCCCAGCCATTATGATGTCACACGTTGATAAATAAATGTAAAAAAACTGAAGTGCCTGTAATAAATCACTCAACAAACTCTGTGAATGAATGCAAGATATAGTAAAGGCACTTTGTCAACGCTGTAATGACAGAATGAGAAACGTAGCAGATGTTGTATATGAATGGGAGACCCGAAGTGTTAATGATGAACTACTGTTAGTGATGAACTACTGCAATGTAGTGTAGTGATGCTCTCATCATCATTTTAATATTTCATCATTTGTGCATCAAACATGCACACTTTATAAAATATCCTGAAACTTTCATTGAATTTATATCCATTAAGAGAATCTTCACGTTTGGTCATTTGAAAATCTTTCTAGTCAAATGAAATGAATATTCTGTCACACGGATACAATAACTACGTACGAATAGCTATTACTGATGCAGTAAGTACAACAACAAGCAAACACTGTACATGTGCAATGCAATCAATGACACGTGATTTATACAACAATACCCACGGAGCAACATGGCATTTCTGGAGGTTGCAGAAAGTGAGAAAATGAGAAACTTGAAAACAGCAGATGGCAAAAATGTCAGCCAGACATCATCAGGGTAGTGCAGGAGGGATCTCTTTGATTTTGGACATCTACTTTAGGTTCACTGAAAGCCAAGGATATCTTTGTGCATAAACAGATGTTTGGCAGATTTTCAATATCTCTGCCTGGATGGGGTTGGGGTACATTTATTTCAGTGCACTGAAAATGAAATTTCACACACTTTGAGAAGTAGGCCAAAAAAAGACAATTCTTTCATCATTAACTCACCCTCATGTCAATAAAATCCTGTATATATGACTCTCTTGTCTCCGCGGAACACTAAAGAAGAATCTTTGGTATCCAAACAACACTGGACCCCATTGACTTCTATTGTATTAACACAAAACCTCCAAGACAAGAGTCAAAGACAGGACCGAGTATATATCGTTCAACTAATGCAATGTATTTGAATTACACTGCAATGAACTTAAAAAATATGGATTTGCTATTTTTGTACATCCAAAAACTACATCAGTATTTTGATATTTTTCGTTAATGTTACAAGCTCAACACATGCTATCGCAATATTATAATCCTTGTGCATTTTCGCTGTACATAATGAGGTTATTCTTTTATTGTTAACAATACCCAATCTCTCAATATTGTTACTGCACAGAAAGTTCTGGCTGTATCGTGCGTATTAAACACACACAGTGTTCGAACGGAGGATTTCGAATAATCTCCGGATGTGCCAATATTGTGGAGTGTGGCTCTCAAGCACAAGTGTTTGTTTTATCTGACATTTCCTTTCGCGGCTCCTTTCTACAGTTTTAAAGTACATAGCCAAATAAAACTTCTGTATCTCCCAGCCCGTCTAAACTTTTATAGTCTAGTTTATAGCCAAAGTCAGAACTGGCGAATCTAATGAAGTGCAACAAACTTTTCCCAAAGTTGCTTTCTTTAGCACACACGTGACACACATTTGAAGTTCATATTAAATGTATATGAACAAACACCTTTTAGAACACAGAGCCAATAATCTCCCATTAAAATAAGAAAATAGGTAGGTCACTTCCTTAGTTGCAAAGATGATCTGCAGTCTTTCTGCAAAACAACTAAGTTGGGCCATGCTCCTTGGGAGGACAAAAGAAGACTGCGCTAAAAAGAAACAGCTTCATAATAACCCACAAAGACCACCGGGGAGTTGAATACCTCTCCAGTGTCCAAGCCGTGGATACCTCCTGTGGAGAAATGAGCCATCATCTTGCTCGGTTTACTCATAACCTCCTTACGCATCTCATACACTTCTTCAACAGGAATCAAAACCAAGGACACCACCGGGTATTACGCAATACCCGGTCCAGTCGACACCAAACCTCTAGAGAAAGAAGATTACAGAACTAATTAGTCTCAGTTCGAAAAAGTACCAACTGGTTTATGAAGAAGAGAACAAAAGAGTCAACACGCTGTAAGAAAAAGTGCTTCTGAAAGTTACTTTGAGGAGGCGAGTGCCAAATGAGGGCGAAGCTTGAGAGAAGCTTGGACTGGCAGTGAGGTCAGGACTTTGATGGGCAGTAAAAATGAATAATAAGAAGGCAATGAGAATGTTTTGGAAAGGAACTTAAACCTACAGACATTTTTAAGCTTCAGTGAACAAAAAAACACATCTACATCTCAAAGAAAATGGCTTTAGTGAAGTGGCACAGGCGTACCTTTACAGTGACGTGTCAGAATCATGTGGTAATGACCAATGAGCCTTAAAGGAATAGTTCACCTAAAAATGTTGTCATCTTTTGCTCACCCTCCAGTTGTTACAAATCTGTATACATTTCTTTATTTTGCTGAACCCACATGAAGATATTTTAATGAAAATTTGTATCCAAGCTGCTTTGGGTCACCCTTGACTTACATAGTAGGACAAAAGACATCTAACAAATATGTGTAAAACAGGTTAAAATCTTGTTTTCCTCGCCCTTAAAGTAATAAACACGCACGCACAACTCCTGTCTGTGGTTGTCATAAATTAATGCATGGAAGGGTTAATATTTCTGGAAAATCAGCCAAGTCTGTAGGTTCCTCTTCCTACTACTACTACAAGTCCCTTGTTTCACTTTATATGGAGCATTACTCCAAGCTCAACAGATCTACAGCACATGATCCACAGAGATGTCCACCTGTACCAGTCTGAAGGTTTGACAGTCTGGACGTAATTTGAATTCTCCGGTGGCTTTAACCATCCTGCCAATCCGCTTTGGGAGCAAGCTTGGGGCGATACAAGTGAACGTCTGTAAATTCTCATGGTTCCTGGTTCAAACCTATCAACAGTTGGCGGTTTGTGAAGCTACAAGACAGCGTGTCAGAGAAAATGTTCGGAAGCCCTGAGGTACCCCGGGGAACGGCTCACAACACAACGCGCTGTGCCGAAATCAGGCTGAACTATATGACACGACTCATCTTATTGGTTGGAAAAATCTGTTATGAGTGTGTTGTTCTGTAGCTCAACCAATGCATGTGCACACAGAGATTTTAATGTTATATTTATTCACCCTGATATCGTTCAAAACCTGTATATGTCTCTTTCTTCTGTGCAACATAGATAGGTGTGTGTAGAAGTCAGTGAGGGTCAATGTTGTTTGCTTTCCAACATTATTCAAAATATAATCTTTTGTGTTCTGAGGAGGAAAGAAAGGCATGCAAGCTTGATAGTGAGCAAAAGATGCACGATTTTTAATTCTAAGTTGCTTTGGATAAAAGTGCCTGCATGAACATAAATATAGACGTATTGACCTGTTTTCATGATTGTGTTCGCCTTTTCCCTGCCAGCGAAGCAAAATCAGTTCTTCCAAGTGCTCAAAGAGATCAGGAAAGCCACATTTAGTACCACGCTCACGTCAGGCTCGCTGGAGAATATAGCAGGTAACAGAATGGTGGCCAAATTGTAGTCTATACTAAACAATGTGGTGTTCTGGAGGTTCTTGGGTGCCTTGGGTTTTATTCCAGTATGGTGGACTAAACCCCGCTACTGAGGATTCCTCTTGCCTGGTGCCAACAGGCTGTATGATGCCATCTGTCCACCTGCACATTCCTGGCAGGAACCCCAGCAAAAAGTAATGAAACAGAACAAGGTTGCTTTTTTCCATTCGACTGACCCAAAAATGCTGTCATACCTTAACTCCTGCAGGTAATGTTATCAAATTGCGGATTGAACGTTGTGTGTGCATGATGAGTTTTTGGGGAACTTCACACTTAACTTCTCCACTGCTTCTGAATTATTTATCGCGAGATCAATTAAGCACTTATCCATCTCGAAGACAAATAACAGGACACTTTTAGCTCTCCCGAGGAGAAAAACTTTGTATCCGGAAATGTTTGCGGAAAGACCACCTGACAAACCGTGCGGAAAATGAAGACACATATTTGCTCTGGGGCCTTCCAGGGCTCAGAACAATCTCAAATGCAGGAGGTATGAAGGCCAGGTCCCAAAACAGAGCAACGGGTGCATCGACGGTCCCGAGCATCTGTTTGCCATGGCTCTTTCTCTTAACTCCCTAGACTCACAATGACTGAACCTCATTGCAGAGTACTGCAAACACGGACTAAAAAAAGACACAGAATTACAATTAAGAAAGTGAACTAGCTGGAAAAAATAGCACAACCTTTTTAGCAACCTTGGCAATTGTGCTTTACACACAGAACACGGTGTTATGGCTTCAATCGTATTAAGAGTATTGGATTTTAGTCTGAAAAGAATTCAAATGTACACAGACGATTCTGAGCCACGAAGTATTTATAACTTTATATACTAACCAAATTAAGGATGAAAATGATGGGTGGGTTTGTGACTTGCAATGTCTCTACAGAAAGGCAGAAAATGTGGATCTCAAAAGTACAAATTAATTCTGCATGTTACAGTATATAAGAAATGTTTCAACAGCAATTCCAAACAACACCTCATTATTCAGAGACATGAGATAATCACATCACATTTTTCACCTAGTGCAAAATAAGTGATTCTCAATAGAAGTTGCCAGTAGTAACTATAGCAACAAATGACTGCTCAAGTATTTTCTGTTATGCTGAATCCAGAATGAAACAATAATAAAATATATTTACTTGCAAAAATAGATAACATTTATTGTAAAACATGGTTTTTAATATGTTATTATCTTTTAATTGTGTTAGCTGTATTTATTTAAGTAGTTATTACTTAATTCCAAACAACCCAACTGCAGTTTGATTGATATTAATTCATTTTTTTACATTTTTAAATCATAGTCAAAAATCTGTTTTATGTTGAATTAGATATCATTTTTACATTTCTTTGTTTTCATGTTAATTGTAGTTAAAAAAATTGCAATTATGTTGTGTTTTTGCCATTTTCTTTACTGTATATCACTATTTTCATTTTTTATTTTAGTTTCTCTTTAGCTTTGGATTCGTTTAGTTTCATTTCCAGTTAATAATTTTACTGCCTCAACTTCAAGGTTAACAAAAGAGTGTCTGGGATCATACTGGTCAACATGCGGGTACCAAAATGCAGGAGTCCTATGGCATCCATCTCCTTGCGTACACAATTGCGTTCCAGGGAGAAATAAAACAGGAATTTCACAGAAATACCAGCGGAAGATGGGTATGAAAAACGGGAGATTATGAGGAAAAAAGGAGTTTTGTCAATAAAAAATTGACCCTTGCAAAGTACAATAAATACAAGACAGAAAGTTCAAACAAAGTTCCTTATACTCCAACGAAAAATCTGATTATCCAATCTTACTAAAGAGATCAACCATATATACTTATTAAAAACTTTGCCTATAATAATTTTTTAAAGCAGTTCATACCCTGCAGTTACAAATCCAAGTTCAACTCTCAAGTCAACACAATGAAGAGATTCCTAAATCAGAAACCTCATAACATATCAAGTGTCCCGTTCCCCTTCCCGGTGTGAATAATCGCTCAGCGCTGACAGCAAACCCACTCAAAACAAAACTTCAACCATTCGCAATGAGTCAACCCCTTCAGGAATCATCGAACGACTCCGTCACATGTAGAAGCCGTGTGACCACGCTTGGTCACCATGGCAACTACATGATCATATAGTCTTTGAAAAAGAATCAGGACGGCGGGCTAAAAGCAGGGATGGTTTGCCTTCCTTATAGAGGGTGCAATTGAGACAACAGTTCTAAAGAAAGAGTCAAGAGCGTCTAGGCTCGCTGCTGGGGATGCTTTGACTGAACTAAGATCAGAGACGGCAATCTTCTTCTGGTGGTTTGCTCAGACCTGTTATTTGTGAAGCACACAGCTAATGATCAGCCTCACAGAGACATGGTTCGTCTTTGATGTGAAGCTCTTTGTTCGGGGTTAAACCTATTTTCCTCTGTGTATCCTGCTTTGAAAGACTCTGCTCGGATGGACAAAGATGTGACTAGGTATAACATTTTAAGAGCAAAATGTACCGTGGGAGAAAAATGTTGTTTAAATATCCAAATGGCAGTGCACTTTATTACATTACCACATGCACACTGAACTAAACTTTTTGTTAACTTTGAAAACAACACCTCATTATGTTTGGCCTTACACCTCTGAAGACATGGTTATGTAAATTATAATGCATTTCTGTTGATAGACCGATAGAAATTTAGATTGCAGTAAAACAATAAAAAATGCAGTCAATTGAGCAAAGTATTGAGTCATAATATAATATAGAAATACATACATAGATACATAGATGGCGGCTCAGTGGTTAGAGCATATGGGGATAGCAGTCACTTAGGATAAAAGCGTCTGCAAAATGCGTAAATGTACACAAGCATTTGCATTAATGCTTTAACAAAAATATAAGCTTCACATAGTAATGCAGTGCTATAATGTCATTATTGCATTAAACTAATTACAAAGAATTCAACAAAATCTACGGAGAATAAAACTTGTTTTCAACCTGTAACGTTGCTTTAATATTCATAACCTTTAATTACAGTACCTTTGTACATCTGTTGAACTCCAGGTGTTCCCTACAATAACAAATTTGGCAGGTTTGTTATGTCACCGATTCATCACAAAGCAAGGTGGAGTTGGTTGATGCACGGGGGTGTCAACAAAAGCATAGATGATAAATGACCCCTGGTGACTGCTTGCCACATTTTTTTCTAGATAAAATCATGCTTCAGGCACATACAACAGAATTTGGTGTAAGAATCACTGGAGAACAGACAAAAGATACGTTTATATCTGTCTACGCTCTAAAACAGGACACACACATCACTTCCAAACGAGTGATGCAAAATGAACGAACAAAGAGAAATAATGCTTTGAGATTTATGTGGGCTACAGCGGAGTTCTCAGTATTTCCTCACATCACCAATCTCTTGCTGCGGGCTCTGACGGAGGAAAGCATTATTCAGCATTACATCAAGAGGATCCGGCAACAAATGCCAAACCTGAAGGTGGAATGCCTACCGTAGTTGCTAAATCTGGAAAGCACGAAGAACCAACTGAGATGAAAACTGGAGCTAGAAAAAGTGCCAAGATGCGATTAAGCAGAATGTAGGAGGGAAAACGTGGTTTGAGATCTGGGCTAGTAACTCATGGTTTGTAGGATTCAAACGTACACTCTTCAAGTCATTGAGCTTCGAACCAAAACAATTTAACAATGTGATGAGGACAACAATCTCATGTTTCTTAGTTTTTTCTTGTTGTCTACTCAAAAAATACCAAACATTTAAAGTGGCATATTCGATATTGGATATATATTCAATTGGTATATTTGATATTCAAGTAATAGATACAGTGATACAAAGTATCCAGAACAAAAAGTGATAAAACCCTGAAGGCATTGTTGGTTGTTTTGTATAAAAGAATAAATTTACAAAATGACAAACAAACCGAGAAGCAAATTATCATGAGATATTAAGTCGTTTTTTTTTAGAAATCAAACACAATTTAATGAGGTTTATGCAAAAAATAATAGAAAAATATGGGTGTTTTGCCTTTGAAAAGGTTTATTGAACTGTTTTTCATTTTTAAAGATAACTTCACAAAATGTCTAGTAACTGTCAAAAGTTTGGAAACGCTTGACAAAAACGCTTTTTAAAAATCTTAAATGTCTGAAATTATTTTTGTAGACAAAAATATAATTAATCAAATTAGAAAACACAAATTGTATTTCATTTGATAAAAAATAAATAAAATGGATGAGCAAACAATGAAGAAAAACATGACAATGAGAGCCCCAATTAAAACACGTCCCTAAGTACGACCTCAAGAGAACGATTATGCAAATTACTTTGAAGATGCTAAAATGTAACGTAGTTTGGATTTATTTTAGATGCTTTTAGTCACAACATAATTCCCACAGTTACAACTATCTGACTTCATAGTTTTGATGAGTTTACTATGTGACAAATATTGAAAAAATGGACTGTTGCAAACAATTGCTTCAAGCTAATGTTTTCTATTCTTGGTTTAGTGTTGTTCAGATATTTGACAGACAAGAAAATGCGAAGGTGTGTCTTAATCAACCCTTCAGTTGATATACAGTACAGATATTAAAGACACACTCCCTCTAGATTAACCCCTGGGTTAAGTGCCTTGCTCAAAGGCACAACGGTAGTAACCCGTGGGTTGAATCACTCCCTGGGGATGTGAACCAACAACCTTTCAATTACCACCATTCTTAAGTAACCAACCTTCCAGGGAAGGAAATCCACATCCAAAGAAAAGAAAAAAAACACATTTTGCTTCCTTTGTGTAATCCTGTAGACCAAAGCCAAAAAAGTACCCAAAAAACAACAGTTGATTTGGGTGTCAACTGCAATTGTAATCTGGAGGGTCCTTTAAAGTAGCTGGCTAGAAAGGCGCAAAATTCATTAGAGAACAAAGAACCAATTGCCAACACCGTTGGGACGCACACACGGACAGAAAAACAGGGTGTTTTTGTTTTCAATCTGCCCACAGCGCCACAATCCCACGACCTCATATTTATTTACAGAAACAATGGATCTTCATCAGAACCGAGTCTTTCAGACCTCAAAAGCGTTTCCTGCAGCCCTTTTCCGGTCACACGCATTACCTTCTGCTTTAAAACACCCGAGGAAAGCAAAATATCTTAATAGTCCAGGTGGAAGGAATAAACTGCAAAAATTTGACAAAGCCGTGCAAAATGATCCACTGCAGGCCACTGTGCCACAGACTGTCATCTAAATGTGAATGAATATAATTAACAGACGTTGCTTTCCAAAGTCCCAAGATATTAACGACACCATAATGAATACGCCAATGTCCTCGTTCATTACTTGCTCGAATTGTCCTGACACAAGTGATGTTATACGACTACATCGAAGGGATTCATTTGAGATTAAATCAACAATGGCGGTGCTTTTAAAAATAATAAAAAACGCACACTAAGCTACTCTTACCTCAAATGAAAGGGATGTCCCGCAGAGTATGACTGCTGGACGCTCCTTCCGATCACATTTTACATCTTTCAGAAATCACATTCTTTCAGATATATTTTGAATATATTAAAGCTTATAACACTTGCTAATAATAAACTTTCATGACGACTGGCTGATCGTATAGTCACAGATTTGTCAACGGTCTTGAGCATTATTGGTGAGCCCTGTGTTTAGCGGGCACCTTAAAGAGTTCATGCGGGCTACCAGGTGCCCACAGGCACCCCGTTGGAGACCCCTGATCTATAGAATGTGTGGGTAGAGAATGCATATATTCAGGACAAACTGTCAAAATATCATCTTCTGTGTTCCACAAACAAAGAGTTAAATACAGGTTTTGAACAACACGACCGACAAATAAAACAACTTTAACTCTTAGAATTTGGTGGCTCACGTGGCTTTCAAGCCCGATTTTTACCCTATGCTGTAACCTGACGCGCACCTCTCCAAAAATGTAACAAAGCGTCAACTCAACGCGGACCGCAAGCGCTCTGATTGGTCTTTTGAACACCTCCCTCAGGCTTCCTCAAACGCATGTCTGAATGAATTATCGAAGTAAATTATTTGTTCTTCTGTATTTAACATCTCAAGCTGCAACAAAGGTGACCGTTTACTTGCTGCTAATGCTTCTCAAAGGAGCCGACTCTTCTTCGGCTCTTGTCTTTGGTTAACAAGCAACAAGTGCGTGAGCACTGACGCCTAGTGGTCATTGCCTGTCGACGCGGACAATGACGCAGAAGTGTAAATGCAAACCGAAACGTATCCTACAGTCCGACGCACAAGTCAAAATTGGGCTTTAGTTTCCAAGTAATGCGTACTAAGAAATCTACAACAGCAGACCATTGGGTATTTCTCGCAAATTGTGTTTTGCGTACTGAGGTTTCAGATACACGGCACACAACTCCGATTTTGCATCATGTTGCTACTTGGAACATTAGCAAACAAAATGTACTGAGGACCGATGGACCAAACCAGCCAAGGAGAACCCCAAGGCAATGAAGGTACGAGGATACCTAGAACAGGTACAAAGAAGAACACTCATTAGATTTAACTGAAGACAATGCTGGAAAACAGTTACTTAACAGACTTCAACTTGACTTTAGGCTAAAAATAGTTTCACCCGAGCTACAGGCTATCAGTTAAAAATGTGTGGAGGACGTGAATGAGCTTCTTATCATTGATCGCGCGTTTACCTTGAGGACTCAGGCAATTTACTAACACGATAGCAAGGAAAGTTGATTGCCTGCTCGAAGCCGAATATAGCGAATTGAAAGTAATCATCACAGAGGCGGAATGAAATAACTTTGAGAAAAGCCGAGCCTGGGTTTCCCATGATCCTTTGCACCTGTACACACTGGTCCGGTATGACCTTTGCACACAGTGAGAACCCAAAACACAAGCACAACGGACCTTTGGCTAATGTGGGTAATATAACATTTTAGCAGTAACATAGAAGGAACTTTTTATCAACTTTACCTACGTTTAAAAACATTATAAAATGATACAAACTCACACTGAATTCTTACATTGTAAGTGAAATATTTGCGCACAGATGCAAAATCCACAGGATAAAGGTACGCCATCCGGCCACCATTGGCATACTATTTTCAACATACTATGATTTGGGACGCACTCACTTCAATCTTGCTTAGAACTATACAAAAAGGAATGCGAGAGTGGATTCTAGTCGTAAGGTGTTGCAGACAACAAATATTAGCACCTTTTGATGTGACAGTCTGAATCATCATGAAGTCAAACTGAAAAATCTCTTTCAATGCCAAAGCGTGCTACAAGCAAAAGTGAAGGGCAGTCACCGCATAAAACACAGAAAAATCAGTCCGACAGCTCTGATGAATGATGAGACGCCTGCCGTTCCCCGGGCCCCGTCGATCAGTCGAGGTCTGAATGAGGCGAATCAACCTTCACATCACACACTATTCCTCCCACGACAAACCTCTGCACAAACGAGAAGCAATTTCTTTATTTCCATGTATAAAGAACAAGAAACTAATTTGTGCCGCCAGCAGACGACGGATGAAAATATTCTTTTATCTCCAGTCTTCCCAACCCACTCCAGGCTCCTTGACCGCCCCTATATCCCGGTCGGATGATGACAGAAGAGGCTGCGCACAGGAGACAACAGGAACCCAGCGGCACAGGGCTTTAGGGAGTTTAACCATCCTTTGCTGTCGACACTGACCTGCTACAATAATTCACACGCAGCTTCTTCGTCCCCTGGGCTTTTCCAGCCAAGGAAAAACCCCAGTTTGTCTGTTGCACTGACAGAAACATAGATTTTTTAAAAGCCCTGACGGTGCCAACACGAATGCCTTTTCTCTTCGTAACACAAGTGAGAGGGGGTTTTGGTGCCTGTCTGAGTTCGCCTGAGACTTGAAAATGTTCACAAGAAAATAAAAATCATATTGTTATTTATGTACCTTTATGTTGTATCCGTATTATTTTTTGTGTTCAGAAAAGGAGACTGAGGAATCGTAGATAAAAAAGAAGCAGAAAACATAAACCAAAAGCCACATTTTTTCCACAAACGTATAACTAATCAAACAACTGAAGATAGTTGTATAGTTGATAGTTGTGGATGGACAGAAAAGGGCAAAGCAAAAAGAAAAGCAAGATTTCCTTCAATTTGTTTCTTCCCCACAGTGACGGGAGTGTTTATTTAAATATTAAACAGAATCTTGAGCATTTTAGATCCCCCGAATGGGTACAAATGACCACGCGGCTTAAAGGGAGCCGAAGAGAAAGCCGTGCTAAAACATTCATTTCCATGTGCTTTGAAGTAGATCACAGCTCCATTTACATGACCACATGAAAACGACCATTTACTGGCATGAAAACACAGGCGTTTTAATATTGCGACGAGGCTGTTAAATGATGCAAATGTGGGGTTAAAAGATCCACGTTTTCAGAGAATCATCTCCACTGATTATAGCACCCGACCGAAATGCAAGCGTGCGGGGAAGAGAATTGTACGAACACACGTTAGCGAGCCTGACTTTAATGCTAGGTGTATTTTGACCTGCGCGGCTCCCCATATAAAGTCACAAATCATTTCCATCTGTTCAACAGATGCATCATCTAAATACTTTATATATTTCGATTGAAAATATGTGTTCTCTGGACAGTACGTATAACTATTAATCTCATCCACCCACTGTAACTTGACAACTCACGTAATAAAATAACTTAAACTCAAATGTACATTTGTGTTTTTATTCATTTGGTAAATAACCATTTAGTTAGTTAGATTATGTACTGTAAGCTGGTCAGTATATGATCTTGAGCTTAACTAAGAGTACATTTTCGATAATATATGTACAGTAAGTGAAAAAGGTTTGAGGAAATAAATATTCATTAAAGTGTATGAAATTTAGCGCCATCTCGTGGTGAGGTTACGAAATGCAACCAATGGCTCACTCCACCGCTCACCCCTTACTTTCGAAGCACTGCTGTGGCTGACACAGGACTAAGATGTCATCACGTTTTTGCTTCTTTGGCGAAGGAGATAACGTATTTATGAAACGCTCAGTAGAACACTTTGGGCTACTGTAGAATAACATGGTGAATTCAAAGGGGACCCGCGGTGTATGTAGATAAAGAAAGCTCATTTTAAGGTAATAAAACCATAACGCTTCATTATGTAAGGTCTTAATACACCCCTGAAGAGATAGTTATGTACTGTATATTATATTGCATGTTTTGTTACTAGATCCTCATCAAAATTACACATTTTTCAATACTAGGCATTTAGATAAACCTTCTTACACAATTTGACAAAATTACAAAAACTCTCCTCCCCATTTAGTCTGACAATAAAATATTCATATTTTCGCTAACACGGCGACTTTATGATCCATTTTACCCATAATGTGCTGTTTGAATTCAAAATATGTTCTGTGAAGGCTAATATGACTTTTCTGCTACATTTGCACAATTGCTGAATTACAGTTGGGTCTTATCAGTGCTTGCGCATCCTTTTCATTCTACAGTCAAAGGTGATACATTTAGGAAATTGGAATTATTGAGGAAAATGGATTTATTGCAGCAAGTTAAATGGTTATTCGAACAAAACAATCTCCCCAAGCAAAAGTAATCTGACAGAAGAAAGTTGGCGTGGCAGCTGTGGCCATGCAGTCATTTTTTATGATATAATAAATACGAAAATAGACATACAATACAATGGAAATGTACTGTACATGCTTGCTGCTGATTAGCTAAAAACACATTAAAAAGTTTCACAGCCTCTTGGTTTAGAAGGAAGTAACACTGCCATAAACTACAATTCCCTAACAAGGCTACTTAGTGTTTTGAGCTACTGTAAGCTCAAAGTGTGCAGTGCCACTTCTATGTGTTATCAAAACAAGCAAGCCGTTCCATAAAGAAAACACTGCTGACACAGAGTCCTGCACCCTGGTGCCCTGGGCTTCTCCCATCTGCTGTGCAGTACCGCCTGCGTCTCTCCAGATAATGCAAGAATCCTTTTAACCCCAGGGTTATGACACACGCACGCTCTCTCCCACGCCGTGAGTTTACACATGACTTCACACGCAAGGCCGCATGGAACGAAAGCACCTTCCGGTATGGCAAAAACGACTACGCGTTTGCCCTTGACGCTTAAATGCTAATGTAGTTTCACATTATACAGCTAAAGGAATCAAAGATTAAGAGGGAATTTGTGTCTCAGGTTCCGATTAAGTACAGCCTTGTGATAATAAATTGAGAAAACGTGACGTCAAATGTCTGCTATATGGGAAGTTAGTCATACTGGGCCTCAATTCTCCATCGTGTAGATACTGAAATTATGTTACATAACACATAGGAATCCATCTCGGTAATGGTTCGATCTATATGCAAGGGTCTGACGCCTACTTTTGTCTCATTTGGAAAATCACATAAAAGATATATTGACTTTCGACAACATTATATTGTGCAGAATGCGTTGTATAAGCAGCTTGACTAAAAATCATAACGTCGGGCAACATTTTTCTAATTTATTTGCATTAGTTCGAAAGTTGTCCAGGAGTTAGCGCAATTTGTTTTACTCAACATCGCCATTAACGTTTCTTTCATGTAGAATCTAATCGAGAAAGTAAAGTCGAATTAACAAAATTACGGAAAAGGTGGAGGGTTATGTACTGGAGGCAGTTACAGAATTAGTACAAATTTGTTCTCTTCAATATCACAAGGAACATTTCTGGCCCCGATTATAGTTCGTAAAATTGAAAGATATTATTTTATCAAATGTATTAGCAGGTGGGTAATGTACCATCCAGTAAACTGTACATTAAAAAGACGACAAATAAGAAAAACAAACAATATCTAAAGATTTCTGCAAACTCTCAATGAAGACGATCATAAGAAGCTTTAAAGACTAACTAAAAAAACATTTGTGTGAATAGCATCTATTGTTTTGCACAAACAGTCTCCAGGGGGTGATTGAATTTCCACCAAATGCTTTTGGAGATTATTGATACCCGATAGGAGGCCTGGGACCATCTGGATGTTCTGGTTCTGAGCTGGGAAAGGCCACGATAGATCATGGAGACTGTATTCAGCTTCATTACGTCAATCAAATTAAACTGCGATTTCCAACATACTAGTCCAGGATGGGAATGACAATGAGCTAAGGCACTTCATTTGAGAGGCATGAGACGTAAGAAAATCAGAAACTAAAGTACTGTCCAAGACCTCTGGATTACATTAACGCTCCAGTCAAAGCCCGCAACTACATGAAACATCAGCAAGAAATATTGATTTTGCGTTGAATACATTAGAAACAGATGCTATATGACTTTAAATACAGTAATGCAACATGGCAAACATTGTTGTGCAATGAGCAAATGTATTACATATTTACATTTATGGATTAAAGGGATAGTTTACCCAAAAATTTCAATTAAGTGATCCCCACTAGCTTGCATTGGTTTTGTTTCCAAACAATGGAAGTGAATGTGTTCCCCATTGTTCTGTTATCAAATTCTTTAAAACATCTTCTTTTAAGCTTTGCAGAAAAAAGTCATACAGGTTTGAAATGACAAGAGGGAGAGAAAATGATGATAGAATTGACATTTTGGGGGTGAACTACCCCTCTAGGCAGACTTTTTCCAAAGCAATGCATCATTTTTATTAACACAGTTTACACTACAATAAGGATACAGTGTGGTACAGGTTGGTACTAGTTGGCATAAAATAATTTGTCATTGGTTATTCCCTCAGTTACAAGTTTCAATTGCTAATCAACAATCGGATAATGCCAAGAGATGAGGTTCAATCCCACTGCATCAGATCCTAGTCCCTTCCTCTGCATGCATTTTTGATGATACATCAATTCTAAGGTCTCCCATAAAGCTATAACACCGTAACCTGGGTGTCCATGTTTAATGACAGTCTGACTGGTCATCAATACCTTGCTTAGCGCTGTAATCTCATTTATGAGACCCAGCCTGACCTTCCTTTGACATCATCTTAGTCAACCTAACAACACAAGATCACACTGTACATAGACTCAAACGCCTTTGCGAAGAACACAAAAGTTTTGATATATTTCTTCACACCACCGTCCCTTTAGAGGCTCTATAAACTAAACTCTGATATGTACACTCATTAAACATAATCGTTCATATTTCACAGCACTTCTCTTGTTTGTGAGACTATAAATGTTGTTGAATAAAAGAGAAGGGGCCTCTTTTAAAAGAAACTTGGTGCTGCAGGAGAAGGAAGACTCCATAATTGTGTCACAATTTATAAGCACCGAATTAGAAACTCCTACTTTATGATGTCATTATGCATTTACTTGCATATCACCTGGTTTAAATCCAGCCTGTATTCATTTGGACCGTGATGTCTCCAGCTCACCTCCAATTACGCGCATCGCGCAACCTGTATGCATCTCCACAAAGCGCACAAGATTACCTTGGTCAACTGCGCTATCTTCTTGCTCATCTTCAGGTGGAGGTCTTGTGTGTACTCGAGAGTTAAACCCGACGGGAAGGACGTGTTGGTCGACGTTGAAGTGCTGTTAAATTTCCCCGTTCCAGTCGATGCGCTGCCAGCGGGGTTGTAGTAATGCTGCCAGCCCGCTCCAGTCGCCATCTTCACGATATTATTGTACTATGACTGTAATATAAATATGAATGCTAAAGGCAGACGGCTGACGATCTATCTCTTTTCTCCGATGCCGATAAATAAAAAGAAATACGGTGACAGTCAAGGCGTTACTCGGTCATGATTTCACCCGGATTAAAATCGCCACATCGTTATTAACAATATCAAGACTATAATCTGAAGCGAGAGACGCCGCGCATTCTGTCGATTTACTTGCCGCTTTTCAGGAATTGGCACCGTACATCAGGTGCACTGAAGGGATTCCTGACATTTAAGACGAGCGGCGCGTTTAAAAGGCCGTCCGCGCGTCCGATGCGCGCTTGAGCGCCGGGTCTCTGTAGAGAGCGAGAGCCGATCCGGGTGTGATCCGGGTTCGAGGCATTTCTGTCGGATCGCGTGTGTCTGTGCGGTGCTGCTGCACTGCCGCTCGAGAGTCTGTTACCATGGATCGTCTCAACAGTTTACATTATGCCAGTGACGTCAGTTCCGTTGTCCCACCTCTCCTCCGTTTGGCTTCTTGCGGAGGTGTGATGTAATTTGAAGTATCTAAAAAAGGATTTTGCGCCCTTCTTTCTGGAAATGTCCTTTACTGGGAGATGAGAATTAGTTTTTCTTAAAATGTAAAGCCATTTGCACAGTCGCCTGCTTTATAGCTCATAATGTACAAGAAATTGTAATATTGTGCGACTCATTTTGCCCTCCAAAATAGACTCCAAGTCAGAATTGATTTAAGGGGTGTAGTGCATCCGAAAAGGACATTCCTGTCATCATTTCTTTCGCCCCCTCTTGTCATTTTAAACATGTAGCTATGACTTGCTTTCTTCTGCAGAACACAAAATAAGATATAAGAGAAAACTGTCGGTCCCCATTGACTTGCATTGGTTTTGTGCCCATACAATCAGGCCCGGATTAACCATATGGGCAATTGGGCAATTGCCCAGGGGCCCCCGACGTCAACGAGGACAGCTCAGCTAGCCAGGACATTTCTTCACTGCCGGCGCTAGCTAATGTTCACAGCCCCGAGAGCGAAGAGCCCCAGCAGCATCTTCAACCACGACCCGGATTCTGCTGCGAGTGCGACATTGAGGGAAGCGGTGATGGGTCTCGAGTCTAACCGCCATCTGAACCGCTCGTCGAGTCTGCGAGCAGCCCCTGTTTCACATTCAAAGTCCAGAAAAATGCTCGTGTGAGATGTGTTTGCCAAATGTAATCAAGCATTTCAATTTTATAAATGCTCTTCCCCATTATTTAGGATTCAAATTGTGTATTTTGCCAGATTATTTAGCATTTCTTTTTGTCTTGTCTAGTCTAATTGAGATAAATTGACAGATTTCCAAATGTTTATATTGCACTAAAATGTTTAACCCTTGCCTGTCTTGTTGAACAGTTGTTTTCTGTTTTAAAACTGTTTAGGAGCAGATGATACTGCATTTGATACATTTGTTACATTTGTTCCTTGTGGTGGCTCCATGTAAAGGCTGTACATTTTGTTTTGTTTATTGTTATTGCGAGAAAACAGCAGATTTAAAAATGTTTATATTGCGCTATAACTTGATTGTCCTATTGAATTCTGAGGTGACAGTGATTTCTGTTTAAAATAAGATGAGGATCAAAATGCTACTTGATTCTAGGAGATGGATTCTATGGATTTTTGTTTGTGTCTGTGAACTTCCTCTGTGATGGCTCTATCAATTCTATGCATTTGTGTTTGGAGCAGGTGTTGTTAAATAAATATTGGATGCTTTGAAAGTCGTTGCTTATTTACATTTTGTGACTATGTAGTGGGTCAATTTTGCCAGATTGATGCCGATGTGTTTTGTTTTCATAACATCATGACTGAGTGCATTTGTAGTTCGATGAACATTTGCACATCTGTACATCAAAAATGCACTTGATGGCAGTTAGTTATTGAAATATTGAGTATATTGACTGTATTACTGTAATTTATTCTGTATTTTGCCAGATTATGGTGATCCTGGGGTTGTGATGATGGGGCCCTTAATTATTGTTGCCCAGGGTACAGTGAAGTGTTAATCTGGCCCTGCATACAATATAAATCAATAGGGACAAAGTTTGTTAGTTACCACCATTCTAAATAATGACAAAATTTAAATTTTGGGGTGAACTATCCTTTTAATGGTTATAATGAGAATTGTATTGGTTTTAAAGGAAACTGTAATGGTCTCTGTGAGTCTGTATTGGAATACAGTTGAATTTTATAGATAGGAAGTTATAGCAGAAGCCTCAAATTATTTCAACGAGGCCCAAATTGCATTACATTGCAAAAAACACATCTGGTTGAGGTTGAGACTGTTAAAAAAGTATGGTCGAGGAATGAATCATTTAGAAAAGCAGTGTTGCTGAAGACAATTGATAAACTTGATCCCATTATACTACAACTGACCTTGGATAGCATACATAGAAAGGGGTGCTTTTTTCAGGATGCATAATACTGAATTGGTTTGTTTTGGTTCTTTTGGTGTGGATTACACGCATAATGTAGATAGCTTGTCAGGAAGCCACGTGTATTAAGAATGCTAGATAAACCCACCTTGGGGGCATAACAAAATTGTTTGGATGCGTTCTTGCATTTAGTTGTAGATAGTAAGCTAATTAGAAAAAACATAAGTATGTTTAAAAGCCTAAACGGAGAGCTGAAGTTTGAAAAAGTTTTGGCATAGTTTTTATCCTGCGTTCTTGTTGTAACACTATGCTGATGTTTGGCGGGGAAAAAGCGATGGGAAACACTCTTCCAGTCTCTCTTTCTCCAGGGTTTCATTAAATATGAAAGAGTGCACGCTGCTGGCAAAAAATGTTTGCCTCGCCACACTTCTGTTCCTCCTTGAGTATGAGAAGCTCATAATGTAAGACAAATGAGAAATCCAAAGGAAATAATATACTGCAAATTAGAACTAGTATGCAGACGGAAAATATTACACTTCATAAAACACAAAATAATAACACATAGACGCTATTGGACTGCTGAGTGGTGCATGCAAATCTCAACGCTTCACTCAAGGGGTTTGCAATTTGCAAATCACTATTATATACATTATATATATACTATTGTGATCATCCTGGTTTTCTGTATGCTTGGATGGTCTTTAAAGGTTCACCTGGGTTTTCAAAAGGAAAAGATCAATGCATGGGATATACAAATAAATCATATACACTAGATGTCTGAATTTGCCCCAGTTACAAATAATGGTATGATTATTTATTTATAAGGGCATGATCATTAATTTCAAATGAATCAGACTGTCCTTGGTACAAAGGGCAACGCATTCAACTATCTTATTTGGGTATCTTAATATCTTAACCGACGAAACGTAAGGAGAACAAGATGAGTAAATATAGTTCATAATAATGTTTTCCTGGTGCATGTATTTCAAAGATCTCTAGAATATATAAAGAAGAGCTGTGTTGTGTTTTCAATTCATCCCCGACAATAAAACCAATGGGTTAAGGTGGTTGACCGGCCAAGCTGTTTTTTATATGCCAAAACATATCTTATCAGACCAGCCTTTGCATGGAAAGACTCCTGAAAGATATGTATCTGTATCGATCAGACTGTTTATTATTCATAGGAGCGTGTGATAAAATAGGTAACCAAAGTGGCTTCATTTCTACCTGAGTGATATCATCCTCACCTGTCGAGTCTCATCAGAGCATCCTCACTCCTTTAATCAAGCAGAGTGGCTATTTCCCTGTCATCTACGGCGAGGAAAATTACATATACAAGTGCCAGATAAGCAGCATTCTGAAATCCTGTCAGGGCAGGTTGCCCCTCAGCGTGGTTTTCATTTCCCACGCAGGTGGTCTGTGAATTTTAAAAGATGAATGCTTGTGGTTTTTTTTAAACGACTTTTGTCTTTTTGTTTCTTATTATCAAAGGAAGTGTTTTTCAATCGCTTTGCAGCTTTTTTTTATTTCAATTTGTAGGCAATCTTCATTGGTCCACTTCTGATTAAGAGGGGAGATGGTATCAGTCCGACTGTGAGAAGGCAATGCACCTGTCTGCATTGACATCAAGAGAAGTTCTATTATATATCAACACTCTGAGAAGGAAACATAAGGTATATTTTAGTAAAAGGTTTTTAAGTCAGATGGATCTAATATAGGCCGAAATTAGGGCGAAACAGTACTCAATAAAGCATTCAATATTAGGTATTAAAGAAATTATGTCATTATTTTGAGGTGCAATCAAATTGAAATACTAGATTATTATAAATGTTTATGATCATTATGAAGAAAAAATATATATTTGCCATGTCCTCTTATATTTTTAAGTCTCCTGAAGTTGCGATGGTTTTTACTTCCAGATTTTGATGCATTTCCGAGTGAAATTCTAATTTCTAATGAGAAAAACAGTGGGTGTTGCTTTCATCTCTTTCTGCGATTTGATTGGATGTTAGAAAACAGCTGTTTTATTTTGAAATGAAATGTCATCAGACTGAGAGTTGAAGGGGAGGAGTTAACGGATGCTCTGCCCAATCTGTCTTCAACATACGTCATTTAATATGGATATTCAAGTACATTTTCTAATTTTAAGTAAAGATTATGAGGGCACACGAGTTTTAAAGAAAGGATGACCCACATTGATAAACTATTTACAATAAATGCTGCAATATTTCATGAAAAAATAGGCATTGTAATTTTGAATTTCACTGGGACTTTAAATTATAAATCGATGTTCATTTATGCACCACTAAATACGTAAAATTCACAAAGAAAGTTTTACTGGGAATGCTTTGAATTTTTGAATGCTTTTTAGGTTTTACAAGACAAGAAGTGCAAGAACGAAAAGTTTGATTTGTATATTTCATCATGTAAATCATATGTCCATATCAGTCATAAATAATGGACTGCATTGCATTGCTCTGACAGGTTTTGGTGTTGTTTCACTTTAAAACCTTTGGAGAAAGAATGCTATATTTAAACTTCTTTATCTAGTAAGGACCCTTAACTTTAGCAAGATCATTAACTTAAATAAGGAACAACTTCTAAATCAATTTATAGAATCAAGATATATACTGTATTTTAACAAAGATTTGTGTGCAAATGTGTTTTCATATTATTCCTTAAAAACTCACATACACAAGTATGTCGATTTTTTATAAAGGAAATGTGCTATAGGAAAAAACGATTTAGGTCAGCCGATGTAGATGCACACACACATGTTGCTGCTGTGGCTGGATTAATTCATACATATTCATGTTTTATATGTGATCTCATGGTCTTGCCACGTGATTCCTCTTGGCACATCAAACAGTGGGGTGATGGCGATGAGAGCTTCTCTTCTGCTTAAATGCAAGTGCTGAGGCTTTACAATGCATTCCAATATAGTTCTGATGTCTCTCCAGAGATGTGGAGTCAGCATCTACAAAATCGGAAGCAAAAACAATTCAAGTAATATTTGAATTGAAAGCTAAAATAACGACCGTCAAACCCACAGTACATATTTGTTGGACCCAGAGGTCTATTGCACTGGAATAACAGACGCTCCTCTGATTTGATAAAAGTGGTCAAATTGGCCAAAAGACCTGATCTGGGTTTTAAGCAACGTCGATGATCTTTACCCCCATCAGCTGATGGCTGAAGTTGGCCATTATTTAGCACCTCTCCCCCGGGGTACTGAAGAAATTGCACAATTCATTTAAAGTCTTGGCCGAGGTGTCACGGTGTGTCCTGACATCAGCCCATTCATTTAATTCCGTCCACAAAGAAACATTACCTGCCTCTGACACGACTCTATTTTCAGTTTCACCGCCGTGAATTGATTATGGGTAGTTGATAAATGGACATCACGTTTTAGGGTAAGGTTTATAGTGTAGGAAGCAAATTTAGATGTACGAGTCACACACTACAGTGAATCATTTTCAGGGTTTCTTTATCATCAAGTCAGTAATGGTAAAGTATTGGATACAAAATAGCAGTTTAAACCAATATACACAGGAACAAGGTTATTTCAAAAGGTCATTTAATAACCTTTTATGACAAACATGCCCCTTAAAATCACTGCTAGAGAAAATGATACTTGTATTATACGTATCGTACATATCCTTCCAAAACATCAGATGTCCAAATTCACTGTTTTTCAGCTAATGGAAAAATACACTGTACTTTAAATGTTATGAAATACTGTGCTGTCAAAGTTGACATGCCCTTTTTAATCGTTTTTATCGGTTTGACATTTGCAAAACCTAGTGACAAACATAAAGGGTGAGTAATAATAATGATTTACGATACAAACTAAAAATCACGAAATACTGAGATACGAGGTTTCAGAAGAACTGCAGCGATATACACTATATGTGTGACAACTTGCCCCACTAAGTTTATTTTACACTAATATGAAGATCTTATTGGCTTTTTAAAGTTGACAAATGATTCGATGTGATATATATTTAATCAGGAGTTTTTTTAGCTATTGTGAGGTCACAAACGTAAATGCATAAATAATGAAAAAGATCTTGAAACTAGTGTTTGAAAGAGTTCTAGTGGATGGATGCTGTTCTTGCTTACCTTATCATGTAAACCCTTGAAACGTCCATGTAATGTGCTTTTCTCCCTCTCAATAGCGGGAACGGTGAAGTGTGTTTCAGGCTGAGCGTGACCCGAAAAGATCTGGGAAAATCAGTCACGTGGGCCCTGAGGTGATGCACTTGTTGACCGTACACAGAGGCGTTCGGCTGCCCTGGACACGTGCACGCTCCTGAACCACTGCGGGACATTTAAAACACTAGCAGAAAACTGAATGAGTAATCACCAGTCATGGTGGAATTATAAATAATAAATACAACAGCATACGATTTTCAAAGTGGAACATTCTTCAGCAGATGATGTGCAATGGGGCCTATTGACATCTAAAATGAGCCTCAAACTCATCTCCTGTGACAGTGTTAATAAACAAACAAACAAACAAACAAATAAAGCATAAAATATGTATTTTGTGTTAAAGATGACCAAAAGCAGAAATGGATGTTATAAAAAGGTCTCTATAATGAAATGCAGTCTAAGGTCTTTTTAAACTGCACTACCCTGCCAGCTAAGCCAAGCAGTTAAACTGCCACCCTAACAAGTGATTTGTACGAAACAGCTCAGCAGACGGCCATTAACGCTGTTCTTAAAATGAAATGAGCGATTGATTATGAAGACTGTTCTGTCTCAAAAAGTAAAAACAAACACTCAACCCGAAAGCAAAAGTTACGCACCTGCAGGTAGCGCAACAGACACTATTAAACCTGAACTGAGTTTTCCCCCTAAATCCCCAAAATACTGGACCTGTCAGTAGATCATTTTGTTACATTACTTATTTATACCTAATGTACATCTCTTTGTAGTGGAAGGAGTCTGCTGTTTATTCTTCCCATCATGCTTTGCATGTTGCACTATGTGTAAATGTAAATGTGTCCATCGACCAGACGATCATGATGAGCATGGTTTAAAGGGATAGTCCACCACAAAAACTCAACCTCACGTCTTTGCAAACCTGTATTTCCTTTCTTCTGCAGAATATTTTGAAGAACACCGGTAACCAAACAACATAGGCCCCCATTGACATCTTTTGTGTAGACACAAAACCACTGAGGCAAATCTTAAAATGTCTTCTTTTGTGTTTCACAGAAGAGTCCTATACAGGTTTTGACCCGACTGAGAGTTAATAAATAATAACATCAGCAAATGATGCAAAGTGTAAACGTGTTGTGGTGGTCTTCATCGCTATCGGTCCAGTCCATGTTGTTTTAAATGCTTCATCTTATCCTTTAATCTGTGCATTAAACACGAATACAGACTCTGTAAAGCTTGCAATTAAATTATTATTTGCACAAAGCCATGAAAAATTCCTATGGGATATAACATATTATCAGGCAAACTCATTTGAACGCTATTACACCAGCTATACCCTCAAAGAGAAATACAAGGACATAAACATTTCGCATACAAATACAGCCACTATTCTATAACACCTGCAGCCTCTATTTATAGCATTCTCAAGCAGATGTTCTGCCAATGGAAAATACACGAGATTGTTTCATTTAAAGATGAGCTTTGGATTATAGCCTCAGTAGGTATATTACACGGTTTTAGTCATTCCTCCCCCCACACATCTGCCCTCTTTCATCACGTGTTCGATTCTAAATCAATCCATTTTACTCTCAAATCATCTTATTATCCAGATGACGCGTAATGACGCAGACACTGCAAACCCAAATCACAAATGTAAATCCACTTTAATACCCAGACAATCCGCACCACTGCTGAACCAGATGTTTGCTGGTGTTCAGGCTGGATTTCGGGAATAATCACTGACAGTCTGAGCAATGATTCACTTCATATATACAGTTGTAGAGACTCTTGCTGTGAATGGATCGTGCTGTTTGATTCGGTTTGTATTGTACTGAGGCAAACAGATGTTAATGTATTGCATAAGATGATATAAGAAATGAAAAGGTAAAAATCACATTAGTTATTATTGTGTAATGTAATGTATGTAAATGAAGTTATAATTAATAGTGCAATAACACTTATGTACAATAATAATTATGTTTTTAATTCTGCATGGTGCAATAATTTAAAATAAGTTACAAACCATAACAGGAATGTCTCACATGCTCTAAGAACAGAAAAAAACATCAAATGAATAAAGCTGGAAATGATGATGTTTAAGATGACACCCAGTGGAACAAACTTCATTAAAGCTTCAAATGTAATCCGTGCGCTGACGTGAAGTTTACACTTTAGGAGACAAGCAATATATGAGCCTTTTTGGAAAAAGCTCCTTGTGGCAAATAATATCAAGATTTTGGACTCAGATGTGTCTGTTTCAATGAGTTACCTTGGTTTTATGGGTCAAAACAAACGGCACTGATAATAAAATTGTGTGGAAAGCATGTGATTGTATTTGAAATGAATCAAAAAGATAAAACAGTTTTTAAAGGAAAAGAGTAAAGAAATCCTTTCAACAACGATTCCTTGCATGTAAAATAAAAAAAAAACACAGAACTGAACATTTAAATAATCCTAACAGATGTCAAGATATCTTTTTTCTTGCCACGCATCACATTTCGTAGGGATTTTGTGCCATCTAGTGGTAATAAAAGTGTTTTGGTTTATAACAGGCTCAAATCAAAATGGACTATATTTGACTATTCAGACATTTTAATCAAATTAGATGAATATATAATTGTATCCATTTATAATGTCCATTTATTAAATCACAAAACATGAATATTGTCTTGAGTAGGCTAGCTCACTATGATAATGCATTGTGGGTTTTTCACACAGCTCGCTATTTGTTGCTCTTAAAAGCTCATTTAAAAAGAGCTCAAAAGGTTCTGGGTTCAAATGGACTCAGCATTATGCCCTACAGCACAGGTTTCTATAATAAGGCTGCTGTAGGTTGGCTTTGCCAAAGGTCTCTGCCAAATGAATAAGCTCCATTAGCAAAGTACTGTATGGAAATACGTATGAATCATATCACGCTTGGGAAACTTGGGTGCATTTATGCAAGGAGCCAAAAACTTTGCTTATCGCGTGACATATGACTTCTACACTTTTCTTTTTAAAAGCCTCATTATATCATATGATAGGCAAAGAGGTTTAAGCCTCATTAAACTCATTTGGATATTTGCTGCTGGTGCATGCCAGAGATTAAAGGATGGTTTTGTTCTTGGTCCAGAGGTCTCATATCTCTGACTATATTTAAGTATTGTATATTATGTTTAGTTTTTAATGATGGTCTATCTACTGTGCTAGGCTTTAATGGACTAGTTTTGATGCACTCATGTATTTTGTTGCTTATGTTGTTATAATTGCTTCCAATGTTTCCTCATCTGTAAGTCGCTTTGGATAAAAGCGTCTGCTAAATGACTAAATGTAAATGTAAATATATGAGACTGATCAAATGACACATTTTCAGTGCCAAATGATACCCTATAGGCAAGAAAAATAACAAATGGGATCTCAATTGTTTCTCATAGACAACATGGAGAAAAACACTAGATGTCAACTATTGCCTCGTCTTTTTTCTCCATTTCTTCTAACAAATTCTGAGAAAATAGTGAGGAAAGAAGTTAAGTCTCATGAGCTATGAAAGAGCAATCTCTGAGACAAAAAGATCTGTGCTTTGTGTATTTTTGACTAAAGCTTTAGATGATTTTGTGTGGAGATGTCAGGAGGACCTGCTGGCTTTTAATTTTACATACAAGAAACTTAAACAGAATCTGAATACAAAATGTGAGTTCCAAATGTAATCTCAGATGTGAAGTCCTACTGTGCCTGTAAAATCTCTTTCTGTGGCAGTCGCTCGATTTCTCACTGCAGGAACACAGCGTGTCATTTAAAGTGACCTGCAGATGAACTGGAGGCTCTTTGAAGGGAACGCGAGATGTTTGGCGAGTCAGAATTCTAGTCGTTGCTTTAATACGGCCCCCGTAGCCTACATCTTACGTAACGTTTGGTAAGAACCTGGGGTTACATCATCCTGAATCAGGTTCTGAAGTTAAACCTTAACGTCTTGTGAACGGAGTATGAATAATTCATGTTTTATTTAATTTTATATTTATGACTCATACTGGAGAGACAAAAATCACTATCAAAAACACCCTACAAGGGCCCATGACCGACTACGAATGAATGGAAATATGGAAACTGCATTTAATTTATCATTCATTTTCGGCCTATCTCCTACTTTGTATATTCCAATCGACCCTGCAATAGAAAAAATGTCATCTGCCAATGTTCATATGAGAAAATAATTGGTAGCCTTCATCTTTAAATTACATTTTGTGCAAAGTTGCATCTGGCAACATATTCTCATAAATATCTAAATTTGGTTAAACATGCAGTTTCCCTCAATATTTAAATTTATGAAACTTATGTATTTATTTCAGAATGTTATATAAAAATGATTAATGGGGCTTAGTAAATATCACAAAAATTATTTAACTGATTTTTTCAGAGGGACATATTAAAGAATGTATTAAAATCCAACATTCATTTGAAAATGTACATTTATTGTTTAAGTATTTAATTAACAAATGAAATATTTCATATTATTTTGGTTAATTCTAAGAGAAATATTAAAGTTACTCACATTTACAATTTTTATTAGTTACATTTACACAATTTAAACAGTATATTTCATTGATTTCACAGCTTAAAAATTTACTCTCGGATCTCTGACTGTAAATAGTTTCACGTAAAATGAAATGTTTTAGACTGTAGATTTTCCTGTGAAGAAAAATGCAATTGCTAAATGCATTTTTTACTTTAGAAGCAATTCATGCAGTGGCCACCAGGGGGAACACACTCACCACAAACTACTATTGTGTACAAAAACTGGTCAGGAGTAAAAAAAAAGTTGGATGCAATTTTGTTTCCAGCCATCTGAATATTTGCCATACATTTTCCAGTAAATGTAGAAAGAACACATAAAGTGCCATCTGATTAACAGTTGCTCTTTTTTCGCTTCTTTACAAATCAATAGAAGTTTTTTCAGAATGATCTGGAATTAAATCATATTAAATCAAGTTCGTAGACCATCCTAGGATTTGAAGCATTGTCAACAAACATTGACTTGTATTTATTCTAATCTACACACTTCTGTTTCTTTGTGAATTGTATCAATTAATTTACTTTGGACACATGTAGTCTCTATAGTTGTATTTACATAACATTCATTGTGCAAGAGTGTTACTATATATAACTACGAAAAAGCTTGACGTTACAAATAGTCACAACAAAGCGGTTTAATCCTGTTTGTTTATGCCTCACAGTTTCCCTGTCAAGTCATCTGTTTGTCGATGGCGTGGTGACATCATGGCTGGATTACTGTAGATCACTTACTACTCGACTGTAAGACTCTGTTATCCCACCGAAACACACACAGACCCCCGCTGCCTTCACTTTTCACATTCAACTCTTCTCACAGGTCCTCCACATCACTAAATCTGAAATGCAAGACATTGGTTCTGCCTCACGGGGGATCTGATGGATCTAACCCATCCTGCATATAAGCTATGATGAAGAACCCAGGCCCACACAGCGGTCTCGAATACATATTGGATACTTAGAGAGTCAAAGAATCACTTTTTATGATTTGCCCAAACTGTTTTTATTTATACTCATTCAGCCAAATTGTGTCTTTCATTTCTTTCAGTGTGCTGGAATATTCCTGTATGGTAATACAAAGCTAAATATTGTGAATAAATCCTAGTCCTTCCACAAACGGACACACTTCTGTTTCTAAATAAGTAATATTCTCATAGATATCTAAAAATGGTGACGTTTTGCCCAACAGAAAGCTCAAGGTTAAACGGTGTGCAGACTATTCAGAGTCAGTGTGAATAATCTTGTGTGACGCAAAAGATGCAGTAACATCTCGATGCTTGTGTCTGAGGAATTCGTCATCTTAAAATGGCAGCAAATACATTTGTCAGAGGGTCAAAACGGGAGCACAAAGTCATTTTATTTTCCTTTTTAATGCAGAGAAAGGAAGATTGAATGTTTAAGAGCTGTAATGGTTTTTAACAATTTGTGAAAACAGATGGAAACACTTCAGGCTTTCTTATAAAGAGACTCGACTTCAAAATATTATTTCTTTTCTCAATGAATACTTTTCAGCTCTGGAAGATGGAGAGGGCAGGATATTTAAGAATGGATAACAGTATTATAGTCAAGGCGAGTTTTTCAAAACGTAAAAATAACTAAATTGTGACATAACTATACTATGGTTTTATCGTATGCGCACGCCTGACCTGAAGTTAACTCTCATATTAATATGAATTTATATTAATATCTAACTGTATATTAACTGTATGAAAAGTTCAAACCAATTAGCCTATTCATTTTTTGCAGAGGTCTATCGGAAGTTAAGTTTGGGCTGCATAACATTTGTTTATTACGGTGCCGCTGAAATTGAAGATACATTTCTGTATTTTGAACAAATAAATGTAAATAAATAAATGAATAATATCGTAATAAATAAAAAATGTTTAGTTGATTTATCGATTGAGTTTTTCAATTAAATAATGATGACAATCTAATATTTCTTTGCTTGAATTTGCTTAACATTTACATGTAGTCATTTAGCAGACGCTTTCATCCAATGTGACTTACAGAGAGTTTCGGGAGCAATAAGTGATATATCACACAGGAGCAATAATATAACAGGTGCTCATACAAAGTTACAAAGCTTTAATAAAGACAGATTAACATACAACATAACAACGTTAAATCTGTAAAGATAAGAATGGAGGTCAGTCCCACTCTGCATGAGAAATCATCAGCTGTCTCTTGAAAGTCAAAGCTTCTCCACACACTTGTCTCATCTGAGCTCATTTTCAGCTGTCATGCCTGGGTGACGTCTCATCGCCTGCCATTTTCAAAGAATCTCAAAACATTTTTGATCTGTACAGTTTCATTTATTCATCAGTACTGCGGGACTAACTTCATAGAAGCAAAACATGGCTAGAAGAGAACATTTGAAGATTATTTTTCAAAGTATACTGATTGGGTGGTAATATCTGGGCTGAGAGTCACATATACTGTTCCCATCGCTTTCCATAAGATTGAAAGCTCTTAGATGCTCTCAGATTTACACCGCTGACTTTTTAAAACACAGCAAGCAGGTCCAGGTACTTTTTTCCTCGCTATGCTTGCTAGATTTGTCCATCATAGTAGAGGGAACACATCCTGACGATAAAATGTGACTGTCAGATAATGTTCCCTCATGTTTAAAAAAAACATAAAAAACTCTCCGTCTCTATCGCTCAGAAAAGATGAAAGCATGGAAGAAGAATGAATTTGGAGTACCACCTCTCACTATTTAAGTTTTCTTTCTCTTTTGACCGTCCACACTACCGATATTTCAAATCTCATCTGACGTACTTTCATTTTTTCTATTTTCCTCAATGAACAAGTTCATCACTTTCAAACCGGTCTAGATCTTATTAGGAAATTCTTCACGATTCAATTCTACAACACAACCACATCTAAAGTCAAATGATACGGTTTCAGATGAGTTTGGACAAGGGCAGGTTCAGCCTGGAAAGTTTTGAATCTGCGTAAAAAGGCTTTTGACATTGAAACGGTTTATGAGCGGGATAGATAGCAATTAGTTTCTTAGATACACTCGATTTAATCTTATAAATGGATTTAAAGTGAAAGAAATTAAATTACCCCAAACTCTAATGAAACTGAACTCTTTCTGCGCTTCTATATTCATTTAATATCCCGAAGAAACCTGTATATTGAAAATATGGCATTTTCTATAGTATTTTATGAGATGTCTCAGAGCAATGCGGTGTTAAGATGTCAGTCTAATGTACAGTGTTGATATTAATAGTGCACCTGTGTGCACCTGCGCATTATATCAGCGTTGCTCAGGGCAACAGCAATCAGCCAATCGCAAGGGCAAATATAAAGACGCAAAACACCTGCAAGTCATTAAAGATAATCAGAGAGAGTACAAGAGGTTACAGTGTATCAGAGAAATGAGACACAACTAATGCTTGTGTCTGGATGAGCAATGTATGAACTAGTATAGGTGCCGGTTTTAAAATGTAAATGTGTCTACGAGTTCATTTTCAAGACACAATGTCTTTTATATTGGAACATATATAAACACTTTTAGTAACTGGGCTGTCAAATCCAAAAGTTTGTGTTAACATAATATAAGTCTGTGTGCTGTGCATATTAATTTTGCATTCATAAAAACATACACATACAGTATATATTTAAAACAAATATAAAACATAAAGGTGAATACACTTTTATATGTAATTTCAATTATTGTTAAATATATATAAATACATGGACATATTTCCAAAACAAGTATATGTGTACGTCTTTATTGAACATCAGAGATGGCAAAAGTACACACATCCCTTACTTAAGTAGAAGTACAGATACTAATGTTTAAAAATACTCTGGTAAAAGTTGAAGTACTGACTTAATTTTTTACTCAAGTAAAAGTAAAAAAGTATGTGCTCTAAAATATACTTAAGTAAAAAGTAGCCATTACCTGCTTTAGCCTGTATCCATGAACAACTGCTATAGAGAACACAGGCAGACAAAAGTGAGTTACATTGTTAATTATACTGAAATGCAAACAAGAGTGAAAGTATCATTATAATTCACACCTCACCTAGTTTACCAGATTACAGATTAATAGGCATAGTGAAAATATTATAAATCATTACTGCTCAAATTGGCAACTTTCTAGATAATCCTATTCGCTGGCTTAAACAATTTGTGCTAAAGACTGAATATTAAAGTGTGTGCCAACAGCACGAACAGCACTAGCAACATCCCTTTAACAAAACTGAAAAAATTGGAGGGAAAAACTTTAAGTTTTAAGTTATTGTGTGTGTTTGCCGGTGAGTGTATATGTGTGTTTGCCGGTGAGTGTATATGTGTGTTCTTTTTCTGGTCAAAAAAGATGCGAAGTTTGAACAATGAACAACATCTAACTAACACACTAGCAAAATATGAATTCATGATAACATTACAGACTTAGCAAACATAGAAAATAGACTTTAATTACGGAAAACATTGACTTTGCTTATGACAAGAATTTTTAACACCGACAATTTCAAACATCTCCCGAATATATGGCCATGGGTGATAAGGAATGACTCACCTAAAAACCGATAAACCAACAGGCTTCTTGTTTGAAAACAGCGCGCATGACAAAAAATAATACAGATTAAAGTAACAAGTCTGGTTTGAAAATGTAAGAAGTAGAAAGTACAGATATTTGGTTAAATGTGTAAGAAGTGAAAAGTAAAAAGTTGTCGGAAAAATAAGTAGTGAAGTAAAGTACAGATACCAAAGAAATCTACTTAAGTACAGTAACGAAGTATTTGTACTTCGTTATTTACCATCTCTGTTGAACATGAATATGCGCATGTACACAGATGTGAACATAATATTTTATCTGGATGTGACAGCCCCACTTTATTCCTATATCCAACTGCAAACTCTTGTAATTATTACTTACATATTAAATGTGTTTTATTTTTCAAACAGAACAGCCAGAACTCTGTCCTCCAGCAGAGCAGACGTCTGTCTCGGTTAAAGATAATGACAAGAACTTAATTTCAGACAGCATGGTTATAATCTGCTGACTTTCTTGAACCGATGAACTCATTGTGAACCCAATTAAATGCCTTTTTTCCTGCCGGTGAGAGTTTAATCAGAAGATGTGAACACTTCAGTGTACTTGGCTTTGAGTGTGGTGCTCGGTAACAGTAGCCATTCATTTGCAGCACTTACGTGTGAGGTGCGAAACGTACATTACTAATAACTGTTAACGGTTATGAAATCTTCACACAAGACCTTAAACAGCACACCACCAAGTACAGACTTACCTCTGATCGTCTGGCAATGGAGTCGGCAACCGTTGCCGAAGGGAACTGATTTCAGACCGACTTCCATAACGTCTAAGGATCTAGAACAAATCCAAGGAAGCTATAGAGATAACCAAATAAACATTCAATGACTCCTTATTTCTCAGTTAACGTAGAATCAAGTTAACTATTTATATACAAACGTATGACTAATACATCAGAAAAAAAACATACAAATACCCACAAGCCCTGGATTCTTAAAAGGCATTATTAGGTTTATCTCATCCGTAAAAGCACAGCCAATTCTTGTCATGATAAAATTCACTATTGCATGCGTGGCCATGAACAGCTGACGCCCTCCACATATTTAAACTACACAATCAATACATTAATTTGTCTGTCTGTGAACGGAGTCTTAATATGACCCAATGATGCGTTAAAACCAAAATGGGAAATTGTTTATTCTCGCTTTCATTTTAAAAGCTCTGGGAAAATGGTAAACAAAGCTCAGTTAACAGAAATTCATTAGGAGCTTGTGGGGAATTGGTTGGGCTCCGTGCAGGCCTTTGTCCGGAAGATTACAGATTTGTTTTTCTATAACGTCAGAGCTGATGTGCATGCTGATCAGACCGGGTTGAAGCGCAGACGAGAGAACTTAAGCTTCGCTCGTACTGCAGAGATATTTTCATTCTCACTGTTTGAACTGCAGTGTACGATGCTGCATCTTATGTTTGTTTTGAAATGCTAACTTTAGTATAACATTTTATTACAAACGTCGGTGTGCACTGTTAAAGACATGAGCAGTTTCTCAGATTGTGCAGTTTGTTTAAGTCTGATCACGGTTTAAGCAAAAAAGTGGCAGACAGGCAACAAATCACATTGACCTCAATTGATAAAGGGACATAGATGCAATAGATTTACAAAACACAGAATATATCTTTCATTAGCACACTGGTTGAATTGAAACATAAATATTGCAAAAAAATTAGGATGCATTAAGCAAAGTGATCTAAGATATTAAAAAATATCATACAAAATAATTAAAATTAAGTAAGTTTATGCTTAAAACTAGCAAAAATATCAGACAATTTTTTATTATTTAAACTTTATTGAAGTTTCAAATGCATTCTTTAAAATGTACAGTAATTCACTTTAACTTGATTCAAACTTGATCATTTTTCCTAAACTGCTGGCATTAAGCTATTTTATAATTATTTGATCCAGTTGGACTCAATATCAAGGTCATTTTGGCTCTCGATTAAATCTTGACATTTGTTTCATTCTTAGACATTTGTACAAGCAAACACCAGGAACATATTCACAACAGTTTTGTTGAAAAACCCTGATCTGTGAAAAACGACAATGCACGTGCAAATATGTTGTTATCGTGTAATAGCTGTTTCTCAATATTCTCTGTTAATTCACACATCTCGCTTAAAGTTTACTTGTGATCTTTGAATAAGAAATTCCATATTTTCCTATATCGCAGATTTTCTGTTAATGAATCGTGTTCATACCTTCAACATGTACAAGTTATAAATTAGCCACTTCTGAAGTTGAGAGTATAATACCTTGATCAAAGGCACATCAATAGCAGTCAGCAGAGATGCTGGAAGCTGGTTTTCGGGCATGCTCTTCTCATTCATGGAGTGGTGCTCTTAGTGAGCTATCTGCTCTCCTGGACTATAATTCTTTAATGTGAACCTGCAGTGGTAGAGCCTCTGATCTGCTCTTTATGGGGCCTTCATGTTTCGATGTGAAGCCTTTCAGCCAGAGGCGTAGAGCAAATCTATTATGCCCCTGTGAACCATTAGACGAGACCCTGCCAGCAAATAGTGATACACGCATCTGCATTTTTACTGTCGGTGAAACAGTATCAATAATGGAGACGGAAATTGCTGTTTACTTAGAGTCTTACAGTTTCCTGTTATTTTTTTTGCAAAGTCACAGGTGAAATAAGTTTTGAATGTTCCATAAATTTCTGTCATTATAAAAAACGGATTGGCTAGAGCACATCTGGAAAGAACTTAAAAGCATAAAGATATTATGTGAAGAGCTCTTTGAATTTGTTTTTTAAGTTGTATTTTGGGCTTTTTTAGAAAGGACACCCTGCAAAATTGTGCACAATTTTAGTTTGATTTTTTCACATACTGTATGTCATGAAAACTGTCAACACAACGTCGAGAGACCGACTGAAATAAGAACTGTACAGTGAAAAAAGACTGCAAATATACAAGAAAAATGTGAAAAACCTAATTTTATATGAAAAGAACTGTACAGTGCTTTTTACGTGATGTTTCTGTTTATGAATCATGTTCATACCTTCAACATGTACAAGTTATAAATTAGCTACTTCTGAAGTTGAGAGTATAATACCTTGATCAAAGGCACATCAATAGCAGTCCGCCGCTGCCAGAAATTTTATTTTTTTGTTTTTTATCAGTGGGCTCTACGTGTTGGCTATGACAGAAACGCTTTTATTTTGACATGACCAATATCGCTCCATGCCATTCGCAACAATAAGCGTTACACATTATAACTCTAACATAAATAAAATAAAATAATAACCATAAAAACATTTTTAAAGTACATTCTAGAAACTGAAATCATCCATGATTCTCTGTATTCCAGTCATGGTTTGATTTACTTTGGATCGAGAAGTGTTCTTGGGGAAATCTGGAAAACAACTTTTGACATCTCATTGTAATTCATTTGCGACTTCTATAATGGTATGTCGCCTTCTGTACATCTGTTTGCTCGGCAGCTTTTCAAAGTCAGACGCAACCAGCTGTTACCTTCATCATCAGAGAAGCTTTGTCCACATGCTGCATCCATTCTAATCTGGACCGATCAGACCGTAATTAAAATGCAAGACTTTACCTCTCCCTGTCCACTAACCCAAAGCCCAACACCATCACCAAAAGCCCTCCTATCGGTTTGGCGGAGTCGATTGTTCATTCTCACGAGACAGAAGAGGCTTAAGAAAAGGTGCAACCATAATAGAAGATAATAAATAAGAAAACATAATAAATAAGAAGAAGCAACGTGGAATGTTATCCGTAAAAAGATTAATTAATAAAACATTTGACTTTGACCGAAATGTTGTAGACAAATATAAATTGTGTCTAAGGATGCGTTTGGAAAGGGTTTATAGTTTATAACGTTTTTTAATAGGTTTTGAAGAATTAACCCACCTGGAAGCCGAATACCATATTTAGCTGATGTTGATGTTTCATTTTGAAGTGAAGGTCATGTTCAGAACACTGCCTCCTATCAGATCACTGCAGAAATGAATGAATCCCACAGGTGTACAGTAAATGACGGCGAAGGGCATCTCAGAGAGGTATGTTTTATGTTTTTCAGTGCTGGGTGACATACTGATTCTCACCCCGTGTGCACACGACCAGATCAATAAGACATTAATATTGGGTCTCGTTTTCAATTGCACCTCTGTTTTCTCCTCTGTTATTTCCTTTTTAACTGCTGAAGGACACGTACACAGAGTTCGGAAATAGACTTCCATTGTTTTCATCCCATACTGATATTGCCTTTCGTCATTTACTCATCCCCATGTCATTTCAAACCTGTATGACTTTATTTCATCTGCAGAAAACAAAAGAAGATATTTTGAAGAATGTTGGTAACCAAACAACATCGGCCCCATTGACTTCCATTGTATGGGCATTTCTCAAAGTATCCTATTTTTTTTCATAGAAGAAAAAATCATATACAGGTTTTGAATGACACGAGTGTGAATAAAAGATGAGAGTTAAACTATCGGTTTTAACTAATCCTCATACGAAACGATGGTGAAATTAGAAGATTTGGAATCGGAAAATCTGAGATTATCAATTATACAAATTTGGAAATGAAACATCTGTCACCATGTGATGCGTGACACATGCTAGTGTTGTATTTAATATTCTTTTTTTCTACAAGAAATGTGCTTCAATCTAGGTCTTTGTTGAATGAGGGCAGCACTTATCAGGGCACATTAAAACTTCCATTCATCTGTTTCTATAGCTAGATCTGAAGTTATAACAAAACGAATCCATCATCTATCATGGCTATGAACGGTAACGTTATTTTATGTGGAACCACACTAGGAACTGATTTAAATCTCAGCTGGAATGAACCAGTGTGAAGCAAACTTTATAAAGTCGCAGCCTTTGTCACCTTTTCCAAACATTTCTTATGTTTATGAATCTTGTTATGTGTGTCGTGGCTGTAAATGAACGGAATAAATGAACAGCATGTGAAAAGTCAAACAAAGTACTTATAAAATGACTCAATCTTCATGAATAAGAAATGAACAGAATAAGAGTATAATATGGATGGAAATTGTGAGTTAAAATCTTAAAAAATACAATTTAATGCTCCTTGTTACAAATATGTGACTAAAACAGGATAATAAAAATACAAACAAGGAAAGAAGACTCATTTAATTTAGTTTGACACATTTAATGATTCATTTTAAAACATTAACATTTTACGAGTTACGTTGTAAACTCAAGAGCACAGTAATATAACACAATAGCAAACAGTACTACAAGAGAGTGATGAATGAGCCGATTAAATCCTTGAGTTCCTTGTGATCTTACAAGTTATAAAAGAAGGAAAAGAAGAAAGAAGAAAATACGAAATAAATATATTTCTCATAAACATAGACATATACATACATGAAGAGTGTCTCAGTATGCACACAGGAGCTTTTCATCTTTTATTCAGAGTCAGTCCACACCAATGAATAGTGAGTGGACTATAAGAACATGCTAACTGAACTGTCCCCTCCACTTCACCCTGAATTTACAGAAGTGGTCGGCGCTCAATTAAACAAGCTGACCTGTTCACGAACACATCAGCGCTGACCTGAACACTGTACAATAACTTCATGCCTGTGCTTTATGAAGCGAGGAAGCTTTGGAAGTGTTTACCTCCACACTCTCGAATCGATCTGCCTTAGATTGCCCTTATCATCACCTGAAATCATTCTCGTGGTAATATCCTCATGCCAGACCCTGGTTTGTTTTCACAGACAAATCACCTCACATCCGACTTACCACCGTGTGCCGTGCGGTGTGTTTGTGTGCAGTCATGCCTGTCAGTGGAATGAGATGGTCATATGGTGAAGGCTGTACGTTGTCAATGATGGATGCTTTCTATCGTACCAAGAGTCTTATTTTCACATAAGCCCCTACAGAGGTGAAACTGCAGGTCTGAGACGATGAGACACTCTAAAATCACCATGGGACCTGTTGGGAATGCTCTTAAAAAAGATGCTGCTGCCACAGCGATGTCATACTATAGATGCTATTTTTTTATTTTCTTAAGAAACCATACTTAACGCTTCTTATAGGAAGCATTTCTTTCTAACGTTTTAACAGTCCAAATCAATTTTTTTTGTGAAGCAGATGGATGTTACATGGACGTCTTCCCAATGCGGTCTGGTCAACCACATCTCTCAGAACCTTCAATAAACTACTTAAAACAGACAAATGGCGAAAACTTGACAGACAAATGAAAAAAAAAACGTACACTATCCCTCTTCTCTCAACAGGTAGTGGTCTAGCTTTTGTTGAAACTAGTAACTTTGTATTAGCACCTATTGTACTATCGCTCTTTGTATGACATATCGCTTGTTGCTCCCCGAACTCTTTGTAAGTCGCTTTGGATAAAAGCGTCTGCTAAATGACTACATGTACAGGTTCTTTAAAGGAATAGTTCACCTGGAAAATTATTATTCTTTACAAGTCAGTGGGGACCAACAGTTTTTGGTTGAAAACGATTTTTAAAATATCTTGCATTTGCAGAAGAAAGAAAATCACACAGGTTTACACAAATGACAACAGGGTGAGTAAAATAATAAAAAATCTTTCTGAAGGTGCACTATTCCTTTAAGGAATCATTTAGTCAAAAAATTGCTTTTCCATGACATCATAAAGCATCAGTAAATGACCATGCATCATCTATTTGCCAACTTTAAGGGTCTTATACCTAAAAGAAGCGTCAGAAACTTTTGTGACGACTTGGCCTGTCTGAATGCGAAATAATGTGTGTTTCAGACAGTCCTGACACACAGACTAGCTGCTCTGCTATAATTGTCTTGGTGGCAGTCGAAAGCGCCATTATTTCCATTTATCAGCCTGACACTATAATGCCAATAAAAGAACATTAGTGTAAATCCAGTGACAGGTGAACTCCAGCGTAAAGTACCTTCATAGATACTAAACTTTCTTCAGCTCTCAGCTGAGAACAAGTCTCATATATAGCCATCATTACATCAGAGTTAAGTCCCTCTCGCGGCGTAAGCTCAGCTCAGAAAGTAATACTGAATTTCACAGTTTCATAAATGAAACTGTCCATAGGAGAAAAATACAGTTTTATGTATACGTGGATCTGAGATAATATCTCAGTAACACCGACATGCCATATTGGGGTCTAGTCACAAATGACACTTCTCAAAACAGAAATGATGTAATGAAAAAAGGAAGGGTCTATCCTGAAGGGACTCCTGTCTGGATGTTTAAATTGCTCGAAAATATATGGAAGTTAAAGTATAAATAACATTGGATTGCTTGTCAGGAGTCTGGCACAGGTAAGAAATTACCTTAAAATAGCAGTTTGACATCACTTTCACACAATGTAACAGCGAGATTTTCTGAGACATACTCACAGGCTTCAATTAGCAACTTTGTTTTAATGCGACGCCTTCAAGAACTGAATAACAGATTGTTCAAGAGGTGTTTCTGTGAATAGATGCGAGAAAAAATGGTGTAAAAAGGATCTCTAAAAAAACTGCACACTTTTACCTTAAAACGGCTTATTTTGTGTATCGCTCATTTCTAAGTCGCTTTGGATAAAAGCGTCCGCTAAATGACTAAATGTAAGTGTTCATGTGAGGATGTGTTTTGAACAGGCACTTTAAAACAGCTTTTGACCAACAAAAGTGGTGTACCCTTAGCATGATTCAAAGTTATTTTAATAAGTATACTGTACTTAAGTCAAGTTCATGTATAATTTCATAGTATACTGTACTTGTACAGTACATACACTATTTCAGTGTTACTATATTGACCCACTTGTTGTTTATTACTTTTAAGTGTTTGAGTACACAATGTGTTTTCATTTGTATTGCAACTGAAAATTAGTTTAATTTGTTTTTGTTAATAAAAGTACTAGTTTAATAGTTTTATACTGCAAGTATGCTTTTAAGCTTTCTTTAAGTAAACTTAACATAATACTTGTTGTTTAATATTTATTTTATACTAATATATATATACAGTATAGATATGTACGTATATATATATATATAATTTTACAATGTTTAGGTATACAGTTTTATACTTGGATAAACCTTTCAGTAGATTAAAAGTAAATCCATATCATCATATGTTTCCTAAAAAAATTGCTTTCAGTTCCACACAATTTATTTACGCTCCAAACAGGATATATTAACTATATAATTTATTTATATTTAGTTATTTTAAAGCAACAGTATACCTGATTAAACTTCTTGTGTTTAAGGTAGAATCACTGTAAGTAAAGGAGAATCTAGCATCATTGAACCAGAAAACAGTGCGACTTAACATCAGCATTGAATTTTCCTTCTTTAATCGACCCATTGACTCGACATGATTGAAAAAGGTTATGTTAAATCAATGGGGTGAGGCCGAGTCTTCTTTCTATCACATTATCATCACAGGGTTTCATTTGTAATACAGTTCGGCCATGAAACATTTATCACATTCGGTTTCATAGGCACATCATACGATACGGCTCTTATCTCCATCAGTATCTCTCACCGTGGCTCACAGACATCGCTGAAGGAATCAACACGAGGCATGTTATTGCATGTTTAGATCGAATGCACCCTCAAAACCAAAGTGCATTGTGGGTAGCTGAATTCAGAAAGCATCCTCAATTAAAGCTGAAGTTGTCTGATAAACACGTACGTATATGCAAGGGAGGCATAAACCACTTATAATCCCAGTTTAATTACTTTGCTATCACTGCAGGTGTCTATTAGAGGCTATCTGAGTCCAAACAAAATCTCAATTAATGAGACCTTCGTGTATCATTAGCCTGCATGATGTCTTCTGGTGCGCACGGGGAAGAAAGACAACGTGTTGGCTCTCAAAGTATCTGTATGTGGATATGAGTACGGCAGGGTTCTCTGCGTGCTTGTTTAATGGATTGTCTTGTTTGGATTTTTCGGACGGCTGGAAGTATTGAAAGGCAATGGACTGTCTGTGTGCGGAGAGGAAAGCAAATATGCAGACAGGAAAATATTCGGCCTTAAAAACAAAACAAACTATGAATGGCTGCTTGACCCGTCGGTTAGATGAACTTCCTGTCAAAGTGGGCGGTTCTTGGCCAGAATCAGATGGACAGTGAGAAGCACCAGATTCCACCGGCTTCACTGATGCACTTCAAAGAACAGAGTAATGTAATGCTGCTTGACACGTTGAGGGGAGAGAAACAGACCAACTTGGATTAGTAGCGACATGCCCCAAACAGGTTTTTATTTCAACCAGAAATATGAATTAAAAGGGTGATGCACAAAAGAAAAGCGCCCAGGGCTGCTTAAAGCTACGAGGGTGCCGAGAACATGAACCGTGCTGTGTCGTCATAAATCAGTGAGATGAGTTTCTGTAAGTGCAGGAATGTGCTATCTGTAAGGTTTTATATTCGGGTCGGTGTAAGTGGCTAGCGACACTGTTCAGAGGCCAGGTTTGATCTGAGCCTTGTCATGTGACTAACTTAAAGGCAAAAGGTCAAATATTGATCAATTTATGTTCAGTTTCTTGCAAAAACATATTATTTAGTCACTTGATATTTAAGCCTTGTATGGTGGTCATGTTTTTGCAATAATTTGCGAGATTTTGTGCACCCAGGTAAAATGCGAGTGAAAATGTATATAGATAAATAGAATATTATTAACCATAATTTTTTTTATATATTCTATAAATGTATTTATTTTCATTTTACTTATTTATTTGTATTTATTAATATGAATTTCTTTAAAATAACTTTACAATTATCATTCAATGTTATTTAATATCATTAAATAACAAATATTTATTTTTATTTTATTTTAATTATTTGGTTTATTTGAGTGATTATCCCTTATTTCTTTCAAATAAATGTACAAATATTATTGAAAATGATTGAGTATTATTAAAGAGTATTTTAATTTATTCCTATTTTAATTATTCACTTTAATATCCATTTCTTTAAAGATCCGGTAACACACAGAGTTTCAGCCAATCTCATATTAACCTTGAGTACCTATATAGTAGTATTGCATATGTAGTATCTTCGAAGTGTGTTTCGTTTGATCAAATTTAGAAAACGATTATTTCCGGAAAAAGACGAGCTGCCGGGCACGCAGGGGCGGAACTACAGCACGAGCACACAATACATCATCGCATCAATCCTTTTGTATGTTTTAAATCATTCACGTACACGCCATTTGCCAAAACAACACAGAAATTTGACTTAGTTTGACTGAAGAAGTTCACGTCTGTCATCTTTTTGCACTGGGACCGCCCCATCTCTCCAAATCCAGCTTTATAATCCACCATCACTGAAATTCTGTGAACAAACAAACGCACAACTTCTCTCACTGTCGCAAGAGTAACAAGCTGCGGCCTACAGGGCCACAACGCAGCCAATCTTGACACAGCGCAGACAATCTTGATAAGCGGGTCTTCCCATCGCTTGTTGGTTTGTGCGTGGGCAGGCTATTTCTTTCGTGTGCTGTCAAGCACAGAACTACTACGTCATACGTCCAACTCGGTTTTCAACAAGTAGACCATGTTAAGCATGAGAAGCCAGCACGTTTACCAGTGTAAAGAAGTCAGAATGCATTAAATAGCATGTTACCCGATCTTTAACAGAACTTTACAAACATTATTGAATATTATTAGACAAAAATATTTCAATTTTCTTTATTTTTATTTTATTACTTATTTTCATTGTTTTATTTCAAAAGAACTTTACAAATTTACTTTATTTCAATTACTAGCAACACAGACAATATATATGGGTTAAATTTGCCTTTTACCTCATGTGAAATCACATTTATGAAAAGTGAAGAAACATGATACAAAATACATTTTAAATAAATATAAATGCATATTGTTGAAAAAACAATGTATTGTGTCCTTATTATAAACATTCATAATAGGTCCTAGAGACCCAAACCCAGCACAAGTGTTAAAACGTTTAAGGAACAGATTCATCCAGGTACAACTGACCTCTCGGGTGAACTCATCACACACAGGTAACAATGTTTCTTACATGGTTTCATCATATGACCGATAACCACTGGAAACAGGAGAAACTTGCATCGCACTACCTGACCTTTATGGTATTATATACTGTTCACCATGTCCAGGCCCTAAATGTCACCCTTGTATATTTCAATCTCGAGCAAATCTATGCAATCTCAGCCCGTCATATCATGACAATAAATCTTGTAACCGAATCTGGGAAAGACACATCGTCTTGTCCTACTTCCTTTAGCATCTTAAGAAATCCAATGGGAATTGATGAACATTGACGGTATTGTGTGTAATATGGGTATTTCTTAAACCTCTGGCACATTTACATCCTTCATAAAACAAACAAAACACATTTTTATACAAATTTAACTTCTTGCATGTGTGCATTTGATCTTTTTTTATCTTTTCAAATAATGGTTATGTTTAGATGATATTGGTTAAACCTCATCCAGAAAGGCACATGAAAGTTCATATATAAAATTATGATTATCTAAACCAAAAGGAAATAAACAATCTTCACATTCTTTTGTTATTAAGATGTGAAATGGGGTGAACATGTCAATACAAAATAAAGTCAGAGAAGCAATGTGCATTATAAAAGAGTTTATCTTCTAAACGTGCCCACGGTTGAGAAAATATCTGTGCACATATTCATGTGTTCAGTTCAGACTTCATGTAAATCAATTAACAGAAGACAGAAGCCTGATGTCACGCTGGTGGATGAAATGTTCATGCAAAGATGCCCATGGCCTGTAGAAGCGCTTCTCAAAATGAGTTCCATTAAAACATTTAAATAGGTTTTCAGCAGGCTCAGAGGACGCCCAATGAAGCCTGTTCCCAGATTTTACATTAAACAGGTAGTTTCGCAAGAGCTACGAAAACAAAAGAGGTAAACAATGAGCTGTTTAGACCCATTACGCCCCGCGAGAACACGGGTGACAGATGCCATGAGGGAGTATGCAGAGAAACACGTCGGATGTGCTTTATCTCAAACTCTCCTGTGGTCTCTAACACATTCAGTGGTTCAGGCAGACTTGTTTTTGAGCTGACCGGTTTGAGGGTCTGTCGAGGGCTACATCTGATGGGTAACCGGGCAGCTGAGCTCTACTTCTGAACTGTGTTATCATTTGAGATTGTGGGTTTGGCCTTCGATGGCACGAATTAAATTTAACTTGATACGCTCTCTGTTCCCCCATGTTTCCCCTTCCACTACACCTCCCATGATCCCATCATGCTCATGCTCCCTCACGTGTTCCTTGTCTTCAATCAACCACACCTGCCAGCCATCACATCATTACCCGGTCACTATGGCCGTTTCTCAATACCCTGTTCACGATATCAAGGATGCATCCAATGCAGCATTGCTAGCGTACGGAATCCGCTTGAAGTCCCAGAAGTCACTGCGGCACGTCCATCCACGTTTGTTCTTCTGAGGCCGTCTCCGCGAGAACACAAGTCCATGCTTTGCCTTGGAATTGCCAGATCACCAGAACGGTGCGCGTTTCATTGATTTTAATTCGAGCGAGAGTGCATTCGCAGTTTATAATACAGACGCGGTGTGGTGTCGTTTGCCTGTCGAAAATAGGGCTTTACATCTGTAATAACTTACAACAGCTTTAAGCGTCGATCCAAGTTCAGAAATGTATGAAAAGGCACTTTATTTATACGCCACTCCCTTCACATGCACTCTGAATTCATCGGGAGAGAGAGAGAGACTTGCGCTTATTCTGAAATTTCAGTCTGAAAGGCAAACATACTTTTATGATATACCTGCTTCTTAAGATGATATAGAGCAGGGCTCTTCAATAGGCGGCCCGCGGGCCACATCCGGCCCGCAAATGATTTTTTTTGGCCCGCTTGATGCACTAAAAGTGTATTCAGTTTCATTTGGGTTGGCATGACATCACCCCACGAAAACACACGAAGCACTCTGATCTCACATAGCTCTCGCGGTACTCCATCAGCCAATCACAATGCTGGCGCGAAAATGCAAACGGCGTAGGTTCATTGACAGCTAGTGACAAGGGTTGACAGCGAAATCATGGCGATTGTAAAAAAGAGAAAGGTAGACACAGAATATTTAAAAGCGAATGGACTTAACAGTTTTGTTTTATTTTGCCTGACCACCACAATGCAAAGCCAACGTGTTTATTATGCACAAGACCGTGGCGGTCTGCAAGAATGATAACTTGAAACGCCATTTCGGGGCATTGCGCAGAAATTTCAAATGCAGTTATCCGGAACATTCTGAAAGCCTGTAACCGCAGCATTCTTACGTGTGGCTTGGAACCTGGCAAAGGCCAAAAAACCGTTCACTGACGCCGAATTAATTAAAACCTGTGCAACTGACATGGTGGATAAACTTCTAAATCACGACGCGAAAATAAAGAAAATGGTAACGGAGCAGGTTCCATTATCTGATTGCACAGCAACAAGAAGAGTGGAGCCATTGGCGGGTGAGTGCCTGTCTAATCTGTTATAAGACATAAAGAAAGCAGAAGCCATATCACTCGCAATAGACTCGTCTCGCGAACTAACAGACATTGCACAGCGGTGTTTGTCCGATTTTTTTTATGGGAAGGATTTCCGCGAAGAGCTGCTTTGTTTGCTGCCGATGCATGGCCGCACAACCGGTGAAATACTTTTTAACGAACTAACGGAGTTCTTTAAAAATAATGAATTAGATTTGAGCAAAGTTGTTTCTGTCGTTACTGACGGGGCTCCCTCAATGGTTGGACATCAAAAAGGCCTGATAAGCACTAGCTTCATAAATCGGTGTTGAAAAATGAAAGAGACGATGGATGCAGTCACGAGGCTGGTAAACTTTATTCGCGAGAGCTCGAGTCTGCCACATCGTCGTTTCCGAGCTCGTCGTGTGCTGAAGAGAGTTTGTGAATATAATGTTACTGTTTTATCAAAACTGAGGAAATAGAACTAATAAAAAACATATTTATATTGTGATTTTTTTAAAACAAATAAACAACTGTAAAAAATAATAATAATAATAATAATGACAATAATAATAATAATAGCAGAACAAACATTGTAGTTATCCAATTATAGTCGGTGGCCCTTGACTTGCTATTGTTAGTAGAATTTGGCCCTTGGTGAAAACTAATTGAGGAACCATGATATAGAGGTAATGGCTGCCGAATGTTGGAACCGTCGCGCCCCACCTGCGGTACCTCTGCGCACCCCCCCCCGGTTGAGAACCACTGCGATTGTATAATAGTATAAAGTACAGTTAAACAATATAATTTATCTTAATAGTCGATCTCATTTTTATAAGGACGTACATACACAACAGTTTGAAGTTCTTAAAAGGGGAGCATGCACCGATGAATCATGTCCAACCTAGTAAAACGGTAAATATAGTTTTGAAACCTTAAGCAACTAAAGCAAAGAGTATGCTACACACAAACTTAGGACTATCCCTATGGAGGTCGTCCACAAAATTGATGTCTCTCACTACCTAATTCCCAATAACATTGATCCCTCACAAAAATTCCTTCCTTTTCGGATTCAAAACCAATAAGTTAAACAAAACAACAAGTGGATCATCGATAGGTTTAAATTGCTGACCTGTCAGCGCGGACGCATCTATATTTACGCGTGAACAGAAGCGATCTAGTTTTAATGAATGTATCATCTGCCTTTAAGATTGAAGGATTACAGTGCCAGACTCAACACTTCTCAGCGCTCAGTCAGTTCAGGCCTTTCGCCAACTGCCTTGTGTTTCCCAATGTCTAATTTTAGACAGACTGACATTGGACAGCCTTATCTTTATAAATATTCATCGTTCATGATTGCATAATGAGTATAATTAATCATAATTAATAATTACGATTAGCATAATCGTTGGATCGGTCTACGCAATAAATAATCATGAGACGATTTCTGGCCTACTGTTATTTAATTGAAAATAAATGTCATCAGTTTAATATAAAAACGTAAAGAGAGTTAATTTAATGAAACACTTCAGTAAATTAGTGCCGTTCATATTTACTGTAAAAAATATTACTGACTTGAAGGGAATTGCATTGGATTTGTGGCTAATTGTCTGCAATAAAAATTTAAGAAATGCTAAATCTATAATAATCAATAACAAAGAAATAACTAAAGGATATTAAACAATAATGAAAATATTGATATAGTGTGCATAATAACTGGTCGAGGATTTAGGGATGAGTGTATCAATATTAAAAATGAAACATTAAATTAAAAGTTAATGATCTTTCGCAATAACAACACTTATGTAATATATTTAGTGAGTTTCTACATATCTCTCTAACCACAGCATATGTAATGATCTTTTTAAAGTGTGATTCCAGAGAATACAAAGACTAACTGGGTCGGATTGGGAAGCGTTAGACAGCAATATGATAATATACTTATCCATCTCGACTCTGCAACGTCTCCCCTAGATCATAAATCTCTGAATCACAGTCTGTTTTGAAATACATTGTACAGCAGGAAAGGCAAACTGTTTGTTGATTACGGTGTAATTCAATTTCCGAGTCAACATACCAAAGGTTTCACTGTGTCTGACAAGATAATATTTTCAGTTTTTGTATTTGTACATCGTGGTGTACTGGAGCTCAACAAGGAGAAATGCATAACTTTGTTATTTTGTATTCCAGTTTTTTTCTGGTGCAATATAAATGTAGAGCTAGGGAAAAGCAATCGTACATCCCCAAACCTGGCATATCAGATACCCATGCGGTCGATGTGGTTGTTGGCATCCGTCTTGTTATGATGAATGTTGGCATTTCCAAGCTGGCATCTGGTTCTTCTCACAAGACCTCACAGAGAACCAACACAGAGATTGACATGTGTCAAGACAGGAGGCCAAATCTCACATCTTCCAGGACAGCATCACGAGAAGAGAGAAGAAATAATAAGAACCAATTCAGGGAAGGAAAAACAAAACAGCACAACTGGACAACAGCAACTCTGATACAGCCAGAGCTGAAAGCCAGTAGTCCTGCCATCTGTTCTGGTGTATATTGGTCACTTTAATCCCATGTCCAGATATGACAGTCCATGCAGCATTCAAGACATTAAAGCAGTTCGGTCCCGCAGATCAGGACTCATTCCAGACTTCGTAGGTTCAAACCGTTCGAGATGTGTATTGATTTTCAGCCTGCTTCATTTCAAACTCCTTCCTGCCACATTTAGAAGCAGATTTATGTCAGAATTCATTTGGCTTGATTTGACTTGTCAATCAAACGTGCCGTCATACTGTCATACTGAGGAGTTAACACTGTCACATCGCACCAGACACTTCATTTAATTATTTGATTGAGTTGGACTCGGTTATTCGCTTTCAACATCTAAGCTGAGGTTGTTTACACTTACACTGGATTTATTGTACTTGCGTGTAAAGCTGAAATTCTTAACTTTTGTAGGTTTAAAATAAACAAAATGCATTTCTTGAGCACATACCTAAAAGGTTTTGACCTCAAAAATGTCTTCTAAACCTGATTCACAAAGGTCAGCTCGAAATAGTGATATAAAAGTTGCACTGTCATTTGACTTTACCCATGTAAAGGTAAACAAAGAAAACTGCAGTTTTATGTTTCAAACAAGAATTCTTAAACAACTCTTATATCAAGAAGATTTAGTTGACAGGAAAAGATATAAGAGTATAGAAGATATTTGGTCTTGTTTTATGAGAATTAATTACTTAACTAATACAAGGATTAAGTTGGTTTATGTTTAATACAAGGGAAACAATCTGGCAACAGGGGAAAAAATGAACCTTATGTAAACATAATTTTACATTTTTCTTAGATATCCAATTCAAGTTTTTCTATGCTTGTTTTACACAAGCTCAATTCTTATGTTTTCTTTCATAGATTAAATATCTGAGGGCACTTTCCTCATCAAGTAAATGTTGATATAAGAGTTTTAAGATAGAAAACAAGACAAATGTGCTTATTAAGAAATGTATTGTTTGCATTTCAGTATGTATATCATCTTTAGACCACTTTCAAGATGTAAACATTTGGTCCAGAAGCTCCGGTTCCCATTTACTGTGTATTCTACTAATTTGCATTCACCTAATTTGAAGCCTTTTCCATCAACACATTTTGGCAAGAAAAAGGTGGACTAAGCACCCTCTGATTTCCCAGATGGAACAGTAGACACTCACACACGGATCACGGAGCCTTGTAACAACAACATTCCCTTAAAGGATCAGATAACCAATCTTATCTTCAAGATGACTGTGATACAATCTCTCATCAAGGCCCTGAAATCAGATGCGCCTCTAATGAATCCCAAGTCGAGTCCAGATAGATCTATGAAATGGATTGACTCTAGGTGTGCTCCACAGTCACAAACAGTGATGTCAGAAAACCAATTAACCAATGAATTGATGTATTTGTTGCTCTGCTCGTTCGTGCATGAGCTCCAATGAATCGAGAAAGAAAAGTTTTGCGTTTGGGCCGACATGAAAATGAAACCAATGCGCAGCCTTGTGAAGTTTAAATAATCTTGCGTCAGAAAATATGTGCGCTGTGGAGTTTTATGTCATTGGCTTCATACCTAGAGGTGACAACGTGCACGATATAGCTGACGTCTAGACTTGTGTTGGCGGATTATCTTGCATTAATGTCTTTGACAGAGTTTGAAAGTTTATGTCTATCTGAAAATTATACCATCTCGTTTTCGAGGAGGTCCTAATATTCCATGTTACACAATTATAACATAAAGACAAAAACATAATGGAATTACAATTAACAATACATCAAACAAACAAATAAACGAACATCAAGACAAACAAAAATTTAAAATATTACCCCACCCAAATGATCTAAATAAATACACAGCAAAATCTACTAGACAGAAAAACACAATTATAAATACACATCACATACCGGTGTAAATAAATAAACAACATTAAAAACAAAAAATCACAGAAATGACAAAATTAACAATAATAACAGTGACAGTTTTAATTTTAACATGTATAGTTCACCTTTAGAAAACATGCTTAAGATTGTTTAAACAAAACCGACTGATATCTGCAAATAAATTATTCCAATCTATAGGATCTCTCACAACAGTATAGAGTTTCTTTACCTCTTTGGTCTTCTTACTGGGTAGCTTGGTAGTAAAAAGCTGTTTTGGAAGAAAATCTACTTTATAATAAAGGTAATACAGAAAAAAACTTAATTTAAATGCTGTATGAACTTGTGTATCTACTGTACATAACTTACAGTTCTTTTACCAGTAAGTTTACGGAGACAGTTTTCAGCCCAAGCCCAAGATTATTATAAAAAAATAGATTTTAACTTATTTTTATCTTACTATTAGGTTATGCATATAGCCTACCGATGTCATAAACGAACATCTTTGTTTCAAAGTTGGGATCTCTCATAGCAAGAAATAGGAATATATTGAAACCTTTTTGCATAATGAATTCTTTATTGAATTCTAGATAAAATAAAGCATTATTGTACCCCGAGGGGAGGATTTGTTGCAACTATAATATAAAAATGTTTCGTCAACCAGAGACACATTTGTATCCCTGGGTCTTATTTTTTTATTAAAACTAACAGCATATTAAAAAGGTACAAAAGAGTAAATACATGACATGTTATCAAATGAACGCTAATGATGAAATTGATGATCTGTGGACACAAACTAAATGTGATTTGGATGTAACCAAAGACTTTGTTCATCTAGGACAAAAATTATTTTACTTTAGTTGAATAAACACCCATAAACAATTTAACAAATTGTGCTTTATACAGCTAAAATTGTCCAGGTTTATTTAGTAGCTGACCTTTCATGCTGCATGTAGTTATATCTAAGTATTTTCACACGGTGCCAAAAAATAGAGGCATTCTCGAGTCCATTGTATACATATTCCAAAGCCTTATCTCACTGTCCACACGAGTTGTTTCTTCCCAAATAAAAGCATTCACTTAAGAACCTGTCAGACGTAAAAGCTCTGCACCTGTGACCTCCTGGATTGTTTCCCCTAAATACCATGTTTGGACACATCTGAGAACTGTAATAAGAGCTCTGTTGCATAATGTAGCTCAGAGCACATCACGGCAGATATACAGAGCTGCACATTAACATCTGCAGAAATGGAGCTGTTTGCTTGGCTTCAAATGATAAAGGTTCGTGTGTAAAGAGGATATTCCTGCAGCTTTGTGAGTGTGAGGCCATATGAGGAGGAGGAGAAATATAAATATCCAACATTCAATACATCGTCTAACTTGAAGTAAAAATGCAGCTAGAAAAACCCTTCAAAAGTTTGATTCAATATCGAAAGATTGATGGCTGTTTTGTTTAATAATAAGTGTTTTTATAGCAACTTCCGAATCAAAATTTTTCACAAGTATAAAAAATACTTCTTGCTTTCCACTTGACAATTACTTTTTTGAAGGCTGACAAAACAATCATAGACTGCTCACAATGTTCCTGTCGGGAATTGCACTTGACATTTGTGGAAAGCAATACAAAATACACCATTCTGCTATAAAATAGCGACACTACTATTGAGCCTTTCTATAAAAAAGGGAAATACATAAAAATACCATAATTTGGGCCAATTAACAGCATGAACAAATAAACAGAGCAAAAAGCTCAGAGTGTTTAACTAAAACAATTATCTCATAATAAACTTACCACAGCAAAACCTTGGAGTGTTCCTAAACGGGTCTTCGAGGTTCAAGTATTCGACTTTAATAGCAGACATTCGACAGCATGTCTAATTGCAGTCTCCTCTCCTGCCACTTGACTTTCGTCTACTTTCGTCTGAGGTGATAGTAATTACTGTGACTACTCGCCTCAGGCTCACTTCCCACGTGAGACACTAACAGGTGTGCAATCGCTAACATCCTCAACAATGCTTTTACCGCCTGGTGCTCGAGAGGAAATTAAAGACGTTATCTCCATGTTCCCCACATTAGTGTAGAATAGCCACGGGAGAAGAGATGTCAGTGGACAACGATGGACTGGGGATGGAGTTGATGTCTAAATGTTCAACTCAATAGAGGAAAAACTAAGATAATGCCATCATTTACTAATTTGGCAACCTCTGAAAAGACAACCTGAAATAAAAAAACAAACAAATAACCAAAAAAAGTAAAAAAAAAAAAATTCCCCTCCTCGACGTGCCACTCAGTGGTAAACTGCTACTCCGCAGATTTTCTTAGAACATCAACACCTGCACATCAGTTTCACGTCCTGCCCAAATGTACATCGCCCCCAAGAGCATAATCACACTCCATACCATTACCCTTCCCTATGAAGTTTCTCCTAAATGCCCCTTGGGGTAAAATTTAGTTACAAAACACTCATCCGAATGACACATGCTAATGTGACGAATTGATATTATCTCTACTTATGCACTTTGCGAAAGCAGCGGATGCCAATTGATTTCTTAACCGTATGTTTCCACAAAATAAGAGATGACAAAGGTGCAGTCTATTACTTATTTAATCATTATATAATGTGTTTGGTTAATCAGACGAGTGGACGTGTCCGTAGGATATATGCCGGTAGAACTAACTGCAACGCCGCTCTTGGGACATTACATGGAAGTCAATATGTGTATACAAGGCGACCTTGTGGTTGTTTTGCTGACTAAGATTCTGGAAGATTTCTTTGTAAATGTTTCTGAAGTCAATCCTGCTGAGTGTGCTTTATTTAATAGTGTTCTATTGAAAATCCGCAGATGGCATATGGGTTTGTCTCCTCTCTTGTTTATTGAACAACTAAACCAATAGGCACTTTGTCTGAAAAGATGGTCTCACTAAAAAAGAGAAGTGATCCAAAGAACAAGAAGTTAGGGAAACATTTATTTTTTACTTCGATTTCTGAATTTATTATCCTGAGACAATTCGTGCATTAGCTGTTTTCATTTGAGTTTTATTTGAGAGATAGAGAGAAATTGAAAGAGCAAGCGAGAGAGTGGCCATGAGGAAAACTAGGCTATGGGTGTCTCTGGAATGGTGCTATAATGGTTCAAGTCTTACCTCTCAGGTAGATAATTCAGAGTCTCCTGGAGAGGTGAAGTCTCTGAGTCCCAAGATCTCAATACAGGTGTGCCTCAGGGCTCAGTGTTTGGACCGTTCTTTTTCATATACATGACATTCCTAAGTTCTGTCAATGGGAAACATCGCTTTTCCTATCACTGCTATGCGGATGATACACAATTCCACATGTCTTTTCAGCCTGAAAATCTGCCTGTTTCAGCAGGCATTTCAGCATGCCTGAGTGACATTCCGCTCTGGATGAGGGACCGTCACCAGCAGCTGAACCTTGCAAAAACAGAACTGCTTGTAATCCCGGCCGACCCAAAGGTCCAAGGTCCAGGCTCATGTCCTGTCCAGACTTGAATATTGCAATGCACTACTGGCTGGACTCCCAGCTTGCACAACCAAACCTCTACAGATGATCCAGAAGGCAGCGGCAAGAGTGGTCTTCAATGAACCAAAGAGAGCACACATCACTCCCATCTTCATTAAAGTTACATTGGCCCCCTATAGTCGTAGTGAGGTATATTCTTGAAAAACGATTTGCCTCTGGGGATGAAAAAGTAACCTGTTTTTCCTTCAAATTAGTGTATTTTTATGCTTTATTTACTGCATTGGATAATAAATATTTGTGGCTAGTTTTTAACATGTGGCAGGAGAGAAAATTAAATTCAACAACAATTTGAATCATATACCAACAGTGTCAACACTCTGCTAAAGACACAATCATATAAAAATGATGTAAGGAAATAATGTCAAAACTACAATTTTAGGCAACTATCCATTTTAAATAATTTCTTATTTCCAAAAGCCCTCTGTGCTGAAATATTATTTCTGTTCATATGTTTATTCCGGAAAAAGACCCATTAATACTCTTCCAGTTTTAGTCCAATGACAGCTAGGAAAGCAATTGCCATTTTATATTCAGACAACACAGGATAAACACCACAAGCAAATTTTCGGCCCAGGGCCTCTGATCCTATGAGGAGTAATGTTTTGGGGATAATAGCTTAAAAACAAAAGCCCCTATAATCAAGGCCCATTTTATTACAATGCCACAGGAAAAGGTTTGTGGTTTTGAAAAGGGAAATATCTGTGTTTTAAAAAACTCAGAATTAATTTAATCTGTCAAAAGATGACATTGAGATCCAGCACAGTGATCTAAAAACTAATCACTCATATCGAAATAGCCACCTCAAAAACTGAACATGGTGAAATAATTGAGAATTGCTCATTGGCAGATGCTTTAAAAGAGTGACAAACAGTAGATTGAAGGTGCATTGTCTAGGCCTTATAACCCACAAGCTACGTACAAAAACATTGATGAGAAAAAGCTTCTTTGGGAAATTAAAGTGCTCCGAAAACCATACTATCAAAAGGAAAAGAAAACTTGAAATGAAAACATAGGGTGAGAAAATTTCTGCCACTATTTTCTCACCCTCATTTCATTCCAAACCCATGTGATTTTCATTCTTATGTGAGGAAAGAGCTGCAAGTTATTTGATGTTACTGAAATTCTTACCTTGAAACTCATCCTCATCCTTGGCATCTGTGGTCAACTTTCATTGTGTAATTCTTGGCCTTGGTAATTCACAGAGGATAGCAGGTTATGTGGGTTTGAGACACATGAGGGTAAATTAATAATGTCAGAAGAAACGTTGCCAGCTAGAAGCTCCTTCAAAAGCCGATGGGTGGTTTCAGTAGACTGACATGAAGCAAAACATCTGCAAGTGGACGGACGTCCGGACGTACAAATAAATTACAGGAAAACATGAACTACAACATCATAAGTTTAGCTTCTTTGCTCATACAGACTTTTTAAAAACAAAGAAAATATTTGTAAGATACCAAATATTCTCAAAGAAGCTTTTAAACAATGATTTAGGTCACTTTTTGAAAGAAAAAAACGATGCTTGAAACTTTCAAATTGTTGCTTTCCCGTTGACTACAGCCTGATGCTGTTTCTTCTGAGAAAGGCTTTTAAGAAAGTTTGCACAGAAAGCGGTGCACAAACTGCCTTCGCTGGAGCAAAACAAAGATGCTTCGACCCCTGAACGCAGCAATTAAAGTCCTTTCAGGCTTTAGTGCTCATATCCATTAACATTTACCTCAGCCTTTCACACATACATAAAAGATTGTGAAGATACTTCAGAAACAACCAATGTGTAACAGTATAAAAACACATTCCGGTATCGTGAATGCTGCGGATAGCAGACAAAAGTTCTCTCATCTAGCCAAGGTCCCCAAATCGTCCCCTAAAGGCCTGGTATGATCAAACGTTGTGGTTTTCTGTGACGTATAATTGATGCATATTGGCTATATTTGACATGTTTCGCATCCGATTTACGACAGAAAAGAACGCATGTAAACACTGACGACAAAAAATAACACACACATTGGTGGCAGGACCTAATCCCTCTGATCGGAAGCGAGACAGGAACAAACAGCCACTGGGGAATGTTCCTCTCATTCGGATCAAATGTCACAATGCAAGTCTGTCATGGGCGATTTTTCTCAAACTGATGTCTAGACAGGAAGTAGAATTTTTTACTTGGCTGGAGAACTTGAATCAATCCGTGTGCCAAGACTTATAATTATGGTCTGTGTGACCTCCAGCCCCCTGACAAATTCAGAATGAAAGATTTTGCATGTGGCATGAATACTGCTTGATTATTAGCATTCCAGCTTTTCTAAAGGCAACCAGTATGGTTCACCTTAAAATGGACAGTTCACATAAAAAAAGAAATGTCTCAGTTGTTTTGTGTCCATTAAATGGAAGTCAATGGGGGCCTGTGTTGTTTACCAAAGTCCTTCAAATTATCTTCTTTTTAAGTTCTGCAGAAAAAAAGGTTGTTCAGATTTGGAAAGACATGAGTGTGTCAAACTAAGAGTAGTTTTACCACATATACGCGGTGCTCAGGTAAATCCACGGCTCGTTGAATTCAGATGATGTATATGAAACTGGCACAAGGTCTTCTTCATATTGAAAGTGTTTCGCGCAATTTTTCCCAATCCCTGTTGTTTTTCAGGGCTTCTTCTCAGGCAGTGTATGGCGGCCCCCCCCCCCAAAAGTTTTCAGTAAAGCACTGAATGTTTTATTACCATGCCGTGTACGAATCACATAGGGGACGTTTACATTTTGCAACCTTTGTAAGTCTACCCACGGGTAAATGTGAGTTTGCGCACCCTTGGGGTCTGACATGACTATTTGAGCATGAATGACGCGCAAAAACATTTAAATAACAAAACTGAGTAAACAACCGATGTCCAGTAACGCGGTCAAAGCAAATTTTACACTTACACAGGCAGTGTATGGCGGCTCCCCCCCCCCTACAATAGTATGGTAGTCAAGAACTTGATATCTTTCTCTGTGTTCATCAGAACAAAGACATTTTGACACACAAAAGTCTGTTTTCATATATCTCAGTGTGGGTCTTGGCCCTACTTAAACCCGCTCACTTTCTATATTGTAAACTGTGCAAAATGTATATATTTCTAAACTTTCTGTGACACCAGTTGTATCATCCCTCTATCAAGAATTTGGTCTGAATAAAGATGGCACTCGCTCACTCACTCACTCACTCACTCACTCACTCACTCACTCACTCACTCACTCACTCACTCACTCACTCACTCACTCACTCACTCACTCACTCACTCATGCTGTCATCCAAACTGCTGATGTTACAAAACTTTCAAAATATCTCTTAACACTTTTACTTTTTGAGACAGCTTTCTTGTCCTTTGACCACACAGACAAAAAACTGATTTGTGTTCTAAACCAAAACATTCGAGATCATTTCGTAAGGTACAAGTCCCACAAGGAAAGCGATCTTGTGAAAGAAATACATTTGTTTATTCTGTGCATGTTTTTCAGGCAAGGTACATAAACAACAGAAATGCGAGTACAGATAAGAGATGATACAAAGAAGATGCCCAGATTATGTTTTGCTTTTGATTGTCTAAAGGGGACGAACTTTACAAACAGATCAAAGTTTTAAAGCTCACTACAAAAAAAGTACTTTCCTGGATGAGGATGAATTTCATTGGACCGCCATGAATTTAAAGAGTTTATCAATTTGTCATCCTTTAACTAGAGAGCATTAAAATAACAACTGAACATTTACAAGACAGATTTTGTAATACATATCTGCCTATTATCATTCTCCTTGTCTACACTTTCACAGTGGGTTTTAGCGGGTTGAACAATCTGGGGTTGATTTCCCAAGTCGTCCGTCTCATTTCAATACGCTCTAAGGTGCTACATAATTTATTGCGAGAGAAAGTGGCACAGCGAAAAAGTGTCCTCATTTACTCTGACCAACTGCGCTTCAATCAACCGGTTCAGTAAGGTCCAAAACAATCTACACGTACATTCTGGTCATCGGGTCGATACCTCGATGCCTTTTTTCAAAACTCTTTGTAAAAAAAGTTCAGAATTTACTCATGGGTATTATCAGTGGCCGCCCCATTTCATTTTTCGAGGTGTGGAATTAAATATATATCCGCAAATGGCCATGCCAGGTACATGGTACAGCATTTGATCAGAAAATGCACCGTGACCTGATTTCGGCAGGTTTTGAGTTTCAAGAGATTCTCACAGTGGAGTCTGACCTAAATTTACAGAGAGAGAGAGTCTACAAAAGTCCTTCATTCTCTTCATCTATCAGTGAACTTCTCTTTATTAGGCCTGAGGTGATGCATCAGGTCCACTGAGCTTCGCTGTGAAATCTATCGGTTTGTCATCATTTAACCCAAAGAGCTTTTTCTCATTGCTGTCAGGTCATTGATTTCTCAACCAATGACCCTAATACATCTTTGCTTGCGGTTTAGGATTCTCATTTACACTAAAACTATTGATATTGTACAAATTACACTTATTTTCTAAGAGATGTTCATCCATCCACTCTTTTTCTATCCAGCATTTTTGTTTTTGACTAAAGATATACTATAGCAGTACACTTTAGAAACTTCTATGCTTGAAAGACTTACATATCCTAGAGGCTTAACCTAAAGGGCAAAAATAAGACCATTGGTGCAAAAACGGCTACATTTACATTTAGTCATTTAGCAGACGCTTTTATCCAAAGCGGAGCAATAAGCGATATGTCATACAAGAGCAATAGTACAATACAAAAGTGAAGGCTACATAAGTGAAGTTAGGTAGTCCTGAGACTAGTACTCTATTTAGGTCGGCGCTAAGGGTGGGCTAAGGGGGTTGAAACCCCAAAAGTTTTCAGTAAAGCACTGAATGTTTTATTACCATGCCGTGTACGAATCACATAGGGGCCGTTTACATTTTGCAACCTTTGTGCGTCTACCCACGGGTAAATGTGAGTTTGCGCACCCTTGGGGTCTGACATGACTATTTGAGCATGAATGACGCGCAAAAAACTTTAAATAACAAAACTGAGTAAACAACCGATGTCCAGTAACGCGGTCGCGCAAACAGACGGAGGTGGCCCGTTAAAACATTTTGCATATGGGCCTGATTTACTACGCCACTTTATCCGAAACACATATGTGGAGGTCTCTGGGGTAGGCCCCGGATGTCCGCTCACCTTAGAACCGCCCCTGACTCCAATCATACATATGAAAGTAAAAAAAGTTACATTCAAAATATATTTTGAACTTTTAATTACATGTACAGATATTATTGTTGTTGTATTGCTTAAAAGTGAATATAAATGTTTTCTTTGCAGTACTTTGGGTCTGTTATTTTGGCATGTTTCTCCAGTTTTCTTTTTCAACAAATAAGTGCAAATAGAAACAATATTTTAATTAGAAATTTGGGAGAAATATTGTTAGTTCACAGAATTAAACAAAAATGAGCAGTTTCCCTAAACATACCTATAAATAGTACATTTAGAAAAACTGGACATCATTTTGAAATGGTCTCGTAATTCGTTCCGCAGCTTTAAATACATATACATCTGGACGTGTACAGTATGGGCTTCATAGAAAGGTTTATCAAATTATGAAATAAAAAATTCAGAGCATCTTACTCTGTTTCCGAGCTCAGTGCACTCAAGCATTTTAACACTGTTTAGTGCACATCACAGAGACGTCTGGATATAACAGAAACCTCTGTGGAAAAGGAAAGAGATAGGCTACTCCACGCATTTGAGTCTGCCGAGCCGTGTGTTAATTATAGAACAACGCCTGAGGTTCTCAGCAAGTCCACATGGTCGCATCCACTCTGAAACATAGCTGATTAAAAATATTTATGCTCTAATTAAATTCCCATCTTTCAAGCTATATTTTCATGCAACATTAATAACAATGTGCAATAAAATAAAATAAAGCATTACGAGCTTCTGCCATCCAGCATCCATAAAACACTGACGTATTGTAAAATCCGCCATAACATACTGTCGGAGATATTTGCTACAACTCTCTAATTTAACCATACATTATATATTACGTCTAACGATAAAATATACTGAGTAACAAAGCTATTGAAAGCACTAAATATAATGGGTGCTCAGGGCATAATGTTCAGATGTCCTTATAGAATACATTTGCATTTCACACAATCATATGCGACAAATGCATAATAAGTCTCACGACTCAGTTCCAAACATTTTCAGTTTCACCCTACACATGGAAAATTTGTTTTGTCATTGTGTGGGTATCACTGTGAACTTTTAAGACGCGTTAAGATGCTGTTAACAGAAAAGGCCAATGTAAACATCATATCTTCTACTCCACGATTTTGAATATTCGGTAGTATACAAGTACTGTATGTTTACATCAGTTAATATACAGTATTCACTTGTAAAACTGTAAAATACACAATTTCTAATACATACATTTTGTTCACACTGACTTTTTTGCAAGCACAAGGGCCGAAAATGCAATAGGATTTTCTGCAGTACATCTCCTTAAAAATCCATATGCCTACTAAAGTAAGCCAATGGATTTCAAATGCATACTGACACTCGTTATTGACATTTGCCATATTGGATTCATGAATCCAAAAATGAATGTGTAATTCTTCATCGTCATCAAAAAGTGTTTTTATTGCACTGATGATAGTTCTCCAGAATCCATTTTCATGAGGCGACTAACAACATCAGTATTCTGTACAGAGGTTTCCCGATCCACCCTCCTAGCCTCGAGTGCTTTGTTCTCCTGAATCTCATTGTGGCGGTCTGTTGTTTTTTCACGGACATTCACGTGCTTCTTTGTTTTCCGCACAATGGGCTTTTCTCCAGACCCGAATCAAACAGGTGTTTTTGTGCAACAGGCCTGCTAAATTCCCCCCCTTGTAAACACTCACTAGCCCGATCATAATTTTCTACCCCTCTGCCTTTGAACTTAAACGATTATCTGTTTACAATGTTTGGCTGTTTACATGCTGAGTTTTCAACCGTGTTGCATAATTTAATATGGAACTTGATCTGAGCGCCACCGCCTTGAACCGGAGGGAAATCTGGTACAGTACGGGCATTCCCAAAATAAAATCATCCTCATAGATTTTCCATTTTTGCCTGGTTTGTGCCCACGGAAGTTGGTAGCATGGTATTTTTGAATTCCGCACCCTGTTCCTCTGCAGTTAAGCCAGTAAAGGTCCTGGCAGAGTCAGAAAAATGATTAATTTATGAATTCTGCTCTCTGCTGTTCAGGTCCTCTGCTAGTTATTTGCATGTAGATGCAAGTGATAGAACGAGCCACCGCTGAGTGTTCAATGTCAGGAGCAGAATGAAAGATGGTAATCATATGGTGCAATTTGCATCACCCTCTGTTCATGGTTTCTTGGGCTAATGTTGCAAACAGAGGGAGACCTAGCATACTTAAAGTCTTTTGAGTAAAAGTAGATAAATAAATAAAAAGTTAATTATAGGTATAGCTGGTATAGATATAGATGATTCTAAGTGGATTTACAAATGCACTAAAATATAAGAATTGTGGGCCGTTTATTAATGACTTACATAAATAAGTAACTTACCAAATGGTGTAAGGATATAATGATGCAGAAAGTGGACCTCTACAAAACACAGAATGGATTCAAAGTCCGTTTGAATAAATCAAAGTCAGGTGCGTATCTAGATGACAACGTTATCAGTTATAGAGGTGGGACCTTCAATACAAGCAAACGAGTAATTTAATAAAAAATGTTGTGTATTATAATATAAGGGCATAAAGGTGCGTCTAGACCACTGACGTGTCAACTATCGAATACTAATTAGCAATACTGATTCTTATATTTTGGTTCTTTAAGCGTTTTGTTTTGTGCATTTCAAGAACACGTAAGCATCAATGCACAGAACAAAATTGGCTACAACTCTTTGAATTAGATTTTTAAACGTGTTTACGTGCAAGATTGTCATCCAAGACAAATCCTTCGTCACACAGCATTTACCTCAGAATCGCACGTCAACTGCGCCGCCATATTGGAAAGGGCAAGTAAATCAAAGCACAATAAAGTTTACCTTTCTCAATTGATTTCAATAATAAAAAATTATTATATATTTTATTTATTATTGTAATACATTGACTTTATTTTGTCAAACACGGCACCTTATGTTGAATTAGAATAACAAACGTTTACGTGCCAGCTCAAAGTTTTATCCCATGGATCGAACTACCACCATTTGCAGTTGTGCACAGTACATTGCTTTTAAAGCCGTTGATGGGTCAAAGCATCTTTAAGTAGATACCAAACCATCTGGCCCAGCATGCATAATGCAACATGCATTTACTGGAACAAAACATCAACATTAGTTCCAGTATTAACATTAAGCTTAAGTTAAAGTGGAAAGTAGATCATTCGGGGAACACAATGGATATGTTGAGAGAAGGAGCTTGAATAACCTCACACTTCTTAAGATTCAACAGCTGTGCAAGAAAGTACAACCTGGCACAGGGGAGCAAGGAGTCTACTATAATCTTGTCTATAAATCTTTGATATCTTCTCATATATTCTCATTATGTTTTTTTTTCTTGAGTTGTGCCAATTAACCCTGACAAAACAGAACAATATAGTAGGGTGAAGGAATTTGATGTTGCAATAAAATAAAATCAGCATTATGAATGCGGAGTGCCTAGTCAATAATGGATGCACACCAAACCTGTTAGGTCATAGACACCCATTGCACAGGAGGTGACATAACACAAATGCAATTTTCGCCAATTTTGAATTCGCCTTTGATGTAAAATCACTGTAATTTTCAAAACTCTGAACCACCCAGTGTGAATCCCAGTGGGGGTTACCTGAAAACTGAAAGGAACCTGCATCACTATCATCATCTTGAGCTTAAGCAAAACGCACAATCCTTGCTCAATATGGACAATCTTTGCTGTTATTAAACTGTAAATTGCATTGTGTCTAACTAAATGACAAGTTTCCAAGGTAACCTTCGTGCAATCTTCTATGGGAATAACAAAGCAGTCCAACCTATTTTGTATTGCAGACATTGCCTGGTGCTGAACCAAAATCAATAGAGCTCGTGCTCTCAGAGTCCACACCTTTTCATCCAAAGATCAGACTGCAGACTTGGCTTACTAGTAATTGTCCAGAGGCTGAACTCTATACGGCTCAATTTTCCCCTCGCATTTTCTCCTACAGTATCCTGTTGAAGGAATTTTGTAATTAGAACTGAGGGTCGAGACTGGATACGTGGCTCACGGACTCGCCATGCATGCGCATCACAACCCACCAGGTACTGGAGAAAGTGCTCCGGTTTCAAAGGTGTTGAAAAAGAAGGAGTGCTTATTTAAAGTCCATGCTGAGCCATAAACTGTCAGACCGCAAGGTACTTTGAGAAAAAGGATGTGAAAAGCTCTTCGCCAGATTGCAGCAGATCTATAGACTAACTCTGGGCCAACAGGTGATTTTGAAGAGTTCTGAGAACTCTTTTCTGAAGCTTCAGACTGATCTGCTAACTTCAAATGCATCATTTAGCAAGCAGCTGGCTTTAATATAACCACACAAAACGTTCAATGGTACATAATTGCTGTGAACAATGACGGAAAAGTAATGCTTGTTCGACAGATTTATTTGCCTTAGAAATCCATGTTTTTTTACCAATACATTAACAAAGCTTGTCAAACGGTTTTGTTTGTAAAAAATATATTAAGTTTGAGCAAATAAATAAGGTTTATTTTTCACCATAACATCTGTGTTTCTGTAAGGTACAGCATTTTTTTAGCATCATTTGGTTTGATTTCAAGGAACGCATACTGACAAAATATTTACGCTGAATGCACTTGTTGTTTTGGATAAAAAGGATATTTTGAAAACAACGATAATAATACTAAATTATCATTTCTTTCTGTTAAAGAAAATTATGTGAAGCTTTAAAAGTTTTTTATAAGTGTACATTCAATTAATATATGAATGAATATGCTTCTACTCATTTATCTTTAGTCATTTAGCAGAAGCTTTTGTCCAAAGCGACCTACAAATGAACAACAAGTGACAAGTACAACAAAAAGCAAACGCGCAATAGATCTGGTCTACATAGCCTACCACAGTATACAAAGCTGGGGTTTTTATAGAAAGAGTAGAAAAGAGATACTTTCAAAAGGAATCTTTCATGGAGTTTTATTGTTATTTTTTCCTATGGGATGAGAGTTTTATGCTGTTATTTTTTCCCTATGTGGTGGGAATTGCTGTCCCAAAGGATGTGTCGACAAAATAAAATTAAAAAAACTTTTCTGCAGATTCTTGGATGTTATCTAATAGATTTCACCTTTTGCCGCATATTCTGCAGATGATACGGTTTGAGGTGTATGGCCCGGGCCCATCTCCATGTTGAGTTTCCTGTAGCTCAGTGGTAAGAGCATTGTGTAAACAACGCAAGGTTGTGGGTTGGATCCCAGGGGATTGCAGATACCTATGTAAAATGTATAGGATAATGCAATGTAAGTCGCTTTGGATAAAAGCATCTGCCAAATGCCTAAAATGTTAATTTAAAGTAATGAGTTCAGTCCAGTAATCCATTGGGTGAGTTTATCTGGGTGTGGATCTGTGATTCATACACCCGCAGAAGCCCTGAGCTTCTCATTTCCAAACTGTATGTCAATTCATCTCGATGGCAGCTGTTCATTCCAGTGTCAACCTAGGAACTCAACTCATGTCAAAAGGAACAAAAATAACAAGGAAATAAACATCTTTGCTTTTCCTCTGCAACCACAAAAAACCCCCTGAAAAACACCTTGAAAGCTCCTGGAAGTGCGGAGTTTAGCTGCACTTAAAGTCAACAAGAAAATCAGTTCACAACCATTTTTACTTCTGTTGAGTGGCCTAGATGGGATGTTTTTTTATTAGTATCTAAAGAGCTTTATTATTCTACAGTCAAAGGGAGAAAATTCAGTGTGTTGACAAAAATCAAGTGGGTTCAAATTTGTTAATGCATGAAGTCATTTAAATGTATTTTTAAGGCATGTTTTCTAGTTCCCTTTCTGTCGTTCTCTCGACGTTGTGTCGAACTGACAGATGGGGTTCGCCCTTGAGAACCAATCATCTTCTGACTATTTTAAAAAGGCCAATGAAATTGGCATGCCGGGCTCCGCCCCCGGATATCCGGGTATAAAAGAGGAGCCGGCGTGCTCATTCATTCACCTTTTGTGCTGAGGAGCCTGACAGCATCTTGTGACTGCTGCAGCGGACGGCTATTGTTGTGGCATGAAGGACACAACGTCTCGTTCCCTCCATCAGGGAACAGAGGTTACATACGTAACCGAAACGTTTTTCGCCACACAAGAAAGAAGGTTTAAAAGTAGGCCACAACTAGGTTCCATTTCAAGATCTCTTTGTTCCCCAACAAAGTCATCGAATTGATGTTGACATAAAAGAAAACTTATTTCAGAGGAAGAACAAGTTATTCGTTTTGATGAAAGATTACAAAGACAACATTATTTTCTTTGCAACAAAATAATTTACAATTAAACCAGGAACGTTCAGTTAGAGACAGAAATTCTATTTCTATTTCATGTTGACTTTAAACTGATAAAAAAATAATGAGTCGATTCATCCTTGCTGTAATCCTTTGGTGTTCCTGGCATTAGCGTCCGACATTTTCAATTAACTGTCTCTGTTCACTACAACTGAAGCATCATATTGTTTAGATCCAGGCAAAGAGCTTATCTTCGAACGGCTTCCTTTGCCGCAAATAGAAAATAAAACAGACACCTTGTTTCTTTTACAAAATCAATGAGTATTCCTTAGTAGACTTACTTTAAAATATCCCAGTTAAACAGCTGTGGCTCTTTTCATCTGAAGGAATGAATTATAAATGCTGCCACTGTTTTATTATTAATTGCAATAATTGATACTTCTCTTTGATAATTCTCCCTTTGAAACACACCAAAACAGTTAAATGAAACAATTCTGCTTTGTACACAATTTCTCTTTGGAAACGTTTCCCTTAATATTTGTTTTTAATTGTATTTTTAGTTTGAATGTAAAAAAGTGAAGATGATAAGCACTCAAATGTTATTTAATATCCGCTTGCATGTTTGACTCTAAGGTTGCTTGACACTGGAGTTTAATTGAAAAGGAAATTTACATTGTTTGAGCCATAACATTTTAGCGCCATCACTTCCTGCTTCCTGCTTGTCTTCTTTTCCCTGAACAAATGAAACTCAAACAATTATGCTATTTGTTTAGCTACATTAAGATGCCTCGGCTGTAGACAGCGGTACAGTGTGCTCACCATATAAAGAATTGTATACCTGACAATTAGGCTCCAACTCAAATCTGAATCTACAGTAAATGATATACCATAGGTCGTGTTATTAGGAGATCTTTCACACACTGTGAAGGATACAGAAAATATACGGTATACAGACCATTCTACAAGATATAAACAGCACTGGTCCGGAAGCAACGGTTCAGCCGATTCAGTTTCTTAACACTAGGTCAAAAAACAACATTTAAATCAGAGAAAATGTTAAAGGAGTAGTTCACCATCCAAATAAAATGTCATTGTTTTCCCACTCTCCTCTTGTATCAAACCTGTATGACTTTCTTTCTTACGCAGAACACAAAAGAAGACATTTTGGAGAATGTTGTTAACAGCCCCTATTCACGTCTACTGTAACCAGTGCAAGTGAATGGTGGCTGTTAACAACATTCTCCAAAATGTCTTCTTTTGTGTTCGGCGGAAGAAAGAAATACAGATACATAGAGGTTTGAAATGACAAGAGGGTAAAATCTGTAAAATCTGCATTTTTCAACATATATTTTTTAAGACATAATTATATAAATGTTGAAACAGAGAGAGAGCTTATCAACCAGTGTTTTTTACATCTTGGAAAATGGTATACAGGCAACTTATGTTCACTGAACATTATACATTTATATTGCATACAGTATATGTATATTGAATACGTGTACAGCATTTATATCGCATATAAACTGTTTCCACATTTATAATGCATATCGTCCACATTTTCAGATTTTCAGGAAATGGAAAAAACACCGCACTTTCATATGATTAAATACTGTGTTGTCAAAGTTGAAAAGCACTTTTTGATATTTTTGCATTGGTGAGATATTTGCAAAACCCAGTGACAAACGTAAAGAGTGACTAATAAAAATGATTTATGGCAAAAAGTAAAAATCACAAATTATTGAGATACGAGGTATCAAAAGGAAAGCAGTGATATTGCATATACACAAAGCTGCAAATATATATTTTTGCTTTAACGTTGAAAGTTCGCTACATCTACACTGCCTTCAAAAACCACAGGTAACACGATGTCACGTAAAATATTAAGCTTTCAGACACAGAGACAGAAATGCTCTTCCACTTCAGACACTTTTATGACAGAAACCTCTGGCCCGTGTACCTCTAAATTCCCTGAACAAAGATCTTTCTGTCAGACTGGAAGTCTGCCGCTTCCCATCGTTTCAGATGTGCCCTTGAAAGTGTGAAAAGCCGATGTCAAAGGTGAAGCTAGAAGCTATACTTCATAAAAGTTTAAGCAGCCCTCTCTTGTTTCTTATGCATAGTTAAAGTGAAGAGAAAGTCCCCCACTGCTCCGTGCATTTATCATCACTTTATTTTTATCCTGGGGGTTGATCTGGGCCATTTACAGCTCAAATATGATTAAATTTATGATTTAGTCGGGGAAGTGCCTGAAGTGTGTTCTTTCCTAATGGCATTTATTTTCCTCACACGCTAAGAGAGATGCAGGAGTAGGGGCTAGTGAGGTCATCAAAGGGAAATGTGTCAGAAAAAAGCACAACGTGGCCAGTCTTAGCCAATCGACCTTGACAGCTGCTGCAAAATCGTTTTATGTCAGTCGCTTTTGAGTTTCTATGTTGGTTTGAATGCTTTCTTTTTAACTGTATTGAATGGTGGTCATGCAGCTGAATAACTGTGTCCATCCACAGGTTTAATACCATCTATTGTATAAAAGCTTATGAGATTTAACATCATTGATCTTTGGACAGACACAGCAGTGAAGAGCCACAGGTAAACACTTGCAAGTGTTAGGAGACGCTGGAATGCGCACGTCTGGTTTATAAGGGGTTTCGGTTAATTGGAGTTGGCCTTGAATAAAACATGACCCGATGTTTGCTGGGTGAAACTGTATTTACCTGGTGAAACAGAAAGGAGGCAGATCTTTTTTTGGCTTGTTATGCGTTTCTGAGTTTTGACAATACCAGATGTAGGGTTCAGTTACCAGACAGATGGAGCCCACACATTGGCTGTCACATGTGTGTGAGCACGCACCCACACAAACACCATGTGGACAGCAGTCACATCTATTGTGTTTCAGTGATTTAATTTAGACGCTTTAATGGAAGGCGCTGTCATATATATATATATATATAGAAACCTGCATGCAACACATGACCCCATACCACCATGTTTGATGCGTTATTTTCATTGAAACAGGAAGTTAAAGCTAGACACATTGACAGGCTCCGGCTCTTTTTAATAAAATCATTGATATTGGAGTAAGTACTGCTAAAAATATTATATAATATATCAGAATAAAAGTGTACCTGTACATTTTTATACTTAAACATTTTCAAAGGAACTTTAGATATTCTTACATATACATATACAGTTGTTTTTGCTTTCATGGACTGTAAAAGCCGCAGGTTTTATGAATCAAACACATCGTACTGTATGTATTTATCTTCCTATAGGCTTCCTGTAAACATTTTCACAAGAGCGACGCTAATCAATAAAGCCAATAGGAACTAAAACACATGTCAACACATTCTACGGTACGTTTGCTAGAGTCCATCATGTTTACAACCGAGAGAAATATAGCAAATGTATTTAAAAAAATCAATCTGTCATCAGGGCATTTTCAGTTCACCTCCCATATAATAGTTCAAATTCATTCCCTTTCAAAATCGATTTCATGCGTGTTGTAGAATTTTCCAAAGTTTAATGACATTTAATAAATCTAAAATAAACACGTTAGAACTCGTGGGTTAGCTGTGGATTATGTCATTGTTCAACATCTTGACTTTGTCATTTGTTTTCAGAATATTGTTCCTGACCAAAAACAAATCAGTAGCCAACAAATCAGACACAGTCCGTACGCATCATGTACAAGCGATTGCAAGCATGCATACTCTTCTCTCTTCTACATAGTGAGGAAAATACTATTTGGTGTGCTTTGATCTGAACCGAGTCGTTCTGAACTGTGACTTCAAAAGCAACAGTTCTGGTGAGAAAAGAAATTCTGTTATTCTTCAGGTTAGCAGTGGAGTGAAGAACATATTTCCCCACAGATTAGAGGGGACGAGATGTTGAGAAGCATGCAAGGAAAATGATAGTGAGAGAGAGAAAGCAATATATTTGAAAACGTAACAAATTCCTCCAATTGCAGAAACCTGTTTGAAAACATTCATGATTGATGCTATTAAGTTTGTCGAAAATTACACTTAGCATCCCACAAAGCATTGATGTCTGACCAAATTTCTCCTCCCACCACACAAGGGTTGACTCTATAGGTTTATGTAGGGATATCACAAAAGCAGACACATCTATAACAGCAAACAAAAAAATTTTTGCCGTTTGAATAAAACAAACTGTACTTTAATTAGAAATTTGAACTCTAACTGCATTAGATATATAATAAATGTCTTCATAAACGTCCAATATCATAATGGCAGATCTGGCAGTGCTACAGCTCTGTGTTCAGATAGGGCTCGACCTGTCCTCTTTTGCCTTACACTGTGAAGTGCCCTTTTATGAGCGTGCTTCTTTTTCATTAATTCAATGCTTTTGGTCACCCTTTACGTCTGTCTGCCTGTATTACAAATATTTAGCCAATGAAAGGTTGAAAAGAGCTTGTGACCAAATCTGGTCGGATACGCTCAAACTGCCAGTAAAACCTTGTGGCTCCACCACCTCTATCTTTACTGAACTGCAGTTCTGATTCTGAAAATATATATAAACTTCTTGTTGTTTGAAATGAAGTACAGTGTTTTCATTACGAAAGAAACATTATGTCTAAAATGTATTTTAGGTCTGAGACATGTGGGACTGGAGACGTTAACTGCATTTGGGTTTGACACAAAGCCACAGAGTGACCTTCGTCACCTTGGTAAAATATATCGAATACATTTATTTTTTAATTTATGATAAACTTCATTTATTAATCAATCGTATTGTATGGTTGCATGGTTAATTCATGTTCACGATGTAAAAACTTAGATTTGGAAGACTTGACACCAGCTTTTTTATTTGTAATCAAAACTTCAAATATGTACAATTTCACCATGTGATGGGTTTTCCCAGATGGCATCACCTTTTCAGAATAACGCTTTTAAAAAATGTAACGCAATTTTCTGTCATCCTTCTTCTAGCTTTACATTATAAAATCACGTAAAAGCCTTTAAACCATTCTGGTGTGATATTAAACTGTTGGTTTGATGCGTACATTATAGAGACAGCTTTTAGCTGCTCGGCACTACGAAAAGCTACAGCGGCCCCATCACTGACCTCTGTCAGAACGTGTCGGACAGTGCACAAGTATTACGTTCTCCTTCGTGCTTGAATAAACAAAAAAACAAAATATTATGCCTTAAAGCACATTTTGTTTAGTATTTTTGTAAGCACAAAGCAAATTGGGGAACGTGTCAGATCTGCACAGAGCGTCAGCTATTAAAGGGGACGCATTCTTAAACTTGCTGCTGTGACTCCTGTCACTAATAATAATCTAAGAACAAATAAATATGTTTCGTTGCTTTAATAAGTATTCTCATGTAATTCATTTTGAATTTAGCAGTAAAGACTGTCAAGTGTTTGAGAACTTCATTCAATTTCTTTATATGACTGTCTGTTATTAACAGTGAGTAAATCTAAATTTTATTTTGGTCTGATATAATTTGTCATTAAGATGTGACCAATAAAGGGGGGGGGGGACTGTTTCAGTTGCAGCACATCTCCCTCTTAATTTCTGTGCACGGCCGTGGTGTTAGGTAATTCATGCTTGAAGATGTACTACTTGTCTTAAAAACATATCGCTTCAATTCTTCTGTTATTGCACCCTTTCAATCTTAAAAGGAAGAACTAACACACTTAGAAACATAGATATAAATAACTAGATGTTGCATTAGCATCTGTCTCTATGGGCCGCTACATGTAGGTCGTCCGCCATATTGGAACAGTGTGAGCAGATCTGTTTTGCCAGGTCTGCAGCTTTCCCGTAGACTTGGTTTGCTTTGTAACTGTTGCTCCGGTTTGGAGTGCTTGAATGAGACATCTAGTTATTTATATCAATGCTATGGAAGACCTTGTACAGTATTAGGGAATCAAGATCATTTTAAATGTAATTTTATGAATAACACTTTAGTGCTTTAGTTAATCTATAACATGTGCAATGTGTCTCTGTATTTTAAAATGCAGTATATACTTTCATAAAACCTTCCTTCTTTTTTTAAAATACGTTGTATTGTCTGCTCGATTGTTGGATTCAGCTAGCACTTAATTTTAACTTGGCGTGCCTAACAGCTGAGACCAGGACATATTTACATTTTTTAGTGAGTTAGCGGTACACAGAGACAACTTGTGAAACGGGGAGCATCTGGTCACCTCAGAGAGAAGACTTCCCTCAGCTGGCTTTATCTCCTGTAGCAAAACACAATTATAACTCAAGCTACCAGTAGATGATGCCCAGAGGGTGGTGCCCACATACGCACGAGGAATAAAATAGTTGAATGTCCTCTACTCCTCATCTTTCACAGCAGTATTGCCTCTTAGGCCCCATGAGTTTTCACTTTCTGTCCTGAGACGTGCTTACCTGCAACTTTTTACAGAGCGTGACGGAATTTCTGCTTCAATTGCAATCACCAAGCTTTTCTGAAGAAAGCGCGTGTATGCCCTCAAGTAAATACTTCAGGTATTCAGAACCAGGGGGAAACAGGGACTGGAAAAGATTGAGTCCGTCCCAGGAGTTCTTTGATGTGCTGTCACCACCACTGATGTGCCACAGGGTTCTGGACACAGTCTGCACAACCCGGCCAAACAAAAATCTGGAAACCAGAAAAGGACAAACCTTTGAAGTTGTTTATGCCCGTTTAAAATATTCTAAATCAGGCCATTATAAAAATATTCTATCAGGCAATAATGCATGGATGTAAATTTTCACATTTTGTCATCGTTAGTTTTTGCACAAAACATTTACACATCGGACAAAAGTTTGGGGTTTGTGATTTGTTTTATCAAAAATGTTTTGACACATTTATAACTCATTTCAACTTTAATAACACAAATTTAACTTGAGGAAATATGTTGTGACTAAAGAAAATGTTATATAAGGCAAACTGCTGTATGTTAGATTTTAGTGTAGTCACATATTGCCCAGAATTTACTGAAATGCACAAATGGCATTTTTTATCAACCAAATTCTTGAGGTCTCACCCTGGGATTTACTTTTTTAGACAGAGTTCACATATATTCTTATTGACTGCTTGTTTTAATACAATTTTTTGGGGGGATTTTCTTTGTCCACAAAAATAAAACATTGAAGTTTTTGAAATCACGAAAAACATTTCAGCCAAATGAGCCTGAAGTTTTGACATCTAGTGTTTGCAATTATGTTACATGTGTTAAATTTGAATTACAATTGAACTCAAATCTTAATGTTTTATTCTGAAAATTATTTTGTTCATTCTGTAGTCGAAATTAAACATAATTTCAGATTTAGTGAATAAAACATCCATAACCATGATCAGTATCCCATGATCCTGTGGGATACCGTGAGCTGACTCTTATATGACCGATTCAGCAAATTGCACTAAAGCACATAAATCATCTAACAGGTCTGCAGTCTTGCGAACAATCTTACTGGATACACGTACTTGCTGAATCTTACTTGGCTATAGGACAAAGATGAAGCGCTAGAGGTCATTTTTCCGAGCTGGTGTTTGCATGCTCTCAATCTCTCTAGGGTATCCGCCTCTTACCGATGCGTATTACTGTAAAATATAAAGGAGAGAAGCGTCTTGCTGTCAAACCGTATCCCTCGGGGACCGTGTTTCTAGCACCTTCAGTACGAAAGTACTTTCAATGCAACGTTCTGTGGGAGATAAAGACGCCTCACAAATGTGAACTACCATACGAGATATTTTGTTGTATAAACTGGGTGCTGTGGGTAAAAGAGAGCCAGAGGCAGTTCAAGTGCACGTTGATGATGTTACTTCGGAAGGTTCTGTGCTAAAAGTTTCCTGAGCTGAAATATGTCACTGTCTGTCCGACAGGTATGGTAGAGCTGTAAGTAATGTTTACTGCAGAAACAGCTAATCCAGTTTTACACCTTGTGTGCTTTTAAATTTAAAGGGATAGTTTACCCAAAACCACTATGACTTTCTTTCATCTGCAGAACAACAGTGGTACCCATCGAGTTTTATTGAACAGACACAAGAGCAGTCAATGGTTATCAACATTCTTCAAAATATCTTCCTTTGTGTTTTGCAGAAGAAAGCCATACAGCTCTAAAAAGACAAGAGGGTGAGTAAATTAATTTTGTTCATGCGTTTTTATTATTAGATGCTGATTTATCAATATTCATACCCACCCACATGAAGCTCTACTTGCCAACATCATGTCGCTCATTTGGCATCACCGTCAGTGTGCATGAGCTTTCACCCTGTTTTTCAAAGCAAACAAAGAATATCAGAAATTTTTCAATAATTACTAATCATGATATCCCATCGCTCAGCCAGTGACCTTCACTCCAAGCTCTGCTTCAGTTTACTTAAGTGTTCATTTCTTCTCAACCATGGAGCTCAACTTACGTGCCCTCAACTGTAATAAGTATGCAGGACGCTTTCCTCTCCGTTGGTCCTCTCGCTCTCCGGGTGATGTGGTCTGATCTCAGGTTAGACTGCATTAGAGAAGTCTAAATCCGCAGCATGATGACGGGAGATCTGGGGGTATGGTTGGTCAGCCAAGCCCTGGTCCAGGGCCTCGCGTCGACCTGATTTTATTAAAACCTTCCACCGCTCACATGGAATGATTTATGAGTTTGCGCTCACCTGGACAATAAACCCCACAGGTCAGCAAACAACGGAGCAGAGCGAAGCCGTGCTCTCTCTGAACTCTCACTCGGCACAGCCAATCAAATGGGAGTGATAAGAAGGTGCCATCTGAGCAGAAGCAATGTTAAAGTGTTCAATATCTATCTACCTACACAACATTCTTTCACTGCATTTCTACTATTTTAATACTACAAACATGAAGCGTGAGAAGAAAAAGTGTTTGGTTGAACACGGCGGAAGATATTTGGACGAATGCTTGTAGCCAAACAGTTCTTGGACCCCATTGACTTTTGGGTTTGTAGTAAAAAAAGACCCCTTTAATCGAAAGTAAAATTTAAATAGTATCTATCCAGTGCATTTTGCACGGCTTTCTGATTTTAATGGCAGCTTAGAATTCATTTCAATTTTCATATTCCTGGATTTCGCTCTGGTGAATTAAAGTGGCGCTACGAACTGAGCATTAATTCCCAGCTGACAGCTCATCTGCTTTGTCCCAATGCGCTTGTTCTCTGAGGGAGGCACAATTATTGGCCTTTCCATAAGAACAGCTGGCTGCTCTCTCTTTGATAATTAAAGCTCAGAAAATATCGAGCTCTCCCGCTGCTTGTAATCGAATCCATACATTTCATACTTCTTATCCATACTGCAGTGCATAAGGTAAATGTTTCTACCACCACCATCTGTTGAATTGAACCTTAATGGCATGTGTTACTTCCATTAGCTTTTATTGATCATTTTTCTATCAGTCGTTTTCACAGTCTGTCGACTCTGTCGAGTAATTTATAGGAAAAAGAATTCAGACAGAAACTGAGCAAGTAAAGGCATGTCTTGCAGGCAAATCATAGATCTCAGTTTCATATAGCTGAACACTAAGGTCCTGTCACATTGAGATGTTTTGCTGATGCCAATGGGATCTTAGAGCTTGGCTTTCGTTTCGAGGACTTGAATCAAATAAAAGAGTGACAAATGTATATTGTTGGTTGCCTCTGTCATCAAGCCTCGAGTTAAAGAGATACTTCACCCAAATATGAAAATTCTGTCATGAATTACCTACTCTCTAGTTGTTCCAAACCTATGTACATTTTGTTATTTGGTTGAACACGGAGGTAGATATTTGGACAAATAGTTGTAACCAAACAGTTCTTGGACCCCATTGACCAGTTGGAAACATTACAGTGGTAGTGAAAAGTTCCCAAGAAATGTTTGCTGTCCTAGATTGTTCAAAATATCTTTATATTATGGTAGTCAATGGGGTCGAAGAACTGTTTGATTACAAGCATTCTTCCAAATATCTTTCTATGTGTTCATCAGAATAAATACAGATTTGGAACGACTCGAAGGTGAGTAACCGATGACAGAATTAACATTTTGGGTGAACTATCCATTCAAGTGCAAACGTTTACTTCGTTTTTTTTTCCATATTTGTGGCTGTAGCTTAAAACTGAATTGATCGCATTTCTAAATGAATCAGTAACACTATTTATGCATCTGACACAACCTGTGGACAAAAACCAAAACAACCACTTTGGGTAAAATTACCGTTGCATATTCCAACTGTTCATTTATTCTGTGACTACGCTACCTCAATTAATCTATTTGTCAGGCTTCGCATGATGATATAATTGCTCGGCAGGCTCATATAACCCTGGTCTATGGGGCTCTAAAGACAAGAGAGAATGAAGGATTTCAGCCAAAACTGTTAAATAATGCATATCTAGACATTTCCTCACATATGTTATCTCAATCCATTGCCTCCATGAGGCGGTTAAAAAAGCTATCAATTTCTGGACTCTACACATTATGGGCGTATATACTGAAACACAGTGAGATAACACTTGACCTCAACTTCTACAAGAATCTCACTTGTCTGTGTTAGGTGTCATTGCGTTCAGAAAAAAGCTAATGTGCTCGGTAATGGCTCTTAGCGCGAGTGCCGACAGATCGAGTCGACCTTCTCTCTTCCGGCACGCTGGTGAGCTTTTAGCATCTCTGCTTGTTAATCAGCCAATGGGGCTCTGAGTCATGATGTTGGCATTAAGGCATGAGCGACTCTCCGAGCCAACAATACCACTCTCCATACCTCTGTCCTCTCTATTCACGTTAAAAGCTTTACTTTATGAAGCTCGAGGTCACAAAGACAAGCAGTAATGGAATGCGCGTCCATCACTAAAATTAAACATTACTGCAGAATTTCAGGTTGAGTTTTTGGCCGTCGTCGAATTCTGTTCGGCTTCACAATGTGAAAAGGCCAAGCTGCACATCATATGAGCTAAATATTAGAACTATTGGACCATGTCAAATCCTCTGGCATTTGATTGGTCGGGGCAGGAGACCGGGAAGGAAAGTGCTGGAAAGTTTAAGCGGACAAATTAAATGTGATGAGTCAGGGTTGCGGGCGGCCAAAAATCCATCCCTGAATGCCATTACCTGAAGTCAACTGTAAAATTTATGTCAAAACGGTAGAGTTATGACAGGGATGGAGGAAGAGATACAATAGTGCTTTTTAGATGAAAAGAACAATGATCTTTTGTCTAATGTGATTCTTTGATCCGGTTTATAATGGGACAAGACAAACTCTAACTTCATTTTTCTACATATTGGTTTTGATTTAATTTGTTTTTTGTCTGACATAACACACAGAAACCAAACTATTTCTGGGTGTTAACTGACCATCTATTTCCCAGTTCCATAATCAGTTTTCATTTGGTAGATGTCACATATTTATGTCAATACTAATATAATTTAGCTCAAGTTTTAAGTATTTCTCATAATTTCCTTTAAAACTCGAAATAACACTGCCTTAAGGTGCATCCGAGAAGCTGTGATCATTACGAAAAGCCACTCATTCAAGACGTAAACAAAACACAAAAGCAACCAAAACAAACCAACTATGACATCTGCACGCCCTCCACTTTCTCCGTTGCATCAATGAATCACCACAAGAATACACCTACATCACTTTTACATAATCTATGATTTATTTATTTATGGAATCAGATGAATAAATAACTTTCACAGCAAATACACACTTGATCTTTAGCATCAGCTGTTGTGGGATTCGACACTAATTCATATGACTCTCACTTAATACATTTCTCATACAGAAAGCTTGAAGAGTATTAACTAACTTTTAATTTAACGTCTTTTGCTTCACTCTCTCTCATTTTGACTTCATCATTCATTTTAATCTCTCATCTGGAACATAACGTAATTTGATTTTAAATTTGCTCGAATTTGCAAGAGCGTTCTGGGGTACATTGACTTTTAATCTATCATTTCATCTGATTGCTTTTCAGGTATCTTTAATTAAATACTTATCACAGTATTGCATTTGTTAGACTACACTGATAGATAAAGTATCGGAATCAACGGTGACTGCGTCTACAATTTGCTATTTGACGGAATAATAGGGGAGCAAAACAAGCACACACGACCAGACAATTTCCTCTACACGCTAGAATATAACAGAGTTAGACCGCTATATCTTCTTGTACCTACAAAATAAGTCTAGTGTTGAGCTCTAGATTATATTACGTTTGCAGAACAACCTGGTAGTTGATGGACGAAAGACTAGCTGTGTTAAATTGAATTCCAGACTCGCCGTCGGCCAACACAGCTGTGTTGTAATGAACTCAAGACCTTGGGAGCTAACCTTTTAGAAGTATAGAAGAAATAAAGCGAGGGAGATTTTATGCACGCGGATCTGCACTCTGGATGCTCTAAAGCATTTTTCGGTGAATCTTAAGAGCTCTGATAAAGCTTTCGGAAGAGTTTATCCAGTCGGCGCCTAATAGGCTTCGGTGACTTGCGTTTCATTTGTGACAGCAGTCAATCCAATCCCACATGACAAGTTTAACCGATCATATCAATTAAAGTTTCAAGTTTAAAACCCGATTATAATGGTGCCGGGTGTGAGCGTAACTTGCCTCTTGATTTTGCTCATGGCTCCTGCTGACCTCTGGCTCACGGATGTAGATTTTGGTGCATTAAGCCTCTGATTTGATTGGAGGGTCCAACGTTTTCTGCTCTGTTCTGATTGGTGGCTGTCATTCAAAGAAAAGTTATATTTTTAGCTCCAATGGTAAAGTACTGTTCCAAGGGGTTACCAATAAATTGTGCAATGGGCTCGGACCGTGCAACATCTGCACAATTTTTTTCCGGCAAGCAAATGTGTGGAATAATTGAGAATATTGAGAATAGTTTTATTCATTTTCTTATAGGGTATTTACATGGTCCCAAAGCAACGAAAGCATTTAAGAAACAAATCAAAGACTATGCACATAACATACAAAATAATTTTTCACCAAACGTTTCATCTTTAGTAACACATAAGGCTTCTGATCATACCAGACTGTGCTCGAACAACTAATACAAATGGATGGACACATGCCTCTCTATTTAAGACCTGCCACTCAGGGTCTAGTCTGTACAGCTCAAGTTACTTAAGTGCCTTTATATGACCCATTGTATGCAATTAGATTAATCTCATCTTCAGATGCACAGTCATTCTCTGGCAAAGGCCTACATGAATTTTACTTTATTTATATATTAAGCCTATTTTAAGAAAAAAAGCCTTTGTCTTTTATTAAAGTATATTCTGCATGTGGCAAACAGCCCATAGAGAACTGCGCAAAAGAGAACAGCCCAAAAGAGAACAGCGGAAAAGAAAACTGCGAAGATGAGAACTGCGCAAGAGAGACCAACGCAAAAGAGAACAGCGCAAAAGAGAACAGCGCAAAAGAGAACAGTGCAAACAGCCCAATAGAGAACTGCGCAAAATAGAACAGCACAAAAGAAAACTACGAACAAGAGAACTGCTCTAGAGAGAACTGCGCAAAAGAGAACAGCGCAAAAGAGAACTGCGAAGAAGAGAACTGTGCAAGAGAGAACAGCGCAAAAGAGAACAGTGCAAAAGAGAACTACGAACAAGATAACTGCGCTATAGAGAACAGCGCAAGAGAGAACAGCGCAAACAGCCCATAGAGAACTGCGCAAGAGAGAACAGCGCAAACAGCCCATAGAGAACTGCGCAAAAGAGAACAGCGCAAAAGAGAACAGTGCAATAGAGGACAGCGCAAAAGAGAACTACGAACAAGATAACTGCGCTTTAGAGAACAGCGCAAGAGAGAACAGCGCAAACAGCCCATAGTGAACTGCGCAAAAGAGAACAGCACAAAAGAGAACAGTGCAAAAGAGAACTACGAACAAGATAACTGCGCTATAGAGAACAGCGCAAGAGAGAACAGCGCAAAGAGAACACCGCAAAAGAGAACATTGTTTTGATTGCTAAAGGACGTGTGAACAAATTCTTTAGACCAAAACTGCGCATGCGCATGTTATTCACGTCTATTTCTACAGAGGTAAAGTAGTAAACATTATAGTGAACGCTTCTCTTATACATTTTTATTCACTGTTACTAAAGTGTGTTTTCACATCATTAGTCTATGGAAACATTCGGAGAGGACAGGCAGCTTTGATCAGTGTAGATATCTGGTGTCGTATCTAATGAGAATGGACTGCCTTACAATACAGTTCTTTAGTTTGGGAACGCTTGATTGATTCATTTGTCATATTGGTATCCTTCCAGCTTAATGATTACTTTATTTTAACAGGTACAGCCTCTCCTCTCGAGGAAATGCACAGAAGTAATTACACCGCCAGTGTTGAAATATGAGAAAATGTAAAAAGTTCACAATCATTACAGGGATTGTTATCGTAAAGGTTCAGTCGGGTGTTCAGCGATCAGAGTTTGGAGCTCAGATTCTTCTCTAAGGCCACGAAAGCGTAGATGATTGAAAGTGATTCATCATTCCTGGTAAATTTGAGACATCAGGCGGTAGGCCTGTGGTTGTTTTGTAAAATGAGTATTTGATTTTCTTTCTTTTATTATTTCCCCTTTCCGTTGAGTTGTAAGTAGGTAACTGAGCTGTAAATTGATGGCATAAATTATAAAATTCACTTGCATGTGGAAGGAAATACGTTTTTGTGAAAACTGTAGCCAGGTGGAATCCTCCCAATATTTCCAGCAGACGATGTATTTTGTTAAAAGTTTTTATGTTCAGATTTGCCTTTGTTAAATGGATTGTTTTACGCTGTATTGTTTAATACAGTCAGTTTGTTTTAACAAAGACCAAGTTGTCCAGATATGCTTTCTAAAGACTCAAATCTTTCACCATTTGTAGCATCAGGGAAAATCGCAGAATGTGACAAAGAATTTAGATGTAATCATTTTGCTTCAGAGACAAATCAATACAAGTTATTAAAAACGAGTTTTGAGATCCCGGGCACATTTATTCACAGTGAAAGCTATTTGTGGGAATTATTCAAGGAGATATGAAAATAATTATGTTTCCTGTGCCATATTCAACTGGGAAGAAATCTAAGAAATGCATAAACCTTCATCACACCACGAGATGGATACGATGACCTTATTACACCACTTTATGTCAAGGTCTTTTGGTCACATAGTTTGCAAATTAATCCAAATTTGAAAGTCAAATTTAAGAAATTGTTGGACAGAGAAACACACTCCAGTATACTGCCAATACTGTCTTTGTTAACACATTGTCATTGATAAGGTGTGTGTGGCCCCTTTTCAGAAGCTGGCAGCCATAGCCAATCCCAAGTGCCCACGGGCACAACGCGTATTGTTTTTCATCCAGCATTCATGCGGTTTTGAAAAAGGGCCTGTGCAACAGTTTCAATGCCAGTAATTCTATGTCTTCTTTACTCCAACCCAGTTTCTTCACATGTTATGAGATTTAAAAAGCATGCTAGACTGTTGCTCTTCATATTGTGTAGGAGTTGTCTTAGTGAATATTTAGATTTTAAATAGTTATTTTGGACCATGCTTCATGAACACTTGCCAAGTGCAAAATTGTGTGTAAAATTGTCATGCAGTCTTAAAAGATGTGTGGCTCAGTTATGTCACGGAATGCCAGGGGTTAACTAATGCATATTAATGAGGCCATGCACACATCATCTAAAATGATCCTTTACTATTTCGATGAAGAGTCTGCGTGATGAATGTGTCATTGTTGAGTCAACCAAATGTCATTGCATAAACAACACCAAATATCATTTTAAGTGCAATATTCATCTTTTCTCACCCTCTTGTGATTTCAACCCTGCATGACTTCTTCTGCAGAACACACAAATAATATATTTGTTTACAGGAATTTCGATGACAACATTCAATTAGAGAATTTTCATTTTGGGGGTAACTATCCCTTTAAACTTGCAGCTTTATCAATGTGGTTTGAGACATAAACAGAGAGACAATGACATTTGACATTGAAAGTGAAGGATTCAGGTGACACCTGAGTCTTGGTCTGGTTTTATACTGTTGAAGGACGAGATAAAATTCATCTCCAGTATAATTTAGAGTCACTGACGTGGGCAGCCTTGGATTGCGCCACATGATAGACACCATCACTTTATAGATGGGTCACATATCGATTTCTGCACCATAATTTATTTTACATAACTGCTGGCAAAGTATATACAGTGTGTGTGGATAGCGAGTGAGTGGGTGGACTTGCGTAGATATTTCTACATCCTCTCAAGGACCAAGACTAGAACAAACATCGGTTTACAGTTTTACTTGATTATAGTGATGTGTTCATAGAAGAGATTTTATTAACCTTCACCGCACATTTGAATCAATGCTGGTTTTCTGCTGGCCTGAAAACCGGCTAAACAACCTGGCTGTGCTTTTGATTCCATCGATCTTTAACATTTCCACCCGGACCGCTTCATCAGATGACCTGGCAGAGATTGTTTGTCTCCACAGAAGGCCGGAAAAACTGTTGCTTGATCAGATAAAATCACATTCAGTGCTGTTGTAAAATAGGCACACATTACAGTGGATCATTTGAAAAAGGTGTATATACAGCCGCAGACATTTTCGAGTTCTCAGTTGTGTTTAAGTGACGTATCAACTTAAAATCAGATGTTACCCCTACTAAACAAATTGCAATTGTTAAAATGCATTAAAAGTATGAAGCTGTAAAATAAATGTTGATTGTACAGGTCAAATATTCTGGATTTTGCAACAATTTATATGAAATGTTTGAGTATCTTCAAAAATATGAACTTTTGACTGCAGACTTTTGTCAAATGTGAGCTCAGTTTGTGACATTGTTAAGATCTCTTGAGGAGAAATATCTGAGACACATGAGACTTTAACAAAAGTTTCCATTTGCTTTCCATTTATACTCATTGATTTTTGGCGATATTGAAGAGATCACATCTGTTTTTTCCATATTGAAATCTGACGGGCCGTGTTTCTTATCTCTTGTTTCACACCTGCTGACGCTAAAGCTTTTGTATAGATGTGGATTATTGCTACTTGTGTGCGGGTTTTTTCATGTGGATTAACAAACTCTATCAAAATGATAAATGCATGTTGGTGCTTTGTGAATCTCTCTTTTGTGCTCATAATCTATGCAACTCATGGTCCTGAATTCCGTCAGCGTGTTTCCTTGAGTTCCAAAAGAAAAATTGCATTTCATTAAAGATTGATGAGATGAAAAACCAGAGACAACTGTATTAGATGCTTTGGGGTGTGTTTATGTAGTTTTGGTGTGTGTTTGCGTGTTTGCGTGTGCCTGTGTGTGTTGAAGAAGTGATCACATTTACATTTACATTTAGGCATTTGGCAGATGCTATTATCCAAAGTAAATTACATTGTATTATTCTATACATTTATACATAGGTATCTGCAATCCCCTGGGATCCAACCCACAATGTTCTTACCACTGAGCTACAGGAATGCCATTAAATGCATTTTATTTTTAGCTTCCTCACAAGTGTAATGTAAAGATAAATGACCCCTCCCGTCATGACAAATGATGCTGAAATAGATGAATGTGGTTTAATCAGTAATTCTTTCTTTCTTATTCTGCATGAAGCCTGCACCAGTCTGAAGATCATTCGTTGTACGGAAATACAATGATCGGTACACAAACTTATTTTTCTTTATTTATAATAGTTTTTTTTTGTCGTTGAGGTTTTTATCCAGAGCAACTTATAGTGAGTTTGTCAAGGTAGGCTGTACATTTTATCAGTATTGTGACTTTGGCTTTGCTTTGCTTCCAAGCTACAGCTCAATTCCCAGCTGACATTCAACAGACAATAGATTTCGATCTTCGTCTCTTGGTGAAAAAAGTAAAGAGGCATGAAGAATCATTCAGTTTCATGCCGCGTGGATTGGTTGGAGTCAGAGCTGGTCATTTAAGCCTCGGTCAGACTTCGGACAGTGGTACGAAAATGAGCGGGCGCGATTCCTCCATTTTTCACATTTCTGTACCGAGAGGTGATGCTTTGTTCTTCAATTGGTCTCACGCACTCACGTGACGCGAATTCGCAGAGCCAGAGTTCACCACACTTCAACACTGCTACGCAGCGAAATGCTAAATATCGTTGGACGGGCTTGCGTTTCCGGTCTGTCACATTCGCATGAATGGAAGTCAATGGAAGTCAAGTGTGACTGCAGCATAAGTCGGGTCCAGCTTTGAAAAGAAGCATGACGTGTCTCCTGTGTAATACTGAACAAACAATTGTGTTGAGGGCTGTTAATGTCAGTCTGAATGTTGTTGATGCATATTTCTTGCGTTTTCTCTCGCTATCGGTTTCTTGGGCGCATGCTTGGTTACTTGGAGTTTTAACGGCATGTGATTCATTCCACGATGCTATGCTGACTATCTGACATGGAATTAGCATATTGTGTTTCTGTTCATCATGAGACAGTTAAGTGTTTTATTGACCGTTGCTCCATTGATTGTTTGTCTGACTTTTCACCAGGTGGCTTCCGATAACCAAATACACAGATTCTCCATTAGCGGCTCATTAGCAGACAGTAGGCCAGAAGCTTGTTAGCTTGTTTATTACGCATTTTGCCCTTAGAAAAGAGAAACGGCTAATTTTCGGAGAGTTGCGGAGGAAATGAATCATCTTCACCCCAGGCCAGCAATCATTTGTTTCTGTCAGGAAATCTTTACTGTAAACAGAAGAGCTCCTCCGAGCGTCCAATTAGGCCACACAATGGCCAGCGTGTTGACATGGACAGCAGTAAGACTAATCCTGTAAGAAACAAATAATTAACATCTTTAATTTATTTGTATAACTGTGGACATGTTTGTGGCTTAAAATGAGTTTGGGTGACCTGCCCAGACCGGCACGGGAGTAGATTACTGGTCTGGATTCACAGTATGGGCATGGTTTGTTTCTTGTTGCTCTCGCTAGCATGAAGATAATTTAAATGGTTTTCGGGCATGGTATCATCTTAATACCATTGGCTTATCATTGGTGAAAACGTTCTTTTTACCATGCAGACCTTTGTCTGTGCATTAAATAAACAGTTAACCCCAAAATGAAAATTTGCTCATTATTTACTCATCCTGATGCCCTCCCACGTGTCCAAATGTTTCCATTCACTTCAAATGTGTATTCAAACTGCATCAGAGCGGGTCTCTCGTGTTTACAAGTTGCGCTTATAGCTGAAATCAAACAATTATCTATAGCGAATTGGCTTTATATAATACCTGTTAGGACCTGTCAGATTTCTGACAAGGTAAAAATGATGGCCACCGTTTCTGGGAACGACCCTCAAAACAGCACTTTGTTATTAACTCGCTCTTTTTTTGACTTGGCTGGTGTTTGAATGAAAACAAATAGAATCTGACAGCAGGAAGACGTGCAGGTGCTGGAGGCAGTTTCATTAACTCAGAACAGTAGGTGATCATCACTATAAACTGCTTATCGAGGGACATGATAAAACCTGACGCTTCTGCGATAACCTTAAACAGTTCTGTAAAAAAAACGATTATTTTGATGAGAAATTGGGTGTTATGATGAGAAATGCGTTGCAGTTCTGGGCTAAAATGTGAAAGTGCTTGATCGATTTTTGGATATATATTTCCATTTCGCCAAAAACCTTCGTCCACGATTAAGCTTATTGACCGAAGACCTTGCAATAAAGAGACACGTATGCTTACATAAGGGCCAAATTATTACCAAAAGGGAAAATATTACCAAATAGTCAAGTCTAAGCCGACAAACATCCCGGTTTCTTCAAAGCTTCATAATAAAATAATGATATTTTGTTTCTCAGTGACAGCGAGTAAACTGGGTTTGTGTGATGTCTGATGTGGTGTATTGTTATCTTGTTTCAGCTTCGCTGGCGGCAGTATTGGGGTTTAAGGTCAGACGCGGCTGCCGGGTCAGACTGGTGGAGGAATCTGACTCATATGATCTTCACAGTCAAGTTGGATGAAGCTTTAGACAGTAGCGATAAGTAAAATCACACTTAAAACACACTACAAAAAGGAATGGTTTTAATGTAAAAAGCTAATGGTTCTTAATGATATTGTAATGGAAACAATTTGAATTTCTATGATAAATTCTATTGGTTTTGCTTTCCTGTCCTAAAATGTAAAATAACTTTTGCTTATCAGTTGTTGAGTATATCGTATTATTGCATATCTCATTTACATTAGTAATTGACTTCTTTCTCACTTCATCTATGCGGCACGGTTGAACTGCATTAAAAATGAGCTTCCGTCATCTCGCTGCATTAATGTGTGAGCCTGAACTTTTCATTTTTGTTATACCCTAAGAGAAAAGTGCAAAGCCGAAGATCTCTGCCTGCAGCAGTTAAACTTTGCTGACTTCAGATAAATCTTTACAAATGAGAGGGGTAATTGCTACGAAATGCCCTTTTCAAAAGCATCTCCTGGTACTTCTGCTGTGTGATCCACTGTGCCAGCTTTTTAAATACACAGGAACAGTTGCGCGTTTAAGTAGCTTAAGACTTGCGCATGATTCTCATTGCTGCATCCAGAGTTAAAGATGCTTTGCCAAGTATGGCGGTTCAATAACAACACTTACTGTAATAGGCTGAAGCGTTTAAGCCTAATAGAGCTGTTTCATTGTTCATTAAAGAAAGCGCAGAGTCGTCATTTCAGATCTGACTGTGTCCTGTCTCCCCGTGACACATTTAGGGGCTTCTGAGGATTCCTGCAGACGTCTCTTCACTTCAGATCGAACGTATTATAAAATGTTCTGTGTAGAGACCTTCAGGTTTGCAGTGAGGTACGGTGTGTGCCATTAACAGTTTTATTTGAGGAATCTGCTTTGTATGAAATTCTATGATATTTACATTACAAATACATTTATAAACCATCGGCTGCCTACTATTAAAACCTTCCATGCACCCTGCGAAAAAAAACATAGAAAGCCAATAGAAACCATCACAGAAATTCTAATGGTTTCCATTTGAATACCATGACAACCCAATAGCTTTATCCATTAAAACCATTACAAAATGCATTTTTTTGTAGTGTGTTTTGGCCACTACTCCAGTAGGATTTAACATCCAACCCATATACCAGTAGACGTCCGTACAGTTTCCACTAGTGTTTTTGTGGGTCTTATTCCAATCTAATTCATTTCCATCTACCAAAAAACAGCCCACACACAGAACCCAACCAGTAGAAACCATTATATTTTCCATTAAAACCATTTTTGGTGTCATGGTTTCTGACCTCAGAGGTACAATCCTGGCATGAATTGTGATGCACAAGAACATTTAAATTTTCCAGTTGTATCATACCATGCACATTTTCCAGTCTCTGTACACCAACGCTGACATTTATAGAGTCGTGCGACGCGGCTGTAGCGTTCCGATTGTCAGCCGATCTCTGTTTAACCTCCTTTTCATCCTCCTTCACCATCATCACATCATTCATACATTCACGCTGTGCGTTTGTATGAGTTGGTGTTACAGTATGATGCATGAGGATGTTTATTTGATTTCCACACAACAGTTTATGTGATGACTTCGTCGTGAGCAAGGTCTATTTACTCGGGGCAAAGAGGTTTTATTACAAACATTGATCATCAAAGCCACGACACGCTCTCCCATAATCCCAATTGTACATGCGCTGATGGTGTTATAATCTGTGATCTGGCAGACCGCGAGCTGCGTGGTATCCAGATTTCAGGGCTGATGGCCTCTGGAAGTAGCCATAAGTGACTTGTTTAATGAAAGTATTGGGCTAGAGGCGGCTGTGACATTGATTTCAGCAGGGGGAAACGGAGGAGGCTGAACGCTGAGCTCTGCTGCGAAGACTAAGTGGCAGTCGAGGGAACAGAGGAGCGAATTTACCGGGACGAGTTAACAGCTCACCTTGTGTTGAAACATCAAGGACGAGCACACACGCTTTGTGTATGCCGAGTTTGAGAGCGAGGGGGGAACACGGTACAGGGCATGGCAAAAGTCTGCATGGATGTGTATTTATGAGATCATAAAGTGGTACACCTCATGGGATTGTGTTTGCCTATAAAACTGGAGCGTGAAGAACTGCAAAAGGTTAAAGGGGAAGAATCAAATAAATCCAGTTGCATTTTGACTGCATTGGTGAAAACAGAAGTCTAATTTTGTTCAGGTTAAGACATACAAAATATTGACTATATTTCTTAGAAATAAATGGCATTGCCTTGATATTTTTTCAGTATGATGCAATACAGTTTATAAATGTAGATTTAAAAGTGTCCAAAAACTTTTTGCCTCAATCTTACGGCAAACCTTCTGGCATGAAGTGATGCTGTGAAGTGCAAAAAAACGTGGATATCCTTCCTTAAATCTTCATTATTTTTATAACCTCGGTGCTATTTCTCACTTTGATACATACATTTCACAGGAACTGTCTCCCACTCTTCTTTATTTTGACGCACAGACGGCCATGAGTTCCTCCAGACGCTTTTATTCCACACCAGCCGAGCTCTGGGGACTTTTGCCTGGTGAACTGCATCTCTGACACATTGGATGGATTATAAAACAGACGGAAGTAAATCCTGCTCTCGGAGTCTGATTTACATGCAGCTTTCGTGGGGTTTCACGGCCTCTTTGCTGACAAACCCGATAGGCTTTACTTTAAAGTGATTGGCTTTCTGACGTTTTTCAAGACTGGTTCGTCCGAGCCTAGCAGAGTTCATAGGGTGCCACACCGCCGATGGTTTTAGACTGACAGTTCTATCATGCCGGCGGACACTTTTGCTGTGATAAACAAGATTAAATCTCACTCTTAACAATGGAAATCGTGCCTTTTTGTCCGGTTCTTGCCAGTATCTGTTTCTTTGACATGAAGTAAAAGACAAAATCCTTGCCTTGTACTCTGATAGACAAGCATCACTTTAAGGTCTCGGTTCACAGCACCAACAAAATCTGTAGCCGTAAGATCGCGAAGAGACAACATCGAACATGATTTTTTTATTATGATGAATTGTCTTTCCCGTCACTGGCTTGAAATATTTATAACATGATGGCTGAGATAAAGGGTTACGTTTTGCACCCGGATGGTTTTATAGGCCAGATGGAGAGAAGTTTGGAGGAGGGCACAAGTAACAATGAAGAATAATGTGAGCCGTAAAGAGAAATAAGTGCGATTTGAAATGGATTTGATGTTTTGTGAGCGATGAGGAAGGTTGGACGGGTGAGGCCTGGCCAGATGCAGCAGATAAATGTGATAGAATATTGACTGGATGACTGATGAGATTTGTCTCTCTTACAGGAGTTGAACTGCGATTGAGAAAGAAACTGCTGTGCCTACCTGTACATTCTGCCCTTAAACTGATGCAAGACTATTGACGTTAACAGCATCACTAAAGCATGTTACAAAAGGATTAGCTTAAAACAGGACTAGGCCTTAGTTAAAATACGATATTTGAGTTGTGATAGAAACATGCTTTACAAAAAAAAACATCACTGACACGTACCTCTCTAACATTAGCCTGGGCTTACGTCCTCTCCTGGAAACCGCCGGCAACTGTGATTCGTAACATTTTGCCTCTTTATCGCCATCTCTGTTTGAAACATAACATTGCAGATTAGTTTAAGTACTTATCTTAATGTGAAACTAAGCCAAACTGACATTTTTTCACACATCGTACCGTACCGTTCAACTTTTAAAGCATTATTATAAGTTAGGATACAACAAAAGTTAATAAAATATCTAAATCATGGCCCTGTCTGTGAAATCCAGGCTGGTCGGATTATCTATTTATGACATTAAAAGCATCAAAATAGTCAAAGCCGCAAAAAAAATGTGAAAGTACAAAATGTTTATTTTTTTTAGAAACAGTAGATACAGTTTTCATATTTAACAAATATTAAAATAAATGATTTTATTTTTATAATTTTCCACCAAAAACGAAAAAGTTTGCTTTCCAAGCATTGAATTAAATCTTTAACATGGCCTTGGCCAGTCAGTACCCTAAAGATATCAAGGTTATATTTTTACATAATTTTGTTTACATTATGTATCGTGATTTTATATTAAACACTGAATCACACACACAAAAATGACTTTAGTTGGATTTTCCGGCAGTGTCACAAATGCCTGGATAACTATAAGACGATAGACTCAACCATTCAAAGGTTGATGCTCTTTGAATCTGTTTGTTTAGATATGCTTACACTGTAAAATGTTGCTGTAATTTGGCAGCAGGTTTGCCAGTAACTTACTGTAGATGTAATTTACCCTTTTGTTTTAAACACAAACTTGCCTTATATAAATATACCTTATATTTTCTCTCATAAGACAAGACTAAATATCTTAGCTCACTTTTCTTGTTATGTAATTAAATATTTTTACTAGAAAACAAAAGGCCTTTACAGAGGCACTTAACAATGCTCACTCATAGTGCTGTCGGTCCGCTGAAATTTGAACGTTTTCTTTCTTAACACATAGTTCTTAGTTGATGAAAATCCCCTTAGTGCTATGGAAGTGACCTATAGGTGTCTGTTATTTAAGCTGAAGTACGTCATCGTTCTGTGTGCGTATCCTCCATTAAATCTACAGTAAGATACTGGCAAACCTGCTGCAAAACTACAGCAATGTTTTACAGTGTACAATCCTAATATAGGAACGTGGTTGGTGGTCTTGAGTTTCTCAAATATACTTATTTCATACAAGAGATATATGCTTGTCTACACTGTAAACGTTTCTGCTGTAGTTATGGAGCTAGTTGCCAGTAACTTACTGTAGATTTACATTTATCTCATTTATTGGCAACAGTTTGTTCAAAGATAAATTCATATTAAACATTTACTTAAAAAAAAAACAATAAAATAACCAGAAATCCACATAAACCTTTTTCAGTTTTTTTCTAATTTTGGTTCCCAGAATGCTTTGCATGAGGCTGTTATTGTATCGCTGTAAACGTATTTTCTGTAAGGATAAAGACTTGTTAATGTTTAATGATCATTCATCTTTGAACGAACTGTTGCCAGTAAATTACATAAAAGTAAATCTACAGTAAGTTACTGGCAAACTGCTGCCAGTAATACTGTAATTTCCACAGAAATGTTGTACAGTGTAGAGCTGCTGTAAAGTATGAGAATATTAGTTTGAATACCCATATCACTTTTAGCACTGTGATTCAATACCTTTTCTGTCTAAGCTTTCAGACGCATTTTCATTCATGTATTTGTTTCAGGGTTTGTGCCTTTCGGCTTTCTCGCTCTCATTAATGTCATTATTAGTTGCATGTCACTCACTCTCCCTTCTGAGGGAGCTCAACTGCTTCTATCTAGGTCACTATGTGTAATTGGCAGGCGGTCGTGTTGAGCGCACATCATTTCTGCTTATTCCACTGCACAGTTACAACATCAACAGATTATAATTCACTAGGTTGTAATGGAGATGGTCGTGGCGGAAAGCAAAAAAGTACGTAACACATAAATTGTATCTGCATGGTGGTGACTAAATCGATTTCCATCGTCACTTTTGTATTTAAGGAAGCTCATGCTGTATCCCATGACAACCACATGTCCAATGGTCATAGAGAAATTATTAAAAATAATTACAGATGAAGTGTTTCATTTTCGAATGAAGTGTAATCTCAAATCTGTCCAACTCCATGAGTTTGTCCTGTATTGTTGGTAGAAGTTGCATTGATTGGCTGGGCATTGTTTTGGTCATTTTGATTTATTTATTATTTGGTTTATTAGTCATTTACATTCAAGCGAATTTAAGACAGCTTTTGAAAGAAGATAATTAATAGTAAAATGGAAACAAAATGAGATCCCTGAAACACATTGGTCCAAGTTCACAAAATGAGTCTTTTGCATTCAGTTTGAACTTATACCTTTAAGTATCTGGTCTTTTATGCATAACCACGGTGTTCCAATTTAAGACATGCGTTACATAGACAGACCATCTGATGGTCTCCAGACCTAAAAACTCCATCAGTATCAACACTTTGACCCACTTTCACAGTTGGTTTCCTCAGATCACACTGATATTCGCATTAAATCCAGTTTTTTTACCATCTCGGGTGGTCTCAGGAGGAGATGAGCGGGAGAATGTCACAAAAAATGTCATCAGACTGCCAGAAACTGTCACGGGATGAAAATCATATTCAGTGACCATCGGATGCATAACAAATGAAAACACAAAAGGATGGTTTGTTGCAATCTAATATACTGTTAGAACACATGAATTTGGTTCCAAATGAGATAACTCAGGTTTTATTGTGTTAGTCAGCTCTATTTGTTTGAGTATTATAGGCTCAAATAAAAACAACCAACTGCAGTTTGATTGATATTAATAGGACTGCACAATAAAAAACATGATTTTTGAATCATCTCATTTTGGATCCAAACTCTTCACATATAGTTTTTTCATCTGTCAAATACATGGAAATGATGCATCAACAATAACGGTGTACCTTTACAAATACAAAGATTCACAATGCACAAGATGCTCTGCTAGAATACATTAAAAATCAGAGTCTGAGAAATTCACTGGCACAGGTTTCCCCACATTTTAAGCATGTTGGCCTTTTATGACTTTCTGTGGTATTCTCTGGTTAACCTCTCGACCTGAATTCAAAGTACTTCAGTTTTATTGCTGCATGTTTATTGATCATTCTGCCTCATTCATATCTCATTATACACCAAATCTGAACAGATCTCTTTTGTGTGAAACCCAGAGAGAGAAAGTGTGAAAGAGAGAGAAGCTGAATTTTAAACATGCCGATTGTGACCCCACTTTTACAGGACTTTTATAGCATTAGTGTAAATGCTTTTCCTTGTTTCATGTGCCTTTGAAAAGCCTTGTTGGATTCTAATTATAAAAATGTCATTCTAGTGAATTTTTATAAAAGGTGAGATATTTAACAGCAACATAAAGAACGAATGCTCATTCCCCTCATAACGTTGTTTAGATTTTAGAAAGATTTTAGAAATCCGACCCAAATAAAGAAAATCACAGCGATGATAGCAGAGATTGGTTAAAAGCTTTCTTTCTGCTCTGCAATAGACAGAAACGAACCCATGAAACAATGAGGTTTATAAGGCCCTGTCTACAAGAACATGAGTATTTAAAAAATATGTTTGCCGTTCGTCTACACGTAAACACAGCACCCCAGAGCACCAGGTACTGTATTTCCAGTACCGTCTATGCTGAAATAAAACGATAATATAAGATTGCCACTTATGGAAGGTTTTTTAAACAGTACCGTACTAGACCCACTTGAACCTGTTGAAAACCTTGTGAAACAAGTATGAGGATCCAGAACATTCTACATTTAAACCTCTGCAGATAAAGACCAAAGTTAAAAGAAGCTGTAGAGATATTAGTTTTATAGGTAACACTTTACATTGAGGAAGCCTTTATGAAGCATTTATAAATGTGTTCATTAACGATTAATAAGTCATTTACAAATGCATTATAAGCAGTTATAACTGCATGAATAAAAAGGGGGATTCTAATAAAATACCTGCCAAATAGTGAGCAAGTAAAACATCATAAACACCCTACAGTGTCAAGTCTGACAGCCTATATTGCAAACAACATCAAGATAATAATGAATCTGCTTTCGAGTCAAATAAATGATACATGAATACAATTTTAAGCATTTATAGTATGTGAGTTAAACATGGCTCACTATTTTGGAAGATATTTTGTTAGAATGCAGTTTTTATTCATGCAGTTATAACTGCTTCATAATAGATTTGTAATGACTTATTTATGATTAATGAACACATTTATAAACGCTTTATAAAGGGTATCTAAATTAAAAGTTTTACCATTTTACTTTTTATCAAGCCTGAAGTCAATTTCTTATTTTCTTGAACTAATTACGTTTTTTAACACCTCGGAGAAAGAAATGAAAGGTTTGTGCTGAGCGTGTGATCTTCAGTCACCCGTGACACTATACTTTATGGGCAGAAGCTATGTGTTTCTTATAGCATTAACTGGTCTGTTTCAGAGGTTTGCTTTGAAGGCAGAATGAAAATGTGTTTGTTTAATTTTCTCTTAAAGGTCAGTTGTTGTTTGATATACAGTAATGTTATGACAGATCAGCCCTGTTATGTCATAGGTTGAGGCATGTTGTTTTGTAGTTTACAATTTCTCAGTAGGTTAGTTTATATTTTTATAAAATAAAGAGAGAATGAAAGAGAAATTCACATACCGCTAGAAATATCCAAAAGTTTAACTTTCTAAATTGAATTTACGAAATTTGTCTTGTATTTAGAATTTATTTTACTGTATCTTGCCATTATCATGTTTTGATTCCTCCGGCATTAATGAAATGTCAGCTCTGTTGTCCTCTCTTTTTTTTCTGGACATTGCAGCTGTCTACTGTTCTTGACAAAAAGCCTTCAGGTAATGTCTTTAGTTTCCCATCATGCTTTGCACAACTTCTGCCCCACAGCAGCTATACACTATGACATTAAGATTGAGCTTTGAAACTCAAGACAAGGAAGATACTATTAAAACAAAAAACATTCATTATTATTGATTCTCAACAGTCAATATTTAGGTCAATATCAGGAATCCTTAAAACCAAATATTATAAAGAAAATGTAAGAGCCCGTTCTGTGTATCTCCCATTTTAATGGAGGCTAATTCTCAAAGGAATGTCCTTGTGACCCAAAGCGAGTTAAAAAGCGGCTACACATTTCATTTCGATGCTGAAACTGATGGCTTTCTAATAAACCGGGGAATGAATGAGCTCTTATGATTGAAATGGGACAAATTACATGAGCCAATTTGTTTTAGACATTGTCAAATAGATGACCATCAACTTTATTACGATGTTTATTTTCACATGCATGGGAATCCAGTCTGGGTGAAACATGCATAATGCATTGGTTTCTGTATCCAGTGATGGGGGATTTAAAAGCAAAATATGTTCGTGGTTGAGGAGCTTCGGGATGAAACAGAATTTTTGATGGCTTGTCCTGGACAAAAAGCTTAAGTGGAGTTCTTTTAACCAGGATTTAAGTAAAACTTCCATGTGATATTTAGACTTCGTTTTATTGAATTTCTTCTGAATTGTTTTGTTTTTCTTACCCATATTGCACTTTTTTCTTGTTTCAAGCCATAAATTATGTTAGATTTATGCTTGAAAGTTGCCAATGGGTCAAGAATAACAAGCTTAATTCCAGATATGTTCTCTGAAAACAAGTGGAAAAAGCAATTGTGCTTATCAAGTGTGTATATCTTGCTTTAAGGATGTTTTCTTACTAGAAAACAAGACAGAAATACTTATTAAAATACTGCTTTTGGCTCGCAGCCTGCTTGGATCAGGTAAATGGACTGATAGTGACTTGAACTTTAACACCAGCGCATTTCCTGCGGCTTCCCGATCACTTACCATAAGTCTCCGTTTAACAAGCGGCAGAGACAAGGCTGACCCCGAGACAAGAGGGAGGCTGTGATGTATTTTCAATTCCTTTTCCCTCTAATTTCCTTTAATTCACATTACATGATTCAATCAGCATTGTAATGGAAAACAAATTGGTTTGGCACAGCATGCATGCGTGTTCGTGTAAATACCGAGCCATTGTTATGCTCGGCTGTCCTTTTTAATGGGATCTCTCTCTTAGTCTTCCTCATTATTTCCATCATATTATGTTGCACGAGCTATGCAGTTTGTCATGAACATCGGGCGCATGCACAGAAACGGCCAGAGCGACCAGAGTGGGATCAAGGTGCACAAAGACATTGTTAACTGTACTTTGTGTGTGAATTTATTTCGTGTACCCGACTATTTCTGGATCGAACACACGAAAGAACGACTATTGAAACGGTTTGGGTTATTTTTACTGCATGTTCAGCTCCGTTCTCCAGTACGTTTGATTTATAGTTACAAAAACGTCGCTCTTTCGCAGCAAGCTTTAAAAAGCCAAGTGATATTAGCTGGTCATTGGAGGTCTGTGATTATGTACCATTACTGCACAGACAAGCGGTAATTTGTCTTGGTAATTGGCAACGGCACAAAGGCCCAATCACGGCATCCTGCTAGGTTACGTTGGCATGGTAATTACAGTCGGACAGGATACTTGGCATCTTGGTAGCCTCGGTTTTAAGGTCAGAGTTCAGACGACAACATTTTAGGTTTAAGCAACCTAAACAGTGAGACGGATACAAATCTTGAGAATAGGCTGCAAACAATGTGGTGTTCTATTAAAACTCCATTGGGCTCAACTGGGCTCAACCACCATCACATCTTCCAGAACGGCCAGAAACCTTGAAGTGGTGATCGACGATCAGCTTAACTTCACAGAGCAGGTTTCCCGCACCACCCGGTCCTGTTCATTCATTACAATATTAGGAAAATTAGACCTTTCCTATACGAGCATGCTACGCAAGTCCTAGGCTCTTGTTCTGTCCAGACTGGACTACTGCAATGCGGTACTGGCTGGACTTCCAGCTTGCACAACCAAACCTTTACAGATGATCCAGAATGCAGCAGCAAAAGTGGTCTTCAATGAACCCGAAGAGAGCACACATCACTCTTCTCTTCATTAAGTTACATTGGCTCCCTATAGTCGCTCGCATCAAATTCAAGATTCTGCTTCTGGGCTACAAGACCACCACTGGTTCGGCATCACTATATCTTCACTCGCTAATGCAGACTTATGTACCCGCCAGATCCCCACACAAGGTGCCATCCCAAAAAGGTAAAAAATCCCTCTCATGTGTGGAATGATCTCTATACTGTGGTAGGCTATATGAGACCAGTTTTATTGCACTTATTCTTTTTGTTGTCCTTCCAATTGCTCCCATTGTTTACCTTATTTATAAGTCCCTTTGGATAAAAGCATCTGCTAAATGACTAAATGAAATTTCAATGTTTTTTTCGTCGAGATACATTTACTTGCGAAGCCAACATTTTTAAGATACAACCTATTTTCAGTACGTTGGGTTAAATGAAACCAGAAAACTTTATATTTGACCCAACAATGATTTATTTATGATTTATTTATGACCATCACACAGAGGTGGGCATTACTCAAATATTACTATCTGTATTTTAAAAGAGTGCATTTCACTTCACTACATTACAAAGCATTTACCTTAGTTTTAACTTCACTATATTACATAAATAAATGATGTTTTTTTAACATTTAATAGTTAAGCTCAAATCTAGTCATTTTACTTCTGATCTTTTACTTTTTACTTTTAAAAGAAATAAAGAACTGTTCTTTTAATTAAGTTAAATTATTTATTAATGTAAAAAATAACATGTATAATTTAGTGGAGTAAAACTATGATATAATGCTTTGTAGCCCCGGTTTCACGGACGAAGTCATCTTGAGCTTTTGATCTTAAAATATGTCATTGCCATTGTTTTGTTTCAGGATGCACATCACTAATGTTTTTTCTAGAGCATTTTAAGTGACTTAAATAGTCTAAATTAACTAGGGCATAGTCCTGGCTTAGGCTAAGCATGGTCTATGAAACCCGGCCATAATGTTGTAAAGTATTTTTTCCATAGTAAAACTTAAGTAAAAGTACTTTAGTAATGTTGTCTCAACGCTGGGATGAAAATTTAATTGATACTTAAAATTGTTACTCAAAATATCTGCCAATGGGGTAAACACAACATTTTTCACACTCAATTGGACGATTTTTATGCCAAATCAAACAGTTAGGTTTTTTATTCATAGAATTCATAATTTGTCATTTTGCGTCTTAAGTATGTATCTTCCTTTCAGAATATTTAAATATTTGTACTGGAAAACAAGACAAAAATGCTTAGTTAGGAAATTATCATATGAGGTGTATGCATATAGTATGAAAAATGATTGTGGCTTGTGCCGTTGACCTCCGACTCAATATATTTCATAATATATTATAATATTCTCCAGGTGTATCGACATCGGTGATCGCAAGCTCTTTTTGATGATATTTTATGGTACTTTTTGTCATTTAGGTATCTTCCCCTATAATCTTTTGTTAAAAATAAACTCGTTGTCAGATCTGAGAGGTTGTTGGTTCAAGTCCCGAGGTTTCGTGTATGAACTATCACTATGATACAGTGAAATTGCTTTGGATAAAAGTCCCAATTAAAAGATTGATAGTATAAGAGGTGAAGTACGGTAGGAGCTAAAGAATCCATCTGTTTATTTGAGAGTTAGCAAAGTTGAATCGGTCTAGACAGGTGAGGGCAGACGGGCTTGTGACCCTTCTAAAGGCTGCATGAGGATACTAAACTCATCAACTGGATGATTAGGATAAAATGAGCTTTTCAATTAGATGCTTGCTTTGGCCTCTTCAGAAAGGTCATTGGGCGGCTCTGCCATCACTGGCGTGACATCTACACACACACATACACACAAGTATAAAATTGCCACGCTCCTCATTCATTATTCAGCGAGCGGAGCGGTCTCTGAGAGAATGACATTAACCGCTATTGTGTGGAACGGCGATGAGGACAGATTTCTTGCTAAAGGTTAATTCCGACTAGAAGTCAACCAGTCAAATCAGACACGCGGTTTGTGTCCAACAGGCGGTTTGGGGAACAAATGAATTCTTATTCACAATAAACTCTACAGTTTGTCACATGTTCACACATGTTATCGTTTCTGCCGACGCTCTCAGGTGGCTCGGAGCATCCAGGCTGGCAATTTTAACCTATTTTGATAGCATAGAAAAAATGGAATCTTTTCAGAGACGTCTTGTTATTATTCTTTACCAGGATAAGGGTCCTTTCAGAGAAGGTCAGAGTTTTATTCAGCCGAAAGCAGGGTGTGCGATCACATATTCCTGCTTAACCAGCTTCTCCTTCAAACACGCTTTTGCACGAGGTCGTGTGCGCAGGTTGGCAGTGCCAAGGCTTCGTTAAGCTTTGAGCTGGAAGGTGAATAAGATGCAAGTATCCACAGCTATCCAGAACTCACAGGTGGAGCTTTATTTCATGCACAGTAACTGTGGAAAAAAAGGGTGGTTTTAAAAGTCGCTCAACAAGGTGCACAATTTGACATTTTTAGTCACAGCCGTGTGACTTTAATACCACCTCTGATTTCATAACTTATAAATTGGACAAGAAATGAGATATAAATACACCCACGTGAAAAGATCCTTAATGCTGCTGAATAGTTTTGCAGATGACATCAAATGACTCCTTTACACATCTTACAGATTTTCTTTCAAGAAAATGGTCGAGCATCTTCACAGACATACACGTATGACCTCTTTTAATGTAGAAGTCTGGAGTTCAGATGTTCAGACGCTTTGACACAGAGAATCTGGAACTGGGATCTGTGTCCTGGAGGTTAGTATCAGATGGTCACTGATGTTTTAACAGCGTGGATCTTCATGAACACAGTCCACAGCATCACACAGCAGGTCAGGGAAAGCAGACATGTTCTCGCTGATAATCGATTACCAGCATGGCCCCTCGGACAGGTCTCGCATCTTTCTGTTTCATTTTTGCCTCTGGTGTCTTTTAGTCCCTGCGGAGTATGCGTACCTCATGCGTGATGATAAACTGCTTCTAGGAACTCTACAGTTGGGCATCACATGCTGCCAGAGCTGGAAATGATTTTTTTATGAGCCTGGTTTAAGTTTATTTTAGGTCTGAGATTAAATAAAATGATAGATGATGAATTAGTCGTCACTGAAATAAGTTGCACACTGTAAAAAATATTTTTGAATTTCTACAAAAAACCTCTAAAAAACTAAAAAGAAAAACGATTTACTGAGTCAGTTAGATTTATTATAAAATGTACCTATTTTAAAATAGATGCACCTACATATCGGCCAATAATCGGTACCGGCTATTGATGACCAGGGCTGATATATCAAAGTAGTACAGGAAAATGCAATTATAGAAAATATTTACAAAATGTTAAGAAACATCATATTAAATGAAACATTAAACTGGTGAAAACTCATTATATAAAATAGTCATTTCTTCAGGATCGGTATCGGCAGATATCACTCTGAATAATTGGCTATAATCTGTATCGATGGAGAAATTCAATATCGGTGCATCTATGTTTGAAAATAAAATATATACATTTTAAAGTGAAAATCATCCATCTATCTTCCAGAACAGTGTTCCCAAATGGTGTTCGCGAACCCCTGGTGGTTCACGAGGGAATTGCATTGGGTTTGTGAGGTACAGTGCATGTGTTTCCATTACTATGAAAATTGAACAAAAATTATTTGAAATTAAATGTTTAGAAATAACAACAGCTTCGTAAAATACTACTAATAAAAACCTCAAAACAGACACAAAGTCAATGTTTTTGAAGTTTAACGTGTAAATGTGATACTAAAATGTTGAAATAGTCAATTCCTTGTTTACTTCCACAGGGTACTTCACGTAAACGATATAGGTCATAGGGGTTCTACTAGCGAAAAGTTTGAAAACCTTCAAACTTTCACTGTACATCTGACACCAAGACGATAAGACAATATATATGGGAGGTCCTCACAAATATGCCAGGCACACAAGAGTGAGTTTGTGTTTAAGACAAAAATGGAAACATCCACCAGTTGTGCTGTATCATTTGTCCTTGCTGTGAACATTTCTCTCCATTCAGATTTCTCGGCATGCGAGAAATTTTATGAGAGACACTAGACTGTCATTTCCTGCATTTGGTGTTTTTGTAAATACACAGCGCTGGCACGCAGCTGCGACCCTGATCTCTTTCACCTCAGGCCCCGGGCGGCCCAGATGAACTGTCGTTATAATTCGACGTGGCCGTGTGATGAGTGGTTCGGTTTTTACCCAACCACAGCGAAAGTCACACAAACACAAAAATACGATAATAAAATACGTCATGTTAAAGGGACAGTTCACCCAAAAACGAACCTTCTGTCATCATTTACTCGCCCACGGTTGTTTCAAACCTGTATACATGTGTTTGTTCTGCTGAACAAAAAGGAAGAATCCAGGTGACAAAACAGATCTTATCCAGTACTGCCATAGGGAAAATAAATACTGGGTCAATGGGGAATGAGATCTGTTTACTAACATTCCCAGTATCTTCCTTTGTGTTTAGCAGAACAAAGAAATGTAAACATGTTCGGAACAATGGGAGTAAAAAATGACATCATTTTCATGTTTGGCTGAACTATCCCTTCAGTGTGAAAGTGTAATTACCATCAGGGACTTCGGTTCGCGGAGCGGTTTGCAATTTGACATCATTGCTGTTGTGTTTAATTATATTTATTAACTTACGTTTCATAACAAGCACTTTCCTGGAATGATAAACACAAATAGAAGTCTTAATTATATACTGATGTAATTTTCAGGATTAAGTATACTACGCTTATATAATATCGATTCATAATAAAGTATGTTAGATTTAAAATTGGTTTGTAATTAAAGGATGACTTTATGACTTCATAATGACTTAAAAATAAGATCAAGTCCTTTAATGTTTAAAGCCGAGGTCTGAATGATGTCACTTGTCCCTTTTCACTGCTGTCTATAGGAGCTTTCTTCAGCTCCAGGCTATTTTCTTCACCGGCTCCTATTTCTCTTTTACTTTCTCACTGATAAACCATATTCACTCTCTTCCTGTTTGTCTTGCTTATTTATTCAGTGTTTTGAAACCTTTTTGGAATGCATTATCGCTTCTTTATATCCAGTTTTCTTACAGATCAACGGTAAACAAAACTCACCAAACTGCAGAGAGAGAAAAGATTCACGGGAAGGAATAAACAACATTTATTAATGCCGGCACGAACGGGTTCAGACAGCACACATCAGGTGTCTGTGTTGTTGTAGCTATAATGATGTCTCTTATTTTTACGCCGTTAAGATTTCTGTTTGTCATTTTATGTGTCCACAGTTTTCCATCAGTGCAACAAAAGAAAACTGAATTTCATAAACACCCAACACACAGATAGATGGACAGACGAACTGGGTGGATTGTCAAGTATACGCTCTTAACAAAAAATGAACCAGTGAAACTAGCTCAGATTGGTCTTTGTGGTCACAAACTGAATCACTGAGGTTCGGTTTCTGACATTTTGAAACTAAACAAACTGAAATAAGTTTAGGCTAGAGCGCAAAAAGGATTTTTTTAAATAAATAAAAAATAAACCAAAAAAACTCAGAAATAGGCTAATAAAATGATAAAAGCACACAACAAAATTGCTCAAATAATTTACAAATTTGAATACATGTGTCCTGCTTCGTTGTACTGTACACTGAACAAAACAACTTGTAGGATTTACAAAACATTCATTTAATGTTTAATTAATTTACGGAATTTGAATAATTTGCTTTATTTTTGGCACACAGTTTTCTAAAGTAAATTTACTTACATTGTTTGTGTCAAGTTTTTGCACGATTTCCTTTGCAGAATTTGCACCAAGTAAATTGTACTGTGTGCAAAAACTTGCCACGCATTTTTTAAGTAAATGTCCTTAAAAAACTGTGCAAAAATTGAACTATCAAACTAAATAAACAAAAAATTAACTAAATCCTTCTAGTTTTTTAAGTGTAGTCGCTATCATTCCAGTTCAGTAAAAACACACACTTAACTCAGTTATATTAAAAGATCATTTTATTCACAATTGAAGTGTAACAAATATAGTTTATCAAAATCTTTTGCTGCTCTTTAATATAATTTATTACATAAGATCAATAAGATTCATATAAATGATGGCTGGCATGGTGCCAGAAGGAAATATGTACAATTAAGAAAAAACAACAAAACCAAATCACGAATTCAAACAAAATCAATTGCATATATAGTAAAGAAAAAAATCAGACTATGTGCAATGGAATGATTATCAGCAATATTGTACAGTTACATTTCCGAGGTGGTCTCATGAAGAAATAACTAACTACAAGAATCACGAACGAAAAAGGCATTTGCTATGCAAGATCATCAACACAATATTTAAACGACAATTTTTTTTTTCCAGAATTCTGAAAAGCACATCTTCAATTCTGCGAGGAAACGTCTGCCTCCGAAGAGCAGCTGTGGATTCTTACCACTACGATGCAAACTCACAGCTTGAGGAATCGCAAATCGCTAGTTCGCGCTAATCCGCTCTACAGCTAGATGTCGTTTAGAGTCGGTGTATCATGAATACAGTGAATGCCATGTCCAATCTACAGTGTGTCACAGTGTTTTTTTGGATGACAGGCCTCCCTTGAGCTCCAGGCTCACGAGTTTACTTTCACGTATGGTTCCTTTGCTGTTCGGTAGCATACCAAAAATACCACGTCAAGTGTTTCAATCGTTCTAGGAGGTATTTCATTCGCTGTTTTTATGTAAAATATCACTTTATCCACCAGTATAATACATCCTCCATGAAATGGATCCCCATAGGTTAAACCTAAACAGCCATGCCTGCTCACATACGAATCAAGCAGGGTGGTTCGTTCCCCCAGATGTGAATATTTGTGGGCTTGGTTTTAGGAACACTGCCTTAAGGAAAAGTCACAGGTCAACATGAGAACAAAAGACGAGGTGTGGCATCCAATAGCAGCAGCAGCCTCATTCCACAACTAACCAATCACATTGAAGCAAAAGGAAACCTGTCATCAAGCATGTCTTTCCATACAAACCTCATATCAGAGGCTAAGAATCAGTATATTCCTCCATGAATTGTAATTCAGGAATTTCTTGTGTAATGAATGTAGTGTACAGTATGTTTAGTTCCTATGTGATGTACATACACTGCATACATATGCATACCGGCGTGCGAGATCCACCAGCGTGACACGTCCTCGTCTTTTCATATTAGTGTCCAGTGTAGTCGTCTGCTTTGTTTTCCTTCCGAGACCAAATTCCTCATTTGTGCAGTCATGTCCTACAGTTAAATCCCTATATATTTCCACCAGGAAGAACCCAAATGTCTTTCGATTGGAATTATCATGTTTTTTGTGCTTTCGTACTAAAAAAAAAGATTAGTCGAACAAACTGATAAAATCATAAGATCACAACGACCAGGCCAAAATATGATTCACATTTGGTGGTACATTCATCATACAGATATTTCCTCCCATCTATGCAAAGTTCCCTGCCCTCTGCACTGAAAAACGTCTATAAGTAATAAATTAACACATAGCACTCTTATTTTACATATGTAGGAGAAAAAGTCTACGCTTCCGATGGTGAAGTTAACAAAGCACATTTTGTACAGATTTTTCAACGACGTTGAATGCAAGCTACTAGGAAAAAGTAAAAACTCAAGCGATTCTCTCGGTCACAGCAGTTCCAGAAAGAATGTGCGAGGGCCGACACGCTTCTTTAACTGCCCAGTAGGTTAATGCCCTCGGACACACAAACAAATAAAAACATTTCTATTAAAATTTGACCAACGTTAAGATTTATCAGACTAAAAGGCACTAGTTGACTTTGTTTCACTACCCTGCTGCCACATAAAGCCCCGAACCAAAACAAAACCCAGATGAAACACAAAACGACAGCAAGAGCAACGACAAAAGTTGAGCAACTTTCTCACATCCTCGCCCATATACGACGCAAAAAAGGAAAATGACGCTTGAATTATCTATGGCTTTTTTTTGCGAGAGAGAGAGGGAGATGGAAAACATTTGGTCTCCTCACAGAGGCGATACGGTCCTTCCGGTGTCAGCGACTCGGAGACATGCCCAAGGAGAGGATGAGGCGGCATGCGGAATCCCATCGTCGGAGATAGCGGAGGACAATCAACCAAGGGGTAAGAGCTCCAGGACTGAGGCTTGTGACAGGAGACCTGAAGCTCCAGGAGGTCAGGACGTCTCCAGCCACAGTGGGACTCTGAGTTCATATGTCTCGCCCAATGTCAGAGCACGTCCAGGAAGTCACGTTTCATTGGAGCTTCGGGTAGGTTTGGGGTTACTTGATATGATTGGCTAACTCCGGACTCGGTTTCTTAATGACGGGAAGAGGATGGGCTTCCGTGTTGAACACCCAGTGCTCGAAGGACAAGTGATCGTCATCAGAGAACAGCAGATAAAGATACCTGTAAAACAGAAAAAATGAAAGTTACTTAATGATGTGGTTAAATTGCTCATATAGAGATTGCTGAAACAAATTTTATTTTTAAAAACAGTGTAAACATCAAAGTTAGAGACTATGTGAACTCCATACATTAAAACTGTGTCGTTGGTGGATTGATGAACCTAAATTGCCATGATGTTCTGTTCCCTAAATATAATCCGTTCATGGGATTTTATGTTTGTTTATAGTTATATAGAAGAAAAGCTTTGCTCTCTGCAATTTGTGGTAATACTTATCATGAGCAACGACACATGATCATCTCTATTAATGCCTGATAAATAAATAGTAATATGTACTTTGTAAACAACACAAGAGCATCTCCCACCGGTCTCTGCCAGGTAAAAAGCTTCCAAGACAATGTAAATAAACGATAAAGATGTAAATTGGCTGAGAAAGCAACTTTTGTTAGTGGTGGCCGACAGCGAGGGCTAGAGGAGGTGAAGACCCTAAATTACACCTCAAAGCAACAACAAAAAACACAGCTTAAAAGATGCATCTTTGTGTGCAAAGCCGGGTGACACTCATTAAAAATTACAGACTATAAAGTTTGCAGGAGGCAGTGATGCTGACACAAGCTTCCTGATGAAGTTGTGACCTTGATAATACGTTTTCCAGTCCCAGCCCCCCCTCCCCAGGGGACGTGCATTGGCTGGAGATTCATAGAGGGACGTATCTGCGGATGAATGACTCCTCTCTGAAAATGAAAGCTGTTGACCTCAGGTCTCAGGAAATATCTAAAGCGGAATCGCGCGTTGATGGAACGCTGCTGGGGGCATGGACTGGATTTTTAAAGGGACAGTTCTACACCTTCTCTGTATGCATTTCTTTGCTTTGATGGACACAGAGAAAGACATTTGGAAGAATGCTTGTAACCAAACAGTCCTTGGTCACCATTGACTCCCATAATAGGAAAAATGACAATGCAATTCGAAAGTGCCCCAGAACTACATTCTTCAAAATATCTTCTTTGGTGTTCAACATAACAAAGAAAGCTATAAAGCAAGTTTTCCTACTATGGAAGGCTGTGGGGGCCAATAACTACTATTTGGTTGTTCATGGTTGTGTTCTATACCTACAATGCATTAAAGTCCCTAATAAATTCTGTCCCGTTTGTGTGGCTATAAATAAAGATAACAAGCCTCAAGACTATTAGGGAATCAGCTCTTGGCCTTCACCCCGCGAGTGCTTTTAGATGAACAAATCTGTCCCTCTGTAAATGTATTTGGAGTCATCGGCATGCGTTTTGGGCTCGGGGAGCGAGTACAAACACTGCTTTCAAAATAAACAGTCGCGTGTTTAGTGGACTGAAATAAGAATGTTCAAAAACATAGCATTGCCCGCCCATACACGCATTTCTACCAACAGGATCCTCTGATCCCCGCCCCTGCCAGACAGTTTGGCTCTCTGGAAGAATCATTACTTAATACGCACTTATTGTGCAAGAGGTCGGTCACAAGACCGAAGCAACATCAGCCCGGAAAACACAGAACGTGGGAAAAAGCAAAAGGTGGGATTTATCTGCTGTCTTTGTGTGCGCTGTGTTACACCCAACCAAAAGGCCAAGTACTCCTCCAGTGTATTAAAGAAAATAGAGAAGTCATTTCCTTATAAAACACAATCAAATATGCTTGGACTATTTGGAAGAGAAAACAGAAAGCCTATGACCTCACAAACTTTTGGCTCCATACGGTATAAAAGATATCACTCCCGTCTCTCATTCATTACGCTCATTCATCTGTGTCTCCAATGATAAATGTAGAACAGCAGGTGACTCCATGAAGGACTTCTAACCATCACAGTCTGTCTATCTCTGTCACTTTACCTTGACACTAAAGACTACAGCTCTGACAGTGACACAGGCTCCATTCACAACATTCTAGGACCTTTGCTTAAGTCTCTTCTACTTTCAACACGCCAACAGACCATTCACAGACCGTCTGATTCACTCATCAAACTGCAAGCTGTAATGTGACAGCCTGATTTTATGCCTTTTCTAGCACACAGGTTGTTATAAGCTTTCAAAGCAACAGACACTGGAATACCCAAAATGGCATCAAATATTTGCTAGTATCTAAAGCCGTGACAAAATGAATAAAGAGACCATTCCAGATTTCCATTTCAAATAAGCATTTCTCGATATATTGTGGCCATTCCCGTCCAGTGGCTGTTGAATTTCAGATGCGATGTCATCCAACAGCCATGTATGACAAGACATATAAAAACTGTGAGGTTACAACATAACAAATATGAACTTTATATACAAATATTTATTAAATATTTGACCTTCTCATGTACAAATATTACTGTTGTTGCTTTAAAGGGATTATGAACTTGTTTTCTTTGCAGTATTTTTGAGGTCTAAAAAATACAGAGAATATTTTCTCTTATTTTCACCTGTTTCTCCAGTTTTCATTTTGTGCAAATAAATGCAATAGAAGCAATATTTTTCATTATTTGGGAGAACTATTCTCCCAAATAACAGTAGACAGTAGTTCACAGAATGAAACAAAAATGATCATTTTACATAAACGCATACCTATAAATAGTCAATTCTGAAAATAAATGTGAAATAGTCTCTTCATTTTTTTGTACACAGAGTACATTTATGTATCACTGCCATCCTTCCGAAAAGGTAAATCTCCATATTTCATGATATTTATTTTTTGGTCATAAATCATTATTATTAGTCAGCCTTTACATCTGTTGATGGGCTTTATTCAAAGTATTAAAAAGTGCTTATCAACTTTGAAAACAAAGTATTTTATCATTTAAAAATGATAAGTGTTTTTTCCACTTCCTGAAAAATGAATTTGGACACCAAAGGTTTTGGTAGAACAGTGACAATACTAGGTGAACTACAGATAAAAACCAAGAAACATAATATACGTTGTTTTTAAATAATCAGTATCTCAAATACATTTTCAGCCAAGTCTGGCCTTGTAAAACTCAACGAAGGTAAAAGATTCATAGTTGAAAACATGTTGGATTTACAGCTAACTTTTGTACACGGTGGAAAGGGTCACAACACTTAATCTCAACGCTTTAACAACCTGCTGAGAAAATCTGTAAAAAACATTCCACTGAACTACAAACGTCTGTCACACGAAAACTAAAAATAATTCTGAATTCTCAGTTTGATGACAGCAGTGTTGACATTGTAAAGCACATAATGGTGACACCCAGCTCACAAACACAGAGATGATTGGAAATATTAGCGTTAGTCTGGGAGGAGATTTTTTCCCTCCACACAGTGTGTGTGTGTGTGTGTACAGTAGCTGTACATCATAAAATGGACATTTGCCTTACGAGTGTGTGATTTGTGAACTTGTCAAACCTCTCATTTTATCACACTTCTACATTCTTGTGTTTGAGTAACTTGCAAAAGAAAATATCTGAATTGACAGTTTATAACACGCACACACACACCATACAATGCTGTCTTTCTAATTCTGATCCTCTTTGCGCTTTTATTCTTCAAGGAAATTACAATTTTGACCTTTAAAGGTCCAGCGTGTCATTTTTGGAGGATCTATCGACAGAAATGTCGATTGCAATTCGCAACCTCACCACTAGATGTCGCTAAATGTAATTCACTGCACCTTTAAGAGTAGCTTGGAAATTTGAAAGTAATATGAATTTTTCAAGCTGTCTGCGTGTGTATCACATACTTAAGTGTCTCAGCCAGGAAGAAGCTTTGCTGGACATCATCATGGTTGGGGGTGCTGCTGTAGACGTCCCGCACTCCGCTGAAACCCCCTTCCACCCGACAGTGTGTCTCCAGAGCCTGCGAAACACAAATAAACTCACCCGTCAATCTCAAACAAACAACTCTGGCAACTGTCACGTATTTGTTTTGAAGAGACAAGACAATACAAATTAAGAAAAATGAAACCGTGATATGTTTCTATGATATCTACGACATTCATCATTGACTAAACCTGTAGACTTTCTTCTGCAGAACACGAAAGAAGACATTTTGAAGAACGTTGGGAACCGAACAACAGCGGTACCCGTTGACTTGCATTGGTTTTGTGTCCTTGCAACAGAAGTGAACGAGTACCGACATTCTTAAAAATATTCTCTTTTGTGTTCTGCAGAAGAAAGAAAGCCATACAGGTTTGAAATGGCAAGGGGGACGTAAATGATGACAGATAAAGTAAGGATATTCTGGGAAATTTCCTCTCCAAACATTGTAATACGGAAAATGTAACTACAAAGAGTCTTAGAGTGAGAACAACAAAACAGTATTGTGAGGTAAAATATGACAATACTTTAAAACATTGATTTTCTGTTTCCCACCCCTAGCGCAAACCTCTTTCGAAAGGGCAAATAATGCAAACCTGAATTATTCCTGTTTACAACAATTAATGTCAAGCTTTGACAACGTAGTTTTTGGGGAGAAAGTCAAATTGAGCATTTTATTCGGGAAATGTTGAGCAAGCACATTTTAGTGAAAGAGGAACATGTGGCAGAGACAGTAGGAACACGCCTGAGGGAGCCAGACGCATCACATTGGCAATCTGAAGTCATTATGATACAATTACATAGCTCTGAGATGCGAGCAGTCTGTATTGTCTCTAATCCTGCTGTGCTGAAGTGTGGTGACCGTCTGAGGGCAGGGATAAATCCTCACCATGACTCACTGTGTCTGGCCTAAATCCCCGGCGTAATGTGTTGACATGTTTACCAGTCTCGCTCTGTGCAGAAAACATTACATAATAAGTGTTTCCAGTTCACCGTTTAACCAAGCGCCCTCACCTGTACGGCTTCCCATCCCCACTGTCTGTATTTGGGGTCATGGGTGAACCTCCACATGTACATGTACGTCTCGATGACCTCCGGCCTCAGAATGAAGTATTTCTCGTTTTGCCGTGTGGCGATGGCCTCCACGCCTCCGTCGAAGCGGAACGCCTCCGGGCCCAGCTTCGTACCTGTGACACACATGTGGACAAAATCATCGCTAAAACGTCCATGTTAACAAGGGATTAGGGGATTATAGAAACGCTTTATGGATGTGGATTAGGGATTGAGGAATAATCTGGACCTTCTGTAATCTGTTTCTGATAAAAACACCTGTGTACTATGAACTGAATATTCTGTGTGTTTTTGAATGACAGGGGGGATTTGTGATTGTGCGTGATGGGTTAATAACACAGGATTGAAGGATCGTCTACAATGGACATGTGACGGAAGAGATGCACTTGTTGGTGAACACTATGTGATGGTTAAGCACTTGTTTTAAAAAAAAAAAACATTTTGTAAAATGAATTTACTGAACCAATGTTAAAAACTTCATAAATTAATTTGAACTAAACTATATGTCATAGTCAACCCCAAAGAAAAAAATAAAGCATGTATAACGTTCTAATAATCGCCTTCATTTATCCAATACAAAGATATATATATATATATATATATATTTTCCCACAATTTTTACCCAATAAGTTTTTATGCCTTTAGAGTCGTTCTGTGTAATTTTGTAAAGATTATTAACATTTATTTTTGACCTGAAATAAAGATTAATTTGTCGCACTGCCATAAAAACATTTGTAGAGTTCCCACTCACTGGTTCGAGCATACGACTCGTGACACGTCCTGGCAATCTCAGCAGCCAACTCCATCTGGTGACCCGTATTATCATCAGGGGCTCCGTCTGCCCCCAAAGCGATCATGCCACCAGCGAAGCACGTCAGGTGACCCATCTTATGCTCCAGGAGTCCGCCCTTCCATTCTGCGATATACGTCAGCCCTCCGCTCGACTTGCGAATCAAATTCTTTTCAATAGCCTGCGCACAGAAAACAACCCAGTTTAACTGATATGAACTGAACATGTTTTTGAACTAGCTCTCCTTAACGTGATCGTTCACCCGAAAACAAACATTCGGTCATCATTTACTCAGCCTCTTGTTTAGTTCACACCTGCATGACTTTCTTCTGCATAACACAAAAGAAGATGTTTGAAAAATGTTGTTAACTGGACACCATTTACTTGCATTGGTCTTGTGTCAATACAATAGAAGGTGAATGTGGTCCAGTGGCGATTGGTTCTCAACTTTCTTCAAAATATCTTCCTTTGTGTTCTGCGCAAGAACGTCATGAAGGTTTGAAATGACAAGAGGGGGAATAAATGACAGAATTTTCGTTGCACTTGAAGTTCCTTTGTATGTCAATTCTCCCACTTTGTGTTTACTCAATACTGTGTGGGTTGAAAAGAACATTGTTTGCATTTGTTTATCCCTCACAAAGGGGACGATGAACTCTTCAGAGTGATATCATTCCATCAAACACGTCATGAAAACAATTCAAGGCCATGGGTTAGGATCAGAGCAGACATCAGGGTCACAGCTGTGTGCCAGCGCTGTGTTTACAGAACAATCACATACATGAGAAATGAGATCTTTTTCTGTAGAAATGAGGACATTAGAATCGCAAATGCACACCTGACAACCTCTTTTTCTTCTTCAGAGACAAATATTGTGCATGCTCATTTAAAAAAAGTGTTTTCTATAATGACACAGTGTTTTTACAAGAACTGATGTAGACCGGCATTGCTGCTAAAGGGATAGTTCACCTTTAAAATGAAAATTCTGGCATTATTTACTCACGCTCTTTTGTCATTTCAAACCTGTATGACTTTCTTACTTCTGCAGAACACGAAAGAAGATATCTTGAAAGATGTTGGTAACAGAAACCCGTTGGTCCCCATTGACTTGCAATGGTTCCGTGTCCATAAAATAGAAGTCAATAGGGACCAACGGGTTTTGGTTACCAACATTTTTCAAAAAATCTTCTTTCGTGTTCTGCAGGAGTAAGAAAATCCCACAGGTTCAAAACGACAACAGGGCGAGTAAATGATGACAGAGTTTTTATTGAAGGTGAACTATCCTTTAAACTGTAGAAATTAAGATCCTCTGGGTGTTGTGTTAGATTTACAATGCTCTGGCTTCGTAAATAAATTATATAATCTGAATGTTACATAAATAAAAACGCATACAATAAAAACTTGAGCTTGTAAAAAGATAGTTAACACCAACAATTGTTGTCATAATTAACTCGGTCTTTCTTCTGCTGAACCCTAAATATATTTTATAAAAAATGTTGGTAACCCAAAAACATCGCCCCTTTCACTGTTTGGACACAAAACCACTCTCAAAATATCTTGCGTCTCACAAAAAAAAGTCATACAGGTTTGGGATGAGTAAATTGTGAAATTGTGGTATAAAATAAGCATTCTTTCTAGGTGAGCAATAAAATAAACTTTGCTTTACGTGGATGAGTGGCCGCAATTGTAAGTGTGTGTGTCTGAGAGTGTGGGTGTGTGTTTGAAAGCCAGAGACACTCCAGGGAAACTCCCAGACAGGCGACCAGAAGGAGAGCATTATCGTAGGCAGGTTGAGATGCTCCTCCCTAATGAAATTGAGGATTGAGTTCATGGTCTGTAACAATCTGTCAACACCAGCTTTCTCAAGCTATCACGGACAGCCCCAGCCGAATGCTAGTGGCAGCGCGCACACACAAACACACAGACACTTTACTCTTTACAGAAAATAAAGTGGATAGTACAAGGATATCCAATTCAGAGCAGCAAAGAACACATTTCTTGATATTCATGCTTAGCAAAACATTGACCTTGGAATAGTTGGAAAATAAAATAATACCCTTCAAAACAATCACACAGAACAAACACTTCTGTTATTCTATCACACAAACGGAGTCACAGCAGACGAAAGTCTGTACATCGTGTAACGCTGACGTGTACCTGGGTTGTTATAATAATGACAGTGGATTAAAAACTCCTCGAAAACCAAGTTGCAAAACGATAGGGAATGAGTAACCCAGAACCTTTACATATACAAAGCAGATGCTTTTATATAAAAATAAATCCAACGATGAATACTTAATCAAAATCAATTCACGCCAAGCAGACATGAGACGCAAAAAATAGCTCAGCTGTGTTTAATGTTTTGAGAGGTAGTGCATTAACAGAAGCGTTCACAGAAGAGTTTCCTGAAAGATGGGAAGATCATCATCGAGGTACAGACCGTACTGTACTTCCGCCCCTTAACTTTCAATCGTGTGGAATTAAATATGGCATCTATTGCTGCCAAAGCAGAGTCGGAGACAAAGCCTACATTACAGGCTTTGCATTTATTCTCCTTTCTTTACCTTTTGAAGTTATGCACACAACTGTCAAGAGTGCACATCTGCTTTAATGAATATCCATTACACATTATTGCCTTAACACACTTCTCGTTTCAGATCTAAACTACCAAAGCTCCACAAGCCGTAACAGCAGGTGGAGAAACAAGCACACCCCAGGCTTAAGCACTCCGTATCTTCAATTTCCCGCTGACACACAACACTTTAGCTTGAAGGTATCTTCACAACAGTATGGTTGGCATCCATGTTTACGGTAGTCAGAAACTGCCTGCACTGCTAGCAGACTGTAGCACCTCTCCTATGTCTGTAATGGTGGACCATACCTGCAGGGCATCGTAGTAGAGTTTCTTCCCCTCGTCATCGCTTTTGTCTGACATGAGCCAGGCCTTCAGCAGGTACTCGTAGAAACTGTCCCCCAAGCCGCCTACAGAGACGTGATCTGCAACACAGCAGAAATGACAAGAGGGTCTGTCAGAGTACAATAGTGTGCTGTGGAAACTGAATAACATACATTTTGCCACGTAAACAGGTTCTCCCACGCATGCGCACACATTTAGGAGACACTTGTCTGTTTGTGGATGTGGACTGCTGACTTTGGTGATGATTTAATTTTACTCAAGTGTTGAGGTTTGTACCTAGCTTGTGCATAACTCATTCCAAAGTGTTCATTTTTTCATTACGTTTATTTGTGACTTAACTGTACACAAAATGTGACAAGTCATATGTAGCACAAGTACATTTGTAGCACTAGCTGCCAACAATGGGTCAAAATGATTGCTTTTTTAATTTATGCCAAAAATCATTATGATATTTAGTAAAGGTCATGTATCTATGTAAAGCTTAGAATTTACGCCATCTAGTATCCACAACGTCCTTACAGCGGTAAGCCAACAGAGAGTGTGAAACACAAACATGTTTCTTCTTAGCAATGGCCTGATACAGCGCCTCTGACGGACAACTTGAAAGACGATTTTCTCAATATTTCGATTTCGACCCTCAGATTCCAGACTTTAAAAAAGTCGGCCAAATATTGTACAATCCAAACAGACTTTATTTCAAAGGAAAGTTTATTTATTCAGCTTTCAGATGATGTATACATCTCGAATCATTGACCCTTATTGATGGGTTGTGTGGTCCACGGTCACATACGACATATAATGAAAATCCTTTGTTCAACACTCTACCCAAAGTATCCAATGCAACGATAAACATTGTAAACATCAGAAGAAGCAAACGGACTTAAGATAAAAAACTGAAAAGAATTGAATCAAACCTCAGGAGTGACAAAGCCACCCAACAGTAATGTGAAAGACTGAGAGAATGCTGACAAATGAAAGTTGTGAAAAATAATCATTTTGGAACTTATCCTAAAATACATGTTCATTTAATGTTTAAATAAATATTACTTGTGTTTTTACGTTTTTTCTTTGCTGTTTTTAAGATGTGCAAAAATATAATATTCTGACCAGTTTCTCCGGTTTTCATTTTCGGCGAATAAATGCAAAAAACAACATTATTTCTATTCAAAATTTGGGAGAAATGTTGTCACAGTTCACAGAATGAACCAAAAATGATAATTTGACTTAAGCACATAACTATATATAGTAAATTCAACAGAAAATAATCTTTCCACAGCTGGATACTGTGTGTGCTTACATATGTGAATATAAATATTAAATGCTGTAAAAGAACGACAGATGTAGCTTGACATGAAAGACGCCGCAAATCATTTTCATGATTACCAACATTTTTTAGGTTTGGAACCTGCAACCTGTGAGGGTTCCTAGACAAATCTTAAACCACTAAACCATCCTACTATCAATTTACTGTAAAGCCATCTTTAGGAATCGTACCACAAAATACGTGTGAATAAAGAGAAATGTGTGTCCATTTGTGTGTTTCCAGGTGGCACGCACTAACGTGCAGGTCATTCGGTGCTGTCCACTTCACTGTTTGTGAGAGATGAGAATCTGGGGGTCTGGGAGCAGTTGTGCGAATGTCTGATTGATGATCAGACTTCATGAATATTTATACCTCATTAAACACTTGTTTGCGTGATAGATGTCACGAGAAATCGGGCTACGGAGCAGACAAGCGTAAAAACGCGCTTCCGAGTAGCACCAAGCACTAGTGTTTGTTGCATATGTACAGAACTGATATATAACATATATGGACAGCAGAAAAGAGAGGGACAATGAAAGATGGTAGAACATAAAAGATTGTCATCTCATTAAGGTCAACCATTGAGCTACTAGCCCCTGTATGAGGACAACTGACCCATATGGAAAGCCCTTCAGGACTGTTCTTGGCGACTCGTGTGCAGCACACATCCCGACAGCTATTTTTAAATGCACGCTATCATCTCGTCTCCCTGTGCCCGGCTGCCGTCTCTGATCATCTGTGCCTACGATCTTCTAAACAAACGCCTTTTTGTTAAAGCGATCTTGCTCCGATGCACCTAAAGAAACCTTGTTTCGGACCATTACAATTTGACAGCTCAAAAGCCTCTGCTTTCGCTCTCCGGCAGCGTTCGTCTGTCAGAACGCACTCTTACGTTATTCTGACTACACGCACTGCGGCGTCTTTGTTCTCCTGTGGCTTTTCATCATCGGTGCCAGGCGCCGGCATTAATGCTGACCATGAAGCTTCTTCTCGGACTAAAAAGCCAATAAATCCCTCAGAGCGAGGACGGAGCAGACATGTCTAACGCAGGCCCGAGTGAAGTCGCATCTCAGCTGCCTCAGGACCTGAAAGAAACATGCCAAACTATTGACGCGTGCGACGAGTAGAGTCTGTGTACTTTCGGCCGTATTGCATTATTAAGCCTGCATGGACGATGAAAATAAAATGTGCGTGTAACATTTTTGTCTTAGAAACACCAGCACTAGATATTCATCTAACAATTCCAAACAATGAGTACAGGTATGAAACAAAGACAGATTATCTGAAAGTAGAACCAGGTATATTTGCTTCTCTCTCTGCAAAGCGCTAATACTGTTAAACATCTAGTGTATGAAATTAGGCAGCATCTAGCTCACTCCACCGCTCGCACTTCCCTTTCGAAGCACTACGAGGGCCGACACAGGACAAAGATGTTGTTACGTTTTTCGCATCATTGCGAAGGAGATAACGTATTTACGAAACCGAGCGGTCTGTCTGTTTAGGGCTACTGTAAAAAACATGGCAAATTTTGTACAAAGGGGACCGGTGGTGTGTGTGTGTGTAGATAGAGAAAGCTCATTCTAAGGGAATAAAAACATACCGCTTCATTATGTAAGGTCTTTATACACCTCTGAAGACATAGTTATGTACTGTATATTATATTGCATTTCTGTCAAAAGATCCTCCAAATAATTACACACCTTCTACTTCATTCAACTCTATAACCTTACAGAGGCATCAAACACACACACCAACGCTTTTGTTCAGTCTCTGTCAGTCAAAGGCAAATAGTGTAGTCTCTGGGATTTGGAGTCTAACGTCATCATAGGAAATCAGTAAGAGATGGTGTTGTGTTTCCAAAACAGCTCTCTATCTGTAAGAGAAGCACTTGAAAATCAATTCCACGAAATGAAAGCGTTTCGCTGGACGTCTGATGGAAAAAGACGGTTGAGTTTAATCATTGTAATCACGACTGCTTCCATTGGGCATTTAAGGAAAAACACACAGTCACCTAGACAATACCATATATTAGTGTTTCGGAAAGCTGCTGAATCTGCAATGGCGTTGCAAAAATGATATAACTCTTTCAACCGAGTTGTGTACAAAGTGTATGTGATGAGAGGACAGGTGGAGCTGCAAAATAATATAAAGTGTTTACAAAACCTACTGCGTGCTGTTTAATACACAAGCACATCATGTGATCGTTTAAGTTCATTTTAAGGAATCACAACTGCTTGGCATTTCTTAAAGGAAGAGTACAACCAAAAGTGCACCACTATGGAAGTTATGGGTATCCACAGTTGTCGGCCAACATTAACTACCATAGAAGAAAATAGCTTTATACAATTCTGTGTTTTGTTGAATACAAAATAACTTCCATTGTCATGTCTACTATGGTAGTCAATGGTGGCCAAGAACTGTTTGGTTACAAGCCTTCGTCCATATATCTTTCTCTGTGTTCATCAGAACAAACACATTTATACAGATTTGAAACGACTCGAGGGTGAGTAATTGATGACAGAATTGAAACTTTTGGGTGAACTGTCCCTTTGAAAATCTGTGTGTAAGTTTGTGTTGTGTTTTTAACTTACGTTGCCCCCACTGTCCGCTGTTAGGGTTCAGGTAATTGGGGTACAATCCTTGAGGTTTGTCCAGGCGATTCAGCACTTTCCTAATATTCATTACCTGCAACGGCAAGACACAATGTCATCACATAAAACTATTACAGCATGGCAAAACACGAGCGCAGCCATTAGATACCCTGTAAATATGGCCTTTTTGATACGGCTGATGTCTTGCTTGTGGAGACGGGACTCATAAATCCACAGACTAGGTCACTTTCACAGTTTGTACAGCCTCATTCAGAGAGTAATAGTGTCATTTGTCTTGTGTCTATATTGCAGATCAGGTCAGCGGATTCATTTCACAAGAACCAGATCTGAGGTCCAAATAAAAAAGCCTCAGTTTTACTGCTTGGGTTGTGAGCGGAGGTCAAACCGGGTGACTATGGTCACTCTTGTTATGTACTGAAGTTCAGATATAGTTCAATGTGGAAAAAGTCAGCTGAGACGTAACGCATGAACTAGCGCTCACCTTCTCAGCAAATATAGGCCTCCCGGAAAGTGCGCTGAGGTGCATAAACTCCAAATGCAACGTCCCGTATTCAGCGAGAATACTGCTTCCTCCTGACGCCCATGGCCAGTTTCTGCCTATCCCACTACATGAGGAGAGAGAAAAGGAAGAGATATTAGTCTGTATCTGTAATGCAATTTATGATGGTCAAAAAACATTTTAATGATGAATCGAATTTCAACACATTCCTCAATGAACATACAGCCGCGAAAAAAATCTGCATTTCGAGTAATATTGTTGTCTTTCCAGTCCAGTGTATGTGGTATTTCAATGAAATCCAACCTCAGGAGTGACAAAGTCCTCCAACAGCAATATGAAAGATTGACAGCATGACAAGACACATAAATACTGTGATAAAAATGATGACATTCAAATTAAAAGATTATCACATTAAAAAAATATTTTGGACTTCTCCGAAATACATGTACAAATATTACTGTTGTAAGCTTGAAAGTGAATATGAACTTTCATTTCATGAACTTTTCTTTCTATTTGCTATTTGAGGTCTGAAAAAATACAGAGGATCTTTTCTTCTATTTTGACCTGTTTCTCCCGATTTCATTTTCTGCAAATGCAAACAGAAACAATATTTGTATTTGAAAGATTGTATCTTGTATTTACTATTTAATATTTGTATTTGAAATTTGGTAAACATATTATTAGTAGTTCACAGAATGAAACAAAACGAATCATTTACCTAAATGCATACCTGTAAATAGTACATTTTAAAACTATAAAAACGGTCTCTGAACTGGTCTCATCATTTTTTTTATATTCAAAGATGACCCTATTTGGTTTTATTTTGCAAGATGAGTAAACCTTTCAAAATACATTTTGCGTTGACAATCTGTAATCAAAATGTAACTTTATACATTTAATAATAATAAATATTTTCTGCTGATATCTGGTTGTAAAAATAAAGCAATAAATGAATACAATTCTGCCATATGCTTTAACACTTCACATAACAATGAATCTAATCGAGCACTGGAGGAAACAATTATATATTATATAAATCATATCATTCATATAAAACACATCACATTAAATACATTAAACACAGTGAGCAAAGTTGGCAAGTGAATTCACTTTCACTGTCTCTTTATTTTCTCATGTTTGTGGACTTATGATTTATTACAGTTCACAGTTTATTTAAGCTTAAATTAATCAGATGAAATCATTACACAGCTGTCATGCTGATTTCATGGCTTTATTTGACTTCCAGCTCATGTTTTCCTTCAACTCCTTTTACGATCAGAGCGTGCTTGTTGACTTTTAGTGACACTGGACTCAACAAAAAGTTGACAAGCCGTATTAAACTCTTTAAGATGCCAGCTGTTACTACTAGGACATCACCCGCCTGCAGATCTGCCCTATTTGGGCTTCTGTGTCAATGGCAATTATTAAGATTAATTACTTCTCTTTTATAGCACATACTCACGGCTTTACAAGACCGACACCCTCCACTTTACTTTTACAGCTTCATTGTACAAAACAGACTGCAAAGGATTTTAAAGTCATTGCGACAGTAAACTAGCAGCAGCAACCCTACAATCCAACAAAGGAGTCATTAGAGAGATTTACATGCAAATGTCTACGTGTTATGACGCAACTGGAATGCAAACAATCTAACGGATGTTTGTATAATTAATGAACGGCATTTTGCCGCCACAAGGACGTTTTTAAGCCTGGAGTGCAGAATTCTTCACATCATAAAAACTAGAGAAATAAAAGGCCTTCGCACAACAGGAAACGTTCGCAAACACCTCCGAGAGTTGCTACCAGTATCATCATATTTTAAACTGGATTGATCTCTACACACCTCTCTTTGAAACACATGTCTGGTCCAAAACAAGGAGGAAGAATCAAGCTAAAAATGAAAGCATGGCTGGGGATGATAATGTGCCGAACCAATTTGTTTTTCATTACACATATGATTAAATCACGTAGGAAAAATTGAGGAAAACAGAGAAAAAGGATGTCAAGCAAAACAACAGAATGAACATATTTAAAAGTCAAAGAACTCTTGGATGGTATTTTCTTTAATCGGACCTTTAGTCAAGCCTGTACATCTAGTTAAAGTGTAATATACAGTGTATTATTGCATTAGTTGTGCTTTTGAATAGCTTTTGGAATACGTTTTGGAGTTTTTATAGTGGCATAACAATCATTCAATCATATGCTGAGATAAAAAATGTAAACTAATTGATGAAAGATGTAGTGTATTTAGATATCATCACAAAATAATTGTTTACTACAAAAAATCTAAATGGTAAAATCTAAACACGGAAAAACGACTGTAATTTAGGGCTTTCAAACGATTAATCGCAGCCAGAATAAAAGTAAGTGTTTACATAATATGTGTCTGTGTACTGTGCATATTAATTTAGAATAAATAAATACATACGCATATGCATATATGTAAGAAACATTTTAAATATAAAATAGTGATGCAATCTAGGAAAAAAACCTATCCTGTCGCGGATGTTGCATTTTCAGGAATATCACAAATAGATCGTTAAGTTTTCATTAAATTGTTGTTCTATAACCTCTTGTCTATCATTTTTGAAAACATTGGGCAAAATAAACCTTTTTATTGCTGAAAAATAGCGATTTATAGTGGATATAGCAGATGATTAAGGAAATGCCGGGGGGGGCAGCTAAAAATCATTCATACCTTTCCCTCTCTTAACAAAGACTGTTCATCTATCAAAGTAAACCACATAACATGAAGAATGAAGATATCAATGCACATTTCCCGCCAGTCCTGTGTAAACTATGGCATGCTACATTTTTTTATACAACGTTATCGTGAGATAGGGAAGCTCACCCTCAGGAGCACCGGGTTTTATAAACTAATAACAATTTAATAAAAACTAAATTTTCTAGTGTTGAAGTCTTAAAATATAGAGTAAGTCTTTTACCACTGTAAAGTGACTTTTACTTGTGATACTTGACTGTTGTGCTTTAATTTTCATCACCTAACTTTACACCTGTTAATTTTCAAATTCCGTTCCTGAAAAAATCATAGCGGTCAGCCCATTTCAGATGCCATAACATTTGTAACATACAATTGATTAGCTAAAAAAAGAAACGGCTTTGAAAAGGGCATGTAACCGATCTGGGAAAACCCAAATTGACATATTACAGTTTTGATACCATGTGTTGGGTTTTCCCAGATCGCATCACAATTAATAAACATTTTAAACAACCAAACTAATTTACATAGATCAAATTATAAATACAAATATATACATGTTGATTTTTTATACATATGTAAACATGTATGTGCATGTGTTCATAAATACAAAAATAATCTGCACAGTACACAGACACATATTATGTGTAAACAAACTTTTTTACCAGATGCGATTAATCACGATTAATCGTTTGAAAGCCCTACAGTCATTTAAAATATGTTTACATGTAATATATACATAATGTCTTTTTGTCATTAAACGATTGTCAATTTAGTGGTTTAAGTCTGTTAACATTAAATGGCCATTCTTTGACTGTTGTTTTAGAAACATTGAGCTGTAGAAACCCAGACAGACACTTAATGAGCAGTATGGGATATATAACAAATGATCTGACAGAGCACAGAGAAAATACCATTAGCCTGAATAATTAACTAGCGCTGGAGTGAAATACGAACTCGACCAACCGAACACAGTCTCATGTATCCTCAGGCTGATAAAACAGTCAGACTTTAATGTTCAACATCGGCATGTTCCAGTGGTGCTCTCCCAGTCTCGGTCACACAGACAGTTGATTTAGGTAGGCCATAGGCTACACATACATGCTCAACGTTACAGAGATCTATAAAGCCATCTTCCTTCACAAAACACTGATATTGATCCAACAGGACAAACAGAAATCTGGGTTAACTCTTGTTGTGTTCTAAAGAAACACCACTGCCTTCTATTTAGGTCTCTCCCGCCATGAGAAAAAGCTAAATGACCCTTAAAATTAGGACAATCGCACCACATATTCCTAAAAACAATCTTTTAAATTGATCTCATAGAGTTTACACTCAGGGCTCAAAGTAGACCAGGCTGTTTGTCAATAAAACACAAATTATTAAAAAAATACGTTTATCCATTACATTATTTGTGACATCTGCTTAATGCAAAGCTCAATTGAAAATCAGAACAATGTTCCATCATTGTGCGTGTTATCTGGGGTGACAAGAGCCTCGTAAAAATGGATCAAACAGAGCTGCGGCTTTCGAAGGCAGAGAGGAGAGTAATGTCTCATTATGATCTGACCTCTCGATCCCTCCTCTTGTTTTTCGTCTCACGACTAAAAGCTCCAACCTCATCAATCCCGTCCAAAGCATCTATCAGGCATAAAATGCTTGTTATGTAACCCATTGGCATATCTGTAATAGACGAGTAACTGAAATAAAAGTGAACAATTGTAAAATACCATTTAGAGGACATCAATTATCTGGAGAGGAAAATGATGGCAGAACAGCACGTGGCGTGATGTCTATTTTAAACTCCGTTATTAAGCTTACATTTTGAACTGACGCTGAGCGTCGCAGCGAGGTGCAACCATCAAGCAATTACCGTCTCGCCTTTTTATGAGGCAAATGCATTATGTGAAAGGCACATTTACCCACCTCAATAGAAAATCAGTGTCCATTCATGGCCGCGGTTCGTTTGAGCGCTGCCTATTGATGCATGCGTGCTTATGTCATCCGTGTGACTCACTGTTGCATGTACCGTGCCTACGCCTCAAATTGCATTGTCAGAATAAATACAATTTTACATTTTCCAAACAAAACAAGAGGGATGCTTAACCATGCAAAACTTGGGAACCGCAGGAGGCGGTTGCCAGGGCAGTGCTATCTTGTTGCTAAGGTGTATGGAATGGTGTTTAGTGCATTGCTTTGTGGTTGTGGAGATAATTTATTTCGATAATTATTCATAATTCAAAAAATATTAGAATAAAGACTGTATTGACCGATTCTCACATACAATTTTAGTACAATAATATATTTTGCATTACAAATGCATTAGAAGTACTTTTTAACTGGCTTGTATAAAATAAAATAAATCATACTGGTATTTAGAGTTTGGTAATCCTTATGCTTTCTTTCAAGTGAATATAAAACACAAACAAGATGGGTGCGGAATAAACCTAAACCATGCCCATGAGAAAGATCTCACTGAAGCGGAGGATGTTAAAGCATAGCAACAGGGATCAACATCTACACACTATGATGTGATGGGCTGACTGGACCAGGGGTTAAGAGAAGTTTGGAAAAGTAGAGAAACTTAATACCGCACTTTAACTGAGCGTGTCTGGATAAAGTCACTTAGAGACGGATGCAGAAGTAAAAATATAGAAATGCTTTAGGCTGCTTGACTTTAAGCAAGGGGAATAGAGGGAAAAACATGTAATGAAGCACTTATGTTTATAAGTGAAACTTCCCCTCTTGAATAGTTAACAAGAAGCAAATGTGGAATATGCTGAAACGTAGGTCCGCATCTGTAGGCGTAGGAGGAACCGGTGTGAGCAATAGACACACATCGAGGCTGTACTAGCCGTTCTTCAGGTTTTACTTGAATTAGAACATAAAGTTCCCATTAGGGGCTATACGGTAATGTGAAAATAACACTGTACATAATTAAGGAGAAGTGTTGCAGACAAGACTCGGCTCTTAGTTGTAACAATTTATAATTTACATTAAGATTGAAAAAGCTGACTTCAAATATAAGGAATATAACACAGTTGAAGTATGGTTATACTTAACCAACATTGGGGCAACACACAGATATTTAGCAATGTGCAAGTCATAACTTATTTTAACAAATTATAAGCCGGGACATTGTAAGGACTTATGCAACTGTGAGAGCTTTATTAAAGCAACACTTTTCGGCCTTAAAATAATGTCTCTAAAATTATTTCAACTCGGATAAACAACTCCGATAAGCTCTACTGCCGCTGTAAGTTCTGTGTTGGTACACACAGCCATCCCCTGCTCGCGACCTGGTTTCCAAACAACGTTTCTGCATTCGCCGGTTCCATCGTTTTAGTAAACAAGTTCAGGTGTATTGCGCTGCCCACGGGTAACAGACGATTGCGCATATCAACCACATGGGGGAAACCATGAGCAAAAGTTCTATAGTGTCGCTTTAAGGGCGTAATATCTCTTTTTTCTTCAAATGCATTTGCAAGTGTACGTATACGTCTTACAAATGTTCAGCTTCTCTATGAAAAGAATTGGTCACTAATTTACTGTTATTCTCTTTTCTCCAAAGAACAATGTTTTGATATCTTCAAACGTTTATTACACTTTCAAATGACGTGAAACGGATTGGCTCATGAATGTATCCTTTCGAAAAGCGAACTGAAATGTGTTTAATTGATAAAAAGTGAAGTAATCAGGCATTAAACAATGTTAACAACCGTTCAAAGCGCTAGAGAAAGAACAAATTAAACCGCTGCTCACAAGAACCAAGTAGCAAATAATGACACTTTTCCCGCTGATATCATTTCAAACACCGTGGAAGTCATGCCACCTTACAGTTAATTGAACAATTTGTGCATTTGAAACCAGCACTAAATGTTAACATTCCAATTTTATGCTACAATTGGAGATAATACAATGTGTGAATTGTATGCTCACCCTGGGAATTGCTTTTATGAATGTCCATTTACATTACATTTACATTTCTGCATTTGCGTGGTGCGTTAATCGACAAGCCAGTATGTTTGATCAATTCGTGTAATTCTTGGGTATCGAAACCTTAACTTTGGCATTGCCAACGCCACGCAGCACCATACGAGCTACAGGAATATATGTGCAAAAAGAAAATCTTCCACTGAGATTCCCAAGTTTTGCTCCAGCCAAATCTAGGTCAAGGTTGTCTGTAAAATTAGGCCTCTTCTGTCATATTTCTCCTCTAATTTGCTCTCTGGACCTCTGGGGACTCGGGCAGACAGACGGCAAAATAATAACGGCGCACATAAGTCACAAAAATTCAAACATCGGTTGGCTAGGAGCTGGCTCCCACCTCAAGTGGGTTAATACCCACATCGGCGAGTCCATAAAGTTGTCTGACGTTCAGATGAATCGGTCCAAATATACTGCTCGAACTCAGATTCATGGGCTGTTTATCATCCCATCCTAATAAAGGCCTTACGTGGGTTTCATAACTTCCCTGCAACGTATCACTTTCTGCTACATGAGATCATCTCAAATTTACACAATTAAACGAATTCAGAGGAGAATATAAATTCATATTGGAGAAACTCAAGATGGTTGTGATTCATGCTCTCATCAGACGCTGAATATGATTATGATCTCCTCTCTGGTGCTTTTAAATCAAGCATGATAGCGCCACTGAGGACTTCTCTAACAAACAACAGCTTGTCACCGAGTGTTTAAAAGCTCCAGCTACCTAATGTATTATTACTTTATTGGTGAGGTTTTGCAATTAACTTTAGCGAGTACACTAGCATATCAACCGTGTCCATTTCCATATTTATTGAAAAACGAAACTACAAGGGTAAGACTCAAACTTCACTTTAATTGAAAATAAACACTAACCGAAGGACTGAATAAATGATGTCACAATTGTCACTTGCTATCTCAAACCCTGACTTTGTGCCATATAATATTTTACATTCATATTTTCATATAGAAATCTTATGAATGGTGGGAATCAACAGTGCACATGCTTGACAAGGTCAGAGTTGACTTCATCCCACAATTATTGTCATAGGAAATCATGCAATCCTATAAAAAACAAATGTATTCATAAATGCCTTCAACCGTGAACATCTAGCAAAAAAGCATTAAAGTACAACATACATTAGCAACACATGAACACGTTTATATAATCACATACAGCCCAAAAAAGAGGCCGCGACATGAACTAGAGACGTCCGGCAGCACCAGGTGGTCGAGCCAAAGAGAACAATAGCGCAAAGTAACAACATTAGCGTTGCGGACAGAATTAATGATGTAGCTAGTGACCCACATCGAAAAAGGAACTGGCCTTCAGCGGAGGTGATAGGAGCACTTGTGCTAAGTGCAGATATGGCGGAAAGCTGTATTAGCCGTTCTGTATAAAGCCGTTCTGTATAAAATGGTGAAGCTTCAAGCCTAAACACCAGTTTAAAGGACACATAACCTGGACACTCAAACTAAGGGAAAGAGCTTTGATAAAAAGTGAATTATGTTTCTTTTCTCTGCTATGTGCTGCCCACTCGGTTTGCATCGTCTTCGCTAGCCAGTTTGCATCATCTTAACTAGCGATTCTAGGCTGTAAAGAGGCAAGTGTTGGGTAGTGAGGTGACGGCTCATCCAATCAACCTCCGACATGTAGCTTTTCTCAGAATCTTGGCGCTGAATACCCTTAATAGAAGAGTCATAGGTAGATGTCTATCAAGCATCAGCATCTGATTTAAAGCTATCAAGCATCAGCATCTGATTTAAAGCTCTTAACGCTTAACATTTCTGAGACAAAGCCAGCTAAAATGTGCCAAATTCTATTCATGTCAGTGTAAAAGCACTGCAAAGAAAGACTGTTTGAAAAAAAATGTCTTTCAGACCTAAACCGACCTGCGAAACCGGATTTGCTTTCATATTTGACAAAACTATGCATAGGTCACAGTAACATGCTACTAGTTTTGAAGATTCAGCCCTTGGGAGTTAGCGAGATGTGCAGAAAACAAATCCCTCAATGACATCCCTGTAAAACCATGTTTGTGCCACACTGACCTCTTCAGGTTGAGCAGAGCCCAGGGAATGCCAGTCGGGGTCTTGAAAGCCGGCAACAGCTTCTCTCCCAGTTCAACAGCTTTCTTTCTAAACACCTGGAGAGGGAGACAGAAGAGGAGGGGGTTAGGTTAGCTTAACCTCAGCTGTACACAGCAGCAGAGAAACGTGTAACCTCGGGCAGCTCTTGTTATTATATTTATTTTATCACTCATATTTGCATGGTCTACGGAGTCTGTTGATAGACAGAGAAGCATTGATATTCTGCCGAGGGCAGGATCCTGGAGGCAACTGATAACAGCAGATAAGATGAGGGCGCACAGTATACACATCCTGCTGTAAACCTGCTGCCTGCCTGTCATCTTCTGTCTGCTACTTGGCCCTTCTTTTTACTCCTTTGACATTTTAAACCAGCGGGGACGCTTCAAATCCCTGGACCGGCAAATATGGTGCATTTCTGTCGGTGATGGTATCAGACCAAGTCAAATGCTTAAAAATTGATGGCTCGGAGAGGAAATGCCTTCAGTTTATGTGGTGGCCTGTTAGTTAAAAGGATAATTCACCAAAAAAAGAAATTATGTCATCATTTATCTCCACTTATGTCACATATGACTCTTTCCTCTTTACAACACAAACAATATATATTTTGATGTTTTAGAAGTTTTGTGTTCATACAATGGAAGTTGCAGAATACAAAACAGTCTAATATGTGGACCACATGTTAATATTGTCATGGTTGACATCATAACATGTATGACAGTATCAATTACCCATTTGTTTCATAAACGACACTCTGAACGAACTGCACAGTGTTTTAAACCCAATCTTGCTTTTCATGTATTTTAATAAAAGATGCGTGCTGTTACTTTCGGTGAAGGGGATGCGACGCTGTACTAAACCTGCAAGCAAGTCTGTTTAAGCGATCTCCGAGATCAGCTCATCCCTACTGGAAATTCAACCTGTGTGTCAGAAAGGCCACAAAGCAAAGGTCCCCTGAGCAGGAACAGAACGGAGCGTGAGTGTCTTTCAAAACACGCTAGGAGAGCAAACGGGAAGAAATACAACTGCAATCCAATGACGTGTCAAGTTTGATAAAAGATTAGAAGTGCTTCACCATTCAGCAGCCATAAAACAATAATAATAAAAAATGGAATTAAATGAGAAATGTGTGCAGAGATCATGACATCAGACATCACCAGAAAGGTTAACGCTTCTTATATTGCCATAACACATCCTTTTCACATCATATAACATATATTGATATCACAGCTGAGCCTGTCTGGAGATCTTAATGAGGACTTTCTTACCTCTGCGTACATCATTCGGTATTCATATTTACATGAAGGTCAACACCTCTAAGTGTGCATAGCTCTAGTGTTTTCCCTAGCACCTAGACGGCCTAGATAAAGTCTGTGCGCTTGTCCTTGAGACTTCAAATACAAGGAGAGACATTCTCCTTCTGACGGGCATCTCAGATGAACTCAGAGAAAGATATTTGGAAGAACGCTTACAACCAGACAGATTATTTTTTATGGACAACCAAGACATCAAAAACAGCCAACAATAATAATTAATGTAGTTTAAAATAAACTACAATTTTAAATAAGAAATAAACATGCTATGATTTTTTTTAACAATTCTACATTTTAATAATCCTAAATAAGTATTTAGATAGTTAGCCAGATAAGTACATTTCGGATGAATATACACTAGAAAACAAGAAAAGTCCCTTAAAAACATCCTCTTCTGTGCCACTTTGAGAGGTCCAAGTGCAAGCATGTACGAGGATGGGCCAGACACAATGCGGACTTACACTAAATAAGATATATTGCCTTGTCAGTGGATGGTGACTGGAGAACCTCATGGGCCTTTACCCAGATTACAGCGGCGATTTAAGGGAATGGAACAGAGAGCTGCTGAGAGCACCTTGACCCTTTAAACCTCACCAAAACCTTCCACACTGACCCAAAGAGCAATCTGGACTAGAGACAGAAACCAGCAAACACAAGCTTTCGGGAATAAGCAATGAAACCAATTCCCTAATGCTATAGACAGCTTTGACAAAGGCTGGCGGTTATAATGCCAACAAAACTCATGGGAGGAAAACAAAATGTCTATGAAAAATAAAATATGGCTAATCTAGAATAACAGTAAACGGGTTGAATGCAAATCAGGTCACAATACAATACAACTAACAGACTGTTGAAAATATGCAAATATGAAGAATTTTATCAATGCAAGCAAAACCGGCAGTGACGTTGTCTTTGTGAATTTTGTAAGTTCACTGGAGCACTACATTATTACAAAATGGGAAGAATGATTCGATACTTCATTAAACTGAGTGAATTTTCACAGACACTTGTGGAGGCCCGATTTAGGTCTAGAAGATTAATGGCTCTGAAGGGGAAGCTATTACCAGATCAATCCAGGTAAAACGGACAGACCATCTACCACACAAAACAAGGTCAACCTGCATTACCTGATGAAAATCACGAAGCCCAAAAGCCCAGCTGAACTCCTTTTAGCAAATAAAAGGGATTTACTGCATTTTTTAAAAGGCAATGAATTGTTTTAAACCACACAACATTTGTACATTCTATAATTCCCTCCCTTTTTTCTTTTTCTTTTTCTATTCTATTCTTTTCTTGTTTTCTGATTTGAAAAAGCTAACGTTTATGGTTAAGAAAAGACTCCAACAAACAGTAATTCATTTCGTTATAATATCATAGGAAATTAGTTTTCTTATTTATTGTATTAATCTCAAAAAAGCAAACAGAATTTACAAATGTGACTACTACAACATTTCAGCATTGTAAGTGTTGTTAAGACATGATACCTATAAACAAAACTAAATTTTGTTCCCAAATTGTCAAGCCTCAATGCTCAGATATGGTTATTAGCTGTAAAAATGACAAAAATGTCCCCTTCTCTGCAAACCCGTGCCACACAGCATGATATATACATTTTTGCCAAGACCTGATGAAAATAATTCACTCGACCTCTTTAAGGTCCAATACTGTAGCAGGTAGAACATAATCACAACTTATAATTGTAATAAACTTCAGGAATATGCAAATCTTAAGACAATAAACATGGAGTAATTTGTTAAACATTTTTAAATGCACAGCTGTGCACATCATTTGCCATTACTTAAGATCTAGTGCAGTACATCACACAAAGTGAGCAGGAGACACTTTTGAAAGAGCCACCTGAAAGCAATTACTCTGCACACGTCTACATATTTATCTTACGTCAGCAAAGTGAGACAGCTCCAGCCCACGAGGCAGAGCCTTTGGCTTCAACAACAGCAGAACGATGGATGAGAAGAAAATCCAACCAATGAGAAACCATGTTTGGAGTGAAAGTGAATGGCACGATTACACACGCTGCTCCTCCGGAGGCCTTTAAAACAATGGCCGGCTGGACATGGTTTATGTCAATGTCATGTCATTAGAGGAAAATTAGTGACCATCAACATTTGTGGCAGTAAGATAAGTGTATGTGTAAAAGCAACTTGTGTCATTAAAGCAGACCGGATGAGAGAGTCCATTATAGTGATGGAGGGATATATTGAAACATGACTATCACTAGTATTGACTGTTACAATCATGCCTGCTTGGCCAGTTGAACAATGCTAAATATATTTTCATGTCTATGGAAATTGTATGGCAGGTATTCAATATACCATTGGCAAATGTGTAAACCTACACATAAATAGCTATCCTGTTCTTTGGATGTTGACATTAGCTATCGAAAAACCCACGCTGGTCGACCACAAGTCCATTCACAGCAGTCTTGACAAGGGCAGCACAGTCAGAACAAAACTGATAGCTGCTTGCAAAGAACTATGGGGCTTTGATCTTCTCTACCATCACTGGAGAACAAGTAATGTACTCGGAGACAGGCTTGATGAAAAGGACCCCGTCTCTCTTAACGCAATATCTTTTTCATCTTTAGGGAAAACATTGTAAAAGTGATGTATTAAAGATATGTACCGAGAGAACCTTTTTTCAGCACCGCATTAAATGAATAATGAAGTCTGTGATATTTCCCCAAGGTTGGATCTGGAATCTGAGAGAGAAAGAATCATCGCTCTTATACGAATGCAGTCCGTAAATTACACCCAGAGCTGTAGCCAAAGGCTGCGTGAGCTGCGACGGCTTCCTTTTGGCTGAGGTACAAGACATGCGGCAATAATTGAAAAGCTTGCTCGCATCTGGTTTGCGTGTAGTACAATCCAACCATAAAACACACAAATATGTTTCTAGCATCTAGTGCTGGGCGAATCTAAACAATCTGAAACTCAACTTATATTCCAACATAGTCAGACTGACAAACAATGTAACCAAGAGAAACAGAGATCCATTGAGAGGACTGTGCTTCTGGTGAATTTTTCCTTAATGAATTAAATCTGCATTAGTGGCACGCTTTGCATGCAGTGAACATGTGCAGTGATGTGATTGACAGCTGAGGAATAAATTAATTTTCGTAAGGCTGAGCAGGCATCTTTATAATAGGATGGCTATACACTAACACAAGGCCATTGTGCTTAAAATACGAGCGGATGAATAGAGAGCCAGGTGGAATAGAAAGAGGACTTTATCAGCTGTGGATCCTGTTGCAACTTTCAATCGGACACTGAAGCTTCTATGTCTAGATGCATTGCAGTGTCCTTGAAACTGTCATATAAAAAAAGTACAAAAATAGACTTGAAGTCTAATTATAAAAGCAAATTAAAACGCCCTGGAACAATATCCTATAATCTCTGTAATCTCAACGTTTAGTTGTTAAGACAATGTTTGAGGATCAATAATGTGGCCATACCGTTGCCATTCACATGAAAATGAGGGGCTGGGAGAAAAGACGACACAGAAGAGTGATAGATGGATAAAGGCTTTCAGCATTGTGATGAAATAGGCCACTGAGACGCACGTGTGCTTAGTGATAAAGCGGAACAGATCATGAGAACGTAAAGCCATATTGACCGTGAATGTTATCCAGCGCTAAATCAAAGACTGAACAGGAACTGTGGTGTGTGATGCAGATACACACACGCACGCACGCACGCACACTCCTTAAAAACTAAAAGCACTGACAATGAATTGCTAGCACTATTCATTGATCGCCGCTAATTTAATAGCATCTTTCACACTGTATATTTGTATCCCAAAGGTATTGATTCAATACTGACACCAAGACACTCGAGGCTGATATCATACCGAAGCCAAAATGTTGGTATCGACCCAACCCAACTATCTATATAGAAGTGATGCTTTCTGAAGCATTGAAGTACCTGAGTGAGATCAAGCACACAATCCCAACAGCACAAAAGATAAAATCAAGTACTTTATTGCTGACCTTTACTTAGCTTCCACAAAAAGTGCACTTGCATTGCTCCTACCAGACGATAAAGAGGTCTGAAACCAAAGCGATCAGATAGGGGCAGTCACAGAGAACCAGGAAAGAAAGAAGCTTTGCGTACACCTGTCAAAACACTCAGTGAAAAGACATGTCAACATCACACTTTCCTTTCTCCTCTCTCTCTCCGTCGCTCTCCCCTGTCTGGCTCAGATAAATGTTAACATGACAAAGAAAAAAGATCAGCCAAAGATCTGCCAAAGACCTACCAGCCTTCGAGGCTGATGGTCTACTTACAGTATACATTGTTGGAGCTCTGCAAAACATCCAAAGTTTTGGTAAGGGATATAGGGGTGAGCTCTTTTGACTCGGTCCAGTAAGCAACCATCTCAAGCAACAACTTTGCAACTGCATCAGAATTTCCACCCGAGAGTTTCTCCTGAAAAGATCCAACGTATTACTCTGCATGCAGCTGCAGCATGATATGGATTTAAAGGACTGCTAAAATGAATATAGGATCTCATTCGGGGATCATGAAAACCTTAGAATAATATTTCTCTCTTGACTTTATCTGACCTTGGCCTGCGAATCTAAAATCTTTGTTATCGTCGCCTTTATATGACCAAAACAGGCTTAAGTGAGCACATGAGCATTAGAATTACTATTACGTTTCACTTTTATATCGACATACTCTACAGTAAGCGTACACATAGCTTACAAAGAAATCCTTGGTATTTAAAAAGAAAAAGGAAAAAACTTTCATAGAAGAATACTCAGATTTCTTTACAAGCCACACATTGTATTTATAAATCCATATTGGAAATACAGCTCCTATAAAGTAAGTGTTTTAACTTTGAGAAAGTAGTCTTTGGCATTAGAATTTCTCCCTTACTGTCTCTATAGCAAATAAATCTGAAAATAAACTTTGTGACCTTTCCAGAAAAAACAATTGAGATTTCAATTGTATTGAGCCATAAATGAGAGCAGCCTGCTCTCATGCAAAAACTAAGATTTCCATATTGTGTGTTATAGCCGAAGAGAATTTAACCTTTAGAGAACCAATAAAAGGCATCATGAAATGTGGGAACTAAAGCAGTTATTCAAATACATCAGCAGCAGAAAATAAATAAATACGATTTACAGCTGTGCATAAATTTAACCGCCGCTCTGCCATTGATTTATTCAGTCTGTTGGGCGTCTTTATGATTGGCTGAGGAAAGCCGTGTTAGTGTACCCCAGCGGCAGGGATTTGATCCACTTCAGGACAGATTCAGTCATTGCCTAAAAAACGACCCTTTTACTCAACAGTTTAAAGAAGCATATTATTTGTAAGGTATGAAAACACATTTCACACAATTTTAAACGGCATGTAAACTTTGTCCATTGGATTTTGCAGAGGACGGTCAGCAGAATAGTACCGAATATCTAGACTTAAATGGCACTGACCCCTCAAACATTGTCAAATGTAGTGTCAAGTTATTTCTCGTAAGCGCTTGCTATTTACTGTCCATAACCAAGGTCAGATAATAAAACTAAGTTTTATTGAACTCAGTCCTAGTTTTAATATCAAAACATCCCCATAGTACGTAATAGTGAATACGTATTAAGATAACATTCTAAGCTAAACTTTTACGCTTAACAATGACACAAATGGTTACATTTATAACACTGCTAATCTTGCTGGGCCCAAACTAGAAACCTGAGCCTTATATTTTCTCAAGAGACTTGCTCCTAAAACCACAAAAATCAATGACCTGTAACAGAAAAAACAGCCTCACTCACATATTCAAACTAAATATTTGACAAGTAAAATAATGCAAAAGTTGATAAAGTGACGGCGCTTAGAAAAAACAAATGCTGAATTGCATTTGTCGTGGTTGTGCTTGTGCTTGTTTATGTGTAACTATAATCCATATAATATACAGTCCATATAATATAGAACATAGATTAACAAGGATTTGTCTGCGTCTGCACTGTATGAGGATATAAACACATACATTTACTTTACGAGCCTTTTCACTGTTTGAGTGAAGCTATCGTCAAACATGCTAAAACTAAATTGTCTTCCCAAAGACCTGTCTAAATAAAAGTCACGTAAGATAATACCGAACAGCGGACACTAGGTAAACGCTTATAAGCAAACTTGACCAATCAGGATCCAAAACAATTATATTGACACTTCAAATGAAATATGATTAAGTACTTGGACTGAATGTGAATGACAAATTTACTTCAACCACATGACAATGCTGAATGTCAAGCCCTGTTTAAAGTAACAATTCTCAAGGGATCAAACCGTCTGAAACATGCAGATGTCAAGGCATACCATAACACTAAATAATAATGAAAAAGGTACTACTGTACCACAACCTGCCAAGAAGCCTATGAAGATCTGTTTGCTAGTCTGCTCGAGCTGTGATAATCCTTCCAAAACATCCAGCGACGTGTCAACCCTAGCACATAAACCAATTTTCACCCTGTCAGGGTATCCCATGGTGCATGGTGCAAAAACGTGTGAATTACAAAACCAGGAAGCTACATTCCAACCACGGGAATGTATTATAAAACAATTCGGTTTACAGATACATCATAAATGAGACTTGAGTTTTCATGGTGTCATTTGGGATTTGTCTATAACAAACAGATCGCAATAACAAAAGTAATCGTGCATTACCCAAATATGGCACGGTGCATCTGAAAATACCACAGCCTATTAACGCAGGAGATTAGTGGCTTCTAATGGCCAGGGCTCAGTAATCCAATTACGAGAGTTTAAGGCTAAATGGCCATAGCAAAAGCAGCAGAAAAGGCCAGAATGGACCTTTAGGAGACAAGAAGTAGCGCCATCATCAAATGTTGATGTATAATGAAAGGTTTTGTTCTTGTAACACGATGAGCTGACATGGAGATATGCAACAGTAATAGTTTGACAGTGATGGCTGTTAAGGCTTGCTTTGTTGAACATGTCTAGAGATGCTGTTATCAGATGGGGTCGAATTTGGGGGAATACTCTTTCAGTCATCAGAAAAAATGCTGCAGAGCCCGAGGAGGGAAATCAAGGAGTTACGTATAAAATGCAATAAGAGCCAGATAAAAACAATAAGCTGATCTCGCTGTGCAGGCGGGCCAGATTCAGCATGTTCGAATTAGAGATTTGGCCAACTGTGAGCGATTCGTCTCTTCGCCTCAATGAGCGCCGGCTCATGTCCAATCAGACACCTGCAGAGCCAAGAGAGACAGGCCAAACGCTCAGACTGCAAACCTTTCACCTCGCAAATCCTCTCCAGACAGCCACCTGAGGAGCAGTGCGTTTTTGAGTGATCTAAGACGCCAACAGGTTGGTAGAGTCAGGCAACATTAAAAAGCAATAACAGGATTTATGCCGTCCAAAAACGTCATGTAAAGAATTTTACTTCTGTAACAAAGGCATGTGGACCCACATTGCTTATTGCATTTGTGACGGTGCCGCTATAGTGTGAAATTGCATCTAAGTAAAGCCCGTTTCAGCTTCATCCAGTTCCACTGTGACATGAGCCAGAATCCTTCAAACTGTCCGTCCCGGCACCGCGTCTGACCTTAAATCCCAATACTGCGCCAGCAGCGCTGAAACGGGATGACAAAAGACTGTTTCAAGCATATTACAAACCGACAAACAGAGCCATTTCACCCCTTAGAGTGCTAAATAATAACATAGACTTAGGAATATGAAATAAATTGGCAAAGTTTGAAGGTTTGACACAAGAGAAATGAGTCATTTACTGATCTAAACTGTGAAGTCCTGTATGAAAAATGAAGGGGCCAGATGTGAGAGCAGATTTGCCGATGCAAATTTTGCCCTTATCAACATGAAGGCTCAGAGGTCAAGCAGCTTGACGGACAAGCCATTTGTGGAAAGGGTAAACGAAGGACTGTTTTTTTTTTCTCATATAAACTGCTTGGAATAATTACCGCATATGAAGCAGGACTTAATTTCCCTCGCCCAAAGCAAGTGTATTTGTCACGGTTATGGATTTTCACGGACAGACACGCTTGCTTCTTGTACTTATTTAGACAGCTGCAGTGTTTTTCTTTTTTTAGTATCAGTCAATAAAGTTTTTCTCTGATTACTGGGTAATATGAAGTAATGACTGCTCCTTTCTCAGGAGAAAGCTTTCATTTAGCAAAGACAATAATGGACCAATCGGGCCTGACGAAGGTTTGGATTTGGGCCCTCAGAATCACAGGTTTTGTCTAACTGTGATCTCGGCCATTGATGGTTGTGAAAATAAAACTCCAGAGCTCCCAGCCTAAAAACAATAAAAAAAACATTTGTGTAAACGTCAGTTATAGAAATGACTAAAGGAATCTCAAACTGGACAGTAGTAATCCCTGAAATTTTGAAAACAAACTGTTAATGATATATTATTTTACATTATTAATATTTGTATTTACAATTTAAAATAGCATATTTGTATTTATAATTTAAAATAGCATAAGAGAGATTTATCTTCATTGTTAGTTTTTTTCTCATTTTTTTGCTGCCACACCATGGGACACATGTATTTGTCAACAAGCCAACTAAATATTTGGATAAAATAATAACATTATTTTCTAATTTATTTAAAATAGTAATTTCAAAATGTTCTGCAAAAATGCAATTATTTAATACTGTTGGACCTATCTGCAATTAATTTAGCACTTAAGAGCTCTCAGATAAATACTAATAAATACATTCGAATAATTTGTCACGGATGACAATGGTACAACAATTCTGCTTACTGCTGAATTTTCTTTTGCTAAAATAATATCACAAGCAGCCCAATGAATGCTTATTAACAATGACAGATATCCTAATTATACGTCCCGGTGCTGACATCTGTTGCCTATAGAAAACACGATGACGCAGCAACCTGATGAAATCCACGGTGGCCAGAATTGCTCTTCATCTCTCAGTGTTGATAGCCCTGCCTCTCGCTGCAAATGTACCGGAGCCCGATAGAAGCACAAAGCCTGAGAGCAGATCCCTCCTGAGGTTTCTCTTAGCTTTGCTTTTATTCTCATGCTAGGCTTGTTCTCAACTGCATAATTCATAAAATATATAATATTCCTGTCATACACTTATGAGTCTAATATGTTTTCACAGCACTTCGATGGCATACACTGTAAAGAAACATCATTTTCTTTATGGATGCCCCCTGTTTATGATTTGTGAACCCAACAAGCTTAATTTAAAGCAACTCCAGGGGTGTAGATAAATTGACCTTGCTTTTAATAGGAGGAAAAGCCAACCCGCAGAGAACCGAAAAGCCATGCGAGAGCGCGAGCAGCAACTCATCTTTGCTAGTGTGGAAAAATGAATTGAATTGGCTTAGGTTGCTCAGGAACATTTGTTATAACACCGATTAACTGCTTGACCAAGCTCAAAACATTATTAACACAAACCCATTATGTGGGTAAAACACTTCAACGTACCTAGTTGTTACCTGATTAAAACTCAAGTCTCAAGTGGCACTCTTTCCTTTTCAACATATTTTTGACACTCAATTTTTGCAGCTCAATGTGCAAGAACAAAACAAAGCAAGTTTTTGCATTTGTAATATTTAACATCAGCATAAGTTACATCAGAGCCAACTGATCTAATTCTTGCCACACCGAAAGTCACAGAAGGTGAGACGCACGAGTCTCCGAATTTGCATCAGCAAACATCAATTATCTTTCTGTAACAAAGTACACATGTATTCCTCTGTCAATCACATCTGGGTGCAAGTGCGTGTGCTGCTTCAAAAAGAACAAAGATCTTTCAGTAGAAACGGATCTCACTTTGAACTGCGTCTTATATCTGCAAAAAGAGGAGAAAGCGGAGAGGTGCTTGATGGGACAATGAGAGATCGAGCTGAAGTTGAGCTGGAAGAGCTAAAATGAGGGGGCATTATTGAAAGAGCTCTTTGCACTTTTACTTTTACATCTAATGCACCGTGTCAAAAAAAGGCCCGTGGAGAGAGGGATCAAGATCACAGAACAGAATTCCTGCACTTATCGCCACTTATCATCGCCGCTCACGTATTTAAGGTTAATGTGAGAGGCCATGTGCTGCCTTTTAAAGGCTTCACAGGCCTTTAAGCTTCAATAGAAATGATTTTTGCAACAAAGTTCTGTGTTTATTTATCATTTGTGACACGCACAAAATAACTACACCACAGTTTACACCGAGTGGTCCCAGCTAGAAGCTGGGAATGAAGCAAACGGTCTTGTTTTCTGAGCCAACATGAGGCCCCGTGTTGCAGGGCCCCATATCGTAGAGGAAATTGCTTGTCATGCTCTATCAGAGGAGGGAAGATCTTTTGCTAATAGCAGGTGCACCAGGCGTCTGGGGTTTTCGCAGGAACGAGTGGAAAACAAGTCATTTACCTCCGAGCAAGAGAAGAATTATGCATTCACGATCAAGTGAATAATGTTGCTTTCATGCGACACTCCCTAAAGTTTCATTTCTCTGCTTGTTGCAGTCAAATTGCTGTTGTGGCTCAGCACAGCTGGCAACAGGCGTTGTGTTAATCGCCATATGACTTCCATCACGCTAAAAACAGTGCCGCAAACAATTTGAATCCAAGAAACAGGCAAATTAGCGTAATTGAAAATGGCGCATTAAACACCCCATAGACGGTTCTTTGTTAAGCCAAGAATGGCATTTGCATTATGCGAACCGTACACAATAGCCGTGTCATTCAGCGCAGCGTGCCGGCATTGAAGATGCATGCGGTGACTTCCGCATTGTTAAAAGGACGACAGAAGCGTGTGGCAGGTATTTACAGTAGAGATGTCTCTTGACAGAAACGCATGACTCTGGACTTGGAGTTAAGATGATTAATTTCCTCTGCCTCACTGTAAACAACTCAAATCCATTTTTAATCATTTCAGGGAAAACATAATGACCCGTCGGCCCAGAGACTGCTAATGAGCTATAATACACTTGGTAATGGAGGAAACCTCTCAGAAAGAACAGCACAGAATACCCACATTTGCAAATCCGGTCCTCTCCTATAATGTACGGACTGTGTCAGAGAGATGCAGAGGAAACTGCGGGCACGTCTGGACCGTAGTGATGATGAAACGGATGCTATGATTATCAGTAATGATGGTACAGCTGTGCAACGATTAATCGCAATTAAACGCATCCAGAATAAAAGTTTGCGTTTACATAATATATGTCTGTGGTGAGGAAGGCGGGACGAGAGCCGTGACGCGGGACCGGTGGCGCCTTCCTCACCACAATGTCTATGTAAGGTGAATATTCATTTTGTATTTATAAACACAAACACACACTAATAGTATACATATTCATATATTACAACTACTATAATATTTACATGCATTCATTTATATTTATATATAAACATTTATTGATTTTATATTCTATATTATTCGAAAATATATATGTCTTTGTAAATACAAAATGAGCACAGTACAGGGACATATAGAAAATTAGCACAGTACACAGATATATATTTATATAGTTCTTGACGAAATTAATCAATTAATCTTTGCACAGCCCCAACTCGAATTTACTAATCGTTTTAGTAAAAACTTACAACCCAATAAAAGAACTTCTAGGACTTTCCAATTTATACCTCAGATCAACAGTATGGATATTCAGTTCTGGCTAGAGGTTCAGGCTTTAACTTATTCAAAGGACATGTTTATAATTTTATGCCAGTTTGGTATGATGTTGACTATTTCCAAATACAAACATGACTAAACTAGCAACTTAACACTTGATATGTAGTTGCAGCCATTTTCTCAATTTCTGCAAAACAGAGAAGGCGGCGCCTTGTGTCATATGCAAATATGCCACAAGCAAAATGGAGAGTTATGTGAACCAAGCTATAAGTTTTCCTTCCGTGTAAAACAGTTCCGTTGTAATAGATTAAAACTAGTAAAGTGTATAAAGAGGAAAACAATCTGCCGAGGAGTCTCAATTCAGGTCAATATATGCAATATCATCTGTAATTGAATCCCAATGGTGCTACCATCTGTAGAACTGTACGCGAGACTGAAGTTCTTCATGTGAGATTTAAGTTAAAGCATTAAAGATCAAGAGCTATAACTGAGTTTAATGGCAGTCACCCGTAGTGCAGCCGTCTTCAGGTCTGAAAATCCAGCTGTGCACATAATCATTTAATGACTTTGGCTTGGGAGAGCTCTGCTATACGACAAATCTGCAATAAACATATTATTTAAAAAACGTAATAAGGCATGATAGTGTTCTTTCATCAAGGCTCTTCAAATAAATCCCTTACAGTTTTGATTGCTTCAATAACCGTAAAACCGTAATATGTGGGACTCCATGATCTCACACCTCCAATGCCAAGTTTACCTAGACAATGAGAAACTGACATTAAAAATAACATTTTCCTCTTTGGGTGAATTAGTGATTTAAGATAAACGCTGATGTTGCTCTTAATTATCAATGCGAAGACGAATAACCAAGTTGGAATGAAAATAAGCATTTGTGCTATTCCCGATCCCGACAAGAAAAAATCTATACAGTCCCTGCATGTACACAGCAAACAAGCCCACAGATGAGATATATGTAAAATGAATTACAGCACAAAAGAAAGACAAAATAAATCAATACATTATCCATTAAGAAGTTAAGTGCTGTGTTCTGACAGGTGGCTCTGTCCCGGGCTCGTCACGTCAGTGATGGAAAGCCGTCTGGGCGTAAATAACGCACAAATAATTCAGACCAGGATTAATCCTCTCATCGTGGAGTCGAGTAAAACCGGAGCAGGCCTAAATCACGGCAAACGTCATCGGTTTCTGAAAGCTCTGGACCCTCTGAGGAGCGCGTGGCGTATTTGCATAAACGCCGTCTCTCAAGACTATGAAAGATTCATCAAAGGGCCGAAGCTTGTTTCGAGTGCCAGTCAAGGCACTGGAGTCATCATCAGGCAGAGAAGAAATCACAGCGCTGTTTAATTTTAACCCTGCGTACACCACCTACACTAAACCAAGTTACTCATCTTGTATGCGAATTCGAAGGGTAATGAGAAACGGGCTGCGTCGCTCTCTCTCTGACCTGACGGCTTTAATTTTATCAATATAAAGGCTCCCAAAAAGACAGAACATATCTAAAGCACAGCAATAAAAAAAGCACAACTTCATCCTCCAGTGATGACCTAGCCGTGCAGCTTTAGCGGAATCCTATAATAGGTTCGATCTCCAAAAGATTACATTTTTCAAAGCCCGGTAAGAATTTAAGCCGGACACATTCACAAAGATCCCTGCTGTGGCTTAACAATGTGACGGGGCTACCTGAAGCCCATCGTTTCTAATCAACATTTCTCAGTTCAGGGCACACATTATAATGAAGGTAGATAGGAGGGCGTCTCATCATACTGAGTTGTTCGAGATTACTACACTGAAGGACTTTCATCAGTCCTGTGCTTGAAACCTGGACTCTGTGCTGCCACTTTGTATTCAGCGATTAGGTATGCTATGCCTTCCAAGTCAATACACGGTGATGAAACGGGCTTGTGCGTCTTGCTGAGAGAACAATAATGTAGCGCTTAAAGATTTATATCACGGTTAAGCTATTTACATCGAGGGAGCGTAGAACACAGAACTGTTAACTGAAGCAACGTCTAGCATTCAACTGTTTGCTGTCAACAAAGAAGCAAACATTTTATGTCATCTGTCACATGTGCTTCCTCTGATGCTCTGTGCAGGTTAACATGAAAGTCAAATTTCATTGTGTTAAACACAAATAATTGTATTGGTAAGAATGTTAGCAATTGTCAGTTCGGTTACATCATCCACTGCCATAGTATGAAAAAATGTTGTATCATTTTTGTTCTGTTGAACACAAAGTGAGATATCTTGAAGAATTTAGGAAAGCAAACAGTTCTGGGGCACCTTTGACTATCATTTAATTTAACATACCATGGCAGTCAATGATGATATTCATTCAATACTGAAAATGGCTAACATTCTTCCAAATACCTTCATCAGAACATCGTAATTTATACAGGTATGAAATGACATCAGGCTTAGTAAATGATGGCCGAATTAAACATTTTTGGATAAACTTTCACTTTAGTAAGACTGCACTGGAATATTAAAGCTTAAAAGACAAAGTAAAGTAAGTAAAGGTAAAATGACAAATAGTTTTATGTTTCAAAAAATATAAAGGCAAAAGTTAAAGCTTTAATAAAGAAACATGTTGCACTGATGAAAATGTCAAGGACAAATATTTATATATAATAGAACATAATACACAAAAGTATTTTCACAAGAAAAATTGAGGAAAGAAATGTATTTGAAAAATAATGTGATATCAAGGAAAGTAGGCCTTAAAGGGACAGTTATAAATGAAAATTCTTTCAGTATCTACTCGTCATTCCAGACCTGTACGGAATTCTGCAGAACACAAAAAATATATTCCAGAAGAAATTACAAATCGCAAAAGCAGAGAGAATTTTTTTTGGGGTGTTCCACAGAACAGTCATAGACCTCTTCGGATGATGTAAACAACTCCGATTCAACGCTGGTCCAGAAAAACATCCCGTTTCAGTTCTTCAACACTACACAAGTGTTTGAACATAATACAACCAACAGAATAGTTATAACTGAACTGTTTAATGTCTTTACGGTTTAAATTATATATGTAAGATCAAAAATACTAATAAAAAATACTGAAACCGGAAGTGGACATCTTGCAAAGTGGTCTACACAGATTTTCAATGACATGATGGTGAATAAATGATGACGGAAATCTTATTTTGGGGTAACCTTAAAGGGAAGGGAACAAATCACCACTAAACATTAAGCATAAAGAACATATTAGTCATTTCTACTAGTAAAATCCTAGTAGTAAAAGCTGCACACAAAAAGTCTCCGTCCCTTGGGAAACTTTCCTGACACAGAGCAGAATTCTGCAGCGCTACTACATCTATTCAGTGGTAGCAAAAGGGAGGGTCACTGTGGAGAGGAAAGACAGATGTTCTGCTGAAGGGTCTGCCTCACATCAACAGAGCCACTATGGTAATACCACACGAGTACATGCCTGATGAAGCTCTCACAATGCTCCTGTCCCCCCTCCCCTGGACAAATCTCTCTTCTGCACCGCACAAATGAGAGCTTGTATTATCACTAAGAGTACATTTGCTGTCGGCTGCAGTGATAAAGCCGAGAGTATCGTCCAAAAATGCCACTCTTTCTATTTGAATAAGATCCTTCGCATTCAGCCAGATGCTGTAGGGAAAATCTAATTTACAAGAGGGCAGATTGGAAATATGAGCGAAGTTCTGCATTAGCCTGATTCAATGAACGCTTGGAATTGCCTTCGCGTATGCGCTTTATGTCACAGTCCAGTATCCGGCATATTTTGGTTTCAAAAGGCTTTCAATTTATCAGAGTGCACACAGAGCTTTTTGGATACGTGGGGCCTTGGAATGAACTCTAAGTGGGAAGATGGAGTGTGTGTGTTTGTTTGACTTGGCTCAATGTCCGGGCAAACAGCCGGACCACCGGGAGAAGACCAACCAGCGGCTTTCAAGCCTCTCGAGAGGTGTGTTATGCCCTGCCAACTTTAAATGTCACATATTTCCAACAGATGCACACATAGATTCAGAAAAACAGTGTTTAAGTGTGTAGGACCTGAGTACAAATGCACGCCGGCCATAATTGACAGGCTGCCTGAAGGTAGCTTGCATATCAAAAGCTTTGGCTAAAAGCACACACATTGATTGTGGCGGAGCATTGAAGAATATCTGTATCTGCACTCAAGGTTTACGTACCTCTTTGCCTGAGAGATAATAAGCGGACAGCAGCCCTCCGACGAAACGGATGTTCACTTCAAAGACCGAGATTTCAGCATTCTGAGGGAATAAAAAGAAACAGGAAAACAAAAGAGGAAGTGAATATTTAAGCTCATAAAACACTGCAGCTGGCTTACCTTGAACTGCAAACTGTAAAAAAATTATAAAGTGACCGTACTTCAAAAAACAACCAACACAAACAAAGAAAAACAATAAAACTGAAAAGCTGATAAGACTTCTGGGAATGAGGGGAAAAACAAGCTCACATTGGAGTTAAGTGCAAGTGGAGATATTTTTTGTGCATTTGGAAAACCATGATTGCAGTTTAAAGAGTTATTTTATAACAAAGAGAAAAATGAGGCATTTAATAATATTTTAGTATTAAAGCAACATGGAATACATAACTTTGAAAATTGTATAGGTGTTTGGAAGGACTCACATTTAGCAACCTGGCAGTGTGCTTACTGTGAATTAAAAACCGATAGTCTCATTTAGCCTTTGTCATATTCCATTAAACAGTCTGACCACAGCAAGACATCTGCGGTCTTGCCTAATGGTTTATGAGGTAAGATATTTACATCTCTGCTCCGTCTCCAGGCAACCATCCATAACAACCCACTTATCACTTTGCGTAGATGAGTGTTATCATTTACCTTCGAAACAATTTCCTAAAGGTGCATGGACGGCACAGCAGAGAAATATTTTTGCATCGCATTTGTAAATATCCGGTTTGGGACCAGATCAGGCACTTTGGGAAAGATAAATGGCCGCTGTCTCGGGGTGGTTAGAGCCGTTATGTATAGCCTGTTCTCAAATGCTTAAACGTTTGCAACTGAGCACCAGGTGTTTCCGAAATGATGCTGTGACCTTTTTGTACGTCTTTGAGGGACCTGTCTGAAACTGGTACCAAAAGTCAAAGACAAAGGCTTCCTTGTACATGTCAAATTTCAGGGGGAAAAGGAAAGCTGAATAAAAAAGGAAGTGAAATGATTCGGTAAACAATGTTCCTCGGTAGTACAGACGGAAGGAAAATGGTGTCAACTGATGTAAATAGTACGTGTGAAAACAAAAAATGGGTAAAAAATCCCCTGAATAACCTGGCAAAAACTCAAGGGACGCTTAGGAAGTTCACTTATGAGTCACATTAAATCTTTCCCCTGTACACATGAATATGTAAAAAGTCTATAGGAATTTAAGAGTCAATTGGGGAATTGACAGACTTGCAATTATATGATTTAAACTGAATCAGATACGGAGGAGGAAAAATAACACTTGAAGAATAAGATGTGGCTATTTTTTTTAGCTCCTTACAGTATATTTAACAAACCTGCAATACGCAAAGAGAAAATAAATGAATGCAACAGGACACATTGTGCAGATGAAGAGCCTGCACCATTATTAAAGTAGCTATTGGGCAACAAGCCTCTTGGCTTCTGTGTCTAATGGCATGTGTCTGTCTGGTAAGCTTTTTTATATAAAAAGAGATGAGAGTTTCTATTTATAAGCTTTTGATGAGGTTCTTCGATCCACAAGCGGTTTAATGTCTCTATCTGTTAGGGCTCTGAAAGGTTATCTCACTCGGGTTGTGTCCAGTTGGGATTTGTGGTCACTGAAGTATAGCTGTTTTTTAAAGCATTCAGCGAATCTGACCTTCAATGATGCTGGCTTCTTACAGGAATAAAACAAACCCGCAGTGTAAAAGAAAAGAGATCGGTGCTGTTGATAAAGCGAGCTACTCTCTTACTTCTGGCCCGGGGTATGATTTCACTGTAATGCAATCTGATCAAAACTTGTAAAACAACTGATGGTGCTAATAAGGATTCAGGAAGCTCCTTCTAAAAATTGAATGACCTGATAAATCAAAACGTTGGACGGAGACACTAAAATATGGGCTTGCCAAACCTCAAGTTTGTGCAAACATTAATCATAGCTCTTAAAATAACCAAACAAATTGGAAAGCTTCAAGAAAACCTTTGGCCTGATTTGAATCTGTGTTTTGGACGAAAGCATACACGATAATGTAAGCCTGATCCGTTGATAACCGCGGACATTTTAGCTGATGACAGATAACCGGATGACAGCAGAGGTCAAATGAAGAACGCACAACTAAACTTGGCAACAATGGCAAATGTTTCTCTGCTGAAGAGGATTTTGTACATCAGACATGAGTTGTTTAGTATTCCAGAGACGAGCTGAATATTAATAACTGATTCACATGGGCTTTTCGTGGGCTCTTTTATTGTTGCAATTGCTTGAGGGAAGAAAGAAAAGCCTTTCAATTAAAAGTTGTTTAACACTCCTCATTAAAGCATTGGGCTCTATGTTTTCTACTTTTTTTCCTTAAATCGAAGCACTATGATGTACGAGGATTTCCGATTCCTAACGGAAAAGCCACATAGAATGTGTAATGAAATTACTTTAATACAGAGAATTAATATTACATCAAATAGAAAAATAAATGTACTGCATCATGCACGTTTCATGCCTTTATTTGTTCATCAGCTTTGTTGAGCCATTTTTGGAGCGATCTACAACTCTTAGGATGGTTTCTAATGAAACATTGGCTACTGAAGAGAGACGTTCCTGCAGTTCTCTTTGAAGTACTTAATAAAACTGATGGTCAGATACACAGACACCAGCGATAAGAATTCTACGTGTATGCATTTGACAGACGCTTTTATCCAAAGCAACTTGCATTGCATTGGTTCCAACCCATGACCTTGGCCAGCGCCATGCTCTAACTAGAGGTCTTCACAGAGGGTCCAAAATTCTACTACTTCGGGTCCCGGGTCTATTTAATATTTTCATATAACCCGAGTCGATTAAAATTCAGCACGGTTTGTGTTTTGTAACTTATTTTCAACTGGTAAAATCAGGTGAAAAAAACCACGAGCGAGCTCAGTCAGCAGCAGCCGTCACCGTCAGACTCAGCACAGCTATGGCAACCGGAGCTTAAGCAGTGACAATGTGACTTCAACAATTGACGATTGGCTCATTTATTTGTAAGGCTGGCATTACAACTTATCCCATTCCATGTTTTTATTGATATAAATGAGTCTTGATATAGAAATAAGAGATATAAGTGTCTTGTTATATCTTAAATTGTTGTTCAGACTCGGCTCAGAGCATATAGATAAATCGCAAAGTAATGCAGCTCGTTCAATCGGCAAGAAAGGAATAACATGGATACCACATTAGCAATGAATTGCATTGAGTAACATTAGTAGGTATCACAACAATTTTTAACTTGTTTACTGACTTAACAGAAATTTGCTGTGGAATTTGTGCTGTCTTTCGGCCGTGTTCGGGTCTATCTTTCAAATAATAGTCGAGTCCGGGTAGTACATTTGTGGCATTTCTCAATATATTGGAATGTACATTTCTTTGTTCTAATTTCACAGAGAAATAGTTCATGAGATTATTACATAAACGACACCAATACGCAAACAGGATCAATCTCAAATGTTTTATTAATTAATCTTATAATTTATCTCAAGGAAAAATATTAAGTTTTGTGCCAAAACAGATGTTTTAATGTTTAGGAAATAGCACCTGACCTGCTTTTAATAACCTCATTATGATTCACTTGTAGTTTCTGAATATCTAAAAGGCATCACCGTGTTTATGTTTTTATCTGTCATGCCTGACAAAATATCAAAAGTTGCTTTCAACAGGGGTTGACTCACTATAAAGTTCTGAAAGCTGCATTTTGGTTGGAACATAAAGTACTTTTATCTTATTAAATAAAAAAAATTTGATTCTTTGTCGTCATGATATAAGTGGGTGATATATCATAATGTTAAAAAACAAAAACATGTCTGGACTGAACTGAACTGTAAGTCATAAATTCATGAATAAAAAGACTAGTGTCAGAGAGTGTGGAAATGTAATTTAGTACCAAGAAATGATGCAAGCAAAAAGGAAAAAAGCTGATATTTTATATGACGCCTGGCAGATGTGGAGAGTCTGCTTACGCATTACTAGACTCATAAGTCAGAGCCCTATTGGCTGAATAACAAGCCGTGGCGCTAAAAGGGCCGACTCTCCCAGAAGAGCTAATCCTGACCGGTTCCGTCCAGACTGGAGCCCAATTCACATTAATAAATTCACAAGTATAAAACCCTCATCAAAAAGTCATTGTGCTGATTGAATTCATTTGATTATTAAAGTTATTTATAGCAAAGTAGAAGCCATAAGAATGAAAACCAATCAGAAATTCTAACAAACGATGGCTTCGTCAAAAAGAAGCATCTTGAGATGGGTCTTACCATGTTGAAATCCAGGTTACTCTCCACCCACTCTGTAGCAGCCTCAAATTCGTCATACATCTCCATGATGTAGAGCGTGTCCAGTGCATCCACAATGGTGGCACCTTTGAGGCTTCCTGTGGATAAATATGACAACAAATCCTTTTAGAAGACATCCTGTGGGTTTACCTTTAGGATTAGAACCCAGCTGTAGCCTAATGCAGCGATGGCTTTATGATAAAGACTTCAGAGACTCAGAGATATGGTCACGAATGCCCAGGAAAACTCTGCAGAGAGCACACAAAGCATGGCTGCAAATACAAACCTTGCAAGTGAAGGGAAGTCTGGGTTAAGATGAGGAGATTATAGACCATTTTAGATGACTCATCATTAGCATGAAACGCAACACGCTGTGAAAGGAGCTAAAATGCTCAATATCTCTTTGGCTCTGTCGTAGACAGTTCAAATAATAAATAACCTAATAATATGTGCGTTCTGATAACAGGCAAATTTAAACATCACTATAGGGGAGGGCGATCTGACGATCTTAAATCGAGATCGATCTTGAAGGCGTCCTCAATCCACTTTTCAATGGAATCGCGAGGATCGTCAAAAACATGAGGTGTGTTCGACATCATTGCCCTGAGAGTTTATTTCGGGTGCATTTAACTGTTTTCACTGTTTGAGAAAACTATCGCCACTGAACTACACACACTGAAGCTCAAGTGTCTATTGTGGGAGCGTCTTCACGACGACCCGTCAAAATAAAACGCGTTAACCTAAACGCTCAAATGAATAAATACTGTAGTGTTCTATAGTATTTGATAGAGCAAATTGTGATATTCTTGTTGTAAATTGATCAACTGTAGTAATTCAACTTTAATATTTGCTATAGTAAGGTTCAAACACACAATATTATAGAGATTTTACTGCAGTTTACCATAGGCTTACTAAATACTTTAGTATAGGCTACTACTGCATTTTTATGTGGACAAATATATTACTATTGTATAGTAAAATACAGACAACACAGACTAATAAGAAATGGGTAAATAAAAAATGATATGGCCCTTATTGATCCATTTGTATATAACATTAATGTCCTTTGTTGTTAACCAGTCTATTTATGTGATGATCTGTGCATTCATGGCTTTATGCTCGTGCTACCTGTACAACTGTTTGGCCTGCGCTACAAAACCTTAAACCTCTGTAGCACCAGTGTGTACAGCCCTTCATTTCAATTCAGATCTTGGATCGAGATTCTTTGTTATGAAGATCGTGATACGCTTTTTTGTGAAGATCGCCCAGCCCTACATCCCTATATCTTGAATTAAATGATGTGTTTATTGCCTTGTTAATTCGATTTGTGTTACGTGGTGAGCTTTTTGTTGAATTGCACCGGTTTAAGTTTGATAACAAGAACTCGTCGAATCACTTATACTTTGCAAACCGGTTAATGTCTTTGTGTTAAAAATATGTTGCTAAATACGTTGCTAAAACAGCTGAATTCATAGTGAAAACGTTGGCAGGGCCAGTCAAGATATTAGCCAGCAGAAGACACATCTCCTGCTAAGTTTCAGCAGCTTTGGTCTCTGGCCCGAGAAACTTGTGAAGAGCACAGAAAGGCTGTGAACTAAAAGCAGCATCACTCTTGGGAACAGATTCTTCGCAAAAAGAGAGGAAAAGCAAAAAACTGTTTTGGGGCTAAAACCGCAGCAGTAAAAGTATGGCTAACTTGAATAAGTTGCAACACCCACATTCACCCCTTAGATTCTTTTTTATGATATGACCTGTTAGTATATTATTTGCAATTATTTACTTCGTAAATGAAAGCTAATGTGCTAGTCAAATTATAAAAGTCTTACTTGTTAAAAAATAGTACTTTATTAAAAATAGTTCTACATTTAAGTAGACCTGAAAAAAAAGGTAGAAGAAAATGTCCAGTATGGTTCAAAGTATCCACTGTAGGTTTTTTAATATAGTTTAAAAGTGAATACAATAGTTTATAGAATTTCTTTTATGTGGGCAAATATACTACGTACTATTGTACAGAAAAAAAGGAAAACAAGGAGTCTAGAAAAGAAAAAACAGAATTTCATAGGGCCCTATGATTCTGGCTGTATATTTAACTCAAAGCTACAGGTAAACATTATGCGACGGCATGAAAAGAAAGAAAAAAAGAATGCAGCAAATTAAGGTTCGTATATGAATCAGAACTTGAAAAAGACAAGGAAACAATGAGCATATGGTAACCAGCACACTTTTTAACAACAAACTAGTAGATTTTACATTTGTACTGATTAATAACACAGCAGGTTGACGACTGCTTTTTATGCTTTAATTATAGAAGTCTGGCAATGCAAGCAACTCTCTTGAAGAAATGCAAAGCTGCCAACCAGCTGTGTTGCTCATCGAACAGTCCTGGCTCTGTTTGCTGATGTGCAAGACACAACATGACAAAATTATTGTGTGCAATGTTTGTACGCAGCATCTTAAATCAAATACTGCCTGCAGAGCACTCAAACACCTTTATTTTGCTTTGCAATAGGTCATGTGTGCTTTTTGTTTATTACAAAATTGTAGATTATGTAAAGCTGTTTCGCATTACTAAATTGTGAAAAGCACTAATAATTTACTGGACTTTTTTAAGATTCAGACCCTCTTAAATACTATCATAATAGTAGTTTGAAAATATGTCCTCTGTGATATTTCTAAAGTAGTGGCTAGTTTGGAAAAATGTGGATCTTACAATCAGGAATCCGAGAAAATAATTTCAGATTGGATTTAAACATGTAGGAGCAGCAGCCATGACATGCCATCTTATTTCCTCCAATCCAGAAGCGAAAGAGAACGACAATAACGTTTCATGAGAAACAGGAAACAGGATGCGCTAACCAAAGAAAAAACATCAGACACCATCAGAAAACTGTTAAGTGCCCTTCCTCTCGGGTTCCTACAGCACAGTGTTCCTCAAGCAAAAGAGACATCTGAATCGCCCCATCATTAAAGCTCCAGTTTTATGGTTTGGGTTTGACGTGGCCTTTTCAACTCTGCTTCGGTCTAAAACCAATATTCTACCTTACAACTCTTCCCCCCGAATTAAAATCAGAAGTTACTGTAGGCCACACATTTCAAAGGAATACTATATTAAAATACTATAGAATAGACACAGGCTTCAAAAACTCAAGTTAAACAGTCTGAAGGCATAGAACCGGGTATTGATGGTCAACGTGTAAGTTCCTTAAACATTCCTCATAGCAGATCATAGCACTCTGGGTTTTGTAAATGAGCCTACTCAAGTGCAGCCGAGAGTATAAGTACTGTATTTGTTATGTGTTATTGGCAGACAGCACTCGCTAGAGTTCAAACATCTTAGTATAACTATGATTGAAAACCAGATCTCATGGGAAAAGAACTACAAAACACTAACAAAAGATGATGCAATGTTGGACCAGAGAGACAAGAAGTTACACCCTCATATATTCTGGTAAAATAATCTTTGTTTTGGACGAGGGTGTGGCTGCAAACATATGAAAATGTTGACCTAATTCTATTATGCAGTCTTTAAAAAGAAATGCATTCACAACAAATACCTGATTGGGCTGGAGAGCTACAAAACACTCTATGATACAACCAACTTAGACATTATTTGTTCTTAAGGCAAAAACAACAAAACCTAAATTGCAAAGAGATATTTGTAGACTACACTGCAGTGTTTTAACAAGCTCATATAAATCTTGAGCAGATTATTGCATACTTTGTATCTTCGAAGAGAATTTGGTTTGATCACATTTATTCAAGATAGATACGGCTGTACGATTATTTCCAGACAAATACTACGTATTGGGGGTGTGCAGGAGGAGGAACTAAATCACAAGCATACAATAGCCTTCCCTACATCATAACTATTGATTCACTATAATCTGGTTGGCAATCGATGCGTATTTGCATAATTTAAACAGCATGCTGTTCATGTCCAGCATTTTTTCCGCTGGGACCGATTTATCTATCGGTTTCAAATGATCTGCAAATCCAGTGTTTTATCCACCGTTTATATAGCATCCATCACTGAAATGCCGTGAACAAACGGACACACCTAAACTTCAGTGTCGCATGAGTAACACGCTGCAGGTCCACAGCGCAACCAATCTTGAAGCAGCGCAGCCAATCCTGATGGTAAGCGGGTCTCGCTCGTCGGTTGGCACGTGGGCGGGCCCTTCTTTCGCCTTGCCATGCTTTTCTGGGAGAATTGCTTCAAAAAAACAAAAAGAATAGCTTCCCTGTTACGAAACAGGGATCCAGACGTAATAAAAAACTTTTTGAGTGCTGAGGGAGTGTATCAAGCACAAACAATACTACATCATATGTCCTACTTGTTTTTTAACAAATTGACCATGTTAAGCATGAGAAGCCAACATGTTTAACATTGTAAATAAGTCAGAACGCATTAAAAACGGTTGCCCCCTTTAAGGATGCAAACATGAAGAAGGTTTCCATCTCATTTTCCCCCAAAAAATGTTCAAGTGGAACCCCGTCCCACCATAAAGATTGTGAGGTAAAATTTCAAATCTATTTTCCCCAATCTCTAATACCTAGACCTTGAGTAAGCTATACACACAGTACAGGCTACAAAGACCAGTGCACAGCATTAGAGGAGACTCTTGGGCACTATACAAGTCTTATCAATTGCAATTACACTGGTAAATTACAAACTCAATGACTCGAGATAAAGCCACCCAAAAATCTTTGTTGATCCCATGAGAGCACTGATCTCAGGAGAGGGGTGATGGGAGTCTATTTCAAAGTAAAGAAAAACATCTGCTTAGTCTTTCAACAAAGATTCAATCTCATCCAACATTGAGGAGGTTGTGGGTCGAACACGATACCAATCCAGTGCTGAACGTACAATCAACTATTCAACAGTCTTCCATCCTGGTGAATGTTATGGATTAATCAATACACTCCATGAGACCAACAACTTAATTGTTCAAGATGGCATTTTGGAGGTAAACAACAAACAAACAAACAAACACTAACGTCACTTATGGAGATTATCTGCAAGGCATGTGTGACACATGGCTGCTTATTTTGGGTCTAAATGAGAACCATTATCATGGTGAACCTTGGCAAGAAAGTGACATTGGCAATACCTGCAAGGTGTTAGAATGCTAAAATGTTTGTTTGGGGACGTGCAGGTAAATTTAATTCAATAACAACATGTGCGCATTATTTTTATCTGTAAACTCTGTGGACTGACATAATCTCTATTCTGTGTTTCTAAAATATAACATATTTTATCATAAATAAGATTAAACTGGTGATTACAGCGAAGGCATAAGACTGCTAAGGCACAAGACTGCTCAGTCAGAAGCTTTTTGTTACCACATGCCCAAGCATCAGGAGATTCAACAGTCTTCTGTGACACCGGACACTTACTTGACACAACACAAACAAAACCCCTACCATAAACCAATGTCTATCAAAACCAGGCTACAGTTCTGCCCAACTGGTTGAAAAATAAAGACTGAGAAGGCTGAATGTGCAAACTCGGGTGATACACAGCCGTCTGCTTCACCCTAAACACCTCAAGCCATTTAGTTCAGAAGAAGATACGATTTGTGTTTGCCAGCCAGCAGAATGAAAACACACAAACACTGCAATCATTGACTTGAATTCATGAGTCAGGGGTCAACAAGTACAGGCCCTGGGCCAGCCTGAAGAGTTTTTCCAGACAACTCATGGAGCTGACACTAGCACAGTCTGGTTAGTGATGTTTTTATGCCTTGCAAACGGAACCGTATCAATTTTTATAAACATATAAAAATATAGATTTCTGCGATATTGAACATGGTTGTTGAATCTTAAAAGAACCATCACCAACACAAAAAAGTAAGCGTAATAAAAGGAATCACCAAAGGTGCAAGTAATATCCCTACCCAGTCTCACGGCAGTTCATGGCATAGGCACGAAATTATGAATCTATTGATTTGTGTTCGTGGACACCAATGTTCCCATTTCTTTGTGTCTATCAGCATGACTTTCAATACACAGACCACGTGTGTATATAGATTTATATACTTATAACCTGATATCAAAGAAAGTCACACATATTTTAGGAGTTGGCTAACCAACACCTTACCCCAGCCCAAACCCTAAAAAGGGAAAATTGATCTAAAATGTAAAAAACTTTTCATTGCTATTAAACCGAATTCCCACACTCTTGTTAAATACTGACAGAACATCATGGTTCAACAGTCACTGGGCTAAATGAGCACACAAGGGCTTAAAACCAGAAAGACGTGTTCTTCTACCACGTATCTGTGTTCTTCTGCACTCAAAAGATTGTGATTTTTTTAATTTGCACATCTCAGGCCATACACGATCACGGAACACAGAGATCTCTAGGTCACTTGGGATACGATTACTTCCACATCACAACCAGACATTGGTGGACATTGTGGAGAGTAAATCGGGAATAGAGAAGGACATCCCCATGTGTTTTATTAGAGGAAGAGAAGTGTGGATGTAAAAGAACTGAAGACTGTTCACATTGTACAATGCGTTTCTCGGTTTCTCTACTGGTCAATTACACAGAGATACATTTTTTTACCTCTGACGGCATTTCAGCAACATTCTCATAATGTCACATACTGGTGAACCTTTATTAATTGACATCAATACAACGACAAACAATTTATTTGAATGCAAAGAAGCCTATTCTATACTTCTCTCTATTATCCTATATCCCTCATGCCCTTGTGTCTCTCCTAGACTACAGTGGGGACTTAAATTCCTTAAACAGTCGCTGACTGTGTGTGAAATATTCTAACGCTTTCTATTCCACAGATTCAAATGGCTTAATGATTTTTTCACGGACGGTTAAACCTAATTTGTCAGAAAATCTGCAGTATACCGCACAAGATCTAATGCACTTAATGCGACCGAGCTCAAATATTTGAAAGGCTACTGCACACCTCATAGAAACTGAACCAATACCTTGTCTAGCATGGCACAGACTACATAAAAAAGAACACGTGGCAATAATCGTAAGTCCGGAACACACTACGCAAGCATAATGTCTTGACTAAGCACTTCCATATGGTTTGTAATGTGCTTCCTTGAGCATCTGTTATAAAAAAGAACCACAGCCTCATTTTTCTCAGCTAGCTGAATCCCTGTGGGTCGTAAAGTGGCTGTTTTGCGACCACCCTGATGATCCTGACTTCCAGGAAAAGTCTTACGTCAAAGTGTGTGTTCCAAACGTCTGGTATCATTGGCTTAAATCTCATGTACCGTAAGATCCAGAACTTTCCAGCTGCCTGGTCAGGTACAAAAACCTCACCAGCGAATTCCAGATCATCTTTTATTTAGAACCAATGTGCCATTACCCAAGCCTCTAAATTTATAATGCTAAACCCTGCCTGACAAGACGAAGCCTTGGCCCTGCATGTGTTCAGTGGTCTCTGTTGTGGCTGTACGCCTCGCGGGGCCATACACTATTTGAGAAATTGACAAGCACTCAAAACTGCCAGGAAATGGATGGCCCGAAAAAAGGTCTGGAGGTAATAGTGTGTGAAAGCTGTCTGGCACTGACAGAAACTGGGCATTTTAAAATGTGTAAGGCTGTAGCCAGAGCCACCGCTAAAACCTACAGGCCAAAGTTTTATGAGTAGGCTCGATGAGGAGGCTGTACCACACAGGACATTGAAGTTGCCTGCATTGACGGCCCTGTCTGTAGTGCAAAAGAGAGGATGAACTTCATACATCAACAGGTCTTCATTCTGGTTGTCAGCAAGCCAAATAAACGAAGACTGTATATTCTACTGGCACTTTCTAAACTAAATTATGGGGGTTAATCAAATCTACGCTTTAAATCCCTGGCGTTGCCCTCCTGCTGAGTGCAACTGACTATGTGGAATTAACTACTCAGGAGTACCACAAAGCATCAGATCAAATCATAAAACCATGTCTTGATCATGATGTTAAGAGTTTAACATTCAGGAATCTGGATTGAAATTGGTCATTTCAACCAATGGTTGAATCAAAACTGGACGGTTTCAACACAAAATGCTGGGTTGTTTTAATCCATTGTTGGGTCGAATATAAACCATTTTCTAAATTAATTTAACCCAACAGTTGGGTTTGTCCGTTTTTGAACCAATGCAGGGTTGAAATAATCCCCAATTCTTTAGAGAGATTTATGCTGAAAATTTTTAAAATCTACTCTGCAATGAGAAATGTTTCTTCACCTTCAAGAGAACAACAACTGGAGAACATTGACCAAATGCTACTCCATTTAATAATAATAATAATAATATAATTTCATATAAATACAACAAGTAAAATTGCCTGGCAACTGCAAAAGGAGCTAAAAGTGCATATATATATATATATATATATATATAAAGTATATCACAGTATGCATACATAAGAGTTTGAAAACAAATGTTGCCTCCTCAGAGTTATTTATGCATATTACTAACCACTCAAAGATGAAATGTCCTTCATAAATCCTTTATTGTCAGATTAGTATGCCCACTCACAACCTGCGCTTTTCAGTTTCAAAATATAAGTGGGTCAAGAGGGTGACATGCAAAGTCAGCACACAATGTTCCTTCAGAGGGAAGGAAGCCACATTAATGTCTCAATACCATCACCAAGGATCAAGATTCAGAACCAATTTGATGGAGGTCAACCAAAAACCTGCACAGTACTAATTGATAGTTCTGACTGCTTACCAATTCACTGTTGGTAAGAAATGTGAAGCCGACGGCCGCTGTGCGTGCATGAATCATAGTTTCATGGTCAGGGAGGCACTTCAGACACATACTCACCAAACAGATTGCTGGAGTGACCCTGCTTAGAGACAGGACGCAGTTCGTTGGAGCCCCAGGCGTAGCGCTTGTAATTGTCCCAAGCAGATTGCATCATCTGAAGAGAGAGTGACAGAAAGAAGAGGTTACATTTGTGATTTTGGCCTCGTTTTGAAAGAGATATTGCAAAGCGATATAGGGAAACACAGCTGTTCTCCTGTCCCGACATGAAAATAAATGAATAATAATGTACAATGTAATATGGTTTAATTCTCTTAATTCTCTGTCAGTAAATATTTTATTGAATCAAGCTGGGTTTAAAAATAAAGTCTTGAGAACAGAGCTGCCAGTGTAGCTCTCCACAAGGTTTGTGTTTCTGAAGAAGTCAAATTATTTAAGTACCTAAAACCCACAGATGTGTAAAGTTGTAATGATAAATTCAGCTTAAAGCAACAACTCAAGGAGTAGAACACCAAACAGAACTTTTAACAGAAGTTAAAAGTCATTAACAGCTTAAAGAATGTTTCCAAACAGGTGAAGCAGGTTTCCAAAACTGCCCATTCATGTACGTCCACCCATGAATGTCTTATAGTTGTGTTCCCATAGAGTGGTGCGGTAGCAACACAAAGGTGGTGGGTCTAATCTCCAGGAAACACAAATACTGGTAACAAATGTACCTTGACTTATAGATAATAGGGCGGTCACGATTATGAACTTTTGTTGAAGATTAATTGTTTATTAAATAATTGTGATTATGGTGATTATAGAAAATGTTACTAGTTATTTACAAAGAGTGACCTTAACAGAAAAGACTGTCTTAACAGAAAAAAACTGAGATATAAGGATGATGTCGTCTGCTGTGTAGATGCAGGAAATCTGGAATCACTTTAATAAAACTCAAACACAAAAAATACAAATCTGATAAGTCAAGTTATGAAGAAAATGTCATTCGAACGCAGCAGTGAGTGCAGATCACTTGATGTAAAGTGCTGCAGATCACACTTGTTTTCTAAAGATTTACAATAATTGCGGAAATCTGAAATGATTGCTTTGAGACGATAATAATTGTGACAGCCCTATTGGAATAAGTGTATGCCAAATGCATAAAGTCAACGTCATCGAAGACAGTTCACTGTAATCACTGAAAAAACTTATAGTGGTGGTTTCCCAGACAGGGATTATCTAAAACCAGGACTAGGCCTTAGTTAAATAGGACATTTAAGTAGTTAAGGACGTTTTTTAAAACACGGTTTACTCCATAGGATTATAATGTAAAAGAGACGCCAGCAGCTTCAAAAAATAAGTCTGAACACAGCCTTACTGTAAAGACCAACAAAATTATATTTGATATCACTTTGATATCAATTTCACTTATAACTGTATGGAGACATTGCCGTCAAAAAATAAACAAGTACTAAAGAAAACAGTCAAACAGGGAACTTTGTAAATGGCTCTGACATCGCAGACATCACGTAGAGAGGATCACTGAGGCATAACTAGTTACAACTGGAAAGCTTTCAAGTCTTTTATTGACTCAATTTGGCCACAGTCAAAGTAGAGTTCTTAAATTGTATTTCTGTTTACTTAAAACAACTTCAATTCTTTAAGTGGAAGAAGAAAAAAAGATAAACGACTGCAGCGTTTGCTAATGATGAGCGCTGTGTGAAGAAAACAAAGATAATAAACCGCACTCATTTTTCACCATGACAAGATGATGATGATCCTACAGAAACAATGATTGTGGTGAAAAGGGAGAAATATTCACAGTAATCTGCATGTTAAATACTCCATCTCATTCATTCTAGATCTCAAACAAAGTGTTTTAAGACCACAGCGCTCGCTCGCCCCAGGGGTCCCAGTTAGCAGGTCAAAATAAACAGACCCGCTGTTCTCCCCGGAGAGCATTAGACGGCACCAAAGAGGGGGGAAAAGCTTCTCGCACACTCCTAAAGTCTGGATGAAGTAATTTGCAGCCGTGGCAGTCTTCAAATATCAGCCAACTGGCTCCGGTGAAATTAGATCAGTTTATCGACTTCTAGCCTAACTTTAAGTGTATCCTAATCATGTAACTCTCTTTGCTTTCAAATATAGCCACTCAACACCAAACACACTGATTGAAAAAGAAAAGATAAAGAAGTGGTAACAAAGTCTTTCGCCGCAGGGTTCAGGCTCCAGATAAGCAGAAGACAAAGCCATTCTGCAGGTGCCCAACTGGGCCTCTACGGGTGAGAAGACGCCTTTATTCTCTTACCTTTCTAAACTGTAATGAAATTGCATCAAGGCACTGCTGCCGGATTGTAAGATCAAAAGAAAAATCTATTTTAGCTCATTATATTTTCAGCTTGCAGAATTGAACGGGGTGAAATGAACGACTGTCTGTGTCTGTTGAATACGTTTTGTTCGGTTAGCATGCAACACAACAAACAAACAGCGTGACAACATAACATCAACTATGGATGTGAAGTTTGTGGACAAATTACTCTTTTGTTTATTATTTATTATAGATCTGAAACTTTTTATAACAAAAGAAAGAAATGCTCAACACTGTAGCCTAAAATCTGCCGGTGTCGAACAGCAACAACTCAACTGCGGCAAAACAAAACTACATCACTCCCTTTACAAATAAAGGGAAGCCTGATGGACACTTCAAAGTCTTACAACATTTTTTATCCACAATGTGTGTGAAATAAACTTGGACCGACAACACACTGGATCAGTGTTAACTTGTTTTCGCGTATGGCACATGTGCAAATGAGAGAAATAAAGCACTACATAAAACTATTTATAGCCAACTTTATATTAATTGCTTTTTCCAAGAGGATTTTAATACCTGCAAATTCTAATATGTCTAGCATAATCCTATCAAGTGTGAATGTGCCTGCCATCTGTCTGCAGTGCTTCGGCTGAGTGATTCCCATCTCTCACAGCAGCGGGCGCCGGTGACGTCAACAGGCAACAAGGTTATGGTCCACATGTCATTACTGCGGTGGCGGTGCCCAAAGAGTCAGGTTAGAGCAAACAGTACACAGAACCCCAGACAACCTTGAGAGGCTTAAATACAAGCAGAGGTGAGGGTTAGGTCTGGATGCCCTGGGACTGACTCGGAGAGGCTTATGTCAGACATGGTGGAAAGGTGCCATTTAACCTGTTAAAGGTGCTTGGAAATAGGGCTGTCAAACGATTAATCATATCCTGAAAAGTTTGTGTTTACCTAAAATAAGTTTATTTTCTGTGCATATTAATTATGTATTTATGAACACATAGAAATACATGCATATATTTAAGAAAATAGACAAATTTAATTATTGGTAAATACAAATAAATGTGCAACGTACACAGACATATATTATGTAAACAAAAAACGAACACAATTTTTTTCTTAAGTTTATCAAAATAGTTTTAATGTTGTTTGCCCCCCCCACACGCCTGTACCCATCAGAGCACTGTAGGTAGATATCATTTTGTGTTCCCCTAAATATATAACATTAAGACAATTTATAAACCACAAATCAAGGATATAAGAACTAACTATTTTGCTGTTTTATATTTTGCCATTGTGTTTCACAGGCATTGGATTTTAACGGTTAAAGGCTTTTCCTGTCTAGAGGGAAATGACAAGGAAATGGGGTTGCATGGCATCCAAGAAGAGATTGGGGGGGTTGTGTTTAGGTCAGTTGAGAAACAGGAAATGGACTGTGTGAGCTTGGCAGAATGAAATGGCAGCAAAATGGGCTGCAGTTTGAACCCCATAAAGGGTGAAAGAAGGAGAGGCAGAATACTGCAATCTGAAAGCATACTTAAAATAAGCAAATGTATAGTGCAATGCAAGTCGCTATGAATAAAAGCATCTGCCAAATGCGTAAATGTAAATGTACCAACATGCGTCTCTTCTACAAACCTTCAATTCGAATCGCAGTAACACTTAGTTTTTTTTATTAAACAATGAGAAACCAATGTTCTGCAAGCAGTTTAAGATTTCAAAACAACAAGTCATAGATCTACGTTTGTTCCCAGAAGCAACATTGACAGTCCCACTGGTCCTTAGAATTCAGCTCTGCTATGCATGAACGCCCAGTGAGTTTGTGTATAATCAGCCAGTCGAATCAATACCAGATATTGAAGATTGTTAATGTTGACCGGCCAAAGGCAGAAAAAATATGCATTTTTTTTTAAAGCAAAAGTCTGCATGCAGAGCTGCTAGATGATTTTCCAACAACCACCAGACATCATGTCTGTCCTTGGTGTTGCATTTTTAAGAGGTTGTATCAAATTAAAAATAGTGTGCCAAGACCCTACATTCTGTCCCATTCCATTGAGCTCAACCTACAAATGCAAAAGCACCACGAGCTGTCCTCAAGACTGATTAGGGCACTTGTTATTCAAGCAACCCACAGGCTAGGTCACTTTTTCTCCAAACATGTAGTTTTGCACAGTGACAAAACAGTGAGGTAAATATGATCAAAATAGCCAATGTTGGGTTGTTTAGCTATACAAATCTAATCAACTCTATTTGGCCATCAAGCCTGGTTTTGTCCAGCTTGCTTTCTTAAAAAAACAGCCCAAAGCAAAAGTATCCTCTACTTTCACTTGCACTATTTCAATGCATCTCATTTGACTTGCAAGTTGCCGACATTGAAATAACCAACCATTCGGTGTCAAGTGTCAGAGACATGTATCCATTGCTTCATTTAAAGCATTTTCTTAACATCTCCCCATGATCCAACCAATCTATCCATTCATTTAAACAAGCATTGTACTAAATCCATAAATATCGTGTACAAGCAGCACTGTGAGAAGAGAGTATCTGTGGGATTGTACGCCTGATACTCAGAGAATTAGGATTACAAACTTGAGTCTTTCGGTTTCTCTGCCCGGTTGTACATTCTTACACAGTCACAGATTCTTTAGCGGCTTATCGCTCGGTAAGATCTTCATCCCTTCTCTCAACAAGCACAATCTGTTCCCAGCAGGCACTTCGCTTCATTCTCATTTACAATTTGTTGTTTACCGCCCTGCTGGAGCTGTGTTTAAAATCAACTGAAAGAAATCAATGAAGACGACGCACCACCATTCATCGCGTTGTGTAACTTACCAAAACGCATTCACTGGGGTCTGAACGACCAAGTGGAGATATTAGTATTCCCTCACCATGGGAGAGATGCTAAGAGATAATAGGTCATGGGGAAGCTCTGGCATGCAGTAGTACCTCCATCCGTCAAAAACAAAACTCTGAGAAATACAGCGCTTGGCCCATGAAACGTATTACTCATTTCCCAGTCAGCAGCACGGGTGGCCTTGGCAGACGTTGTGAGGAGGAAGAACATTGGTATTTTCTCAGAAAAACAGTACCTTGACATATCAGAGAGAGAGAAAGAAGTATGAATGAAAAGTCAAACTAAACAAGCAAAAATTTGTTCTGAAACTGGTCGTGTCAACAAAAAGGTACAGTCCCCGTTCGTTTGGGGAAGACAAACTGAGAAGGAATATCCTGTTCAAATTTGACTGTTTTCTCAACCTCAGGGCCTGAGAGGTCTGGTTAAACTACGTGATACTGATCTAGAGAAAACTGGCAGTAGCGGAATTAACAGAAAGTGTTTATTGAAGCTCACATCGCATTTCAATTTAGTTTTTCCTTGCACATTAGTATAACAACAAATGTGTTTTTCAATGTATTTTTGAATTGGCTTTCCTCTAGCTCAGTGGCTAGAGCATGACGCTAGCAACACAAATGTCATGGGTTCCATATCAGGGATTGCACACAATTAGAAAACAAATGTATAGTATAATGCAATGTAAGTTGCTTTAAAGCGTCTGCCAAAGGCGTAAATGTAAATGTAACTACGCATGTTGGACAAGGAAAGAACATTATTTTAGCACTAGTAAAATAATTACCACATTCTTTGGTTAACACAAAGAATGCTGGAAAATGTTAAAAGGGATAGCTCACTCAGAAAAAAATCTGAATACAAAAGGAATTGAGGAATACAAAATACATTTTGTCAACTAGATATTTGGACAATGGAAGTCAACAAGGGGCTAGTGTTGTTCGGTTATCAATGTTCTTCTAAATGTCATCTTGTGTGTTTTGTGGAAGAAAAATGTTGTAGAAAGTTGGCACCTGAAATAAATGCAATTAATAAGACATCCCCTAAAAACGGCATAGAATAAAAGTATTACGAAATTATCAAGGAGCCTTTGCAGTGAGGACGTTATCAGAACGAAACAGTTATTTTAACAGATGCAGTTTTTTAGAAAGCGGAGAGAGGGTGAGAGAGTGTACGGTGCTCTTCAGGTTTAGTATTCAAGAGAGTGCACTCATAAATAGATGACAAGGCAAGTTTGATATGACGGTCTATAACTGCACAGTCAGCCCCAAAGAGTTCACACAGAAGGGAGGACCGGATAAGGTTTTTTGCATTTTCAAAGGAAACATGCAGCTTCACCTTTCAACAACTTTTAAACCGTTTAGTGCGGGTAACTTGTTTGAGCGAAATCCTTGGACAACTGATTATCTAATGGAGTTTTATTCTTTTTGCATAAGGTTTGATGCACTTTCTGGGAACTTGGCATGATGAACCAATATCAAAAAGACTTATAGTCCTTGAACTGTAGATACTCATAAGACACACATCAACTCCACACACCAACTCTTTTTTAAACTGGTGATAAAGTCCATACGTCTCAGCACGTAGCAAGACACATTCATTTGTTTGCATATTCTTTAAATTTGCATGTCATTTTAGCAAGGGGCTACATTATCTTTGGGTGGTTTCCTTGCTCATGTGGCTGTTAGCTTAGTTACTGGGGGTTGCAGGATTTGTAAAGCTGCTCATGAACTACTACATATTACTGTGGTATATCTCTACAAACGGTGCTACAAAAATAAATTAAATTGTGAATTGCAAAGTACTTCGATTAGGCAAACAAGAATCCCACGGAAGAATAGTAAATTGCAAGAATGTAAATTTGTATTCAGCAATAGCCTGAGGGAACCGTTAATTCATAAATGAGACCATGCTAAACTAAGTTTTAAAGATAATTTAATTAACAGAGGATTATCATATCAGGTATCTTACTCGGGTGACCTTTAAAGCTGTGGCTTATGTCGGAAAAGGGATCAAAAGAAAATAAGGTAAATGTTGACTGTTCTGTTTTATAAACGCATTAAAAGATGCAGGCACACATGCCAGCCAGGGCTCCAGACTGCGGCTAAATGGTCGCATTTTGCTTTAATGGGTAACACTGTTAACAATTAAACATATACTTTGACAAACACAATTTCTGTTGGTTGAAATGAATTCAGATAACAGTCTCTCTATTTAGCACCAATCAATAACAAAGCTTCTCTGTAGACTCTGCCTCTTTTTAAATAAGCAGAGCCCAATCTGCGGTCATCGAGTAACTTGTATCAGTAATACAGTAATTTTGGGGTAAATAATTGAATAATTAAATTGCATGCTGATTTCAGGGGTACCCCTAAATGTTTTGCTTCGCTACAAAATATTTCAGTCAGGGGCAACGGTGATCCTAGTAAAATGTTAATCTGTAGCCATGCATGCACACGCAAATCCCAGTACTGTATGGGACCTTGCACATTACAAGGAAGTGACAAATCAGGATGACTGCAAGTGACCTAAACATAATTTGGTAATACCTGTTCAACGTAAAAGATCAACGGAGATGAATTAAAACCTCAGGCAACGGTGTGCTAATTCTGATGCACAAGCTAATGATTGACTTACACTGTGACCACAGGAGGGACTGAAATTTTGTGTCTTTTTTGTTTTGTTTGTTTTTTTTCAGTTGGAAATTCGAAAGCTTACAAACAGATGCGACGCTGTTATTAGCCATTATGAAAGTGCCACGCCTGTAATTTCACTTCTCTATACAGCCCTTTAAAATTACATATACTGGAAATAGTAGGTTGTTTGGACAGAATAATGACACTTGAAAAGCATACCTTAAAGAAATGAAAGCACAATTATGATTACATTGCGGTCTACGCTGTGCAAGGGTGAAAACAGATCATTCACACAACGGCCGAACAAGTGTCATGTGGAGCTGATATGGGAAATAAAATGCGGTATCATATGACAGGCACAGAGGTTGAGCCAGTAATGAGCTTGATGTCATTCAGTCAACAGCGGTCTAATGATGAGACTGAAGTCCATCTGGATGTCTATAAAACAGCAGAAAAGCATGAGAAAAATGTTTGCCCTTTTGGCATTCATTCAAAATTATCAATACAATAATGAAACACACATCATGAACAAGCAAAAATAAAGGTAAATGTCTGTCATCACATGTTTATATGGATCATATAAAACACAACTAACTAGAGTCAGGTGATAACTATAACCATAGATGAGCCTTTGCCGGACAGGATTCCACTTTAGTGGGTAATAAAATTCAAAGGCTATGAACCTTAGCAGTCCATTTAAATCCTTATCGACTACACCACAATAACTCATAACCACGGATCTGTAGGCAGTTCTACAATGTATCTGCAAAGAGTGAAATTGTTTGCTGTGATCAAAAGCGGTTGACATGCAAGACAAACTAAACCCTGTCTAGTTAAAAACCATCACATTCTTGAGAAGAGCAAATACACAGGCATCACAAAATAAGTTACCCGAGACTGGGGAGTAGGTGATAGGATCCTTCAGTGGTTATATTACAGCAGTGTGGATGTAAAAGGAGCCATGCAAGGATCTCCTTGGGATTAATGAAGAGAAAGATAAGGGAGGAAGACGGATTTCTTTCAGATCCCAGCTTGTAAGGAGTCCTGGCTGGATTTCTGAATGAGAATGTGATTATTGCTTCCACTTGTAAAAAGGCCTGTTGAAGATTGTGTCAGATAATATAGGGGCAGCAGAAGAATATAGAAAAATTATTTTACTTAATTTCACAAAATCAAAGCATACATTTTAAGGACTTACAATGAAAGCAAAAGCACAAATAAAATGCATATATTCACATTTCAACGTTTGTAGTGTCGTGTCCATTTTAAGTACCTTACTATATATACAAAGTTTGCTTTGAAAAAAAATAACTTTTGTAATCGAGAGCATGCTGTTAATAGAGTGTATCGTGTATTGAACCTATGCAGAGACAGTGAAAAGTATGAATTAGCATGCCATGGTAGCATATGTAAATAAACTATTTGCCCAGTAAAGGTTAAAGCAAATTTGAGATTTAGCCGCAAGACCACATTGCTGCTACACATTAGCAACATACTGATGTTGACAGCCAATCACTGACTGCCAAATGCAGCTCTGAAGGTTAATGACCCAGAACAAACTTTGCGTGTACATAACCAAAGTCCCCCGAAGGAAGACACCTCACATTACAATAAAGCAAATGCTGTGGAAGAGTAGATCTGCCCTTCCTGGTCATATAAAAAGCACCTGCACCGCATCCCAGAAAACAGGTGCTGCTCAAGTGGGAAGACATGTGCATCTCTGGCACTGGAGCAATGGCCAGCTTGGCAGGACCCTTGCTCACGCTACCGCACATGCTCCCTATCTCTCTGTCAGGCACACAAGACACATTGATCTACTGCCAAAACCCACTCTCCGGAGACAACCCAGTCCCACAGCTGAAAACAGGGAGGCAGAGTTAAGTTACCGCCATTTTCCTGGCACTCTGAACAGGAGTGGAACCGTGATGGCTGGACAATGACGTGCCTCCAGTTGCATCCTCTTTAAATCTGAATCTCATTTCTCGAATTGTTAAGTACAAAGACAAATTTATACCTGCACAAACGTATGCATGTCCTGTTTGAACAGACCCAAATAACCATTTCAAAAGAGGCACAAAATAACTAGAATGCTACCAAATGCTACCTTAAAGAAACGACAAGATGTAGGCACAGTGTAAATAGGAAATTTATTTTGCAGTGCAGACAACTTTGCTGTGGTATATCCCAAGATTATGGCACTGCTCATGCCATGCCCTTGATTTTTGCTGTTTTTATACAGAAAAAAATAATCTGGAAAGAAAAATATTCTTGTACTACATATTGTATGACTGCGATCGTGCTGTCCTGCATTATTTATTACAAATTTATAAAGCTTATAAGGAGCTTATTATGTCTCACAATTAAGCCCATTTTCACGATCATAAATCTCTACGTGGGCAGTGAGGACCTCTGTTATTATTTCCCTCAATGGTAACAAATGAAACCAGAAAAATATACATCACATTTTTATAAAAAGTCAGAGGTACTGAGGTGTTTTTTTTTTACTGTGACATGTACTTCACTGATAAACCTGCAATGTTGTCATAAAAAGACGGAAAAACTTTAACAGCCAGCTTTAGGGATCTCTGACTCGCAACAAAAGAAAAACCTCTAAACTCACTGAAGGGGAAAGAAATCTATATTTTTTGCTTCATCCCTTTGGCTTCCCAGAGGCCAGTCTGAAAGTTTGATAAAAGTCTTTCTGATAACAGTTTCAACATAAATTAAACAAACTGGACAACAAAGTCCCTATTCAGATAAATACATCACTGTCATGTCAACTGCCGCTGTTTATCTCTACTAGATGCAAGACACGCGCCTTTGTATTCTCAACAGCACTTTGATGAGATCAATTCATAACCGTCACAAAGCATAATGACATGACCTTTTTATTAGTGATGGAAAACAGAAGCATAAGATTTGACCCTCTCCAGCTGACATGTGGCAAACTAATGAAGACCTTGCGAAATGTAAATTCCAATAAAGAAAAGGAGAGAACGCAATTCATTATTTGTTTAACAGGCTGATCAAGTGCCGTTAAACAGACAAGGCCAAATATTTAAATGGAATAAATGACTGCGAACATTGTACTAAAATCTGAATTAACTTTGTGGAGCCTTTTTAATATATCTGAGCTTTATTGTATCATTTGGTTTTTATTGTTACGTTTCAATGAAAGGCATAAAACCTTTCAACTGTTCTTTAATGGTATAAGACGCAAAGACAGACAACGGCATTGGTGGTGACATGCCTCATAGGCCATTTCAATTTTACATTATAGAGTATATAAATCATCAAGGTTGTAGCTGTCTGGCTGCTTTTAATTTAATTTTCCAAAACTGATATCTAAGAGCTGGATCACTTCTATTTCAATATTTAGCTATAATATGTGTAACCATGTTCGACTTAATTTCATTATAAAAGAAGAAAATATACATTAGATTTTTTTTGCAAAACTTACATTCATCCGTGTATGACCATGACTAAAAGACAGTATCTGATTTTGGACTGTATTTTGTCACGTCTGACCGAAACCTAATGTGATTAAAAAGATCAGTTTCATTCTAATCCCCTTTCTAGTATTAGAATAGTGCATTTCTTATTACGTTCAGGAACACCTCATGCTGCCAACAATACTCTACAACTGAGCGGGGTGGGTCAGGGCGGGGCGAAGATAATATAGATCCTTCTAACGGAGTCCCTTTCATGTTACAACTGAATCAATGAGACAAATGACAAGTCCCTTTCCACCTCAGCCAGGCACAAAAAAACAATGTGGCTCACACACGCCCAGAAACTTCTCTACATCTCCTGATCAATGTATTTGTCAGGGCTGATGCTGATTGCTCATCTAATCACCATTGGACTCTGTTTTGGAGTATTCAATTACTCCAAAACCGAGTATTCAATTACTTGAAAAGCAAGTAATCACAACTGCGGTACAAGAGTCTTAATTTTCCCCTGAAAGCGCAGTGATTGAACCTCCCCTGCGCTACTGTCGCAAGTCATTACAAACGCATTTTAATCTGCTAACTTTCATCTGTGCTTTAGTGTGGGAAAAGATAGAAATGCAATTCCTATAACAAATGCAATACATCATGAGAATTCCAGCACTGGGTTGACGCTGTTCTTGTGTTAAATTTAAGTTTCTTCCACATTTCTTCAAAGGTTCCAATACTATTCATTGTCAAAAGCACTTTAATATAATGGCCATCCAGCCTCGTACAGATCTCAACCAGGGATATTCTGGCCACTGAAGAACGTATTCCACCAACCAAGATAGCAGAAAGAAGAAATTACAAAGAAAATGGCTAGAGAGGCTTGGGACCAACCATGCCTGGAGCAGCTGTGCTCTTGCTCGGGGGCATCCATTACACATCTCAGTACCTCAGGTCAGTCAAGCTTCTTCTGGCTAAAGCAAGATTGACCTAAATAATTGGAGGGCGGGCTTCGGTCTACAGACGCCCACCATGGATCACAGCTGGAGTTGTGAAGGTGGGTTTTGTGCAAAATGAAAGGTTGTATCAGGACGGAGCACTCTCATCTCCATTAGATTTAACTATCAAAACCATGCCTTATTTACAAGACGAAAAATAAAAGAAAGCACACTGAATTATTTAGCATCGCAGCACTTCTGCGTTCTTGGGAAAAGTCACTATGTGATAGATGGAAAACAAACCTGAAATAAGAACCACAAGCAAAAGAAGAAATGTTAGATTCAAAAGCAACATGCTGTAAGTGTAAGTATTTTCTTGGCACAAAGAAAAACTGTTGAAATGTTAAGATGGTTGCTCCGGGCACAAAAATGCTAGACTGTTTTCCAGCCAAAGCCAACTGTTTTAGCAATTTCTTCACTCATTATGGTGAAAAGCTGGAAGAATGGGTTTATATGGTACATTTTGTCAAACCACATCTAAAAGCATAATCAAATTTACCAACATAATGATTTCAATAACCAAACACGAGGAACAAAATATTTTAGGGATAATAGTCTTGCATTGGCAGGAAATTGAAAAATTCTAAATTCTAAATGAAGGACCTTTCAAAACCACCACAAAGTTAAATCAATCATACTACAGTTACATTATCCACAACAACTTACAAGAAGGAGAGCATATAAACATATGTCAACACGCTTAAACATTACCGTTAGTTCACAAGGCCATGCTACTAGGAGGATTGAAGCTGGAGTAAGCAAAGGAGAGAATGATCAAGAAGATTTATTTATGACAGACAGTAGTCAAATATATGTGGAAAAGGTATGTTTTAAACTGCTTCTTGAAAGATGTGAAGGATGCTGCAGCTCGGGTGGAGGCTTGCGGTTCATTCCACCACAGGGGAACCGAATGAGTAAAGGTTTTTGCAAGCGATTTGGTGCCTTGCTGGGATGGAACAAGCAGGCATTGCTCATTTTCAGACTGAAGATGACGTGATTGTAGACCTAAAGCACGGAGTTAAGATAAATGGGCGAATTTAACGATATCCTTCTGAAGACACTTTCTTCCACCATATAGATTTTAAACTTTAATTTACATAATTGAATGTTTTTACTACTATGCCCTCCTCATTGATAACATGTAATCATGTTGATGAAAAGTAACTTTTTTTATTATCCTGTTTTATGCATAATTAATTATAAGTGCAATGAGGTCTGAGCGAACGGAGAGCTCAGTTATCTATTATGAAGGAGAGGAGTTCAGAGACCAGGTAGGTGTTATGTGATGTGGCCTGAGAGCATATCCTGGAGCTACCACCTTGCAAACAGGTTCCACTCGACAAAATTACTTTTGTGAAGCCTAAAAAGTTGAATAGTGGATGTTAATGAGACATACTGCCCACCCTAAGTTTCTGTCAGTCTCGAATAATGGCTTAAAGGGATAAAACAATGTGGAATTACAGTTTGAGGTGCTTGAATCAAAACCATTTAATTACATCACCATGGCCTAGCTCGGATTATACCTTACGTGTGGGGAGGCAAAACATCATTTTAAATGTCAGTGTGGCCTATCCATTGTAGGTGTTTACAACTTTCGGCTATAAAAAAAAAGATTTCCACACAACCATTTTTTACATCACAACCTTGAAATCAATTTATTTTCTAAGGCAACTCTATAGTGCTCAAAGGTCAGATTGTCTGACAGGCTGAGGCAGAGTGCTCACTGCCATGTCTCACAAAAGAGGCCGCACAATGTCCAGCTGTGACTGTTTATTGCCCTCATGCCAGCGGTCAATGGATGAAATCCTAGTATTCAAGGGTGAATTCTCACTGGTCTCATGCTGTGTTGTTGCATTAAGCAGAAGATATGAGGGGCTTGTCAGATCCACAGGCACACAAATGCTCTTACGAAGGAAACGTGGAGGCATTCGCATACATTAATGTCCATCAGAGTTACGAACTCACCCAAATCTGACAAACTACAACCAACTCAAAGACGTCACAATAGTAACAAGTTTTCTAACAGGTTCCTATTGATTTAGTTGCGATACCCTTTCTCTCACACTCTTTAAATTAACCCAAATGACAGCTGACTGAATAGATATTAGCGAAGTGACTTGCTTTGGGATTTGTGTTTTTTGCTCAGTCTGAAGGGCACTAAAGTAATGGGTTTCCCAATCTATGGTGTAATGACCTCTGAACCCTTTGAGCTGAATCTACCTATTGATCTGCATTACAAAATGTGGAGGAAAAGCACCAGGAAACTTAACACATATACTGGCATAACTAAGGCAAAAAGCACATTATATGTTTAAGGACACCATATGGACATAGGCACAAGGTTTGTATGCAAATAACCATAACTGCCAGCAACGCTGCAGTAAAAAGCACAAACAATCTTCAAAACCAACCACTTCCACGGACAAAAAAACAACGATACATGATTAATTCAACTGAAAGAAAATGTTAGGCCTTAAATTGAATGCCATGCTGTCAGTTTTAATCTACATCTTTACAACAGACATCCCTGATTGAAATGAACAAAACTGAGTTTCAATCAATAGCATAATTTAATTTAACAAAGTCAACGCCAAGTCTAGATTTGATCATACTGAGGCTGGCCTGACACACTTTAAACCCAAAAAATGACAGAATTGCCTATGCTTCTTTATAAACCAATGGTTAAAGGTGATGATGAGTAACTGGATACCGTTCATGCACTGACAAACAATGCTCTGTTTATTTGTGCATCCTGATCCATATTCCAGTTTGCGAGTTTAGGGCGGGACAAACTGTACCGTAGGTACCTAAATCATTCGAATCGGTTGAATAGAGCAGTATCAAAAGATCAAAATAGACGAAACACAAGAACTGAATAAAAGAACAACACTGTACACAACAACGTGAATACATGGTCTTGGCCAGAGGGGACGCAGGCACTCTGCTTTGCCCTTAAGCGTAACTATGTTCACAATAATGCACGGGTATCTTATAGCACTCATGGGCCTTTGACCTGGACCTATGTTGTTGATTTGTATTGTGTTAGAAACCTTGGGAAAACATGAGTTTGCGATGTGGAGGAACGCGTTTCAAAACGGACAACTATAGGTTCAACATTATACAGAGCTGGACAGAAAATCGTGTAATGAATGTATACACTGGGAGGACGCTCTCTTGTAAAAACCTACTGAACATCAAAAGACCTGACTGAACAAGAGATGTGAAATAATGAGTCAAAGGACTAACCCAACGACAAATGAAGAAGGAAACTGACTGTAGAAAACAGGAAATAAGGACAAATAATATTGTGTACAACCCTTAAATGCGGTTCACTTGCAGATAATACACAAATACTATCCGTCAGTTCTTAGCAACAATGCAAACCAGTGTGTGAAGAATGATGAATGAGCGAGCTCGCGCTCGCTTCTGAGTGACGGGAGCGACATGTCAATCACCCGACCTGTCAGAACAAACTGGTTTCACAACTGCTCGTCTATTCATATCTCGTCTTACAACCCATTTGGTTTAACAAAATGTCAAATTCTTTTTAAACTGACGACACCAGTGTCACATTATTCAGTTAAAACATCGATGACAACATTACACACATAATAATAATAATAATAACAACAACATTACGCAAAACAATCATGCTAATATGACTGACGCTAAACGTTACGTTAAAAAGTTATTTCGCAACATAATTTTTTACCTAAACGGAAACCTTTGGACACAGAAATTGACACAGTGCGATAAACCAATAATAAATAGAAATAAAATACCTCTTTAATTTTGGCTCTCTTCTCTTTAGTGTCAGGATCTGACGGCTCGTGCCCTGTTGCACCGGGCGGCCGCACGTACTGAACGAGGGGCAAACTGTCACCTTTTACGCCTTTCGCCTGTCCAGCAACTTTCTCCTTCTCGCGCTTAATGTCTTGATTAATCTCTTCCGGTCGTTTCTGCAGGGTGTCCTTGGCTTCGAGCAGCGCTTTCTCGTGATCTTTTCTAATCTTGGCCAGTATCTTCTCATCCTTGCCCGTGCCGGTGTTTGGATCGCTGACCGTACCTGTGCGCGTCTCTGCCTCCACCGAGGACGAGCGGAAGAAAACTCCGCTGAGGAGCTTAGAAGAATCCGGCAAGAAGAAGATAGCTCCGAAACACAGAGTAATAAAGCCGCTGAAAACTAAAAGCAATATGAATTTCTCCGTGAGCCTGAAGGAGGTCGGGCTGGCAGACTTCCTATTCGGGGTAACCGTGAAAGGTAGAAGAGACGCTACAGGCATTTTCTTCAGCGTTTAAAAGCACCTCAATATATGTTAAAATCTAAACGAAAGTGACTATCCGAGACTATGATCTATACTACTTATAATAAGGCTAACGTTGAACTCGAGCTGTTAGAAAAGGACGCTGTAGATCCCTTGCAAGAAGTTGACGCACGATGTCCCGCCGCCTCACTGAGCACGCCTGACGCCTCACACACATCTGTGTGAAGTCTCGCTGGTGGACGGATTATGGAGCGGAAGGAACGGTGGAGAGGAGTGATTGACAGCGCGCCTTGGCCAATCGCTTTGCGCCGCCGTGCACAAGTTCACTGTGGGCGTGTCTTCCGGACTCAAAGTGCGGACGCGTGATAGCTTGTTCAAACTCAATCGGTTTATTTAGCGAGGACGTAAGAATCTTTGTGGCGACGTAAAAGTGTAAATACTCAAAATACAAACGTTTAATGTGATGTCAATACAATTCATATTTAATTATGCGACGTGGGCGGAGAAGAGGGGAACGCAGTAGACTATAGCGTAGACTTGAGCAACTGCATTTAGCGCAAGACCGGTTTTTCTGGCCAAGGATTTCCTGGAACGTGATTGCAAAATAAACAAAACGCTGTTATAATTTAAATGCCTTTTATCGTGAAAGCAAACTGCGTGTTGTTTAAGCATGCTGCCGACAAGATGAAGAGGAGACAGCTTCTTCGTGCCTGAGGATTGTGGGGTTCTGGGAGACTGATACGTCATTGCTTTGAAGGTTTCATTGGCTTGGGTCGATGCTTTAAAGGTTTCACTGTCTTAAGAGCAAGATGCTGTGCTCCTCACACTCAGAGAGCTGAGGTATTATTTGTTTTTCCGTATTTTGAGGATTAATGCCAAGATCAGTGTTGTTCATTTCCTCTCCCAGTGAAATATCAACTTTAGCAGGGTGCATTGCTGTCTATGCCCACATTGATGAGGCGCATTTAACATAAGTGACTCCAAGAAAGCCTCTGCGCTCAGCCGGTTCCTGAGGCTGGGAGTTTCCAGCGGGGGGATGTCTAAAGCTCAACACCCGCCGTGCACAGGGTTCCAAAACCTGCTTTAGCTGATTTACAATGTTCAATGAAACGATCATTCCCAGTTTGCACATCTTTTGCCATCAATTGCTGGAATGAAGCTTTGTGAATGCCTGTGTTTTCTGAAACAGTATGAAAGAACCTTAATCATAGAGCTGAAAAACATTTGGCTGACTTATAGCATGCACAATAAGACAGGGAAATTAAAATTACTCTGTTTGTGCCGCCTTTGAGGAAATTTCTATGGAAGCCATATGGCGTCTGCGCACCTGCTCATGCAAATGAAAAGAGCCCTCCAGCTCTTGAATAAGAAAATATACAGTTGAGCTCATCAGGTGGAGCTGTAAAATTCCTGTGGGCAAAGTAGGTAAAATTTAATGATGGAAATTCACAGATAATAAAATTGTAAATTCAATTTACAGAGCCAAATGTGGAGATGCAAAACTATTGATAATTTAAATGCTGTCACATTCATCGGGCTGAACGAATAGGGTTTTCGTCAAAAGAGTAAAACTATCGGTGTGCGTAAAATATAAAAAGTACAGTAAGCGTGAAAGAAATTGAATCAGAAAGCACTGAGGCGAAAAAGAAAATTCTAAATCTTATGAGACAGTATTTTGGCTTTTCATTTTCAGTGTCACATGCTTCACTCAGCAATAGCCACTGGCAAAACAAGAAAGTTGTCTCTCTCTCTCTCTCTCTCTCTCTCTCTCTCTCTCTCTCTCTCTCTCTCTCTCTCTGTCTCTGTCTCTGTCTCTGTCTCTGTCTCTGTCTCTGTCTCTGTCTCTGTCTCTGTCTCTCTCTCTCTCTGTCTCTCTCTCTCTCTCTCTCTCTCTCTCTCTCTCTCTCTCTTGTTATTTGACAGAATTGAAGTGATAAAATGTTTCATTCATAATGTTAAAATCTTAAGATTTTGGATATCAACATGCCACATATACATGTTTTACCAAAACCATGTTGACCAAAAGCTGCAATGTTCTTTTGCATTGTCAACCCCTAGATGTCTATGAAGGTACTCCAGAGAGTCTGGACACATTAATGACATTTCTAAATGAACATTTCCAATCATCTGAGCATTGAATCGTATAAATAGTTTGAATCCCTTGAAACGTGTAAAGCTGTGGGCCAGGGGGCTTCCTGTATGTCCGCAGAGGTTGAATACCCCTAACACACATATATATAGCATTGAAAAAGGCTGACTAGCAAGCCTTGCTTAATAAACATTTACTAAGAAACCCTTCTGCAAGTCAGCAGAATTACACATACCCCCAGCAGCCCCCCCGAAGAATATATTCATATAGACTTAATTTCTGTTACAACATTTTGCATGCGAAAACTCTTGTTTTCAAATCGGCCTTTCTATCATATAATATGGTTTTCTTTGACAGCATAACGCGTTTGCGTTCCATGCCCCAGAGTGAGTTTAGGGAAATTATTTCCCATTCAAATGAGATGATCCACAGAAACAAATTGTTTGATTCAGAGGGACATCCCTGTGAATAAGCATGAAAATCTTGGACATACCTTAAAGGTCCAGTGTATAAGTTTTTGGAGGATCTATTGACAGAAATGCATTCAAAACAGAGGTGTATAAAGACATTACATAATGAATCGTTATGTTTTTATTACCTTAGAATGGGCTGTTTCTATCTACATACACCACAGGTCCACTTAAATGGAATTTGCCATGTTGTTTATACGGTATCTCTTAACGGACAAACTGCTCTATAGAACGCGTTTCGTGAATGTGTTATCTCCTTCAGCAAAAGATTAGAAAATGTGCTGACATGTTAGTGCTTGTGGTGCAAAGGCAGTGGTGGAGTTAGCTGTTGGTTGCAATTTGCAACCTCACCACTAGATGCCGCTAAATTTCACACACTGGACTTTAAACAAAAGAACGAATCATTTTGAAATGTTATGACAACAATATGAGTGGAGGTACAAGAAACACGATGTAAGCATACATTAAAGTTAATAATTGATTTGCCTTTTCCACCCAAATAAGCAATAATACACTAACCTACAGTATGACAGCATGTGCATGACTTTGCCACTTGAGTGTAAAATAAACTCCTATTAGTTCTATCGATGCCATATCAATTCATCCACAATGGTGTTAATGCCTGTACTGTTTGACGTTAGTGTTGTCCAGCAACGGGTGAAACTCTTTGTTAGACATCCATTAAATGGGCCTGTTTGTGTGTATAGGAGGAAACAATATTATATTCAAACACAAAGCAGGTATTATTTCTCTGAATAACCCCAACATTGACTGTATTCACCTGTAGAGAAATCACAGCTGCATTCACATTACTCTATACATTTACATGAATGCGTTTGGCAGACCCTTACAGTATATCCAAAGTGAGGGTAAACGGAACATATGGAGTGTAAAGTGGGACGTGTGTAAGTGTCAGACCTTTCTCCTGAGAAATAAACAACAAGATATTTTGAAGAACGTTGAAACCAAACAACATCGGACCTCACTGACTTCCATCGTATGACTACAAAACCACTAAGACATGTCTCCAAATATCTTCTTTTGTTATTCTCAGAAGAAAGGTTTAAACAACATGAGGGTTAATAAATGATGACAGATTTAGATATTTTTGGGTGAATTATGCCTTTGTGTCAAACTCAGAATGCTCCCAAACGATGAAACAACAATATGATGTCTGAGCAATAAAGTGTGCAGAGTTCATTAGACATCACACAGCGTGTCAAGAACAGAAAACCTTTGATAGAACATCTCAATAAACTACACCACATGTATGATAAGACCGTCTTCAGAATTGTCCTTCTGATTTAGAACATTTTCCACAGGCACAAGGTTTGACATAGATACGCCATAACAGTTCATAGTCTGACGTTCTGTCGCTCTCTCCAGAGGTGGCGTGATGTGTTTACCCTCTCTTATCAGGTATGTCTTTCCCCCTTTATGAACCTGTTGCCTGGCTTTATTTAAAGAGCTGCTCTTCTCTCTGTTGCCCATGGCTTGCGATTTTTCATTGTGATAGCACAAAATTAACTTCTGCCTGATGAGCGGCGCGGTGTAACGGTTTATTCAGAGGGACGGGCAGACGTGCACGGCAATGAAAACAAACCTCGAAAGCGTGTGCTTGTTGGAAGTCTTAGCTCTGCTGAAATTTGAATCGAGGAATTGAAGGAGTACAGGTGCAAAACGATATGCCGAGCTTTGATACTGTACAAAATGATCAAAAGTTGCAATTCGTTCAAGATCATTTGCATTCCTTTGGATTCTGAGACGGCCTGTTGGTTTGTTAAGGATTAAGGGTCAGGACAGATATTGTTCTGCTTTATGTTCACACCAGACCAATTTTAAAACCATAAACTGGGAATTCAAATGAATTGAGTTTAGTTATTGAGCTTGTGCATGCTGTACAATGATATATTAAAAATACAGCAGTTGGACTATTACTGGGAAAAGTTAATGTATTGCATGCATTTGAGTGAATAATAACTATTAAACCTCATGAATAACTAAAGCTGAATGACTTTTCTATTCAATTTTTTCTTTAAAAACAATCAAAGAAATACTAATACAAACTCAGTAAATGATCACAATATTGAAATGAACAGTCTGGAATACCAAAAAGGAGATTTTATCCTAGGGACACAGCAGGCAGGGTCAAACTTTATCAAGATTCAAATTAAACATAATTTTATCTTATTTGTCATCATGAATAAATATCCCAAGGTGAATCTCCAAGGTGTACAGACCCGCATCTATTAAAAAAGTTTTGTAAATTGGTGGGAATGAGCCAAAAGCACATACACGTCTCTGTTATGAATATGGACCCTCTGTTTCTTTACGATTGTATAAATGTAATACATCTATCTACAAAAAACCTATCCAAGCATTAAAGTGATTAAATTAGACTAACGTGATTACAAAGCGAACTGTACCTCGAGGGTTTGAGCATATATGTGCATTTTTCATAACAGACAGCCAAATGGCAAATCATAACACACGTCCTCCTCGTGCTTTCTGAAAGCATCACATGTCATGAGTCACAACCCGTCAGAATCTAACACTGCATAGGGAGCGACAGCCATGTGTCAGGACCTTTAATACCAGAACCAGACATGAAAACAGAATGGTATTTTTATGTTGCTCTCTCCGGCTTTGCTGGATATTGTTTATTTTGACAATACAATAACTCTTCGTGTTTCAAAGACGACAAGATATGTGGATGTGCTTGGGCTTACCCATTCACAGATCTCACAACAGTGTAAATGAAGTTGCTACTAATGTGCTATTGTGGTTTTTAATAGGAGATGCAGCCGGTTCAGATTGCAAATCAGATATTTTTATATCAGAAATGTTTAAGTATATTGTATGAACAATTTAACTTAAAGAAACTAAACCCTTTAAGGTTAAGCTTTTACCCCGAGAACCTCAAACATGTTTCACAGTTTTATGATGAGTGTGGAAAGCAAACATATATGGCTTGTAATCTTAGCTAAGCACACACAAAGCACATGTAAATTGTCCTTTAAGACCCTGCACTACGATCTTTCACAGACTTTCATCTCGCCTTCCCGTCTGTGTGTACAAAGACTAATCCTTATAATAGAGGCTAAGTCACATGACGTTTATGATTTGCATTTACATTTATGCATTTGGCAAATGCTCCTATTCAAAGCAACCTCCAGGGTGGTTTACATATCATTAACTGGACATTTCTATATTAGTATGTGTTAACCCGGACTTCCACTGATAACACAATGATCAAAAACAGGCAGCAATCTTCCGATGCACATTTTTACAATTTTGTTGACAAAGGCACAAATGTATTTTGGATTCAGTATTTGCATTGTTTGGTCATATCACCTGTTGAAATATGACCAAATTAAGTATATACAGCCATAGGTAAAAATGAGAGACCATTTTAAAATGATTTTTTACTATTTATAGGTAGGCCTACTGTATGTGTTTAGGTCAAATTGCATTTTCGTTTCATTCTGTGAAGGGCTATTTCTCCCTAATTTCAAGAAATGTATTGTTTCTATTTGCATTTATTTCCAGAAAATGAAAACTGGAGAAACAGGTCAAAATAACAGAAAAGATGCTGTGAATTTTACAGACCACAAATACTGCAAAGAAAACAGTTAATGTTCACTTTCAAGCAATACAACAGTAATGTTACATTTTTTATGTGATAATCTAGATTTTTATTACAGTTTGCATGCGTCTTGTCATGCTGTCAGTCTTTCACATTGCTGTTGGATCACTTTAAAAGGAAATCTGGAACGATATCTTATTTTTTTCCATGGCTGTATATAAATTTAAAAATAAAATAATCCAATATATATGCCATGGTGGAGATGGGATAGCTGGCGAGACCAGAGGGCCGAGTGATGAATAAGGACGAGGAGCCCAGGGTGGAGAAGCGACGCAAGAGCCAGTACACGAGCCCGCAAACTGAGCCCTCCAGCCTTCGAGACCCGGACTCCACCTTGGGCCTCTGACCCAGCAGCTAAACACCTTGGCTCCAGTCTTCCTCATCCCACCAGGCTCCCTTGTCCCTCGACTCCGCCTTGGTCAGTCGTCGACCTTTCCGCCGCATCGGGACTCCAATTGTCCGGCTTGCACCTCGTCACTCCACCCTTTGGCTCTGTCAGGCTACCCCTTCCCTCCGGCTCCACCTTCATCCTCGGTCGCTCTGGCTCTGCCTCGGTTGCCTGAGCAGCTGCTTTAACTTGTCCCCAGGGTGTCGTAAGTCAGCTCTCCACCATGGCTCCTCTCTCAATCGACACCTCCCTGGGGCTTCGTCCTTGCTGGTCTCTGGACTGCCACCTGATCCCTACTGCTCCGGGCTCCTACCTGGATTATCTCACAGTCATTACCACCCTTGCCTGCCCCTCGCCCACCTCCTGAACCCTTAATGGTGCGTCCTTCCGGGAGGGGGAGCAGCAAACTTTCAGTTTTTGTCTGTTTAGTTTACTTGGTTTTGTCTTCTCTGTTTCTCGCCTGTGTTCATGATTAGTGAATTAGTCCCTTACCTAATTCTGTTTTTCCTGATTATGTTCCCCCTGTGTATTTAAGCCTGTCTGTTCATTGTTGGTTATTGTTTTGGTTACGTGTGGTTATGTTCCTGTGTTCTCTCCTTTGGATTTACACTTGTGGATTATCATAAAATTCCTTTGTGGAATATTTCTCCTTGTCGTGCGTTTTCTGTACAGCCAAGCATTACGTGATATTCCCCAACTTTAAATTCTTTTACTTGATTGAAGTGTTGGAATTTTGTAGATTTTTTAAATAAAATATCAAAACAAGAAACAATGCAGATACATTTATTGCTCATAGTTTCCAAGGGTGCCAGTTATATTAGTGGAGAGCACTGTACACCTCATTTCAGAATATACATTTTACCAACATGTGTGTTTTAATCCAGCATTTTATTTAAATGTCATATCAAAAAATGAGCATAAAAATAATTGGATGACGTTTCAGTTTGTGACAGCTGAGGTGGGAAAACAGCTTTCACGCGTCTGCTGGTGAGAGGAGGAGCTGTCTGCGCATGCGGTGGGAAAGATAACAAACTGTCTGCACTTTCACTTCACATGAAGCTCAATCAGACACTGGAACCCAGCGCTGTCTGTGTGTTCACTAGTCCATGAGAAATAAAGGGTATGGAATTTGAACAACCCAAAGCAAGAAAAATTAGATTTGCTTATGAAGCATTTATTCAAAGCAATTTACAGTGCATTCAAAAACGTTATTAATATGTGCATTTCTTGGGAATCAATCCCCAGTAAAAATAAATATTTGTTGTCGATAAATGTTACCAATAAAACATATTGGCAAAAGAACGGTAACTTTGTGATCTGGTTATGGCAATGATTTCAGTCAGCCTGAATTGAATTCAGATAGATGACTAGCTCAGAGTTATATTGACTTGATTTGATTTGTTAAGAGAGAGTGAACGAAAAGCCATATGGGAATATTGTCAATTTTGCGTATAGCATATTGAGCAAACAAAAAAAACATAGATAAACACAACAGCTGTATAAAATAATGCATTACAGGCTAGAAAGATGCCTTATTGAACATTGTTTAAGTTAACACTCTGTTTACCCAGACAAAACCCAATGTTAAATATACTGCAAAAAAATTAAGGGAACACTTAAATCACATATTATAATAAACAAAATGTTCATGTCCACAATCTTTTATACATTGCATCATTTATCAGACAAAAACTGATGTGACAATGGTCAGTGAAAGCCAGAATCATCAACACATTCATTTCAAATTGAATGTTTTCTTTGATTTAATATGTGATTTAAATGTATACCTCATTGCTTAACTTGTCCCGTTGCAAGACGTGATTCTTCCTAAAGTCATGTGGCTTGTTGTGAAGAGGTGCGCTGTTACTTTAAGGAATTCGCCTTATTATTTTCATTTGTTTGATAAAAAACAGCCAAAAACAACCGATATATTTACATTAAATAGCTCTAACACAAGAATATGATGGAGCACACTCTGCAGATCATCTACTACCCAAAATCCGGCGAAGCAGTTTATATGTATGAACGAAAACTGAACAAAAAGTAATCAATTCTCACCGGAGAATACCATATATATAGAGTTGCTATATTCAATCTTGAAAATCCCTGAGCTGTTGTGTCATCTTAGCACAACTTAAAGTGCTATATGCTTAATACCGCTGGGGATATAGCTGGAGTTAAATAACCTTGTGTCCTGTCCTACCCAAAAAAGAAAACACCTCTCGGTTTGCATTTCATGCTTGAGCGATATAATCTTTTTCACTCCAAATGTGCTGAGTTTCTTTTCAAGCCCTGCCGCCAAGACTGTTTCTCTGCATTACTGTCACAGAACAAACTGCAGAAGGTCACTGCACGTTATAATATTCGTTCAAGGTCAAACGAAATTTGGAGTCGCCATCTCCTACAGATTATAATCTGTGACATCTCTTCCCAAATTATGACTCCGCAGAATTGATAAAATGTTCTATTAGCTGTATCCCAGCATCTCAACTGTGGAAGTGAGTGTCTCCAAAAACCGCCAATAATTGTTCGGATGCCTGAAGAGGAGAGATTAGCAGCTGGTCATTCTCTGGTGGTTGAGCCTGTCAAAGTTACTAAGGAGAATGTTTATTTCATATTTGGAGAAATTGAGGAAGGAAAATAGCACATGCTTAGAATGACAAAGTGTGTGCTTCCGTGGGTTTATTGAAAGGTTTATTAAAAATCTAAGGACTGAGTTGGTGTTCATCAAGTACATTTATAATACACTGAACACAGTTACAAAATTACAATTTAACAAATGTTTGAGAAAAGCATGTTCACCATAATAAACATTAAAAGCTTCCCTAAAATCAACATACTGTTTATATGAGAGGTGTACTTAAAGGGATTGTTCACCAAATTGTTTTTATTTATCGTTCACTTTAACTCATCATGCAAACCTAAATGACTTACTTTCTTTAACAAAACACAAAAAAAGATATTCAGAAAAAACGTTGGTAACCAAACAACATGACTTCCATTGTACGGACACAAAACATCTTTGTGGTGAGGAAGGCGGGACGAGAGCCGTGATGCGGGGCCGGTGGCGTGAGTGATAAGTGCAATCAGCTTTGCGTGCACCGGTCCCAAATCTATTACGGAGGAGATTGGGAGCTTAAAAGGACGACCGGCAGGACTGTTGACGAGCGAGGACCGGGCCCAGACATATGTTTAGTTTGTGTGTATGTTTTATGGCCGGCAGTCTACCGTGAGGTGGCTGCCGGTTACTTACGTGTTTATTGTTTATTTAATTAAAGTTTTATTGTTCAAATGTTCGTCCTTCCTTCCCTTCTAACGAACTTTGCTACAAACTTCTTTTGTGTTCCACAGAACAAAAAGTGGTTTGAATGACCTGAGGGTGAATAAATAATGACAGAATTAATTTTTTGTGTAAACTAACCCATTCTTTTACAACTGTAGTATCTTGGCAAAACAAATGTCGATTTACTGTAGTCACATTAACAAGAGAATCATATAAAGTCTTTATCATTAATCCTTATTGGCATCTGTGAGGAACAATTGAGATTATAAACATCTAATTTCCTGTTTCTTTTAGCATGTGTAGCACCGTCCACATGTGATTGGATTTATCTCCTGGCCCGCTTCTTCCCACCATGTGTGAACGGGGTGTGAGCATCCCATCTGATATAGAACCGTGTGATATCGCTTCATCCCTGCAGAAGGAGTCGATGTGACAGCAGGTTGGATCTCAGAAGCCATCTTGACTGATGAGCTAAAATGATGCTAATTGAATTGAGCCATAAATCAGCAACTCGGTTCAGCGAGGCTGAAAAAGAACCAAAGTTTGGCTCGCGAAGATACGAGCTGGCTCATTACAGATCTGGGTCCAGAAGACGGCGATATGAGGCAGGCTCTCTGTGAAGGACTTCAGTGCTGCGGAGGCTCTTAGCTGTTCTATTTATCATGTTCCTCGCATCCCCATCGTCATTTCTAGATGCGGAGGTATAAAGTGCCCCAAATACACCAGAGCAGATGGTCAGAACCATTGGCATCCGGCCCTGGTCACCTTAATTGACTGGCTGTTTGTGTCCATCTGACTTGATTTCCACTTTGACTCCACTGGTGCATCTGCTTTGCTTCAAACTTTTTCTCTTATTTTATTTCTCTGTGACCTCACGGCGAGGTTCCTTTTGCACCTGACCTGCGTCAACACACAATGACGCATCAAACCTAATGGCAATGGCAGCTTTGATGAGGTCATCACGGTAAACCGCCAATAGGTATGACAACCGGCCCCTAAAGCCAAAACACAAAACAGCCCGGTTTAGAAACCTCACCACGCTTCTGTGAGCGTCAGGACCCGTTACGAAACGCCGAGCATGAAAAGTCATTTCCTTTAGAGCTGGTTCAATGCATCCAAGGAGATGTCTTACAAAAGGACACAATAAGTGGAAATAATTTTCTTGTTGAGGCCGCTGTGGGTGTTTGCAAGGGGGACGAGAAAAAGTGAGTCATCAAAACGCAAACAGACGTGACCTTGTATCACAGCTGCAAAATACTGGAATAAAAAGAAACTCTGAGCAATGACATTGGAAAGCATCATTCTTAGAAATAACCCTATTCGTATGAATGAGAAGTCAACAGCTGTCTGGCTGGGACAAAAAAGTGTGGCGTTGCATTTCATCTTCTCGATTGAATCTGTAATCTGAAGAGCAAACACAGTAGTAAGGAAGGTTTTTTATTTAAAGGCGTTTTAAATCAAACTGACAACTTATATATGCAGCAAATGGAACAGAGAAACGTTTTAGAATGCTCTGAATAATTATTGGCCTGGAAATACAAAGATTTTACACCAGGGCAAATGTCAGTAATGAAAAAGAGATTAAGTGTTATTAAAGGGATAGTTCACCCAAAATGTACAGTTCTGTCATCATTTCCTCACCTTCGAGTTGTTCCAAATGTGTTTACATTTCTTTTTTTCTGATGAGCACAGAGAAAGATATTTGGACGAATGCTTATAACCAGACAGATATTGCCCCCCATCGACTCCCATAGTGGGAAAAAGTACTTTACCATTTTATCTGTTCTGTTGAACACAAAAGAAGACATTTTGAAGAATGTAGAGCAAACTGTTCTGGGGCACGTTTGACTACCATTGTTTTTTATTACTATGGTAGTCAATGGGGGGCAAAATTAAAAGCATTCTTCCAAATATATTTCTCTGTGTTCATCACAACAAATACATTTATACAGATTTGGAACAACTCGAAGGTTGGTAATATCAAAATCAAACATACTGTACAGCGGAAAGGACTATTTAGGCTTGTGTTTAATTGCTCCTAAAATCTTATTACACCACCAACTCTATACTGGTATTATGTCACATCATTATGGTTTATTTTACATTAAAAGGATGCCCACAAATATAAGATCCGGCCTAGGCACATGAAGCTATTTTATAATATATCATAGTTTAATAACAAGTTAATATCTATAGTTCAAGCACACACACACACACACACACACATAATAAAGACACACATTTATATGAAATACACTTCATTTAATGTCCATGACTATAGAAAGGGAGTAAAGACAAATACGCCGACAGATACAGCACAGAAAATCATTATTTGATAAACCCCTGCAGGGCAACAGTGAAGCTCATTTCTGTTTTCTGTTATTGAAACACAGATGTTATCAACATTACTTACATAAAGTCAATGCTGGTGTCGCTGAATTTTAACACAGCCTCTGCAGAATTCAAGACGTTTGCTGTCAGATGAACTATGTCAGGTTGTCATGGAAGGGGCATCCATCTATTTCAAATTGAGCGCCTCCAGCTCTAACAGCAGACTGCTAGAAATAGCCATCATGTGACATGTGATTCCTGCAGTCTGTGAGACGCTGTTTCGAACATTATATAAGACTGACCAAGGAACCTGCAACCATTAAAACTGTGACAAAAGAACGTCCTGTTCACCCAAAAATTCAAAATGTACTCACTTTTATATAATTTCAAACCTGTATGACTTTCTTTCTTCTGCAGAACACAAATGACGATATTTTGAAGAACGTTGGTGACCAAACAATTTGGGCTCCCATTGAAACAACACCACTGAGACATTTCTCAAAATATCATTTGCATGTTTTCAATGATATCAGGGTGAATAAATGACATATTGTCCTCACTGAAAACCTTGCCACATTCAAGTACAATATATCGGCTCACTTTTATATATCAATTTTGCAATAATACACCCATACTCCTCTACCTAAACTGTTAAGCCCAGTTCAGACCGCCAGCTGCACCCAGAGACAAAGCAAGGCAATGTCATTCATTTCAATCCGACAGTGACGGTGGCGACAGGAAGTGGGCGTGTCTAGCGACTCGAGAAAGTTGAGATTCGCTCAACTTTATGCAAATGATGAGCGATTTACGGGAGTGACTACCAATAGGTGTACAGCATTGGAGCTCACGCCAGCCGTCTCCTGTAAATGTTTCTAGTACATCCAAATCTAGGAAACACCTTCTAACCACCTCGTAGCGAGAGACTGGTTACACGGTTGCAGGGGTTCTGAAAGGCGCTTTAGAGTACGGAGTTAAAAATGCCAAAACCATGGGTTTACTAATTCATTACTCGCTTTGGATTACATAAAGCATCTGCCAAATGGATGAATTTAAATGTTTTGTGAGGCCTGTTTATGAGGTCTTCCGTGTGGCAATAAAATTAAACAACACTTGGTACTTAATTAGAAAAGATCAAACATCTTTGTCCAGATTTCTATACTTTGGCAAGTAGAGAGGCACGGGATTTACAAGAATTCACCTTGTCTGTTCACTCAAAGATCTTTCCTTCGGTGAAACTGATGGATAACAGTGTACTCCGCGTGGTTACAGGGGTCACTTACAGCAGCAAATACATTTAAAGAGTGCTTAAATGGAATGCCGGGACAGGCCGTAAAACACCCACACTGTTAGATGTCGCTGTAGATTAGCAGCACATTACTGTAAAAATCCACAGTACAATACTGCATCTGTATATTACAGTAAAATACTGCAGCTCATAATGCATTCTGGGTAATTTTCATTGAGCGGGAAACTTTTACAGTAAATTTTGGTCTCGCTGTAACCTCGCTGTAGCTTTGCTGTAACGTGTACACGTGCCACAACGTCATCACGTCAAATCCCACAGAGCCCATCCTGGCTTCAGCTGGAGGAGGATAATCGATTTCTGGCAGTTTGGTAAGTTTTTAGTTTGGTTTATTTTATGTGTTTCATACAAATAAATTATTTTGTTTTTGTATTTTGCACAACAGTTTGTCACAGTGTTGTTTTAAACGTGGAATGAGAGAGATATGGTCGCCAACAAACGTTGCTTCTACCTCAGAAATTAAACTAAGTCAGCCCACTGCTTAAACCCGTTTTACACATCTCACTTAATGAATATAGGATTATTTCAACCATTTATGAGGGTTTTGGTGAGTTTATTTTCTGTCGAATAGTTGAAGTTCGTTTATAATGGCAAGCTAGGTAAACCGACTTGTATTTGGTAATAGAGAAACTCGCGTTTGTGTTCAAATAAAATAATCTTTGACCAATTCAACTAAGATTCCTAATCAACACAGCTACCAAACTGCTTCACACAAAATGAAACGTCATATTTAACTGTGATGAGTGCGATCCATACAGATTTCATTACTAACAGATTTATAAATGTGTTTGCGGCGCTTATTTCTGTATTTACGGTATATCCGCAGAAGCAGATATGATGTTCTTTAGAGTGTTTTATATTCAGTTGGCCAAAACGTTTTGTATGACAATATATATGTAGCGATATTGCTTCCAACACCTCAAATCAATGCACGTACTTTGCTAAAGAGCGCTGCTGACTCCGCCTTTACGTAATGACGCTGTACGGAAAGAGGAGCGCGATCAGCTTTAAATGCATTTCCAAAAACACATTGACTTTCGCTACACCAACGGTATAGAAAATGCAATCCCAAATATTTGAACTCTTAATGTTAATGTATACAGGGAAAACATTTAAATGATCATTTTGCTACATTTTTGATTGACTATCTTAAGCGTATATAATAAACAGAATGGTTTCTAAATTTCAGCAAGTAACATATCATTATATATTTCTTCTTACAGCTCTAACGTCACAGTTTGGTCCACTTTTGCACCCTGGGCTTATGAGTTTCTGTAAGTATTCACCATGTATATATAATACAACTTTTATTCAAATTTGTTTCTGGTTTTACTTCTGACTTTTTAGTAACACTTACAATAAGGTTCTATTTGTTAACATAGGATGTTAATACATTTTAACATTTGGCAATACATTTTTAAATCAATAAATTTATCTCTGTTCACATTAGTTAATTCATAATGAATTCTCAAATATTATTAATGTTGAAAAATATATTGTTCATTGTTAGTTCATATTATCTAAACCATTAATAAATGTTATGGAATAAAACCTTATAGTAAAGTGTTACTGAATTTTCTTTCACCATTTACTTCACAATTTGTACTTATTTCAATGGCTAACAGATTTTTTTATTTTTGGCTTTTTGTGTTACAGTCTCACCATTGATATTTTGGCTGGATTTGGTCATTTTTAAACCAAGCAAGTCATCCCAGGATGTCCAGTTACAACTGCAAGTCATGTAGTTTCTCGACAAAAATACCCACACCCACACAACACTCTCACACAGCACCACACAACACTCTCACACACAACACTCTCACACAGCCACACACAAAACTCTCACACACAACACTCTCACACACCCGCACACAACACTCTCACACAGCCACACACAAAACTCTCACACACAACACTCTCACACAGCCACACACAACACTCTTACACAGCCACACACAAAACTCTAACACACAACACTCTCACACAGCCACACACAACACTCTCACACACAACACTCTCACACAGCCACACACAAAACTCTCACACACAACACTCTCACACAGCCACACACAACACTCTCACACAGCCACACACAAAACTCTAACACACAACACTCTCACACAGCCACACACAACACTCTCACACACAACACTCTCACACAGCCACACACAAAACTCTCACACACAACACTCTCACACAGCCACACACAACACTCTTACACACGACACTCAGTTTGAATGGAACATTTTAACTACAGACCAGTGTTTTCTTTGCCAGTGTTAGATGACACCTGTCACTTTGTTGCTATTGTTTGTTTTGATATGTAATGTATGAATATTTTTGCTCACTTAAATGTTGTAATATATATAGTAGTCAACATTTGAAGTGGGTCAAAAAAGTTACAAGAATAGGTATTGTTCTCGCCTTTTTGATCCACTTTAAATGTTGACTACTGTACATAGTCATTATATGTTGTTAATGTAATGCATCATTCTTCAATACTGTTTTAAATGTTTTAATACTTTTTGTTTCAATGAAATGATTCAATAAAAAATTTGCCTGGATTGCCTTTTGATTCATAATGTGAAGTATAGCAGTTTTATAATATTAATAACTACAGATTTATATCCAAACTAGCTAAAATATATAATAATATTTGTAATTATTGCCAATACGAATTAAATAGTAATTTGTCAATATAGGTATTACAGTAAATTGCAGTAAAAATATAGTAAAAATACAGTAAAGTATTGTGTTGTATCTATACAGCAATATTTTTTGTACTGTAGTAATCTATTACAGTACAGCACTGTAAATCAAAATACAGTAACTTACTGGCAACCGTGCTGCCAGTAACGTACTGTAAAAATACAAGCAAATCGTTAACAGTGCATCTGCTGCCCGCATCCATCATTTTTATACCCCAGCATTGGTGCTTTTAACCATTTTCAATTGATACTGTGTTTCACACTCTGCTTTCACAACATTACTATTATTATTTATATTATGGTCTCCACGTGTTACTAAACAGGTCACTTGTTGGGGGGTCAGATAAATAAAAAATCACTGCAGTCTTAAAATGATGGGAATTCTTTTAACTAAAGGTGAATTTCAGTGAGTTTGGATCAGTGGATGTTATTGCATATTAGTAGAACATAAAGGAGGTGTGCCACTGCGAGCACGGCGAAATCCAACCCATCTAACCCATCTCCATGCGCTCACATGTTGCGTTTAATTTTTTCATTATGAGAGAGTCTTTGGCTCAGACTTGTGACAGTCTTACTGGTTCATTAGATTTTAATTCAGGCATGCAGCAATGACGGGTCTGTGGGCGGACTGCTCATTGATTTTAATAGCCGTAAGTGATCCGCAGACACGTCTCCAGTTAATGATACAACACTCTTGTATGCGGGAGGCTTGTACTCCCCGTTTGTTGCCCTCTTCAATAATCTTTTCAAACATGCGTGCTTCTTTCAGGCCTTCTGGTCTGATGGGGCTCATGCCTGAAAGTGAAATGAACCGAACTCCCATCCCGTAGCAGTTTATGGTTTAATTATAAAGCTGTCCTCTGGTTTGATGCCATCTGGTTCTCATTTTCTGCCGGTTATAATGACACAAGGTACATTGCTAGTTGACTTACAGTAAGGAGAACGTAAACTCTTGGTTCATATGTTTTCTTCGTTTTAATCTAATTACAGTTGATGATGATTTAATCTGTTTGTCGTGAGATACCAGATAATACAATAGACTGACCTACATAGCATCCATAAGTTTGTAACAAAATCAAGCATGTTCAAATAAACAAAAACTAAACATTTTAAACCAACAAATATAGAGTTTTCCTTTTTATTTACAAAATTGTAAGTCTGTAATGCTACCAAAGCATGTGCGCTGAATCATTTAAAGGGGTGGTGTAACGGTGTGTTGTGCATTCTGACTTCTTTACAGTGTTAAACGCGCTGTCTTCTCGTACTTTACATGGTCAACTTGTCAAAAAAACGAGTTGGATGTATAACGTAGTATTTCTGGGCTCTGTACACTCCACCAGTGTTCGTACGGGTTCGGAAAGGTTTTTTTAACGTGAAAAAACGTTACAAAACAAATTTTCTTAGTCGCTTATTGGACAATTGTCCCGGAAAGGCTTGCACGCACATCAACCATGGAGAGTGGGAGAAGAAGCATGTGCACAGGTCACTTTCATTTGTGTGCAGGAGAGAGAGAGCGTTTGCGAAGTTCAGCTGTGTTGTCTGTTGTGTTATATAAACGGTGGATATAACGCTGGGTTTGGAGATTGTTTGAAAGTGATAGATGGAGCCGCTGTGACAGTGCTAAAAGACTCTGGACATTTACCGCACGTGGTAAGTGAAACTGTTTTCTTGGAAATATGTGCGCAGGTGCTTTAGTTCCTCCCCCCTCCCCTACATGCGTTGCATGTTTTGGGAATTAATCGTACAGCTTTATCTGTCTTTTAGAAATGTGATCAAACTAAAGACTCTGCGGATATTTGATATATTGAATGGTGCGATACTATTCTGGAGGTACTCAAGATTAACATGAGATATACAGAGTTAGGGCAGCTTTATATCTCCAAGGTTGTGTTATAAATGTCAAAGCTAATTCATGGAACGGCTGCTGTGCTGTTTATTTACTGAGAAAAGAACAACATTTACTGGTACTTAGCATTATTTCGGCCACTATTATCCAAAAAAGATGCTGGATAAAGATACAGATAGATGAAAACAGGGTTTAATAGGTGATCAACACCTGGATTCATAGTACTGTTCAAAGTACTGTGCTGGGACCCTTAACAGATCAGTCGCAGAACAAAATATTGTTTGCAAGCATAAATAAACGGGAGCATTTACATATTACAGCTATTTTGATGGGGACTGCCATATTTCTTTGTGGTAGAAGTCAATGTGAATGCTTGTCTGGTCTTAAAGGTCCAGTAAAAGAACTATAGTGGTGAGGTTGCGAATTGCAACCCACGGCTCACTCCACCAAAAAGTATAGTTACCAAGAGGTGAAACTCTGGTACTTTTTGGGAAACAGCACGGATGCTTGATAATTGACACGGTTTATAGCGGGCCAAGGCTTTTGTCATCATGTATTATCATCATTCAGGTTGAATTTCAGCTTTTTTATTTTTTATTTTAACAAAGCGGCTGATATTGTCATCGTGACAACAAAAGCTGAGTCTCTTTCCCCCCTAAATGGTGGAAGAGCACGGTGCTGGTGTAGCAATGGAAAGTTCTATTGAGTATCCCTCCATTGGTATCTATACTTTTTGAGTCCACCGCTCCCCCCTCCCTTTCGAAGCACTACCGCGGCTCTCACGGGACAAAGATGTATTCACGCTTTCACTTCTTTGCCGGAGGAGATCACATATATACAAAACGAGTTCTGTACAGCAGTTTGTCCGTTTAGGGCTACTGTAGAAACAACATGGGGAATTCCATGAAAGGGGACCCACGTGATAGAAATTCATTATTAGGTTATAAAAACATAATGCTTCATTATGAAACTTCTTTATACACCTCTGAAGACTTTTTCTAGTTATGTATTGAATTTCTGTCAATAGATGCTCCAAAAAATGACACACAGCACCTTTAGGCAGCATCCAGAATAGGCAGCATCCAGAAATGGGAGAATTTTCATTGATTTATGCCAGTTCAGATAGAAAGGGGAACGTAATGATAGAAAGATTAAAGGCTCAAATGTTCTGATATGAATCACTACTGTGAGGTACAGAATGTACTTCCTTCATGCACATGATTTATGAGGCTGATCTCCCTTAAACTCCCAGATTTTTTTTTTACATATCTCATCAATGTATCTTTACAGACAAATAATGAATCATCTTAAACATATTTTCAAATGAGGTCAGATATAGATTGAGATTTGGGAAAAGAGTTAAAAGTTCAGAAAATCGACTGGAAAAAAGTAAAGAGATCCTTCTAAAATTTCATTTCAAATGAAGTGTCTGTTGAATTCCAATAGAATCAATGCTCAGGAGTGACAAAGTCATCCAACAGAAATGTGAAAGACTGACAGCATGACAAGACACATGAAAACTGACCAAAAATTTTGGTTTAATGTAAAAAACGTTTTAAACTTTTCCAAATATTACTGTTGTTGCTTAAAAGTAAATACGAACGTGTTTTCTTTGCAGTATTTGAGGTCTGAAAAAACATATTTGTATAATAAAGAAATAACAAATGTTGTACAACAATCTGATAAACATGTAAGATAGGTGATATGACTCCCTTTTATATCCGGGATACATCATTGTAAAGCACAAGTACCGTGAGTAGTTTTCCTTAGTTAACAGACGAATGATGAAGGAAACGGCATACCCGAAAAATCCCTGCACTCTTCTACACAATTTGGTCAAAGAGCTTCGGACATTTTTCAAAATAATTACTTTTTACAACCAATGGCTACTTTAAGGACTTTCAATGTGTCTCATCCAATTCAGATTTCAGAGCCAAAATCGTCCATATAACAAAGTGGATTTCTAAAGGTTAACTATCCCCTTACATAATAAATAAACCCTGCAAACAAATACTGACTGCGAACATGAAAATGTTTGCACAAAGGACCATTATATCAACCGACACAAAGAGGCAGAAATGATGAAGTGGCAAAGCGAGCATCTTTGACGCCGTCCTATTTGTCAAAGTTCAGTGCAGAAGACCTTTTAGCGGGACAAAAGTTTAAGACGATGCGAAGGACGAATGCCATAGACAGTCCATGATCCTCCTCCTCTAATTGGAGGCAGAATGAAGTCATTTGAGCCTCACTAAAGGTCAACGCTCTCGGAACAGGCCGTGTGTAAGGAATAAGGCCCGTGAATGAACCCTCGACCCAATTGGGCCGAGTCCTATCACACTCTGGCCTGGGAGACATGACCTTTATCTCAGTGACATGCAGTGAAGTTTTCAGAGCAAATACATGGAATCTGAAGCAAGGTCACAACAAGCTCATTACTTCACCACTTGAGTTGACCTCATTAAATTTGTGTGGAGCTTGGAAGGATTGAATTAATGAATATTCCCAAGACAGCGGCGATTGAACGTTTGATGGTTTTATTCTTCAGGATAAAACTGGAGAGAGAGAAAGAGAGACAGTCTGCTGTTGGAGTAATCTGAGAAAATTTACATCAATTTATAGTTCTTAAATCCACAGAAGTCTAGCTCTCTCTGGGACTTGAGTCATATTTCTCATGCAGAAAGTACGTCACCAGGGGCGAACTGATGTCTGTTTGGCACACTTGTTTGGCATGCTAATAGAAATTGACTAACTTAAAAAGCCTGACAACTAGCCCCTTTCTCTATCCAAACAAGCCATTGTCACTTAAAGATAAAGTGTGTTGACATTCTTAAAGAGAGTTTCTCATAATTATATTATCTTTTAATAAGGAAAACCGTTTACAGCACCATTCTGTCAACGTCATTTGTCTTTAATTGATTTTATTAAAATTGAACTAAAACTAATTTCCGCTGTTCATTACACAGACTTCAACCACAAACACATCACTGTCCCAAATGTCTAAAATAAAAGCATATCATCACTTGAACGGTCTGGTGTATTGCTGAAAATCGTACTGTTCTTAAATATTTTGCCACAACAAAAAAAGCTTATCAAACTAGCAGAGACTGCACAGCTAAAAATACTTAATTAACTAAAATAGCTAATAATAATAATAAAAAATTATAAAAAAAGAGAAAATGCATAGTAAAATGAAAAAGCACATAACAAAGTTGTCAAATATTAACATGAAAAATATGCAAATAAAGCTTATACAGAAACTTTTTATAGAACTACAATAAAACTTAAAAACTCTGGGGATCGTACTGGGGATCTGTAATGATTCAGAACACTCATTTGTAAGCCGAACTGAACCAACTGCATCTCAATATTTGCATCCAGGACCTTTCTACCGTTTGAATCCAACCGCAGACTAATGTCATATTGTCGGGGTCATTGTTCAGATCCGATATGAAGCCTGCCAGTTAAATGCTGACACATTCAATCCCATCATCAGTTAGCAAGCAAACACTACGGAATACTCACACTCCACCTTGTGAAAGGCCGGCCGTCTTCATGAACATAAAACTACATAAGCTTTCATTAGCGACACACAAGTTTAGCAGCTGTATGGAGGGCGATGGCCAAGACCATAAGAGCCTTCGAACATGTTTGAACTCTCAGAAAGCATGAAGCCTCTGCAATGTTGACAGTGTTGCCATGTTCATTTATTTCAAGCGACTTTGGCTTTGCTTAACTATAGGCAATTCAGTTTTGTCTTTTGGGCTTCTAAAGTTGTCAAATAATCCTGTCTATGCTACAATCTACATGACCTTTTTGTTTGACCTTCACGTCCTCCACTACAATAATGTAAAAATATATATTTCTCTTTTGTGCTTGTGTCCAAATTGGAGACATCTTTTTATAGTATTTTGTATGTGAGACATTAATATTGATTAAAATATATATACGGTGTATATATTTACAAGATTTAGCCTTGTTTAATATATGTTTATATGCAAGAAGGAGCACCCCAAAATCATTTATTTTGGTGCTGCTTATTCTTGCAAGATCTGGCAATACGGAATGTCGACCTCTTCAGATCATAATACAAAAAGCTGCAAGGCATTTTTCTTTGAGCCTACAGGAATTCTGTTTAGCTCAAATAATGATCTCTGACCTCATCGAGAACAGAAGATTCAGACAACGTGATGCAACTCCTGAAATCACACCCCGTATTTTGAAGATGTTTCGCCATTGAAATTTTAATACAGCAATATAATTGCTATCTTTTTCAGGTTTGTCTCTCAGACACATAAGATGTTTTAAGGCCTATAGCTTTGAGATTGAGCACAGAAAAAGACTATTTAAATGATTTAAAAAGAAATAGTATACATAGCTACGGTACGATTAACATGACAGCGACACGCAGAGAGCAACTGAAGAGAACATAATCCATTCATTTCCGCCCAGCACAAACTAATCCAAGCCCTTTCTACAAAATGGCTGTTATTTTCTTTGTGTGCTTAGCTTTTTTAACTTTTCCGGAGCTTCTTTACCGGAAAGACTATCTTGACTTGCAGACACCAATTCATGTGTAAATCTGTGAGAAACGGAAACAGATGTTTTTTGTTGCTCCTAACACACGCTGCACCATCTGTGACTGTGTCTGCTTAAAAGTATCACAGTCCAATCATGACTTTAATGTCAACACGGGGCTCACATGTCGATCTCTAAATAACCCTCAAATTAAGGTTTGTCTGGATACAGGTTCATGCCAAATTAAACAGATTATATTAAACAGATGAATTCTCACTGCACAGCAGAACAGAAGTCACAGCTAGCACCCATATCGTCTCAAGTTGTAAAATAACCATCAAAAATGTTTTAGGAAGCTCTATTGTTAGTAATGTAATATGGAAATTGTGTGCAAAATGTGGAAAAAACGATTAAAGGTCCAGTGTAGGGCTTTTAGCGGCATCTAGTGGTGAGGTTGTGAATTGCAACCAACAGACTCTCCACCCCAGAGTACTACACAAGCAGCTTTGCATCAGCTGAGGTGAGTCTAAACAGTCTTGGCTACTAGATTCACGTTCCAACGTCGCATATTATTTACCGACTAACACCTCAAATGACACATTAATAAATATCCCACCGTTTACGTCAAATATTAGCGGTTCACCCGACGGGTACCCGCAGGTGCCCGCCCGTATGCAGGACTCTGCTCCACCCCTCCTTTTCAAAGCACTACGCAGGCAAACACAGGACTAACAGATTGATTATATAAGGTCTTTATACACCTCTGAAGACATAGTTATGTATATTATATTGCATTTCTGTCAATAGATCCTCCTAAAAATGACACAGTGAACCTTTAAAAGTCATTAATAGAACTGTAACCCGTCGCTCTACTTCCATACGTGCCCATTTGTGTATTGTTAGCTGATGTCTCTGCTCTGTATTCACAGAACGACTGTTGAGTGAATGTCATTTCTCGGCTGGATTATGACTGACAGACGAAAATGAGTGGCAGGCATCTTATCTTCGCCTCGTCGAGGGAGACGCCGGATTGTGCAAATGAGCCACCGATACACTATTAATCGTTTTTGCTTAATTCGAGTCGGGTTCGGCCAGTTGGCCGCAGCAGATAAAGGCAAATTTCAGACATTGTTAATAGACTTACAGGGTTTGGAATCGGGGGAATTTTCTCAAAGCCATTAACTTGCTTCGGCCTCTGATGAGAATCACGTCACCGAAAGGTTCAAAAACAAAAGGTTGTTCTGTAATGAATCAACCTGCTGATGACACAGTCAAACCATCCCAAATACCCCAAATAACGTCATTAAAACGAAACATACCGGAAATCATTGTGATTGAAGATCTAAATGAGGACTGTGATTAAAGAAAATGACGTGAGCATGTACATGCAATGACAGGTTTATTGCATTCAGGTTTACAATTTTAAGATGGCACGCGGATGTACAGTAGTGGCCAAAAAGTGATGTCCAGTTTTAAGAAATTGACATCCTTGACATTTTATTTATCTATAAAAATGTATCAAACATTTTGTATGCATGGTGTGTAGTTGTGCTTGGAGGGTAAACGGAAGCTCTGTATTGAGACGAATATAAGGAGACTCGACAAAAAATTAATAAGTCACACAGCAAAAATGCTACGTTTTTTTAAATATGCATATTTTTGCAATGCTTCTCTGCCAATTAAATGAAAGGACTAGAGCTATGTCAGTAGAATCACATCATTCATTTTACCCGAGGCATTTTACATACATGTTTTCTGTTGCATGTGTGCAATGTCTCATATTTCTTTTTGCAGAGCAAATCCATCTAACCTAATCACGGGCATGATATACGTTCCAAGCGCCAGAGAGGAATTTATATAAGCCAGTGAATTTAAATGCAAATAGAACAAATGGTTGAAAAACAAAAGGCTTGACTGGGTGTACGAGTCAAATAATAATGCAGTTTATTTCCTCCTGGAACTGTGCGGCGCGGCGGGCGGAAAAATGTAACTATTGTTTCCTTTGTCAGCACCATCATTTCACAGGCTGCAAATTAAAGGCTGTTTTTAATCCTACCTCGATTTTCTCTCCTCGTTTTAAAAATAATTTACAGAGAAAAAGTTTCTCGGGAAAAAATGTATTCTTAATTATCCATCCTCAAAATGCATATGCAAATACAGGGTCTCCTGCTTGGGGGGATTTTGTATTTTAAAGGGCCAGACACAGCTTATTCATAATAATAATGTTACTATTTTGCACCTTGTCACAGATAAGCGTGACTATTTTATAGTTGTTACGTCTTCTTGCTAATCTAGAGATGAAGTCTTTAAGTCTTCTAAATGACATATGTTACTGTTCTTCGTCAGGGTGTTACTCAATACTGAATTGGTGTATGTAAACACGGATGACAATATGTGAATATCGTAGAGCAAACCTTAAACTCATTAAATTCGTCTGAGCTATAATCAAACTTTTCTTTGGAAATTTAAATGTATGAATTGGCCATACGCTTTATTCCAAAGCGACAGTAAATTTGAGGTACATTTATAACCTGTGACTTGCATTGCTAATGCCATACTCGTAAAAAACACTCTGGTGGTTATTGAAAAAGGAGCAGACATAATAATACATTCTAAATCCCAAATATATAAATCTAGTTGCCATCTGACGAGAAACAATTTATATACGTATTGCAGATGAGCAAACAATAAAACAATAAACAGTCGTGCAGATGTAAATGCAGACACCAAATTGACGTCTACAATGCATTTAAATATTACATTCACCTCTCATTCCAAACGTTTATGTAGTGTTTCTGTAGCTCAACTGTTGGATCATTGCATTAGCAGGTCAACACACATAAAAAATAGCTTCCACTTTAAGTCACTTTGAATTGAAGTGTCTGTCAGATTCATAAATGTTACAAACAGGCAGGGCTGGACTGGGACAAAAAAAGGGCCCTGGCATTTTTACTCAGACCGGCCCACCACAATGGGTCAGACACAACCAACCAGTACACCATCCTTGCGGTCCCTGTAGATATGCATATCTACTGTTCCATTCTCCCAAAAACCTACAAAGCTGAGAACTAAGTGCCATGGACCAGTGTACCAGTGCAAGTGGACCAGTGTACTCACTCTCTCTTGACTGACTCCCTGGTGATAGACCTATACCTACTTGTGGTGTGATTCGCGCAAATTGAGCGTTAGTAAGGGAAGCCAAACAATCCAATAGTGGGATGCGACAGCGGGGTATTACAGAGCTCGCGCCGCGCTGACATGTCATGTGCGCGATTCAATTTCCTATCGCCAACCGATGGGCAGCGTGGCACCAACCAATCCGCTGCACTGACCAATTAAAACATATACAATGTTCATTTGGCGCCACTCATTTACATTTTACCCATAAACCTCTGCTATTATTAACATAAATAGTTGAGGTAAAATGGCTAGGCGCAAAACATACTACAATAATAAAATAAATTACCTGAACATGTAAACTGTCCTATATAATTTCCAGGAGGTTGGCGTGCTCCTCAAGACTACGATATTGGAAGTCATTGAAGTTTCTGCATTGTACAGGTCTTTCCGTAGCCTCTATACTATAGTCTATACATATGTGCAGTTTTTCAAAGTATCGATGCAAAACACTACCGTTTACTTGTACACTATTACAGATAATAATAAAAAAATATTATGCATTTTATCCTGATTTCCTTTGTCTTCTGTAGGGAAAAACTGATAGACTTGTGTAAATGTAAACTAATGTAAATGTTTTTAAGGAATGAGGGGTTTCTTTATTGTACATTTGAGTGTACGGTTTGCACTGTTTAAATAACGTGTGCGCTGACGAGGAGTCGGCTAGATGACATGTCAGCGCGGCGCGAGCTCTGTAATACCCGCTGTCTCGTCCCACTTTTGGATTATTTGGCTTCCCATAGTTCGCGCGAGTTGAAAAATCTGAACTTTGGCGAAAATTCGCGCCGCGTTTACGAACCAGGAGCTTACTCTAGTACCCAGCAAACACGTGTATGTGGGGCCCACATGGGTTGTAAATGGGCTACAGGGGTTCAGACTGGGCATGGGCTCAAAATGGGCATCTTATCTGGGGCCCACTTGGGTGACCCAGATAGGACCTACATGGGTGAACCCAGGTGGGCTCCCCATGTGGTTTCTAGTTGGGCAATTCATGGGAAATGTGTGCATGGGTTTAAAATGGGCTACAGTTATGTCTTTTTACAAGGAGTATTATTTAATTAATTTGTTTTCTTTTTCTAGCCAAATTTAGTATCCACAAATGTAAATTTCGAGGAGACATACCTATATAGTTGTTAAGGCGGAAATCCTATCTAATTCAATGTAATGTTTAGCAAATATAAAAGTATTTTGTTACTTGTTATTTTTTTTATTTTGATATTGCTATAATTTAAATATTGTGTTTGATTTTTGAATGTATTTGCATAATGTACCCAACATTTATATTTGAATAAAATAAAGGATGGTCTTAACTGCGCAGAATGATTGGCGTATGTCATCAAAGTATCGTGAGATGCAGCCCAGAAAGATCCGGTGAGATTTCCTTTAGCAATTCCCATCCCCCTATAAGTATTTGAATCGCGCATTTTCCTGCAAGTGCACAGGCTTGGCAGTACTTTGCCTGCAGTTTATAGAAGGTAAGAATTACAAGTTTAAAAAATATATATATATATACACACAATGTATATACTCTTTAAGTATGAAAATACTGTTTCATTATGGTTCAAAAAAGTAGTTTTGATTCTTGTCATGATAGAATTAAGACAATATCGCGTCATTTTTCTTATTTCTGGCGCCAATGCTTAAACGATAATGCTGTAAATTATGCCTTTGTTCCCAACGCCGTCTAATAGTTCAAGACACGAAAAAGCTTATACTTAAACTACAAGTTTGGCACCATGCGGTGTGCTCACGATCGAGGAAGATTAGCGTTATAATTAGATGAAAGGGCTCATAGCAGAGAAGCTAGTATACGCTAGTGTATAAAGCAGCTTGGACAGATCTCTGTCAATGACAAAAAGGCTTTAACAACTTTTAACAATACATTCAATTAAAACATTATTTCATATTTATCAAGCAAACAAATCGCTATGCAAGGGCACAAGATCGGTAAAAGACTCTTTAATTTTAAATCTTGGTGTTTGGCGCCAAAATGCTAACTTGACAGCCCTTGTTTTAACTGTGAAAAGTGGTATCATGGTTGAGTAATTATTGTCTTTTCACAGGGCTGTTGGGAGAGAGAGGAACGAGGACTGAGGAGCTGCACAGTTTTTTTTCCTGAAAATTGTATTAAAAGTTTAGATTATAAAAAAAAGTTCTAAATGTACATGTGTTTTATAAAGTTTGAATTTATATTTTATGTATGAATGATGTATGTATGATTCAAAAGAAAAGTTTTAAATTGAAATAAACTTTGCTTAAAAGCATGCACTACTGGTTTTGATTCATTAAATACCTTTAGGATTTTAATGAGATAAATGTATGGATTTAGCGTAAAATAATTTAACCCATACAAACAATACAGTATAAACAAATAAATTAGCCCATATGTATACTAATTGTGGCCCATAAGAGACCCATATAAGACCTAGCTAGGTCCCATCATTAACCCGTCTAGGCAAACTCCTGTAGACACCAAATGGGAGCTATCTGGTTAACCCAAGTGGGGCCTATATGGCGTCCATTAAAGGCCCATCATAAGCCCATGTGGGCTAACACATGTGGGGCCACCATGGAAACTGCGGACAAAATTAGCTGGGTCCCAGTTGGGTTGCCCAGGTGGGCCCCAGATATCAGCCCAAGTGCAACCCATTTGGGCCCCACATGATAATGTTTGCTGGGTAGGGACGTGATTATGACATAGCGAGCGGAGGTAGGAATCCGAAACAACAATGAAGGACTGCGCCTCTGAAGGATTTGATGGACCCAGACATGGCGCCGAACGAGTCTACGTCGTTCTTCAGCCTTCCATAGCACATAATGCGCAGCTATCCTCTCAACTAAATCCATGTCCGCCCTTTCGCAATTAGACGGGCGCCGCCTGACAGAAGCCCCTCCATGACGCGAATGAAGCGAGTAAAAGCAAAATGTTCAAGCGTCCAACTAGACGCTAATAGCGCGATTTACTGCGTTTGGTGTGAACACTCTATAAGACAGTACTGACTGCATCTGACACGAGAAACTGGGCCAGCCCAGTGTCAGTATTGAAAATGAACCAATGGGCCGCTGTCGCTGCTTTATGGGCCGGTCGTTGGCCGATTAAAAAAATATAATATTATATTATATCGGCGACCAATCGGTATGCCAGATTACCAGTCCAGCACTGGACGGAGTCAAGTGTTTTTGCAGCTACATTCTAATCCTGTGTCTTTTGTTGCCTTCGACACATTCTTCTGCTCTGAATTGATACAGAACTCAAACACAAGCATGACATTTCCGTCAAAGAATATTCAAGCTGTTGAATATTCTGGCCCTCTGGCCAATAAATGAGCCGGATCGTTTTGCACGGTCTTCTGCTGAGGACATTCCACGCTGGAGCCATTTAAGCGTGACAGATTTTAAAAGGAAGCTCTGCTGTGACCGTACTTCCATTAAGACTCATTCGGATTTCCAATAAAGGCTTCTAAATGTTTCAGTATTGGCTTATTCTGGGACATAATCACTGAGTTTAATTAAAAGCTGTGAATGTGCATCGACGTGCACGCAAGCCCGGACCGCTGGAAAGCCATTTCCAAATCCTAATGGAATTCATCACTTTCTTCATTTGCAAACGGCTCCGACACGGGATGAACAGCTTTTGGTGAACACTTGATCACTCTGTGGGATTGTTTCACATCAGTCGTCTGCTTGCTGATTCACCAGACGTCAGTGATGAATAGATTCATGGAAGTGATTGTATTCTCTTAATAATTGTTAAAAGCGTGACCGGGTATAAAATGTGCACCGTCGTACATATCAGCCTGAATAAGTAATAATCAAACATCACAATTCTTCTTAAACCTCCTGTCACTTCTGACTTCTCACTCTAAAGAATAAAAAGCATGACTTGATACATTCTGATATTGTAATGAGAATTGAGTTATACACGCTTCAGCGAATAGAGATGGATGGAGCTGTGCTAAGGCACAGTTGTTATTAATAGCTTTCCATGTGGCAGTGGACATTTCTGCCAAAGATCATTACTTATTTCCCTTCAATCTTTCAATTTAATTATTAATCGTTGTATAAAGACCCCAATTTTTATAATGTCCATTATCTTCCTTCGACTGCCGTGTTCTTTTTTAGCCGTAATTTAGCGCCAGTTGGTTACAGTAAACATTTATGCTGTGTTGTGGAGTTTGAACAATTTAGATGATTGCAAACTTGGCTTGCCATCAAACCCTCGTGTGCTCGAATGAGGAACAATATTTACCCTGACTGACAAATCATTTAATGCTGTAAAATGTACTGTAACACAACAGCGGCAAGTTTTTTTTATGAGAATGTTGCTATGGTTACTCAGCTCCCCATCCATGTATATGTGTATATTGCAATTTTGCATAATAAACTTATTGTTTGAATTATGTTTACTATTTACATTCGTGGCAAGTCATGGTGTTATTGTTTTATGCAGAATGAAGAATTTAAGTTATTTGACACAAACTTAGAAATGCAACAGAAAAGTCTATATCATAATTCCATACTTTTGGCAGCTGCTTCTAGAACAATAATGTTAATAGCAACATAGCCGTTCATTCCCTGACTGTCTGACGTACATTACGCACAAAAAACATTACGATTTCAAACAATGCAAAGGTAAGAGGTTCGATTCCCATCGAGATCAAATTGAACCTATGCATTTTAAGTCACTTAGGATCAGTGCTGGGTAAGTAACTGTCAAAAAGTATTGAATGACTTATTACCAGGGCCAGACGGAATCTGCAGACTTTTTTTGTTAATTCTGCGCAGAATTTTTTTCTTAATCTGCGGAATTCTGCGGAATAGTTTTTAAATTGTTTGAAATGTGTTATAAGCTACATTTTTTTTAAATAAATGTGTTAAAAGATTTGAGAGAATGGGCCTTTAAACTTTACAAGTAAAATCAAGAATAACATTATTTGAGGTTTACAATCAATCAATACAAATGTAATTGGAATAACTAGTTTTCTAAACAACGCCATGTGTCATTTATAGTATACATAACAGAAAGAATGGAGGAAATATTTCATGTTAATTTCAGAATAGTCTGTTTGAAACGAAAGACATGCATCTGATTTTTAGTGTTGAACTTGAAACACGTGATGCAATACGAACACGACAACCATATCGTGTGGGCATTTATATACACAGGCTGCTTAATAAGCTGAATTTTTACTTTTGCTTTGCGTGAGGCAAAATTCGCTTGTTCTGTAGCCTACTTTAGAAACGATCACGATCTATAAGATTCGCTCGAGAAGTAGACTGTGGATGTCTTTGGAATCGATCACGCCATAAAATCATTAGATTGCAACACTAACAGTAGAATACTTGATGCGTACTCAATCAAATACACGGTACTATTCCGTCCGGCCCTGCTTATTACTAATCACTTTTTATATCCTATATGAACCTTGATTAGATAAGTGATTCAAGAATAGACATGAAACGGCTCTTTTAATTCATTCAAATAAATAATAAACGACTACATAAATTATTCTTATTAACTGACCAAAGTATGTGAGAAACGTGAGAAGGATACATTAAAGCATACATTTTAAAGTTAGACTTATAACTTTGATGTCGTTTCCACTATTACACATGTATTTTGTTCAAGTACATCAGAAGTAACTGTAATTAAATGACAAAAATAAGTGTAATTCCTTACTTTACTTTTTCAAGGGGAAAGTAATTCAACTACAGTAACTTATTACTTTGTATCTATTTACACCCAACACTGTTAAGGATGAACTCTTTAATGCATTAAATATGATAACCACTATTAGAATTATTCTGTGTTTTTATTACTGTTAATATATGAAATGCCAGATCTTCACTTTAACATGTGTATTTTCCTCTGATGTGCAACTATTGTATAGCATCAAAACACAAACAAACGCAACACATTTTTTTATAGCAATCCACTGCATTGACCTCTATGCAGGAAAGGGTAAAAGCATTAATAAATGCATTTATACATTTTTTTAGTAGAACTATATACATTTGTGTCAGTTTTTTGGGGTGTTTTTTGTGGCACTGGTCGCAAACTCACACTATTATGTAACAGTCTGAATGGGGTTTTGGTCTATCATTGTTGTTTGCCCTATTTCAGATTGATCCACATAAAATGTTATGTTCCCAATGACGTTGGCAGGTCTGCGTTCATTGTAGTCCTGCCAATCAAAGCTCTACAGATATATACAACTATTTAAAGAGATACTTTACAGCTACCTACTAGCTCCCCGGAACTGTCACTCACAGAGACTGATAACTGGTAAAATGTGGATGATAGCATCAGCTTGTTTGTCCAGTCTTCACGACACTGCAAAGTCTTTGACATTTTACTCTTTACAATAAGAGGTTGAATAAAGACTGCTTTTGTCCTGGAACAAAACACGATAAAAGCAAAAGAATAGATGTTATGGATCAGACATTGGTCGAAGATGTGGTGCACTCCAGGGTCGGGCCAGGGACAGGGATGAAGATTCATGTCTTCCCCAATGGCAGTCATTGTTTGTTTATATGCTAATGTTCCTTGTTCTCCATCAGAGGGCGCTTTGACCCGATAATATAAAAATAATCTTTTTACCTTTTTCTAAGGAGAGATAACAGTCCAATGTCGCTAACCATACAAACGTTATAATCTTTTCCTCTTTACATGTTGCACGTTTGTATGTTCCAAGTACTGTATTGACTAAAACGTTGTTTTGCATTCTGCTCACAGATCCTGAAACACAGTTGCAGAGGATGTCTGATTCGTCCTCGCCAAGACTCCAGAAAACCAACAGCAGCAGCGAAACAACGATCACAACGGATACAAAGACTGTTAATAAAAATGGAGTTGAAAGGCTGTGCATCCATCACCAGTGTCCAACGCAACATCTAACAGAAGTGCTGTTTCCAAAAACTGTGCTTGTTTACCAGCTGGATATGAGAAGGTGACTTTTTCACTGCCTTCCAAATTTGCTTTGTTTGGATTTTGAACGTGGATTTCAGTTTCAGAGAACAGGAGTTCAGGTTCCTATATTGTTGGTTTCTAGTAGGCGTTCTTGTCACTAGTCATGCTGATGTTATTGGTAGGCTCTGAATGTGGGCAGAGCTTCTACAAATCTGTTAAAAATGAGAAATACTACTATCTTAAGATGTCATTCTATCTCGAATGTAAGATAAAGTGTACATTCTCCAAGGGAATTATTTTTCTTATAACAAAGCATAATCATATTTCACAAATGAGAACGATAATCAATGCATGACTTTAAAGTATACAGGAAAGTCCAGTTTAAACCCCATCTTCCACTTGACAATAAAAACACATATCACATTTTCGCTCCTTTGCCGAAGGAGATAACCTATTTAGAAAATGCGTTATGTAGAGCAGTTTGTCCATTAAGGGCTAAACAACATTGTAAGGGGACCCGCGATGTACGTAGATAGAAATAGTTCATTCTAAGTATTAATAACATAACGCTTTATTATGTAAAGTCTTATACACCTCTGAAGACATAGTTTTGTATATTTTATTGCATTTCTTTTATTGCATTTCTCCATTTTTGTTGGTTCATATAGATAGTACAGTGGAGAGTGAGACAGGAAATTATGGGATAAGAGAGAGGGAATCGGAAGCCGGGAAAGGACCATGAGCCGGGATTCGAACTCGGGTCGGCAGAAGTCCTTCTGCCCCGACACATTTTTACATGAGGTTCCATAAATATACATCTCACATGTGATCACGTGTTTTGTACATGTGAATTTCGTGTGTCTTTTCGGAAAGGGAAAGAACTGTCAGACAGAGCTGTGACACATTTCTGTAAGGATTCTGTTATTATTTTGGATGAAAGTCAGGGTCACTGTGAATCCTGATAACCGGGTGGCGACACTGACGCAGAGACAGAGATGCAATTCAGACTAAACATAACATGCACTTTGTCTACTCGAGATGATGTTTGCATCTGCTCTGGTTAAAGTTAAAATCACAATTTTACCGGTGACAAAATGAATGTTATTTTAATTATTTGTATTAAACTGTGCTTTAGGGTAAATATAAAGGGAACTGTAAAGTTAGCCACTCATAGGTGGACTTCACAGCGATTACACAAATCTGGTGACAATACTTTTCAACTGGCAAATCATAAAATTGATATTTTTGATCATAGAGACTTGAGTCCATTGACTTGGGGAGGGGTGTTACCACCTATAGCCTAGAACATTCTAGCAACCATAAAGCAACGCTCTAACAACTACACAGAACACCATAGCAATTGCCATCACCCTTGCATTGTGGCAAAGAACTTGACAATTCTACATAAAACAGTTATTTTTGCAAGGAGTGGCCCAAAAATGATTTCTTTATAATCAACTGTTTTACAGTCAAGCCATCCAAGCTAATGTGAGTTTTATGAATGATTTTGAATTTCAGTGAATACGAGTATAAAGTGTGAACAATGAACTCGATTTTCCTTTTTGAAGATTGAAAGTCATTCATCTTTACAGCAGCCACTATAATTAGTGTTTCTTTCACTCTTCTCTTCTATTCTCTTCACTCACTTTTTTCTCAAGTGATCTTTCATGTAGCGGATGGCCTTGGGTGACAAAACGTGCCAAGAGATGAATTAGTTTCAATGAATCGTTGGGAAAAAGACCCAAGAGGCTCAATGGGCACTAACTACAAAATATATTCAGCTTTTCAATATCAGCGTTCAATGCAGACGCGGGAAACGGGAGCGTTGAGGCTTTATTTATTTTTCCCGTTCCCCTAAAAGATCTTTGAAATGTGTGACTCTTTATTATATAAGCTTGATGTTGCTTGCGATGAATCGCATTTCGATGGTGCGCAGTTTCATGTCAATCCCCAACATTGCTTAAAATCCGCAATACAGCAGAAGTTGCAAGTCTAGCTAACAGCAGAAAGTGTGGCCTGTCAAAGACAGACAGCTGTTATCATACTTAAAGATCGACTGTACCTGCCTGTTATATGTCACAGTGGAACAATACAGGCCTTATATCTAGAAAAACCTCCAAGACGTCCGGATAACAAAATCTTGTTTTAATTTAAAAAAAACAACTTAAAATCAATCAAACCGAAAGAGATCTCTACTTATTATGTGCTACATACAAGTAATAACAAGAAATATAGAGTATGGGGTTACAATTACCTTATTTAAAAAGCAGCAACACATACGCCAATACTAAACCTGCTGCGCTAGGACTCTGCTCGAGTCCATCACTATTTATATCTATTAAAATGAGCCAAATACAGTATTTGTGCTGAACCGGCTTTTCCCCATAAATTTATTCCAATGCAAATTCATCTCTAATGAGGTGTTCATCTCAGTGGAGGGATTTATTGCATGTTACACTATTTATTATTCACAGCAGAATACATTATGAGATATGACCTATGATGGAGGAGAACCTTATTCCCATGCCAAAAGTTACTGGATATTACAAACTGTATAATGTAAAACATATTTAATTACGACTGCTTTATGTTATGTGTCCACTGAATGAACACCACGACGGCAGCAAATGGATTATAATGGCAAGCATCTCAGGATTGTGAATACGTACATACATTCTAACTTTACAACTATAGGCCTGGAGAGGATATGGTTCCTTCCAGCTGTAAGCGTGAAGCTGTAACAGCTCTGAAACGTGCTTAGAAATCAAACGTGTTGGATTGTGCGGAAAGAAAAAGTGTTTGTGAGAACATTATCATCGAGGTGGAAAGTGAGGATTCACAAAGATTGAAATGATGGATGTCACAGGAAACCTCACTCAATGCTTTGCAGTTTTGCCAAAGTTTTTTAGGAGCGAGAGCACGTTTTTCCTACAGTATTTGTAGTGGAAGTACATTTGTCTTTTTTGATTGATACGAGAGGCGTGAAACTAGAACTGCCAGGAACTCAGATGGCTGGGACAGCTGTCAGTTTTCATTTTCACCTTTAAATCTTCATTAGACTCGATAATGAAGCGATGACAAGAGATCCATGTGGGGCGGGAAAGACGGGGAACAGGAGTCGAAAAATGACCACAAGCTCAGGCTGGAACGCTATTGCGCAACATCCAGACACGCAACCCACGGACAGGCCTGTCGCTACCGACCAGTGCAGTTTATCAATATCACAACTGATCATTGCCGAGTTGTTCATTTGTACTTGAAGTGGTAAACTAAAAGCTCAGCTTCATGGAGAATTTAAGGTGGCTTGGCCCAAAAAATCGACACAACAATTCAATATTCAAAATCAATATTCATTAATAAAACGGTGTATTGTCGTTGTCCTTCTGAAACCTCGTATGTCCAAATTCACAGTTTTTCAGGAAACGGAAAAAACAAACAACGGTTAGATATTTGCAAAACTCAGTGACAAAAAAAGGGTGACTAGAATTTTTTTTTTACGATAAAATAAAGAGATACAAGGTTTCAGAAGGACAGAAGCGATATTATTAAAATAAACTGCGGTAATTGGATGCTTTATTTCCAGTGAGTTTTTTTGTATATTTGAATAAAACCCATATTCCCTAATATGCTGTTTGCTTTCTTGCCAAATAATTTATAAAAATACCTCAAAATTTTAGTATTATATCCATTTTTTTTCTCATGCACCTCACATTTGTATGGCTTTATCTAACCGAAGGGGGCAATAAAATCAAACATAGTACAAATATACCCCCCAGTCTTCACTTCTGCCCACCATGGTACATCAGTTTGTAGCTAAAGCTATAAATACAGTTTTGCAGGAGATGTGCAAACATTCCCAAAGCTCTGCCCTACTTTTTGCATGAGGTGCGCAACTCCTGCGGGTTTTGTAAGTGAGACTGGTGTCAGTGCACTTAGGTGGCAGCCCGTGGTGTTGAGATGGAGTGACTTACACTGTTAATGAGGATGAGAGATCAGGGACGGGAACCTGAAAGCCCTTTGGCACCTCTGAATCTATTGTAATCATCTCTCCATCTCTCTCTATCTTCACAATCGCATATGACAATTATCTCACGCCTGCGAACCAAATTCGCCCGTCACACGTTAGGTGCTCGAGGCCTGGGAAGAAAGTAAAGGGGAAATCAGATTTTCAAGCATGACTTCAAACTATAATGCCAAATAAAAACAAGGGAAGCAAATAAAAACTCTATATAAGAGAGAACGAGAGGCTCATGGGATTGTTTCAGGGGCGGCAATTGTTTCACAGCTGGTGTCTATGTTAGAACAATAATCCGTCTCATAGTCTAGTTGTGATTCAGTAAAACACAATCTCCACAGAATGCCCCGAAGGACCCTACAAAACTCACTGAATCTTGCTTTTTATCATCTCTGACTGTGTGGAATGAGTAAACGGCTTTGCAGGTGGTTGTATTTCGTACTTCCAAAATCAGGGACATCTGTAAACAGTGTCACAAACCTGCCCATATTAGCCGAGATACTAACAGCAAAAACATTTCTTTCTATATTGATTTTATAACACCATACTATTGAATGCCAACTTCTTACGGAAGACAGCTGGTGGATAAATAAAACAAAATTGAAAAGCCTATTACTGTAGGCATCCTAGAAAATGTTTCTCCAAGGTTCACCCGTCTAGCATGTTATGATAAAAATAAGTATGTAAAATAATGGGATATCCAATAAGTATTTAATTGCTGTTAAAGGGAATGTTTCATTCCCAGATGATGGAAGAAAATAAAAAACACAATTTCTCTTTCTCTATCTTGAGTCTCTCTCTTTTTTCCCTCACAGCAAGTGAGAGCAAATAATTCTCCCAGATAAGCAAGTATGCTAATAAGTCCGGCTCGATGTCTCCAGCTGTCTCATCATTTGGGTTCTCCGCATAAAAAAATAAGGTCCATTAGGTGTGTAATTAATATCACACATGAAAGTAATTGTGCAGGCTCATACATCATAGCCAAGTCGCTGGGTTAGCTGCGGAAATGTGTCTAATCCATCCCGAAGCCATGCAATTTAAAATGATCGACAATTAAGAAGAATCTTTCTTCTCAATTAGAGATATTTGTGTTAGTTTTGCCGAAAACAGCCCTCTGCTCTATATCACACATGGCCTCGCAAAGCTGACATTTCCAAAACAACATGAATAAATTAAGGATCCTTTTCAAAGAAATCTGACATACTGCTAACAACATGCGATAAGACACGCTGAAGCAAATACTGCTCTTAAATGAAAACCCTTAATAAACGTAATTAATAAAAAAATATTTTAATAAAAATTAGCTTCTGCCACTCGCTCACGGCCCTACTAGAGCAAGCTCCTGATTGGTTAACGTGGCGCGAATTTTCGCCAAAGTTCATATTTTTCAACTTGTGCGATTCACGCCATTCGCGCAGTTCGCGCGAATCGCACCGCACGTAGGTCATCGCGTGTGAACACACTATTAGTATAGTAAATGTATGGATTTCTTTTTGGCAGATTGATTGCCATGTGTATTACCATAATTTAACTACAAATATCATGGTTCAATATTGTTACAATAGATTACACAATAGATTACATTAGTTACTATAGTGTTACAATACCCTTCAAATGACGCAACTGAAAACTCATGGCTCGATCGCATGAGGTGTTTTTCAAGCAATTTAATGAATGACGTCACATGATCGTTCTTTTAAGACAGCGAGGTATGGTTGGGCTCTCTTCACACTACCTCACAGTAGGTGGCGGTACGCAACTCTTAAGTCAGTTCGTAACCCATCATAATACCCAAAGAAGCTTTGCGAGATTGGCGGTGCATTCCAAACAGGATATATCGCCCTCCGAAGGGTACTTCGGAGAGAAAACAATCGTGGGCACCATATTAAAGGGTCGTGCTTAAATTTGGCCACTTCAAACGGCCATTTGGAATGAAGGATTTGGAAGGATTTTCATGCCCCCATGATTCTTTGCGTGATGACGGCGCATCCTTATGGGCATGGAATCATGAGGCGGAAGGGCCCTTCAAGAAACAGTTGTTTGGTCCCTTACACCCTTAGAACCTCTCACTCTCTTCCTTAACAGGGATTAAGGTTTAGGGATGAGCTCTTTAGAATCGATCGCTTTAATGGAAATGCTGTCATTTCGTAGTTTCTTCAATATCATTTTACTGATATTGAGGATGGTTCAAATTGACATGACACAAACTTCAATTTAATATTCTAGATATTACAGTCAGTCTCTTTCAGCAAGAAAATGGTTGAACAAACATTTATTTTAGCAAGAAAATCATTTATTAAAAGGGTGTAATACTGTATTTTGACAGTATGATGTATGACAACATGGCTACTGTTGTTTTCCAAATGAAAGAAGATTGTACAAGCACAAAAACCAATAAGTCTCTATGAATAAAACATACAGATTATATATTACATGCCCAAAATGTCCACCAAAATCGACACCTCTTCCTAAATTCCCCCCACGACACGACCAACTGCACTTTTTTTGTTTACCAATGGGGCTTTGCGGCTAGTCTGAAACCTGTTTGCTTCCAAACACAAGATGAGAAACACTCGCATAAAGACACTACTGGAATGACAACAGCCTCCACATCTCGTTCCCCTGGAGGTCATGTGCTAATGATAACAGCATGATGGAAAGTCTCAGATCAAAACGGTGTTGTAAATGGAACCGGTGGAGTGTGACTCTTGATCTTACCTTTTGAAAAGGGAATTCCCAGCGGATGGGTTCCCAGATGAGAACTCATAATCACCTGAGATAAAGCCGCTATAGCTTAGGTCTGACAGATCTTTGAGTTGAATCTGTCAGGTTCTCGGTCTGTTGGCAACCTGATCTACGTTCTCACATGCTGACGTCTTCAGCAAAGCATCTCTCTCTCTCCCGTAAATGTCACCCATTCAAATTTCCATTTGCGGAGGTAAATGTTAACATTTAACATGAATTTATCAGCGAGCCCCCAAAAGTCACGCCGTGAATTTATCAATGACACTGAAATAGGAAATCTTTGAATTGGCAAACCCCCCAAAATATTGCGCAGGCTGAATGGAAGTGGCTTACGCGACGATAACAAGAATATGAAGAAAGGCCGGTGGGAGTTATTTTACAAGTGTATCTTTTTGCTTAAGCGCCTCACGTAGAGATTTTATACCCCGCCTGAAGATAGCTCCGAGCCTACATCGGCCATGGGAGAAATATGAGGGACCTAAAAGCATCACTGAGTTATGAAAGCTCTAACCACCGCGCAGAAATATTAAACGCTATTGGAAACTGTTCAATAATTTAATATACGTGCAAAATCTAAGCAATCCCAGTGTTAACAGTGATTACTGCCAGCAATTCAAGCATAGAGGAAGATCACCGGTCCCTCAGAAACGTCACTGGCTTATTCATTTATAATGCAAATGGCTTTATTCAACTGAATGAACACATAAACAAACAAAGAATTCCCATAGATTTATCGGGATGGGGATCCAAAATAAATCCGGTAACTTTCTGAGATTGAAATTACACTGCATGAAGAACCTATTATTAGGATCATTGCACAAAGAAGATGAAGAAATCCAGAGGGCTTTTCAGCATATTTAAATCATTTTACACTGCGTATAATGGTTTTACTTACGGATTACGGTCTTCGATACTGTTATTCGATATACTATTTAATATGTAGACCACTGTTCTACCAGACATTCATCCTCATTCATCTTTTCGCCATATATATTTATTAGAGGTGTTGTTGACCCCCCAAAAATCATCACATTTTTCATCCTCGTGTTGTTCAAAACCAGTATACTTAATTTGACTCTTTCTTCTGTGGAACACGAAATAAGATATTTTGAAAAATGTCTCTTGTGTCCATGCAATGGAAGTCAATTGGGTCCAATGTCGTTTGGTTACCAGCATTCTTCAAAATAACTTCTTTTGTGTTGTGCAAAGGAAAGAAAATCATAAAGCTTTGGAATGACATAAGGGTGAGTAAATTGTAAAAGAGTTTAGTTTTTTGGGGGTAAACAGTCCCGTGAAGATCACTGCAAGCTATTTACCAAATCTTAAATTATTTTGTAAATAAAAAGCTTGGCTTGTTACTTTTAGAAGCAGCACCCCAAAAGATGGTCCATTTCACGAATTCCAAGCAAGAAATATGTAGACAACACCCGGCCAATGCGCATTTCTCAAAAGACTGCACGATTAATCCATTTGAATCTATTCAATAAGCCTCCAGGACTTCTAATTCTACCGCTGTCAATACAGATCCATGTCATATATCATGTCGTTTAACTAGTCTCTTTCTCCCGCAAAGCTTCACATTGAACACATTACATCTCACCCAGATGTTCACAGCTGGTGAACTATCCGCAATTTCAGACCTGGATGAGCCTGTGATTGAAATGCGCGCTGGCAGGTCGGCATGAAAGAAGTTTTTTGAACAGTCCACGGAGGCGCGAGTGAAACACCTCCCTCCGCACCTGCTATGTCACCTGAACTCTGAGGCAAATAATTAATGATGTCACTCATTGGGGATTGCAGCAGGGCATGCTGGGATGCGCAGGGTCCAAATGAACACTTGAGGAGCTTAATTAAAGTTGAACTTAATCAAGTTTGCATGTGACTTGAACGATTTGAAAAAAAGACAAACCATCAAATAGAAAGAACACTCGTCCCTTCCAGCACAACAAGAAAATAATTTTCCTCCCTCAAAAATGTATCCATTAGATGTGTATTTAGAGTTACTTCCAGTCGACCTGACTTTATATTTATTAATAAGACCATGGTAAACGTATTTATTTATTTACTATAAATAAAACAAACAATAAAATAGTATGGTTGTAATGCTGTGTTCACACCAAACGCGATCAATCACGCTCCTTCTCTTTATTACTTGCGGGACCCGGCTATATATATATATATATATATATTACTGTAGTGAGACCATGGTAAATTTATTTATTTATTTAACATAAATAAAAAAACAATAAAATTGTATGGTTGTCAAGCTGTGTTCAAACCAAACGCTATCAGTTGCGCTCCTTCTCTTTATTACTTGCGGGACCCGGCTATATATATATATATATATATATATATATATATATTACTATAGTGAGACCATGGTAAATGTATTCTTTTAAATATCATAAATACATTTTTAAAAAGCATGGTTGTTATGCTGTGTTCACACCAAACACGGACAACTGCGCTCCTTGCTTTTCATTACTTGGGTTTCTCGCTCGATGTGAAATTTTTCAGCTTGCACAGAAGACGCGAATAAGCGTGTTTACTGCACCCGCGCTGCCCGCCGTGAATTAGCATCCATTCGCATTTTTGCCTTGACTTTTTATGTAATTTAGTCACGCAAAACAATTTATTTGCGTTTGGTGTGAACACAGCAGTATAGTTAAACAATATTGTAGTTAATATTCATAAGGGTTCAAAACCTACATACCTGATGCTGTGAGTGACCTATGCCGTTCGTCACATACAGGTACCTGTAAAAAAAAGGACAAATAAAAAGGACAAATTCAGACCCTGATTCAGCTGGGTTTTTTTCCATCAAGAGCAATGTAAAATAAAATGTCACCAGTGTTAGGAAGAGATATGGCAATAGCTGCTTGCTCTCGTGTGCGTGTGTGAATGCGCACACGTTATTTCCCTGCAGTGGCATATTACTGTTGGTAAAGACAAGAAGCTACAGACATAAAAATGAGCTATCTTTACACCCTGTGAGACCCCCATGCAGTTACGTTCACACCGGGGTTCTGTATCACGTCTCTTCACAGAAACTCCCATTCCCGAAGGAGCACAACCCTGTTTAATGAGGCCGAATAACACATATTTACTGAAAGGAGAAATGCCCGAAGAAGATGGCGGGTCTTATGTGCACAGATATTACCAGTTATAAGAACAGAGTAAGGAGGTGTTATTATGGTTTGCATACCCAGTGCGCTGAATGATGATCGCTGTCTCTCTCTCTCTATTGTACAACATATCTTTAGATTTCCCAATCGAAGTTAAACTGTACCAGACAAAATAAAATCATAAATATTAAAAGAAAATTTATTATTTTCTGTTCTGTATACATTTTTCTCTTCACTTAAAGTAATATACAATGCAATTATAAGAAGATGGCTCCTGAATGGATTTGTATGTTTAATAAGGAGTGAAATCTCTTCCACAAACTCTTTACAATACTTTGTTTCACACTTTGAGAATCATTGAGAAAGATTTGCAAGCAGGCATTACTTTCGCTTTCTAAAAGCCCTGAAACAATTATCATTGGATCTTTAATATTGATTATTTTATTGATAAAATGATTACTCATCTCAGGTGTTAAAAACTGTGAGAGCCTGAAGAAAACTTTTTCTCTTTCTCAACAAAGATAAATTATTCATGCCAAAGCATACGTGTTGTAGCTCATGCATTTCAGCTCATATACATGAATACCGGTTTTGTCTACATATCGAGTAAAATGTCAAATTCAACCTATAAACACGAATAAAGCCATCACAGATTCATATGTCATTTGTAAACATATATGCTTCAAAAGAGAAAAACTGATTAGGTTCGCCACCAGGGAGGTTTGTCAAAGAAATCCATCTTATTTTTTAACACAGTTGATCTGCTTTGCTGTTCCTGAATCTGTACCTGGAGGTCTCCAGAGACACAACTTTGTGGAAGAACAATAGCAGATGAAACTTAAAGAAAAGCTGCCAAGGTTCGTACAGAAAGTCGTTTTACCCACAACATTAAAAATAATAAAATGTATGATTTCTTGTGCGGATGATTTGGTTCAAAATGAATTACAACATTTTTATAATCTGTTTTGCCTGGTACACTGGACTTTGTTTAAAAAAATATTTTTTAAATATTTTGCACGGGAAAAAGGTCATTCTACACACAGTTTACGCAAACTTCTCACGAAAAAGCGGAAGCGGATAGTTTACCCAAAAAGGAAAGAACATTTTATCAATTATTCACCAATGCAATTTCAAACCTGTATGATTTTCTTTCTTTTACAGATAATCTGAAGAACGTTGGTAACCAAACAATATCAAACCCCACTGACTTCCATTGTATGGACACAAAACCACTTTCTCAAAATATCTTCTTTTGTGTTACACAGATAAAAGAGACGTATACATCAAAATTATTTTTGGTGTGCTATCCAAAATCCCTATCCGAGTATTACATCGCTGCACATATTCATTCATGTGAATGCAACGGTCAGTCACATCACAGGCTCCAAGACATGATGAAAAAATTCAGAAATTGTGTTCTCATAATCCGTTATCAATAACATTATGATTACATCTACATAAACGCTTGGGTGTAACATTCTATTACTTTTACAATCAAACCTGGAGCTAAACAAAAGCATCTGAAATTCAACAGAGCAGCCAACATCGATCAAACGGGAAGAGAAGCCACATCCAGAACATGAATATACTATGAAAATACCATTTTGTCTTTTTTTTGCTTTCATTTTATGATTTTTAAATTATTTTATTGCTGAAGATACTATTGGAAACCAAGATTGTTATAACAACATTCTATTAGTATGGCGTGCATACCAACACCCCTAAAAATGGGTCTTTTCTGACTGTGCACAGGGCTTGTTTTGTGCATTTGGCATTAGAGATGAATCTGTCTCCAGCACACACGGTGGAAAAGTTTCTTATCCAAGCACAGTCAAGCCTCATTTTTTACTTTCCGGTGCTTTAAAACTTCCAGAAACAACTTCGCCTCCGGTTATTCAGAACAGAGTACGTCTCAGTGCGCATACATTTCCAAAAACAATCGTTTATTCTTCTGCGATGTTTCATTTAATATAAAATATAAACCCGTGGATGTACAGTATGTATTTGTTAGGGTTGCCCGCACAAACCCGGAGAACGTGTCAGGATTACCGACTTGGGTGAATTAATGGTGGAATCTCAGTGTTGCTTCAGGCCGGACGTTCTTCTTACCATTTTATTGGTATACTGGTGTCAGGCAGATTTATGGCAGTTCTGGAGACCATCATCCACCACAAACCCAGCCGGAAGAGATCTAAGGCAAAAACTGAAGATTAGAAACTGGCCTATAATGGATCAATTATAGATGGATTCGAGCGACATCTTCCCCTAACTTTTCCCACACACTGACTGAAGTTTGCTCATTAGCAGTGACTAACACACCGTCCACACTGACAACCCGACGTGACAACCGGAACATTCCCATTAAAATCAACAAAGATGTTCGTACTGTAAAAGGCGTTTCGTGCTGATGGAGATCTGTGGTGACAAAATGACCAGAGATCATTGATTTTCGATGAGGCAGCGACAGCGGAGCTCATTCAAAAGAACAAGGATTTTTGTTGTCATGCTTTGACAAATCTAATAGAGAATAACAAAGCCCTACATAGGACCTGTGTTTAAAAAAATAGTCAAATGTGAGATGTAGGTCTACACAAGGCGAACAAACCGGAACTTTTCCATCAGTCGAGTTATAAGGCAGTGTTTTGACTGGAACACTACATCTTCTTGGCATCTTGGCCAGTACAGCTTGAGGCTTTGGAGGTCCCTGGTGGTCCGGGCCATAGCCTGGTCCATTATCCCACCCTTGTTATAAATGATAGTTACAAACATGACATTACGTCTCAAACCGTACACCTTACAGATCTAATGTTTAGACCTTGGATATTAAAGGGATAGTTCACCCAAAAATGTTTATTCTGTCTTCATTTACTCACCTTCTAGCTGTTCCAAACCTGTATACGTTGTTTGGTCGAACACAAAGAAAGATATTTAGAAGGATGTTAGCAACCAACAGTTTGAGGCACCATTGACTGCTATAGTAGGAAAAGGGTCGTGTAATTTTGTGTAAAACGGAGATATCTTGATAAATGTAGGTAAGCAAACCATTCCGGGGCACTTTTGACTATACCATTTACATTTTTCCTACTATGGTAGTCAATGATGCCTTGGAACTGTCGGTTGCTAACATTCTTCCAAATATCTTTCTTTCTGTTCAACCGAAGAAAGAAATGTATACAGGTTTAGAACAACTAGAGGGTGAGTAAATGAAGACAGGGTTTTGGGTGAACTGTCCCTTAAAAAATGACATGTATGCCATATAAGCACATTTGTCAAAGGTGTAAGAATATCAGCCTTCTAAACAGTGGTTTGAAAAGGCCCGTCTTGCTTTGTTGGCAGAGCTCGGAAATACAATCTGTGAGGTACAAACATCAAACCGTTTGACAGAAAGCCCTGACCTGCCCCTCCGGCATTATCATTAGACCTGTGGTTATACCTCTGTATAGACCGATGAAAAAATAATAATCTGGGTGTCATAGAAAAACATCTATCACGGGAAGAACAACCTTCACCTCAACAGGATGGGCTGACATGCACATAAATGCTCTCTCTCACAAACACACACACGGGTTGCTTTGTTTTATTAGTGAGGACATTTCAAAGACTGGTTTTCATATCATACCCTAGGCGAATATACTAGGCACAATTTCTTCAGAGATCTTCAGGGGATGAAAAAATTATTTGAAAACCGAACGCTGAAAATGGATAAATTGAAAATAGCAACATTCATTCAACCAATTTTCCCATAACCTGCGAAACCCGCCGGTCTTCGAATCCCAAGCGAAGAAACAAAGTAAATTAAACTCTGATTCGCCAAATCAAAGATTTATTGAACCACATTTAAATATATAAAACTAATTCTTGACTATCACTTCAGCAAGACGCTTCTGCAGAAAGGCACTCTGCGGTGTAATTGGTTTTCAGATTCGAGTCAGCCGAGATATCACTCGGAACATTGAAAAATATGACTGAAAGACCCTTATTAGACTCCGAGACCCTGAGACCTTGAGATTGAACGGTAAAGTATTTTGTGAGTATCGGTTCTGGGATAAAAAAAAAACTCTTTATGAAGAGCGTAGACGGTATAAATGTGTCATTCAGCAAGAAGGGTTGAAATTAGAAACTGCTCACCTGGATTTTCTCAGTAATTATTCGTATTGTGAAAATGCAAATGTATGCATTTCAATGTGTTATTTAAATCAGTTGAATGACAAAAAGAAGCTATTTCGGTTCTCTCGCAGTCTGATATTTACTGATATATCAATTTGTGTCATTTCCTTATAGGGTAAACTGGAGGTGTAGATGGGTGAGAAAATGCTCCTGCTTTAGACAAACTGTAGGACTAATATACTTTTAGTATTGAAGTCATTTCATTAGATGAGAACGAAAACAACGTTGTACTGTCTTAAGGCACCTAGTTATGTCCACTTTAAATGATTAGAAAGTTGTATTTTTGTGTTTCAGTTATGCTCATCCAGGGACAAAACAGTCAAATATACTAAAGATTAAAAGATAAAATATTATTTACATACGGTATCTCAGGAGTCTTAAAGTTGCCAGGTTTGCCTGAATGAAGTATAAACTTTATTACAGACGTTTCTTCTATAATTCTGTGTAGGAGAGACAAAAAGACAACATTAAAAACAAAAATTAAAACAATATTTTTTCCCCCTGACGGGAAAATATTTGGAAACACATTCAAGTCCAGTGATGTCAAAGAACCGCTTTGGTTCCCCAAAGAACCACTCGGTCAAAGAACGCTTTTCCACCATCCCCCTTTATCGTTCCACTCCGTGCCGATCCATGCCAGCCGGTACGTAAGTGGTATCAGCTTCTACCGCAGGGCTGACAACGGAAATGTTAAGAATGTAAACAAAAACGTGTCACGCTGCCTCGCTAACACAAGAGACTGTGCTATAACGCATCTGGGCGCATTCATTTGCACGATTCAGGACGGTTAGACAACTGTGCCGAAAACTCAGAGAACAGTTTGTAATCGTGCCTTGTCGAACCAGGCACACGTGGAAACATAACCGTAACCGTTTCAGACGGTGCTTAGAACAGTTCGGCGCGACGGTGGAAAAACGACTGTTCTTTCGTTTCTTCTCCAACCTCCTTATAAAAGAACCTCATTGACAGCCTGACGTCATTACAAAATCACCTGAGAAATTAGTAACACTACTCTTATAGATTAGCAAACTAACCCAAACCAGTTGGTAAATGTCATGTTTGATCCTGAAATGTCTGCAGATTTCTATGGAATTCAGCAGGCCTAATGTGTAGTAGACTCGTGTGCATTTCATTCTGCTGTGCTAATGAATCAATGAATGTGCTCATTGACACTCTGATCACAGACTGTGCAGTCACCGGGGCACGTCACCAATTAACACCCGCATAATCCGTGTCCTGCTCCGACCTTCCCAAGCTTGTGCTGCTGGCACCTACAATCCTACCAGTTATTTCACATCTCTATGTATTTCCAATCAGAATTGTAAAGAATAACTCACGGTGATGTCTTTTAGATAGTGTTATCAAGAGGACAAAGCGACACTATGTTCTGAACCACTAATAGAACCTGGTCTTAAACTGCTTCATATTTCCTTTGTGCACATTAAGACATGATTCAGTTTTGTACTGTGTGGCCACTGTTTTTAATATGATATAAAATGCATTGTTTACTTTAAATAAATCCTTTGTGTTCAATTTCAAAATTGTAAATGAGTATAACACTTAAAAACGTACGGATTGCATTACATTATAAAGTATCGAAGCAAGTTTCAACTGCTCACAAACAACGCAAAACTATTTTCATTAATGATTTAACCCGTTCACTTGCGTTTTAATAGTTTTAAACAGCTTCGCTTTAAAGTGTTCATGTGTATTCAGAAAATAAATGCAACTTGCTTCGATAGTTTACCCAATGCAATGACACTCATACATTATAAGCGTATTTTAAGTGCTCGAGCGCATCACGAAGTCACTGTGTAGGCACACAAGCGATGAATACAAAATGTGCAAAGTGCAGCTTTTGGGTTAATCGCTGTGGCGGAGCACCGGGAAACATAAAAACAAAAAATAATAACCAAAAACAGCTTTAGAGTCAGATGTCAGGACTGCCTGGCGTATTTCCATGTAGTCGTTTTGTAGTTGACGACAGCCCTTCAGAGAGCTTCTTAAAGAGGCTCATGTTTAATGCAACGGCGTCTCTGAATGTAATGAGCAATCTCTCACAGTTTCATCTGCACCTTACGGGTCACGGTGGTGAAATATTTCTCAATACAGCCATTAAACTTTCAGCTTTAAAGGGTCTCGATAGTTGCGTTTAGTGGCTATTAACCAATGGATCACACTTTTAAAATTGGTCTGTTCTGTTACAAACAGAACAATATAAATGCAACTAACCATAAAACCGTGCATAGTTAGGATAATATAATAAAAATACATTTATCTTTCTGTTCACATCGAATGTGAAGGTATATGCAGTTATTTTCCCCCTGAGAAACGTCGGTCTGGGTCTCATAACCTGTGTCATCACATCCAACTGCTGAGGAAATGAAAAGAAGCTTCACTTTATACAATGTATGACAATTTATCGTTTTCACACTCGCGGGTTAAAGTCCCACAGGCTTCTCCTATCGAGTTGCTTTTGTGTCGGTTATTGTAGCGCGAGGCTCCAGGCCCGCTTTAAACCGAGAAAATTGCTCTTTGAGTCATAGGTCTAATCACAGAAAACAGTCTAATGATTATATCCCAAGGATTCATAACCTGATGATTTAGCACCGTGCCACCGACAACGGGAAATGAACAAACAGCGCCGGTCAGAAATAACCAGGGAGGCCATTTGTAAGAATTTAGGAGCCGTAGTAAACACCGTCGTAACGTCGGCTTGTATATTTTCATCCTGGGTTGAGAAAATGACCCTGTCTAGCGTCTAAATTTAAAGGCGACTGTATGTGTGTTGGCATTGTATGTGTGTGGGATTGTAAGGTCTTTGTCCTTCTCGGGCCTGACTCAGGCCTTTCCGCGGTGATGTCTGTCATTAATGTTTCAGGGCGAGCGCTCCTGCGAGACTCTTGCCTGTTGGCTGATGGGCTGTTATTGATGAATGAAGAGCATTAAGCAGAAGCTTGTTTGATCAGCTCAGCGGAGGAAGCCACAGAAGCGGCTGGCATACCAATTTACACCCATCATTTATCTTTCCTTCCATCCGGTCTGAAAGCACTCAAACAAACAGTGCTCATGTTTATTTTTAACAAATATTTATATTAATATCCTAAAGTTATATTTGGAAACGCTTGAGATACTGTATGAGGGTTTGTATTGCATTGTTAAATAAGTTTGCTCTTAGGGAATCTGAAAAAAATGTCACGCCACTATAACTATCGCTCATTTAAACAAACTCCAAGTATTAAACGTCAGCGTGTCATTTATCTAGCGCTGTTTGTGCTACAGCCATGAAAGATGCTTTAAATCTTGCGGCTTGTTTTGGGGGGGTGCTATTATTTTTCTGAGCGATTAGACTTTCACCTGGTGGACTATAAAAATCTGATAGATTTACATTGGAGGAGGGAACCGAGGCATATCTAGGGACCAGAATATAATCAGAAACAACAAACTTTCAGCGATACCCAAGAAAACCACTTAGAAATCTCGTACAAAACATAAATGCTTTCAGTTCCTTTCTGTATGCTTAAAAAAAGTTCAAAACGTTTGAAGTATGTAGTCGGTATAGATGGTTTCATCGGCAACAACAAAAACAAAGGTTACTGTATGTGGCCCACCCCAAACTTTACTTCCGTTAGATCTTCACAAATAATCAATATCCGTTCAGTAGTTTTAATCTAATAGAACAAAAAAGATACAATAAAATATTCATATAAATGAATGTTATTAAATATAAACTTAAATATAAAATGAATTGTTTCTACTAGGCACTAGCTAAACCGAGAACCAAACAAAGACAGGAAGGTAAATGCGTCCGATGAAACCGTCTAGTGTACCATTTTTATACGACTTGGGTATTTCCCATGTAAAAAAATTGCGCACTTCCATAAGTGTACTTGACGTATTATTTTCAGACAGAGCGGTTTCCCAGATAGGGATTCCATTTAGCCAGGAACACCCTTTGGAAAATTAGGACATTTGAGATGTGAAAGACATTACTGGTGTGCATTTTAAGCCAAAACAATGGCACCGATGTCAGTTTAGACAGCTTTAACGTTCATTTTAGTCTAGGACTAGTCTTAATCCCTATACGGGAAACCACCCCATTAAGTTTGCACTTAATAGTACTTTGAGTCATTGTGTATAGATCTTGTTAGGTTTTAAAAAGTACTAAAGTATTATTTATTGTATATTAAACACAAAACAGAGTACTTAAAGTTAATTTGGTACACTTTTTTCCACCTTAGTTGATATGGTACTCAATCAAAAGACAAGTATACTTACTTCAATATACTTTTAAGTACATGTCCATTAACAGATCGCATATGAGTATACGCAAAATATCCTTAAGGTGCATTCCATGTGGCACGCTATTTGAAAAATAAATAGTGGGAGCACACTTTTCACTTAAAAAATTCCCAAAATAAAGAAATAAAAATAACCTGGATAAATAATGCACTCATTTATCTGAACGTTTGAACATGCATACACTAGAAGGTAGGAAACACAGGGAATACTTTAAGTGCGTAGTGTATAGTTCATCATTTTTTACTTTTCTGTCAGTAGTAAAGTGTAATTTTAAGAATGTTTCTAAGAAAGTAGTTTTAGATTAAAAGTAGTTCACATTAGAAAAGATATTTTGTAAGGGATGCCCTAGCAACCCCACAGCACCTTAGCAACCGCATAACAATTTCTTATGCTTTGACTGAATTGGCAACTGCTCCATCCTGAACTTCTGCCAGGAACGATGACAACCATCACACCCCCATTAAACGGTTTCATCAGTTTCTGCCACATTTATATTCAGTACAAGATGTCAATACATTATGTAAAATCATTGCCAATAATAGGCACTTCACAGTTCAAAGAATCCAGGAGATACAATGAGCAAATCTCTCAGCTGTCAACGCAGAATGTGAGGGTACGTTGCTCTCACACAACCCCCACAATTCCATTTGCCTCGCTCTTTGCACCGTTTCATTTAATATTTCTTTTGAATCCTTTTTTTCAGATCAGTTTAACATGAGACCAACAGTTAAAAATATACGTTCAAGTATAACAGCAAAAAAACGATGAAGCTTTCAGCAGTTTTAATGGAAAATGTAAGGGCTTTTTTCAAACTACTGTACTTTAAAATAAATAAGTGGTTGCTGGCTTCTATTTCTCTTTCTTGGGAATGCACTATTGCTCCACACTTTTATAAAGCTGTAGGCTCTCTCTGTGGGGGTTATAGAACGTCAGCTGTGACATCACAACCGCCTCCCCTCCCAGAAATCTCCTTATTTTCGTACACATCGATTGTGATTAATTCTGGAATCCGTGCTCTCGCGGCCCGAGAAGACAAATCATTTGCAGAATAACGCAGAGTGCTGGGTTATCTAGCTCATCTCCGTGCTCTTTTATATTCCATTCATCGAACTCTCTCCGTGTCCTGGTACGGTATTGTACGACAAGTATTGTATTGTGGTAATGCAAATGTCTGCTTGTGCGATAGCGCTAATGCGACTTAGGCATTAACCTGGCGGTCTCTTCACGTGGGCCTGACGAAAATCACCATCGTCGAAGCAACAGAACTTACACAAAGAAGTCTCCAAAATACATTAGCAGGTCGTGCGCTTGCTTCTGCGGAGCAGCGATACGATTCAGATCCCGTGTACAATACCAAACGCCCGCTGTGAATTATTTGCTACTTCTGTGTTGACAGAAAATGGATGTGTTGGGCCTGTGGAGTAATCTTCTGCCTCTTTCACTTTTCACTTTCGTTTTCCGTCCTACTTGTGTAGAAAGGAACTCTCACGTTCATCGTCCGCTCCTAAACCTTCCTTATTCCAGGAGGAAGAAAAATCGACCCCATCCATCTCATTCGCTTGCAGGAGAAACTGACCGCCAGGGTTTTGGGCAAGAGCTACAGTTATAGAAGGAATACAGAGAAAACTGATTCATCTCCAGGAGTTTAATAGAGAAATGCTTCTTAAAAGACCCTTAAATTGATCTTCAATGACTGACAACCGAACATCAATCCAAACCGCGCTGCTCGACCCATAAAAACTGTCAAAAAGATTCTTCAAGAATTGGATTTATAGAATTGAAGGAATAATAAATGGCTTAAATCAGGCTTATGCAACTCCTGGAGTGTAATACAGCAACAGATACGCCTCAATTATGATTTAATCAGTTTAACCGTCCATAATTAGCCTTTTCTAATTATCCTGCCATTTCGGTCTATTAGATACAGTACATCATCAAAAGCCACGTAATGCAGAAGAGGCCGGAGAAAACACACAACACACACAACAATTCAGCTTTCCAGAATCCTGTCAGCCAACCATCAGTTATTAAATCATTAGCCTGATTAATGTGAACAGCTTGGTATGATTACACAAAAATGACATCGACTAATGACGCTCGACTGACTTATCAACGTACATAAATCAAAAGTAGGCTATACGTAAGGACTTCGATTGAACTTTTGAAAATGACTCAAAACGAAACACTCAAAGATAACTTTGCAGCCTAAAATTCCGGTCCTGCCTCCTACTGGGTAAACCATATGTAATATTTAGCATTTGTTGTGAGGGAGACAGACACCTCTCTAATGATCTAATTCATTATTCACCGTGCGCGCTACAGATGGTGAGGGAAAGAGAATGCATCTACGGTCTAATGACGGCCTGTCAACGTGATACTGCTTTTGTACAGCATCCTTAAAAGGGAATAAAAAGCTGCAGATGTCAATGTACTTTAGGCTTTTCGAAAAATAACAGCAAGGTTCGGTCGGCAGCCTGTGTAATGCGAGAGATGTTAAATTATACATACACAGGGTTGGGAAGGCTTCTTTTCAAATTTACATTACATTTAGTCATTTAGCAGACGCTTTTATCCAAAGCGATTTAGAAAGAGTTCGGGAGCAACAAGCGATATGTCATACAAAGAGCGATAGTACAATAGGTGCTAATACAAAGTTACTAGTTTCAACAAAAGCTAGACCACTACCTGTTGAGAGAAGAGGGTTGGTGTACGTTTTTTTTTATTTTTCTCATTTGTCGGTCAAGTATTTGCCGAAGAGGTGTGTTTTAAGTAGTTTTAAAATGTTTTCAGATTACAAAATACATGCTTTACGGAGTAATCTGTGACTTATTTCGTTAGATTACACACATTTCGAAACTTCATCTAAATACTTTGGAATACTAATAAGGTTAAACAAAGGGATCATCAAACAGAGGACTTTGTTTTGCAACCCCAGTTTTACAGTTTTTCCTCATTAGACATTATAGTCCACAATTCTAAGAAAAGTCGTCAGAATTATTCACGTTAAAAAAATTCACGATTAACAAAAAAAATACTTCAACATGAAAACTTCTATTCGATGTTAAATGTGCTGTCATCTCGTGCTTAACATGGTCAACTTGTCAAAAAACGAGTTGAACGTATGATGTAGTATTTCTGTGCTCGATACACTCCACCAGTGTTCGTACGGGTTTCAGAACGTTTTTTTTGAACATGAAAAATCATTACGTAACATATTTTCTTAGTCCCTTATTGGACAATTCTCCCGGAAAGCATGCAGCACGCCCGCGCATCAAACATGGAGAGCGGGAAAAGGAGCATGCGCAAAAGACACTTTCACTTGTGTGCAGAGAGAGAGAGAGAGAGAGAGAGAGAGAGAGAGAGAGAGAGAGAGAGAGAGAGAGAGAGAGAGCTCTACGTTTGCGAAGTTCAGCTGTGTTGTCTGTTCACTGCACTGTTCACTTTGGACATCGTTTGAAACTGGTAGCTGGAGGTGCGTTCCCAGAGCTAAACAATGCCGGACATGAACCGCCCGCGGTAAATTAAACTGATGTCTGTGTTTTCCAAGTAATCACTTTGGTAATCTAATATACTTTTCAGATGCAACTGTAATTTGATTACCACCAATTTAAAACCTTCTATAATAAAATACAGTTTTTGTACAATTTTGTATTTTAAATACGTTACTAAGTTTCATGTATTTCGTTACTCCCCAGCCCTTGTAGGCTACATACGTCACATGCATGTTTTGTTTGGACGTCCAATAAAACTACAATTAAGCATCAATAGACTTTATATATTTACTGCTGACATACAACAGATTGAAAAACAACACAATATTGTTATGAAACAGGTCAATTTTCCGCTTCATATATTCACATATCCTCACATCATTAAATTTGGTAATACTTGGTAAACTGTGTACATGTTATTTTATAAATATACTCAGAACAATAATTCATGTAATAAATAAAATTACACTGGAGCGTCCCCCATTGAATGTCATTAAAACTGTTTGATGAGTTTGTGCATTACATTAATAACCCCCCCCCCGAGTGAAAATACTTAGAACCAAAAACCAGACGGGTATACATTTACGTGGAAATAAAAACAAAATACAAGCCTCTTCACATGTCGAGCGTGCCACACCTCGCTGTCCAAACCCGCCATGTTAGCATTTCTGCATTACATGCAACAAAGCAATGGCCATTTCCGCGATTAACTGAAGTCTCTGTTGATCTTCCGTTGTCTATTTCCCGCTAGTTGCTCCTCGCCAAGATGCTCCTCATGTCCGAGAGTACCACAGATCTGTAGTTGCGCTCCAGTCCTTCCATGTACTCCAGATAATTACTCACCTTAAAGCTGTGAATCGGTTCCTCCTGGACGGACAAAAGCACAGAGTACATGAGATGAGTCGCTTTTGCCTTGAAACACAACTAAATTTCACATAACAACCTTAAAACAGCTTAAGAATGGATTGCGATGTCAATGAAATCATATTTTGATTCCTTTCCGAGTACAGAACATTCTTGTCTAATAAGCAATGCACCAACTGGCATTTAGCTGGGGATAAGTAAAATAGTTTAGATACAGCACAACAAACTTAATTCAATTCATGATGCGTCAGCGGACAGATCTACACCCCTGAAGTTGTGCCTCGAGTTACAAAAGGACACTTCGGTTCGCAATGAATATGAAAATTAGGAAGGGACAATAAAGCTTTATGAGTGTGTTGTGTTAAATAAAATATGCCTGCTGTGTAAGCAGTTTGGGGGCATAACTGCAAAGCACAGCAGTCGATTTGGCAATGACAAATAAAAGATAAACACGATGCAGATGTCAAGCATTAGGAAACAGAACGTCTTTCGATAGAATCGGTCTTCACGCAGCCAATGAAATAACAGACAGGGGAATACGGGCCTTGAGAAACACTACATGAGAAAGCTGTTATTGCTGAGATCTCATCCAGCTGAGGACCGTGATGAAATACAGAAATAGTTCACCAAAACTCAAAATGATATTTAATTAAATTCCGTTTAATTAAAAAACGATACAAAAAGTTACATTTACATGCTTTTTTACAGGTGTCCAAACAGCTGTGTACCGTAGTAACAAAGACATCCGTTTCAGTGCTTTTAGGAAAAACAATAGAATCACTGTATTTCCTAAAGCTGAACAAGCTAAGCCATTCAATTCCAAAAAATCGAAACGTAACAATTAACTGACATATGAATTAGAAGTACCCATTATCTACAGACATTAAAACTCTTTCAATGCCGCGTGTTGCTGATAATAATTTGCAAAAGAAAAACCTCCACCGGTTCTTTAGGATGCTTTTAACCAGGCGCCACGCTTTTCAAAGTGTTGCAAGTATTCAGTAGTTACAGATAACTGCTTTGAAATCCTGCTTACAAAGAATGAGTTTAATTTCTGCAATGCCGAGTCTCTTTTCTCTTGCATTCAGCTTTAGAACTATATGAAGAGCGAGTGTAATGAGTCATTTCCATTCTGATCTTTCATTTAGATGAAACGCTGATCAGCACGTCGTCCTGGATATGTGCAAATCCCCCTCCAAAACAGAACGGACTGGTTTGTGTGGGTTGATATGTAAAGTTATAGAATAATAACAGGAACAATAGAGATCTGATTTAAGGCAGTCACGCTGTGCAAATCTATATACACAGAAACAAGTCTGCAATAAACGCTACAATAGAAATGGCGAATATGCATAAACATTAGTCTTTTTATAACCAGCGCCTTTCTAAAAACGAAATATTCTTTGGTGTCAGTATGTCAGTGTGAATGAACCAATGGATAGCTGCACCTTTAGGAAGACCTGCAAGTCCTGCGTCTGCGTGTGCTGCAGGATTTCCTGCTGCAGGTGCCGGAGAGCAGCGACGCACATGTACACCTGGTAATCGGGTCCCATTATGATGCACGTGGCCACATAGTGACAGATCTCCGGCCAGTCCAAATAGTTCCAGAAACACTGGCCAAGCCACTGAATGCAGATCTGTTGGACAGAGAGAGGGGAGCATGTAAAGCACATTAAGGAAATGTAATATTTGCGACATACATTTTTAAACAAATCAATATAAAAGAGAAAAATAACCATTTGAAACGGTTTAATTCAACTGTGAACGTTCTGTTAGAACTATAAAAGAAACAAAAAGTATTTCCTTTATCCGTCTTTTTTTATTAGCTAAACACTGAACAAATGAATACTGAATAAAAATACTTATGATAACTTTTCATCATATCAATGACACAGCCAAAAAAGAAACCTCTTAACAAAAATTGTAAACCATTCTTCAAAAATCCCTGTTGTCAAAAGGCTCGACAGACTTGTGTCTTGTTTCTATGGTGGTAAAATCAATTCAGGTCAAAGAACCCTCTTCAGATGTTCAATTATTCTGCAGTATCATAGATGTCCTTTCAGTCCTGCCACACGTTCCTCCTGTACATTCGCAACACTCCAGGAGACAATCTATACAGCATATGTGTGTGGCTCTCTCTATGCTTCGTCTATAATTCAAAACACTCTCTCAGGTGCATAGTCTAGACGGCCTCTATGATGAAGGTGACACTCGGTTTAATACAATCTTCTTTCCTTCAGTATCTGTCCATTCAAAACTAGTTTCTACACTGAAGCAACAACAACATTGTCAGTATTTTGTTGTATAGAATTGAAAGGGAATGTTCCAGGTTGTACAACTGCATTTGTCGCATAATAACAAGAAAACAAGACAATATAACAATTTCAAGAAATATTAACAACTTGTTACTTGAGACAAATTTTGCCTTTTTAAATGTGTACTTTTTTAAACTGCATAACACTACGATAATATTATATATTTGTATATTATGTACAGTATGTATGTTTCCCCAAAAATGTTTGAGGCTGGTTACCTGTTTATTATGAAACAGTCATTATTTTTGCATCATAAAGTTACATTATTATAAATTCAGCTCTGAATATCTGAACATCATAACACGTATTCTATTTTAAGTCTGAATAATCATTATAGCATTTTTTCTTCTGTGTAGTGTAACAGTTTCATTTAATGTATGAACAACAAGGTGAAAACGGTTCATCTGATGTTTGAAAGCCGTTTATTTCCTCCTGTTTCATTGAAACGATACCTATTTTTTCAATAAAAAGAAAGAGATTTTGAACATATTGCTTTTATTTTTAGATGCGTGCATGTGCCTTTTAATCATTTACAAATAGGGGTTTTCCTGAACAACCTCGCAAATATATAGCAACAAAAACATCCTCCATTCGAATAACAGGCACTAAATTGAAAGAAATGTATTTTTAGAATTAAGAGAACATTTTTTTCTCTTTTTCCAAAACTACCTTACAAACACATTAAAACTACAGCGACCAAAACATCTTTCATTCTAATATAAGGCAAACATTTACTTTTACTTGGAATTAAGAGATCTCTACTTTCTGAGTTCCTGAGCTCTGAGTTAAGTCATATCTGACTAAATCTGAGGGACGACTGCTGGCAGGAACAAAGCTCTTTGCTTATACATATAAACTCCAGAGAGAATGTTGTGCGGAGTAATATGTGCAGTTGTTTATGAAGATTCTCAGTTATTCAGGTCATCACAGTGCGTCCCTGTTTCTATATATGTCAACCCTGCTGGTGTCAGGGATGATCACAGTTTAAACTCACAGTGACATTGCAGTATGCGATGAGGTCAAATTCCGGGCCATCTGCACCATCTCATTATCAGGATAATAAAAAAGATGAGCAGCTCTTTATTGTGAGCTTTATGATGTGTATTCTTGTGTTGTTTTATTCTTTTATTATAACGTTATGTATCATTTTTAGTGCTCTCTAGGTATGGTTACTGGGCTGAAGAATTAGCTCTTATCATACCTCTGACATTCATTTTTTTCTCTTTATATTTACGATTCCTGGAGGAAGGCCAATCAAATCATTTGGTGATTTAGGAGCATATGAGATTGGGCAGTAAAATGTACATACTTTGTCTTGAAAATCTTGTTACCTGAGATGGAGTGAAGCCGGACATTCTGAAGGCAGAGAAGACCAGAGGAACCTCGGCCTTAAGCAACATCTCCAAGTAGTGAGCAGTGCAGGAGTAGATGGGATGAATACCTGACTGAGCGATCTCTATAGGGAGGTGCACCTACAACACACACACACACACAAAATGTTTAACTACAACTAAAGATAATACACAATCTATAAGAGTTAAAGGGATAGTGTACCCAAAAATGAAAAAAAAAAACTGTCAATGTGAGTAAATAATTACCTTTTTTATTTTGGGGAAGAACCATCCCTTTAAGGAGTGATTCACATTTCGCGTCTTTTTTCGCATGCTTAAGTAAGCGCACTCAAACAGGGGGCGACGCGGTCACGATGTGCATGCTTCTTTTCAGAAATGCGCAGGTCATGTGACAAGAACCAACCAACCAAAATAGACAAGCTCAGTGAAGATGAGACACAGATGATCACAGAATTGATAAATCTAGAAGTAGAGTTATTGCAAGGTATTTTCAGTGCGTATAATCCATATATCCTTTCTTTATACCTCCTCGTCTCAACGGCTAGCATGGCCCATGGCTGCTTAGCATCGACAGACACCAGGAGAGCTCAAGCTGCTAGGCGCTTTGGAAAAAAAGGGAAATAACAGCGCTGTTCGCGTTTTCCGTGCAGTTTTAGATACTAAATGTGAATCACCCCCAAGGATGCTGCATGCACAATACAAGAATAGTTTACCTTCAAAATGAAAACTCTGAAGAGTCATTTACTCACCCTAATGTCTTTCTTCTGCAAAACACAAAAGAAGATATTTGGAAAAACGTTGGTAACCAAAAACCGTTGGTCCCCATTGACTACCGTTGTACCAACCTGCTTCAAAATATCTTCTTTTGTGTTCTTCAGAAGAAAGAAAGTCACACAGTTTTAAAAGGACATTAGGGTGAAAGGTAAGTACATGACGACAGATTATTTTGTGAACCATCTCTATAAGCAATAAAACAGCATTTGTTTGTCCAATGCATCAGAGATGCTAATGACAAAGCCCACATTTCACCAGCTGCCATTGTGTCTATCTGTTGAGTGTGGACCGTGGAGATTACATGGACTGTGTCTTCTCACTTAATTGTCACTATTGTCTTCTCTGAAGGCCTCGGCGGACTGATTTACATGCATTGCATCTCTGACAGTGCAGAAATATGGAAGTGTAATCGGACAAACTCTTGTGTGTGCAGCATTAGCATTTCCTCCACATATTTCCTCAGCTGAAACTCGATTATCTGAGCTCTGTTTACCATCCGCTGTTCCGAGAGTGAGAGAGAGAGAGAGAGATCGCTCCATCCAAATTTTATAGGGACCATAATGACTATGCCCGAGTAATTTCGTGATATTCAACATTTCCTCCTAGTATTACGACTCTTCTTATGCACATGGAGATTAGAATGATGATACGGTTAAAATGCTCATTTTTGTTTGTGGCATGCAGATAGGGAAGATACACAGCCATAAATCCAGAACATCATTAAACAGGGAAGATAACGTATACGCTGAGATTTAATATACTGTACTGTGTGGTGGTAGAAAAATCTGAACCTAAATGTACATTTTTCGATTTACAATCACTAATCAATATTGCAGCTTGCCGCATTACTGTAAAATTGCTATTTACAACTTGGATGGACGCGATTGTTTACAAACCCAATACATTTGAATGCACGAGTGCAATTCGTTGCTCCGCTTTTGACAAGCGCTTCCCCAGATGCATGTAATGAATGTTGACAAGACTGAGAAAGAGATTTTACAGCAAGTGGGAAGATAGGAGGGCTTAGAAATGTGAAACAAAGGCAGTACTAATGGATCGGGCTGTAACTCACAGAGCTGTGTAGTCTCGGGGGCCACAGGAAGGCGGACGGCAGCAGACGGGAGAAACGCAGGAGCAGACTCAGTGAGCGGCCCACGTCACCGTGCATGAGCAGAAAGACCGTGGAGGCAAACCAATCGTGACCAGGATAACCACCCTGAAAATAACCTGCCACCTGGGTCAAGGAATCTTCAATAAAAGGAATCGTCTGCGGTATCGACTGATTCTAATGCGAATATCTAAAGAACAGGGGGATCGATTGATGACATAATACCGATGGAGTGACCTCAAAATGCATTTGGACATTGATAGTAAATCATGCTTTAAAACACATGGATGTCATTGCATTGTTGTACATCAATCTACGACTACAGTAGAAGGAATAACCTCACTTTTGGCGGTGCCCTGTCAACTAAAAACACAAGGTTATCTGTACATTTTGCTGTTTACACAAACTGAAACTATCAAACAAGCTTCATCCGTCCCCCTTAATCCCAAAAAGCAAATATTAGCTGACCCAATCAGCCTGGCCAACATATCAGTCCATCCCCAATAATGTGAAAATATTGTGCACTTTTTCCATAGAGAAAAAAGAAACAGCACGAACAAACGTGTAAAGTTGATTGCTTTTTGTAATTCAGTAATCCCATTCAGATGGGAATCCCATTATGCTTGCACTACAACAGATGTCACACCCATCACTTGAGTAATCGAAAAACAAGAGTAGGATACAGAGGTCAGAGGTCACATTGATCCGCTGCTGAGAGAGAAACTCCTGACAGTGCTTGAGCAGGAGACACAGATCCGCTTCAGAATCATCTCGCAGTAACTTCAGGAACTTGCCGTACCTTCACAAACAAATAAACACACACAGTCTTTTGTACTGCTATTTAATTTAATATTCTATTCAATAAGACCTTGCTAAACAAAGGTGAACAGACAATGTTAAAATGTCTTCCACAACAACAGCTTGTGCGCATTTACATAATTAGAACTTTCTCAAAGCAATAATTCCTGACTAATAGGGACAAATATCACTATTGAATTAAATTCTGTTTTATCACACATTTACAGTCTCTCCCTGAGAAGCACAGCACCAAATGAGGGTTACACAGCCTTGCAATTACCCAAATGTGCTGTGCACTATAATGCATCGCCTGATTACAGTCATTGCCTAGATTGCCTAAAGACAAAATATCTAAATGGGTTCATATCGAGTTTAACTTGTGCGCTGACATGGCACACAATGCATCTGGCTTTAGGTGAAGCTGTGTGAGAATCATTAAGATACATTTTTGAAAAAATATAGTTTGAAAAATAAACTTAAAAAACAAGATAATTGGACTTATTGTAGAAAGCTTAATGGGACGGTTCACCCAAAAATAACAATTCTGTCATCGTTTACTCATAAATGTGTTCCGATTTGGAACAACTCGAGGATTTGTTCTAATGAACCAAAAAGATTTGAATGGAAATCAAAAGTGCTCCAGAACACTTTCTAACATTCTTCAAAACACCTTATTTTGCGTTCAACAGAACAAAGTAATTTATAAAGTATTTCCAAGAACCAAACATCTTCCAAATATCTTTCTCTATGTTCATCAGAACAAATAAATATGTATACAGATTTGAAACAACTTCAAAGTAATTTAATGAAGGCAGGGGTTGTGACCCAAATGACATACTATGCACTCAACCACGTCGTGTATGAATCTTAGAAGGGTATCGTGCCAAATGGAATACTAAATGGTTTGATACTAACCGGAAGTATAAAGGTTTCCCAGACGAGCGCAAAAAAACATCAATCGCATGGCACAATGCGTGTGAATACAAATCTACTCGTACATTGTAAATGCAATTTAGTTTTCATCTATTTTGCCCAGCGTTCCTTTAGTCTTCATCAGATTGAAGCGTTTTCACTCTGCAGGAGAGTTTTGCTCAAGCAGCGTCTGATAGCCCCGCCTCCCTTCCGCTACGTAAGCCAATCTGCGACCGTTGAGTGCATGATGTGTACTTCATATTTTCATTCAAAAAAGTGCATCATCCGGGTCTTCAAAGTGCACTTCTTTGTGAACTCACTACTCACACTATCTACAGCAGTGGTTCTTAACCTTGTTGGAGGTACTGAACCCCACAAGTTTCATATGCGCATTCACCGAACCCTTCTTAATTGGAAAAATAAAATATGATTTTTTTCAAATTCAAAACATAGGTATATATTTTACTGGTGCACAAAATGAACGGTGCATCAACATCACTGTGTTTTAAAGAACAAAACCATTAAAAAAAATGCCCATCTCCATGCAGCTTAAGGAAGTGATCTCTTAGTTTTGCCGGTGCTTGACTAGAATTGCTCAATTTGGCATTGCAAATCATGCAGTTAGGACGCTGACTCCCATCACGTTCCGTTATACACGTGAATCCATATTGTACATATTCGTCCGACCAAATTCTTTTTTTGCTCGACATAGTTAGTATGAAAGGATTAAAATATTAAGAAATAAATCACACGACATACCATCACGACAGTCACAAGTCGACTACTGGGCGCACCAAATTCCCTGCAGCACAGATAGGCCAAGCGATGTTACGTGATCACCTGCAGCCAATGATGGCCAATCGGGGTGTGTCATCACGAATCATATGAGTCGGGTGTGTGTCTTGACCTCCACCGAACCCCTGAGACTGACTCACCGAACCCCTAGGGTTCGATCGAACCCAGGTTAAGAACCACTGATCTACAGTATACTACAAAATGGCGTTTTCATTTTGGTTGAACTGTTCCTTTAGGATTTTCTTGTCAATTAGTTTTTATTCTTGTTTTGAACCATAACAAGCCATAACGCTTAAATTATTATGAAAACAATAATTGAAGACAAGTTTATAAAGCCCCCATATCAAGATTAAATAATACTTTTAGACATGAAGACTCAAAATATTTTATACAGGGCTGCTTTTAACTAGGATAAGGAGGATTTGTGCGCACCACAAAATACAATTTAGCTTTTGAATTTTTAATTCACTTTAAAACAATACACTAGATAAATCCTCCAAAGACATGCCATGGTATCTTATGCAGTGCTGCTTCTCATCTCAAGTACATTTATCTTCATTTTTAGCTACTTGAACTGGAAAACAAGACTAATTAAAAACTCATTAGGAATTCATTTTTTTCAGCGCAGAAATCTTAGTACAAGTTCAACTTGTTTTATGGTTGCAAGACAAACAAAACAAAATACAGATTAAGAAAATATTTGTAAACCACTGGTTGATGCTGTATACATACCTGAGCGAGATCTCTACTCCCAACTGCTCCACGGATGAAAGGCTCCTGCTCTTCACGCTGTGGTCCATCACTAAACCCCAACCCACCCCCCCCAAAAAAAATCAAATACTAATTTCCATATCCTCCACAGGCAATACATACCAATTTAAAGTCAACAGATATAGAACAGCGGTTTAAACAGCATTGCAACATGAGTCGTTAAATAATACATTCTTATCCGAGCATCGGCAAACCCGCAAATCATCATCAACAGTGCGTTCTAAATTCATCATGATTCACAATGGCCTAATGGAGTAAATGCCCCTGGTGAGAGTGAAATGAGCCCGTTGATATAATTATGTAGCCGTTCCTCCATCCTCATTAATAGCGCAACGACGTCAGGATTGTGATGATGACATAATGTTGATGGATGTGCGCCTCATTCAGTGAATGGTCCTGACTGGCTGGCTGGCGAACCAATAGGAAGCCGGCAAAAAACTCAGTGGATATGACGCAAGCGGCTAAGTGAGATGAAGCACGCGTGCACAGACTGCCCGACCGATTTGGTAAATGAGAAGGAAGGGTACAAAGCCAAAACAAGAGGACGTGTATGTCAACTGTGACAAAATGTACCAAAATAATTCATGATTAAATGAATGGACAAATACACCTCAGCAAGGTTTTTGTTCTCTCTTAGTTCAGAGAGAAAATAATGACTTGATTGTCCTCATATTAAATGTGTCTGTTGGATTTCCTATATTGCTTTGTTAAAGTGTTTAATTGATTCCACTGAGACAATTGTAAAGCAAAAAAAATCTGGATTATAAAGGCTTATAATAAATCTTAAAACAATAATGGTTTAAGAAGGCTGTGAATTTTTCTTTTGAATTAGTTGTATTAAAAAGGCTCAACCCCGCAGATATTTCTTTCAGCTGGGATTTAGGAAAAAAAACACCACCAATATTGCTTTTCGGAACCATTATGTTTAATAAATGAAAACCCACACAGCCTCCACTATTTTCCATTTGTGGGAACAGGAGGCAGACGGATGTCTTTCGAAAGAATAACTATACCACGGTGAAATTAGAGTCCAAAAGCAAAACCACCGAGAACCACTGATGTAAACACTGGGCACGGCACTAGCAGAAAAAGTCATTAAAATCAACACCGCAATGTTATATTCTTCAATTGTTGTGCTCTTCAAGCATTTCTTTTGGCCTTGAGGTGTGGGTGATATCTCTCCTAGACAGAAAGCATCTTTCATCAAGTGCTTTGACTGACCTTTATATTCTGCAGGAGGAAAGAAGCAGTTGATGGATGAAGATGAGAGATGCAAGACGACCCTCTCCAGCAGATCCGCGAGCTCTGTGAAATCAACAATGAAAAAAACATCAGAACCACCGAAATGAAGTACGAGAAACCTGCATCTCCTGCAAGAGTGCCCCACTCATACAAAGCCTGGATGCCACTTAAACATCTTAAGCTATTGAGATACAAAACAGGAATACCATGAGAAGAATATCTTTTCCTAAGTGCTTGTCAGTGTCTGGTGTAACTAGTTACGAAGTTATTAGTTACTGTAATTGAATTACTTTTCCCTTTTAAAGAAGTAAAGTAAGGGATTACTCTTACTTTATTTAATTACAGTTACATTGGATGTAAATGAACTAAATACTGTGTAATGTATACGATACTGGAATTGACATTCAAAGTCTAACTTAAATGTGCGAGATACATTAATGCATGCATTTAAGTGATACTTTAGTCCAGGGGAATTCAATTAAAGTTTCAAGAGGTCCGGTCTGTTTATTTCTTCCAAAAAGGAAGTCCGGACAATATGTTTTTTTTAAATAAATCCAAAACCAGTTGGATATACAGTATAAAAAAACTGATTATGTTTTGTGAAAGGAATTGTGTTTTCTTTGAAAATACTAACTATACTGACTAACACATGCTTTCAGAAACAAAGTAAGTAGCAAGATGTTAGATGCTGGGCGCAGTGTTGCCAGGTCCTCTTAATTGAAGTACTTGGTCAATTGGGAACCAAGAATAGGTTTTTTCTCGTGGGTTAAAAGTGGAATAATGTTGTTCACAGATGTTGATAATTGGGCATTTGAACTAGTTTATGGATCGTTTTGAAAGGACATTGAACTGAATATTTTACAGGAATCTGGAAACCCTAGCTGTCCGCTTCCACATATGTTCTGTTCAGATTATATTTACGAATTACGAATTTTTGAATCGTATAGCTTGTTGGTTAGGGGACATGTAAACAGCAATTTCATCATCTGCAATCAAAATTGAATTCATTAGGAAAATAGGTGCATGTAAACATGCCATCAACAGATACACTGATAAACTTCATCATTTTTTATAGTTGTAATGTATCACAAATATTTATCTTCCCAAATAATCAAAGCATTTGAAATACAGGAGAGTTCATTGTCTCCCTATTTAAATGTAAATTGGTTATATCATACTGTACCTTTTTATTTCTTTTTTCTATAAACAGTTTTTTTTCAGTCACCAAACCCGTAATTTAGCCACGACCGTTTCCACCATCTCTCTAACCCATAGATATAGCGCTGCTGCGCTTTCAGGACGTCTGTGTTAACAGCCTCTTCACATGTGAGATGAGTAACAACACCAACTCACAAGCTGTGGGTTTGCTATCAGGTTCAGCCTGCCCCGTCCTTTAATAACCGTGTCTGCGCTTGCATAACATTGACAGTTTGACAAAATAATCTGCACTGAAACTCTGTTAAGTTGGACTGAAAATAAACTTCAGCGAATAATGTGGGCATCTTTGTAAGAGTATTCAGAGTGACAGCTACTGACAGTCTGGTACAGCACAAACTTTCCCTTTTTACATCTATCTGTATTTTTTCTGTAGATTACAAGCAATGTCATCGATGAAGTTCACAGAGCTCAAAAAGATTTTTATGAGAGGGACCTCAAAGCCGCATGAGCCCCTCACACCACAGGGGTCCTGTATATGGCTTTGATTTGTGATTTTCTTTATGACATTACCCCGTTTAAAAAGTCAAAATTTGACATGAGATGGGCCCAGCTGGGCATCAACTTGCTGTGAAGTTCAGACGGTGTTGAATGTAGGTCATACCGTATCCAGCGAGGGTGTGTGATCTCGCAGCCATGATCTTACAGAACTGTCTTCTACAATCTTCCATCCAGCTAGAGTCCCTTTCTGTTTCCTTACAGGAGGCCAAGAAAGCACTGATCTCCGATTCTGAGAAGAAATATAAAATGAATGACTACACGTCCCTCACAAAGTCTCACTACGGTTCCTCATTTTAAAGGCTGTCGAAATCGACCTTCCAACGCAGGAAGAAATCTTGGAGGCAGGGTTCCGAGTTTCAAGGAATTCAATCTTTATTTGTTCGAACAAGAAAAGTGAGTTCAGAGTTCATCTGAAGTGATCTTACAAATACACATCAGACTCCAATATTTATACAGTGATTTTAGTTGTTTTCAACACTGTTCACCAATCAGAAATAACATGATGTCATTATTTGCATTAGTCCTTCCCATTCTCATCTGCTACAATTATATTTGAGTCCTGCCTATCCTCTTTAGATTTTGCCACGATTATTATATCTCAATGGTTGTTCACTTAAATTTATTTGTGGCAAGCGCCTCCTAGAATATAAAAAATTGCCCAAAACCTCATGGCTTTTACCTATAGCATTCACATGATGTATCCTGTACATGTGCAACTTTGCAACGTCCTCAGTATATGTGAGTAGCCCCCGCTCTTGCATGGGGCCTGTGAAACTTCTAAGACAATATATGATATTATAACTAGCGCATTATATTAAGCACGAGGCCTGTTGCTGACAAACTCTAACTAAAGGTGTAACATAAGGCACAAGGCATAGGCTGACTCTACTGTATGTTTCAATGTGTGACATTATCAGTTTCAATGTTATAACCTAAAATCTACGATTCAATTGATAAAATCATTTCTATTAATAATCTTGATGACATGTTTTGGTGTTATACCCTATAAACTTCCATTAATGTACTCTATAATTGATTACATGTTTATTTATATCAAAACTAATTCATTACATGTTTATTTACATCAAAACTAATTCATTACATGTTTTGTTAATATCAAAACTCATTCATTACATGTTTTGTAATTATATAAACTCATTCATTACATGTTTTGTAATGATATAAACTCATTCATTACATGTTTTGTAATGATATAAACTCATTCATTACATGTTTTGTAATGATATAAACTCATTCATTACATGTTTTGTAATGATATAAACTCATTCATTACATGTTTTGTAATGATATAAACTCATAAAAACTACTATAAGGCCAATTTGAGTAATACAGTAGATATGACAAGGCAATGTTCCGACGCAAAGCCAATAGACAGCTGTCATTTTAAAATGAAGATGTATTGCCGTAACAGTAAAAAGGAGAAATTAGTATGTTGCAAGGGAGGAAAAACTGTCCTATAGAAAACACGGTAATATACACCTATAGAAAACACGGTAATCTGGCAATTTAACTGTAAAATTGGGTGATTAATCGCATCCAGAATAAAAGTTTGTTTTACATAATATATGTCTGTTTACTGTGCATATTCATTTTGTATGTAATGAAACACACATATACATGCATATATTTAAAAAACATATATATATATAAATAAAATATAAATAAATACATGTAAATATTTCCTAAATATATATACATTTATGTGTTTATAAAAAGAAAATTAATGTGCAAAGTACACAGACATATATCATGTAACACAAACGTTTATTCTGGATGCGATTAATCGTTTGACAGCCCTACAATAAATAACAATTTATGAACTGTAATCATAATAATCAACCTAATGCTTCTTTAACACGCTTCATTTCTGAATTTTCTTTCAAAATGTAATGCTTCATAATTTAAATCAAAATGTAACTCACACTGGCAGATACACATGGATTTAAAGACAAAGTATGTTTTTCCCCAAGTGCTTTTCTGCGGTTTAGAGTGACAGCAAATGCAAATAAAATGTTTTATCAGTGAGTCCAATTCATGATGAATACACCCAGCAGTCACTAATCTTTCTGTGGATTCTTACCCTGTTTATTGCGGAGAGTCTTGTGCACGTCAAGGATATAATGCTTTGGCAGAGGATAGGTGGACACCATCGGCCAAGGGTAAGGATCATTCCCCTGTAAGACAGATGAGACCTTTTAAATGCAGCAAGTATAAAAACACAATTCCTTCCTTGCAACTATAATTAACATCAATTTAAACTGCAATTTCAAGCCAAGAGTCTAACTTCATTACAAAACAATTGAAAAGCTAGAGAATAATAAGGGCTTTATTTGTCTTCCAGCCGTGTAAAACAAAAGAGAAAACGAACAGAAAAGGAAACCACGAATAATGCTTTATTTTTGTTATATATATAAAGTAATGAGTCATAATCCTGATGTTCGTCTGCGTAAATGCCATTAATGTCATATTCAGTCATTAATCATACTGTCACACATGCACCAATAGCCTTTTTCCAACCCAGCAAAATTCCAACAAATTCTTTTGACATTTTGACGGACAACTTTTGCCAAGTAACTGTGCCCTGGTACACATAGTCATTGCAAGTCCACATAATCATCTGGCCCGTATTGTTAAAGCTTCTAAGAACCTCTAAGAAAGCTTATTTTTTATTTACCATGTGGTTAATATCACTGTATTTGATAGAAAATGGACAGTGACACAATAAGTTTCTGTAAGTGATGTAATTCTTAGTGTGATCCCCGTAGAAGGTTGTGACAGAACCAAATCATCTCATCTGCATAGCTGCATTTCTCCCGTTGCCAAATATGTTAATGTGATTTCATCTATTTCTGCCGCTATGGTATTTCTGCGTTGTCTTGGAGATGTTACATGTCTCTAATAGGATCGGTCACAAACATGAACCCTGCACGATCTAATGTGCTGTGTCTTATTAACTCACTGTCATTCAATTCAATGTAATTGTATTTTATAGCGCTTTTACAATTTCGATTCAAGAAAACTCAAACCAAGATTAACCAAAATTGAACACAAACAATAAAAAATCAGATGAATCTTAAAAGTAATATGTAAACTGGCATGCATTGCAACACATTTCTTCTCACTTTTTGTGTTTCGTCCATTTTCTCTTCTGCTAAAGTAACTCTGAAGTCTCTTAAAAGTCATCCTCGCTACTCCTAAAATTTTGGACCTTAATAGCTCTTTTAAGGGTTAAGATGCTTTATGTATGACTTTTTTTTACTAGGATCTTTTCTGTAATTTTAAGAGAAATGCCCACAAGAATTTTCTTAGAATGTTGTCACTAGGCACTAAGACTTTTCATAAATACGGGCACAGATTGATAAAGGTAAGATGATACCTTCTGTAGGGCTCGGGGAGGAAGTCTCCTCTCAGACGGGCCACCGACTGCACCGATTCGAACCAGGATGTGGCTTCTTTCCACAGACAGCCCATCAATGATTAACTCTCTGGGAATAATAAGGCAGTATAAACAATATAGAGAATCAATCAATTTCCACAGCATGTTTATGTATTTACAAATATATAGGGATAATGTAAGGTATATGTGGGCACAAATACAGCTGCGGAAACATTTAAGAGATTGTTTTTAAAAAAAATCTGTTTTTCAGAATTTACTATTTATAGGCATGTGTTTAGGTAATTATGATTTTTCTAACATTCTGTGAACAATATTTCTCCCTAATTTGCAGACAATGAGGTGAAAATAACAGAAAAGATGCTGTGTATTTTTGGAACTCAAATACGGCAAAGAAAACAAATTTACGTTCACTTTTAAGCAACACAACAGTAACATTTTGTAGAATAAGTCATGTGATAACCTTCAGTTCTATCACAGTTTTCACGTGTCTTGTCATGCTGTCAGTCTTTCAAATTGCTATTGAATAACTCCTTGTCACTCCTAAGGGTTTAATATTGTTGAAATTTAACAGACACTGGACTGGAATGACCACACTACATCTAGAAATGTTGATTTGATGAAAATTTGGAATGGTCTCTTAACTTTTTCCGCGGCTGTATTTAAATGACCTCACTTAAGTCACAATAGATGTTTTCTTTATTAGCCATTTTATATGAGGGTCAGATTATTATGGCACCCAATGTTGCTGTTATGCAGTAATGCCTCATAATCTGCCTAAAGGCCATTTTTATCCACATTGAGTTTTTCATTTTAATTCATTTTAGAGCTGAACTGTGCATAAAAACGAAATGTATTAAAATCTTTCATTTATAAATACAGCGAGGGAACTCAAAGAGTCACCCACCCTTCACCCGAGGGCGGCTCTGTCACATTAGCCCTCTGATCCTGCAGCAGTAACTCAGAGACATTGAACTGAGACTGCAGAAGAAGAAAGGTATCCAGGTTACAGCACAGTACGCTCAGGAGCCTAGAAAGAGAAAAAACAACAAGCAAAACGCCCAAAACCTTTAGCAATATATCAGCAGGACATTAAAGAAAAGATTAATTTATATAAAACCTCAAGGTAGCTTTACCCAAAAAGAGTGATTTCTAAACATGTAGTTGAAAATCCTGTTGGATAAACTAATAAAAAAAGTTTGTCTTCCATCTTTAAAGACCCTGTGAACCGGTTGCGATGGTTTTAACATCCGTATTTTGATGCATTTCCAAGTGAAATGGAATTTCGAATGAGAAAAATTGTGGGTGTGGCTTCCATCTTCCTCTGCGATTTGATTGGATGTATAAAACATTAATTTGGCAGCAAACTGAAAATTAAAGGGGAGCAGTTAACGGATGCTCCGCCCAAGTCGTCTAACATACGTAGGTTAAGATGGATAGTCATTACAGGAAAAAGAGAATGACCCACATTGATAAAAAACGCTGCAAATCTTTCACTGGGACTTTACAACACACATCACAATATTATTTGCCAGCCATCATCTTGTTAAGTGTTATGTTTTCTCTTCAGACTGTAGTATAATTTGTGATTACTAAGGAATAAAACTTTAACTTTTCTTCTGCATCTCCAGTATAAACCACCAAGTTTGGTATATCAAACGAGTGCCAGTTTCACTAATGGATATCATTAACGCTCAACTCCTCCGAGGAACCGTTGGGATGCGTTACCATAAAAATCAGCATGGAAGAAGTCACGATAATAAATCATGAAATCCAGCACTAGACCAATGGGATGAATATAATATGTTATATATTTCAGTTCTGGAGAGGCCATAAGGTCTGAGCTGGTGGAATTTTGGGTGACACTGATTCTTCTCTCTAATGGATTCTAATGATGTGATTCAAAGCAGCGGAGCGAATCGTAGAGGATTCTCAGACATTAAACTGCGATGTACTGTGACTGAGATTGAATCAGTGCGGCATCAGCGGTTCATTGCAGTTTAAGACTAAGAGAAGAACTCTGTGTCAACGTCACTGTGGGCAAATGAAAAACATATAATCCCTATACAAGGAGGAAAAATACTTCTGATTAGAAACTGTAAGGAAACTTGCCAGGCTGATATACAGTATGTTATAAACGTGAAGATAAGAGAAAAAATAACTTATTTTGCAGAGTAAGATTAAACAGCTTTAACGGGATAGGTTACCCAACAATGAAAATGTTGTCATCACTCACCCTCAAGTTGTTCAAACCTGTATAAATGTATTTGTTGTAATGAACACAAAGAAAGATGTTTGGAAGAATATTAGTAATTCTCAGTTCTAGGACATAATTTTCTACCTTAGTAGAAAAAATATTGTATATTTTTTGTACCGTTTAACAGCAAAAGCAAACAGTTCTGGGGCACATTTGACTACAATTTAAATGTTTCCTACTGTTATAATCAATGATGTACCGGAACTGAAAATTGCTTACATTCTCCAAATATCTTTCTTTGTGTTCATCAGAACAATGAAATTTATACAGATTTGGAACAAGTTGAGGGTGTGTAAATGATGACAGAATTTTCATTTTTGGATGAACTTTCCCTTTATCAGGGGAAACGCTAAGAAAACTTTTCTAACAACACTACACAGTTTTTGGACACAAGGAGGCGCTTTATCTATACACATACAAATGTGTGTGAATTGAATAGTGATATTTCACAAACAGGTCATATTCCTCTCGAACATTGAGATGTTTAGCATGTGGGCGTCTCTGATTTGTTTCCTACAGATTCACACCCTGAAACTTTATGTGCATTTTCACCTCATTTCACCTCCCATAACAACAGCCAGACGTTCAGACATAACAGTCTCACATAGAGTGAGAGCTTAAGAAATAAAACCCACCAACCAACATTTCAACAAATCACAGATATCCAGTATTTTCTGGCATTTTTAAGTTTGGGAAAATCATAGTTTGTTTTATAATAAAATGTATTTTAGGTGATATAATTTCATTTAGTAAAGTAGGTGAGAAGTCATGGGCGGTATAACCTTGTGGATTGGGCTAGGAATTGAACGGTTACAGGTTCAAACTCCAGAAGGGTTGATCTATGAACCCAAAAACCCAAATTACCCAAACCCAAGCTCAAACCCAAAATGACTTCAAGGGTAATATTGGTCACAGTGAACAAAATCAACAGCTAAATAGTTGATGGAGATTGTTAAGGAAGACAATTTAAACAAACTAGTGACCATAAGTTAAGGAGAGTATTATGTTCACTTTTTAAGGAACAGGCGCCCGTTTCAAAAAGGAGGATCAACCAACACAGAGCTAAAATGTGAACTCGACTGTTGTGTTGATTTACACAGAGATGCGAAACTTTGAGTTTTTGGTTTCAGAAAAGCTGATTTGAATTCCATCGACACTGGGTAGGCTTACCTTAAATTAAGCACTTGCACCACGACTACGACAAGCCATGATCAATGGAGCTCCGATATAATGATACACCATGGCAACGGCACCAAAGAAAAAGCAACATGGCGGCAGGAAGCACTTGAAGCACACTTTCCACTCTGCATACAGTGGATTAACTAATGTGCTGAAAATGACTTAAATTTAAACTAATAAATAGACAAATGCACCAATAAACAAGTTTATCATTAAATTAATGAAACAACAGAAATAAAACAGAAATAATAAAATAAATCGTATGTTCTCACTCCCCATCAGTGCTCTAGTGGTATGTATGAATCCTGTTTGAATCCTGCTTTGAGCAGATTTGGGTAGGAGTGGATGCACGTTTAAATCACTTTTTAATTACCTTTTTCGCTTCATTTCTCCCTGTATTTATACATTTCTTTATTCATGAAATTTATTTATACACTTATAAGTCATTTCTCATCCTCCATAGAAAAGTAGCATTTGTGATAAAATGTAAGAGAAAGAATATGCTCTGATGTAAAACATGTCATACTAAGGATGGATATGTTTTGATATATCCAATTCACTGTAAAGAAAAATGGTTTTAATAAAAATGCACTGACAAAATTCCACTCGGGTCCTAAATGACTCTCCTGAAGTCAAAGTACATCCCTATGAATGAATGCAACCTCTTCACATACAGGATCCTCTATAAAAGCACATATTACATTTAGTCACTGAGATGTTCTGTGTGATAAAAATTTGTACCATGAATGACTGTATTAATGAATGAGACCCACTTGCACTTTCGACCAGGCTAGGTTCAACTGAGTAAGTTACTATGGTTACTGAATCTGAGTATAAGTGAACTCTCTTGGAGAAAGAGCTTGAGTTACACCGCTTTTTCTCGGGTTTGACATACCTCGCTTTCTGAAACGGAAAACCCAGTTTCCCTCATTTTAGGGTTAATATACTCAAGAGTTTTCACTGAACCTCCATTGTGAAACAGGCCCCTAACAGACCTTAAATGGTTAAACAAGAAATAACACAAAATATGGCAAGAAATTAATACTTTTTTAATTCACACAACGTTTCTCCATTTGTTAACCTTCTAGTCTAAAATCTGAATAGTGTTAAAGGAACGGTTTACCCAAAAATAAAAATTGTCATCACACCGTTGAGTTGTGCCAAATCTGTATACACTTTTTGTTCTGATTAACACCGAGAAATATATCTGGACGAATGCTTATAACCAAACCGTTCTTGGCCACCATTGACTGCTATAGTAGTAAAAATTACAATGATAGTGGTGGAACAATGATTCAATGGTGGAACATTCTTCCCAATGCGGTCCGGTCAACCACATCTCTCACAACCTTCAAAAAAACTACTTAAAACAGACCTCTTCGGCGAATACTTGACAGACAAATAAAAAATAGTTAACCAACCCTCTTCTCTCAACAGGTAGTGGTCTAGCTTTTGTTGAAACTAGTAACTTTGTATTAGCACCTATTGTACTATCGCTCTTTGTATGAAATATCGCTTATTGCTCCTCGAACTCTTTGTAAGTCGCTTTGGATAAAAGCGTCTGCTAAATGTGAATATAAATGTAGTCAAAAGTGCCGCAGAACGGTTTGCTTTCCAACATTCTTCAAAATATATATTTTTTTGTGCTCAACAGAACAAAGACATTTATAAAACAGTTTTCCTACTATGGTAGTCAATGGTGGCCAATAACTGGTTGGTTACAATTATTCTTCCAAATATCCTTCTCTGTGTTCATCAGAAATGTATACAGATTTGAAACGACTTGAGGGGGAAAAATGAAGGCAAAAATGTTTGGGTGAACTGTTCCTTTAAATTTACTGAGCTCTATGCAACACCATGCATACATCTTGACTATATTATTATTATTATCATAACGTAAACAAACGTAAACATGACAGCAACAAACAAAGCACAAATTTTAATCCTCCCAATTACTCTCTAATTCGCCAACAGCAACCCGGCAGTCGCCACTGGCAACTTCTGCTGCGCTCAAATAACCATCTGCAGATTTATTTTCAGACTTAGGCATTAGTCTGACAAAGCGCTAACATATTCACATACACACATCAAAACAAAGACATAAACTTGAAGACACAATGTTCATTCTGAGTCTCAGTCAATATTGAAACTTCAAACTTTAATCACAGCTGTCTAGCAAAGCTGTCTGAGATGTCACATGCCATGAAGAGGAAGACATTTGTGGAATAGATTGATGGAAAGACACTTCATCAAAATAGCTCAGCTAATACGGTAAGAATCAAACGGTGAGGTCTGTTCTAACTTCTGACAGGGTCAAGAAACAGTAGGGTGTAATGCAAATACAGTTAGAATAGCAAAACAAATATGGAACTAGCAAACTGGATGTACTTAATAAAAACTCAATTCAATTTAGAATTGGTATATCATAATGGTACATTAATAAATGTTGGGGTTTTTGTTGCTTTTGTACACCATGTAATGTTTTTACTTGTTCTTCGTAATGCATTATTTTACAATTTTCGGACACACAGATTCCTTTTGAAATCCATTGGGTTATGACGTATGTGACCGTTATAATGATAATATTGACACTGGTTTTAATAAATGCCTCAAGTAGTTTAAATAATTGCTGCTTTGTAACTATGTAAATGTGATCTCAGCCTGCGGTCAGTGATTTAAAGTGCTAAACCAATTCCTTTCTCCTAACTCATAAAAAAAAGAGTGAAACTATTTTGGTATATATAAGCCAAAAGCATCTCTAGCGTTCCTTCAACAAGTGCACCAGTCAATTCTACATCCTTTGAGAGTCTGAACTCTCTCATATCACGTCATCATCCTGTCTGGCATTAAGTCAGGATAATCATAGCACAGAGACCACAAAGACCTAAATCAATCTGCCATTGATCCTTGGAGAAGAATGAATGGAGAGGAAGAAAATGCTAATCAGATAATAAAGCTCTTTAAGAACCTTCTGTCACATTTGTGCACTTCCATATACTGGTAGAGAGGACTGAACTATCGATCCTACCTCAGGCCGAACGTGTGGGACTGCTCGTAGTTGAAAAGCGAGTGAATCTTTGCATCGGAGTTAACAATGATGAGACGGTCCATAAGGTCCTGGCAGAAAGAGTGAATCATTGTCAAAAAACGAACAAGTGCAAAACAGAATGTGTTTAGTACTGCTTGTGTTACATCCCCGGTGAAAGTCTGCCCTCAAATGATCATGATTTGAACTGTAAAATAATCAAATTCGATCTTACAGATTTTGTATACAGCACAGAGAGGATCTTTAATGTGGGTCTGTGCTGGATCAGCTAAGGATTGTCTGATATACAAGGATGGACATAAAACTGTGTCTTGGAAAAGATGAGAATGGATTGCACTGAACTCACTAAAACAGAGGAAGCCATCTCTCTCAGATTGTACTCTGTCTTGTTAGGAAGTGTTCGACGTCCCAGCAGTTCCCACACAGCATGAGGTGAAGAAAGAAGGTTTACTAGAGAAAGAAAAGACTTCACACACACATACACAGATTTATTACACGTACATACTAGAGTCGAATCTTTTAAGGACTTTTCAATTGTTCTCTTAAAAGCTGTGTAATGTATTTCATGTTCAAATATTTTCTTTTATACAAGCTTTTATGCGGAGACAACCATAAAGAATGTATGGACAACCATAAAGAACTTATGGATGCACCGATATGTAAATTATGGCCGATACCCGATAATGTCTAACAGGTCTTAAGACAGAAAGCATTCAGGCACCTGTCTGTTTCAAACAATATGCTTTTGATCCTATAATTTACACATTCATAAATACTGTATCTATATACTGTACCTACATCAACAATGTTGATCACGACAGAAAAATCCTGTACTGTATTTTAACTGCAGCTGAAGAAGTTTAGCCAGAGAAAATTATTTATGATTTAACGGCTAAATATATCGGCCTAAGTTTATTATTGGCCGATACCGATATGGCCGATAATTTATCGTGCATCCCTAATAATTTAACATCATGTCAGTTCACTTATACATGTAATAGTGTAAGTTAATATAATGGCTACACAAATACAACGTGCAAGACAAGATAAAGCGCCCAGTTTAGTTTCCTAATATCTTCCTGGTTTTACTGTCCACAATTCATCAGTGCATATGTACAAAATGTATGCTCATATGGCTCTTATGACCCTTTCTGGTACTTGTCCATGGTTGGCAGCTGTGTGTCTTACTGATTACATTCATTCTCTTCTACCGTCAAACACCCTTAATTTTTTCCAGGAGAAACAATCCTGTTCTCAAGGCTATGCTGCATGATAAGTTTTTGTAAGTGTAAAGCTGATAATCAACCAAGTAGCACTCTCTCTTCTGTCTCTTGTTTGTTGCTGTACCCCATTGTGGAGGCCTTTAGAAACAAAATTGAATAATATTGATCTCCCACCATCTATTTCAAAGCACAACGTCGGTTTTGAATTGCATGTAATGTTGACTTTACAGTGCAAGATTAAGTGAAAATTTCAGTTTCACCTGAAAAAGTGTCCTTTTGTTGCATAAGACTCATGTTTGCATTGTGACTTTTTTCCAACATGATGTTGAAGGTGAATAATGGGAGGTGACAACCTTAAGGCAGCTCCTGTCAATGGGGTCCATTGGAGTAGATTTAGGATGGACCACCCTAACGTCCTCTCGTCCACATTCCAGCGCTGACCACAGCTCTACCACAATTGTCTGGACAAAACCTGCAAATCCGTTTAAAAACTAGTTTAACAGGCTAAAAATTTTAGTTTTCAGAGGAAATCGTTTCCTTTTACATAAAGCAACGCTGTTTGTTGTCTCAATGAGCAACTCTCAGACTGAGTGCTAAATCAAAAGTAATAATTGTAGAAACACGAACAATCTAAAACGCATTCAGTAAATTGACATGACATTTGGTATTTAAAGCTATTAGTTGTTGTTATTACTCAGATGAAGTAAATCAGTCAACAGTAAGACGTATGCTACCTGAGCTTTGCAAGGCCACGATGCCTGGGGCTGTCGCAGCAACCTGGGTCACCATCACACCGTAACCAAACTTCTCACACCTGCTGACCTGACATTAGACAGAACGGAGGAAATAAACATTCGTAGATTTGCTTCCTGTTGCTGAGGACAGCCTGAGGATATGTTCATAATGTAATGTTATGGGAAATAAAAAAGACTTCCAAAACACATTCCGTTACATTTGATATAAGCTGGACTTTTTGGATCTTTTGAAGAGTGTCAAGAGTGAAGGTGCTTTGAATAAATGTGTCTGCCAATGTAAATGACAACGGTATCAGATCAGGTTACCTGCAGCTTTTTGGTAAATCTTGAGAACATGTATGTGACGCACTCGTTGATGGCACCGGTCTGTTGGAGAAGCAGCAGTCCTTTTGGTGTGGCAGCAAAATGCAACAGGTTGTCCAACAGCATCTCTTCCCATGCCACCCTGCAGAATTCAAATAGAAGATTCACGTAAGATAGAAGTCCGTTTCCTCAATGTTTATTACACGAACAGGATAAGACAGCTGGGGATGGAGAGATACTCACAGGTTCTGCGGTTCATGGGCAGCCAGAGCTGGTGGGGCTCCTGGAACGGGGGTGGGAACTCTCTCTGACAGCGAGCTAGTCTGCAGGGAAGAGACTTCAGTGTTAGGGTGGATAACTTTATGGCATTCAAACCCTTCGGCTAAATAATGAGACGACATATTGAATGTGACGCCGATTCTTCATTCTGCTTGAACCTCTGCACATGGAGGAAGGGGAACCCCCAGGGCTTTCATTACTGACGGCACAAAGCTTTTCTGTATTCCACAAAGCCTCCGCACACAGGCCAGAGAACGGACGTTCGGCACTTCTTCCAACATTAATTTTGTTTTGCACAGGGAAAACAGACACTCGAGGCTCAAAGGCTGCTGTCCAGAATAAAGTAAAATGCAGGACTGATAACAGAAACGAATCTGAAATATGCAGACTTAGGTTGTTAGGACACGTAGGTTGTTTTGGTGAAGAAATGTTTTTGGCTAAATCATCCGTGTTAAGTTATATATTACCAAATGTTCATGACACAGACGTTGATGAAAATCAGACAAAATAAAGTGTTTCATTGTCCAACTGAACAATGTCTGTTTTAGTCGCAAGTGACTCCTATTGAAATGAATGTAATCAAAATATAGAGTAAAGGTAAATCAAGATCAAGCAGACCATCTACAGGACAAGCGGGATTTTTATATTTATGTCCATTATAATAATAATCTTTTAAATTGTAATTCATTTTTATAAAAATGTGGTAGCGCTGTGCACCCACATATAGGCACATATTCCTAACGCAGTGTTTAAATATCAAAAAAACATTGCGCCAAACTAAATGTTTTTTATTGTGCATTTCAACTTATATGTTTTTTGATTAAGTAATAATAAATAAATAAATCCAACTAACAAACATGATAACACAATAAAAAATATGATGTTTTTTTTCAAAAGAACTCTGGTTCATTGGCTGGTGATATAACACAAACTAAAGTGGAAACAATAGAGAAAAGACACTGACTTTTTGGATACTTGGTAGGATATTAGGAGCTCATACAATATACCGTTTATATATTAAACTGTAAAACATCCCAGTGTTCCATCATCACCACTCTTGTAGCAGGTCTCATCAACATCATCCAATTTGAAGACTGGAACTAACCACTGTAATAAAACCTCTATTACAGGGATGCTGTAACCTATGGGTTTAAGATCTGGGCTGCTTCAGGTTCAATCCCCAAAGGGCACCATTATCTACAAGTGCAAAGGGGCCGTCCCTGTAATTATCGTACCGTAAGTCACTTCAGATGAACACATCAGATACACGGTAAATTATCACACCAGCTTGAATAAAAGTCACCTTTCTCCAGGCTTTGGCGATGCACTCGTGCAGGCCGTAAGGCAGCAGGACGTGCAGCCCCTCACAGGTGTTGTACATCTGCCGGCAGACGAAGATGAAGGCCCCGCTCACAGCAGGAGTAAACTCCAACTCAGAGAACACAAGAAGCTCTTTAGCCAATAGTCTTTGGGTAAACTGCACGATCACATGTGCTGCAGAAATACTGTTAGAATAAAGCACATATAAGTGAAATAATATGAAACGATGTAACTTTGAATGTCATAAAGCGTTATAACAGAGCTGTTGTATACATGAGCAACACATTTAAAAGTGACATATTCATTTTTGGGTATATTATCCCTTTAACCACAGATTGTTAAACGGTTCCTTAAACTAAAAACGTGAACAATTCTATTCGGTTCCCATCTATTCTAGGCCCCTAGGTATTACCCTTGGTTTTGTTTCTATCACAGAGTACATTAAAACCAATCTCACTGAAGGCACAGGTGTCATTGAAGAATGACACGTTTTTCTATCCTATGCATGCTGATGATATACCCGCCACAAGTGCAGACTTACTCGAGACGACACTAGCCGGAAGAAGATATAATGAATGTAACCCAAGTGTAAAATTTGATTTACTTACCTTTCACCCTCAGTCGAGACGAGATTTCTGTCATAAAGCAGGAGTGATAAACCTCGCTCAGTGGTAGCGATTCGCGCCAGGGTGTCTGCCGTGTGAGTCAGGGCACTTTCCAAGGAATTTAATTTGGGCTGCGACAAAAGACAAATCGAAAACGCTTCGGGTGAATAGTATAATGCATATAAAATACGAAAAGGATTAGGTTTCTGATTAGATGTCATAGAGAGAAGGTTATATTGTGTTTTATTTCTGAATTTAAATGAATAGGTTTTTTCTATTGTGCAACTGAACAAAGATCTATTTATTTTCCATGATGCTACTGTGACATCAGTTCTAAGAGAATGTGCAGCCATTGAGTTGCTTTGAGAAGACAAAAAAGTCATTGATTGATCATTGGATTTGTGTTGTAACAGATAGGAAATGGCTTTTTCTTGTCTAGTCATCCAGGGGTCAAAATAACAGGCGTTGTTTGATGACTTAAAATGAGCATACAGAAATAAGAAGGCAACAAGGCCAAATCCAAAGTTTGTTTGGCATCCTGCCATGAGATGCCATCCCCAAGGCCATTTTAAAGGCAACATCCCAGTTGTTATATCACCACCAAGTAAATTAATTCATACACACCATTTGCTCACAACTTGACTTTGACTGACAACCCAAGGTGGAACAAAAATAAAGTAAATAGTGTAGAATATGGCTCCTTTATCAGAGAAACAATTATATTTCATGATCACATCTAGACAACTGGCAATGCAAGGGATTATGGGAGCATTTCTATAGTGCTTACCAGCTTTCCTTTCAGCAGTGAGATAATAGGGGCCAGCAGCGTCTCTATCGCAGGGATTTGATAGAGCGACTCCACGGCACACTCCGTGCGGTCACACAACGTCCTCAACACCTCCATTACAAGACTGGTGGGGGAGAGTGAGTCTATGAAACACACACAAACATCAACTCTGTGAGTTCTTGTTGGGAGTCTCAGGACACAGCGGTTTTCAGCCGAGTAACTAAAAATAAATTATTTATATTATAGCACTTAAGATCCAATGAGACCAAACAAAGAGCCTAGAAAAACTCGGTCTGTGTGACACAGCACTTTTAAGTTATATTCAACACAATACGTGATTTGTATTTTATAAAAATCTTGAAAACATTCTAACCAACAGCCAGATCGATAAACCCAATATTGGCACAATCCTGTGAGTTTCTTTGGTGTGAAAAAATATTTAAAAAGCAGGTCAGTTGATGAACTAGAGGAACCCTTGGACCTTATTGTGACACACCCATATCACTTCCCTCACTTAAAATCCCACAGACAGTCTGATGACTCTGATCATTACGCCCAGACCTCTGCGTGACTTTATATTGATTATGAGACGCAATGACAGTTTTCTGTGACACACCTGTATGTGCTGTCTCACCACTGAATGGTTTGGGGTGTTGGTAAATGATGTTGATGAGTATCACCACTAGATCGGTCAAAGTAACCGGATCTGAAACAGATAATACATTAAACATAAAATGAGTCAGATTTGCTAGTCTAACCGAGTTTCAAAAGGTTTGCTTCCTGCTAACATACCTCTCCGTTTCTTTACTTTGATTGGGAAAAGTTTTCTTCCATTAGTGTACATCACAAGCCTTCCGAGTACGCACAACGAGTGAACAAAATAAATATACTCCAGCTCTTTGGAAACATAGAGGGTTCTCTGAGTAGTACCTGTGAAATAAAACACAAGAAGATTTTGAATGTGTTTATTTTTATACGGCAAAAATTGAACGCAATAATAAGAACATTCTAAAACTGAATGTCATGTATATTTTTATATTTGGAGTGAATTGTGACCTGTACACGTAAGATTGACCCTGTCAGACATATCGAGTATATATATAGTTCACCGTAAATTGACCTTGATCATCAACATACGTCTTTTGAATACAATGCAAGATTGTTTTACAACTGCAGGTGGTTCAGGGCTGTGATTACAGCCTTGCATACGATAATTCAGCATGTAAATGTTTGGTTGTTTTTCCATCTGGGTCTTTTGAAAAAAACTAAACACTGAAACCGGCTTCTGGGAAAGTTCTTCACTGTAAGATCATAAACATGGAATAACCTCTGCACAGCTAGTGATAATCTAGCTATTTGACCATGAGAGGAGAGTCTATCACGGCACACAGGAGAAAACATATGCCAGGTTGTCAGATAAAATTTGATAATTGTGCACAATGTGTGGGCAAAAGTTCAGCCGTACCGATCTGCTGATGTTCCAAGCCGTGGCTGATTTCCAAGGTTTCATCTCGGGCAGAATCACAGGAATCATGGTAATAAATGCACTGCTGAAGAGCATTTACAATCTAGGATTGACAGGAATAATAATATGCTTTAATTCTACACTTGAAAACATTGACTAGACTTGAAATTTAAAGGACTTTGTAGCACATTTCATTTAAAAACGTAATTTAAATTTCTGAATGTTATTCTAACATATTTACTATTTCTGCAGAATAGTATGTAAATATATACTTCAGATTTCTGTATGAATAAAATCCCCCTACTGTACATTTAAAAAAAAATGTGCTGTACAGCAGAGAACACTCTGTCTGCCACCATTTCCCACAATGCACTGCCCTTAACTTCACTCTCTATTTAATTGTGACAAATTATCTTCAAGTACTGTAATTACTGTCATGACATTTAACAACTGTATTTAAAGTCTTTCTTTTGGCCATCCGCAAGTGACATTTCAACATCAATTTTAAGATGCATGCAAAACACCTGCAAAATCATAATGCATGTGACAAAAAATACTAACATACTTCCGTTTAAAACATTTATTGTTGCATATTTCACATTTTGTATATACTAGTTTTTAAGTAATCAGCATAGAGTGTTTACTGTGCAATATTCAGTAAATAGTATACCAGTCTATCCCAAGAATCAGAATGAGATCAACTATATAGTGTATCCTATCTTGTAACTTGACTTAGGGCTAAATTTGCATTTTATCAAATGTATGATGCCAAATGGTGCAACTCACCAATGTCTTGTACTTCTTCTCAAGGAGCCTTAAGACAACAGTTCTGCTGTAGTAGCCATGCTAAAAGACAATAGTAAGTCATACATTTTACCTGAGAAAATAAAGAAGAAAATAAAAACGGTAAAAACTCACCATCCATTTTTTAAACCAGGTGGCTTTAATATCCAGTAGAGAGATTAAGTGTATAGGTTCTAGAGATTTCTCTGCTCCAAGTTCAGAATGTAGAGAGAGAAGAGAGAGGGTGGCCTCAATGATCTCCTCCATGTACCTACATCCCAGAACATAAAATACTGTATATTAAAGATAATGAGACATACAGTAGATAGGGAATATCTTGATTAAGAAGAATAAATATATCTCGACAGCTAAAAGTGAAGATAACTTTATCAGTTTTATCAGCTTCACAATAAAAGTGTCTATTGGTTACTGCCTCTATGATTCATTCCAGTATCATATTTTAGATAATCGAAATGGTACAACTCACTTTTCAGGGTGTCGTATCCAAAATGTTGTAACTTCCTTTTGAAAGTCGTTCATTAAACGCATCTAAAACAATCAAAGAAAATATAGAATTACGGTTCAATCATTATTAAGCCGCACAAGTGTAATTCTGCTCAATGTCATGAGCAACGAGAAAGGAACGTCTGACACATACTTGTTTGAGAAGACGAGCGATGTCCGGTCGGTTCGCATCGATCCCTGTAGTGCCACTGGGAAAACTCAACTTATGGTAGAGGAAATGAGCTTCCAAGCTTTTTACTAAAACGCATGACATCACAAAATTTAAAGGAAAACCTGACACAGCACAGTTAACAGAAACATTGCAAGGATAATACAAATATAATCATATTACCTATGCTGGTGTATACGTCCTTAGTTACATTTAATGGAGAGGATGAAAATGTTTTCGCAAAGAAGCAGAGAACTTTATCCTACGACAGCAAAGTACCACAAAACATGCATTACACTCCAACATTGTGAATGTCATTGGAATAGAGGAGCAAACTTTTTATTCAAGCGATTCACGTTATTCATGAAACAGATAATTGAACACCACATATCACAACAGTGCGTGCTTGTAGCACTGAGCTCCTACACTGATGTCGGGGTCAGGGTCAGAAAGCGCAGCTGATAGGTTTCTGCGCAGGACGGTCCAGCTTTCGCAGCTCAAAACATCAGACGGGGGAGCATAGCAGAGAGATTGCAGGGCGTCCCAGCGCACCTGCAGATTGATACAAAGGTTGCATCATTAAAACAACAATCCTTTCACACTGAATTTTGAGAAAACATAGGGACCATTGTGTTAAAGGCCCCAAAGTGTAGCCCTTTTACAACATGTAATATAAATCTTAGGAGTCCACAGAATGTGTCTATGAAGTTTCAGCTCAAAATACACCACAGATCTTGTATTATATTGTGTCCTACATGTCCATCTTTGGACATGTTTTGATGTGTGTCTCTTTAAATGCAAATGAGCCGCTGGTCTCCGCCCCCTTTCCAGCAGAAAGCGCAGGCTGTTTGAGCTGGTGCTTCTAACAACAAAACTGAAGAGAATGGTCAATAAGCATATGAGAAACACTGTCTCATCTTTAAAAACCAAACAAGTTGTTTTGTATAAGTGACAAACACTTAATTTCTTTAAAAATTTTGGGCGCTGTTTTGTCTGAATGGAGGCACTTCATGTTATCTCTTTACAATGTGCACATTGTTTTTAGATGTGACAATACAAGGGACAAACGCATCATATCAACAAAAACTGAAAACATGTTCTCTTTGAGTGAATGCACTTTGCGTTATGTCTTTACAACGTGCACGTTGTTTTATACGTCACACGGGACAAACGTGTCATTTGTTTAAAAACTGAAAATGAATCCAGCATTTTACTCAAATTGGTTTGTAAAGCATCCCGGTGTAAAGTGACTTCACCTGATGTATCCTGCACATTCATTTGAGATAAAACTAATCTGTAGCATCTTCAGAGGATCAAAGTCGGGAGTGAATGAAGACAGTCTTGCATCCAACAACAAAACACCTTGTTTGTTTACAAAACATTCCTGTAGCTCACTGTATGCAGTACAGCGTGAAAACAATGGCGGATAGTGTACAACTCGTTGAGGGCGGAGACAGCGGAGTCCATCAGCAGTCATAGGGAGGGCTCCATCAATGTGACGTCAAGATACTGAGAGAATGCCAACAGCTCATTCAAGAGGACAGTTGAGGTTTATTGGGGATTTTAAAAAAAAAACGAATGCGTGGATTTGTATCATTCTATAGTGATTCTGTACACACACCCCTGACACACAGATACCATGTCAAAACAACATTTGAAAGTGCCTTTTCTGGATTAGGGGTGCTTTAAGATTAGATTTACCTCACGTGGACGGCTGGGGTCAAGCTTCTCAGCGATGACTTGCAGCTGTTCATGCTTGATAAATGCATAGCTCTGTGTTTTGAAATAAACGTTATCAGTTAGTGCTTTAGTCGATGGCATGAATCCACTATTGTGTATAATGTATAGCTACTTAAACTGAAAGAACAATTTTTAAGTTGGGCTGTAAACCTGATTGAATGAGGAGTCACTGTCAGAGCAGTTGTCAGTGTAATGGCCGCTTGACTGCTCACGTTGGCTCTTCCTGTGCATTTCCTCTTTCTTTAGTTGATCTTCTTCAAATTTATTAATCAGGGATTCCACCACCACCATCATGGTCTGTTTCAGCGTTTGCATCATCTGTTTATACCTGACAAAAACAAAGGTTTTGATCTCCATTTAGGTCATGTGATACGTCACTGCTTGACCCATTTATTACAGTCATATGGCACATTTGACATAAAGTGCAAGTCAACAACATGAATATCAACAAAATGAATATGAAAATTACTTCATGTTTGTCTAAATATTTCTGACTACTTAAGATATCTTTGCTTAGTGAAGGCATGACTAAAACATTCAATCACGCTAGGAAATGTAAATATGACAAGGAATCAAAAAAGCACATACTGTGTGGACTCCCTAGTGTTCTTGGTAACATTATGAACCAGAGTGTCCTGCCCTGACCCGACGGTATGACCATTGCCCTTGGTAAAACTCTCTGTCTCCTCTTCAATAACCGCTCCCAAGCTGCTCTTCACATACTCCCGCAGATACTTCACAAACTCATAGCTGTAGAACAGGAGAACAGCATGAAAATAGGTTAAACAAACAGCACAATTCATATGCTATGAAAGGTCTCTCACTTGTGAAAGTTCTTGTCGGTTTCCTCCAAGTGAAGCAAGATTTCTTCTGCACATTCCACCGACGGTGCTCCTGAGATTCTGTCTTTCACACTTTTCAGGAGCTCTCTCAGCAGGCATTGGAGCTCGGCCTCATCTTCAGTGGAGAACCGAGACATCGCTCCTTAGGGGGTGTGATCAGCTCTTCTCTACAGGAGATCTAGTGCTTGAGTTAATGTGTTAACTGAGGTGTGTTTGGTCTATCGTAGATAGAGAAATATAAAAAATATGTTTGTGTAAGATGCTTATTGTTGGATCTTGGCAAAATGTTGAATGTTCTCTAATATGTAAGTGACTTTGAATAAATATGGCAGCAAAATGAATTAATACAAAATATAATTGTTATGTAAAATTGCATTGCAGCCAGGCACAATCTACATAATACACAATATGCATATAGACATGAACATCAATATTCCATTATATTACATAATATTGAATTCATTGTTACAATTAGACCACTACATCTAAGCAATAGAGGCTATATATGTAACTCAGGACTATCAATGAAGAGTTAGGTTCCAAAATGACTCTTTTATTATGTTGCATTGTGCAAGCTAGCTGTATTTTTTGAGTTATTATGTATTAAATGAAAACAAAACAGCTGCAATTTGATTGATATTAACTGGAATATACAAGAAAAAACATGATTATCCAATTTGGATATCATAAAGTTCATATTCATATACTTACCATTTCAGATGTTTAGCATGTACGTCATGAGATGAGGATGGAAAGAATTCCAGTTTCTCATTAGCATAGAAATGCGAGGTAGGTACGTTAGCGACACACACATCCGATCGTTTTAAACATTAAGCCTTCTTGGCATATTTCACACATTTCAGTTCCGTTGTGCTTCCAATACATCGGGAATAATCAAACGATTCACGGAGCTGTATACGGGACGTTAGCATAGCATCCGTTTCTATGGAAACAAGCTCCGCCGAGGAGAAGCGTCCGCGTTGCAGACTCCGCTTTTAGACATTTCTGTCCCGTATAAATAAGCTCCAATGTGCACAAATAAACATATGTTTCGGGTCGAAAATACCCAAAATGCATAAATAAAGATGCTGAATCGTCAAACGAAGAGGAAGGGTGATGTTTGCCTGTGCTGGACGCTCACGCAAGACGCTCTGGCTGATCACGTGAGTGCGTTTTTGCCGATCACGTGATAACCTTTCTTCCGGGTTGTGTGATACTAGTGACGGGAGAGAAGAGATCTGTCGAAATTGTGTTCGTTTCAAATTTTTAAAGAGACGTTGTGAAGTCAAACAGCGTTTATTTTCTATTCATTCAGATTGATTAGGAGTGAAAAATTGTGCCGATTTCGCTTTGTGATGGCCGCTGTTGACAGCTTCCAGCTCTTGTATAGAGAAATTGCCAGATCGTGTAATTGTTATGTTGAGACACTGGCATTGGTAGGCGCGTGTTACACAGCCAGCAGGGCTGTGATTTTTATGAGAGACTGTTGTAGTTTGATAAGGCTTCATTTTATCCCTCGTCTTGTATACCGTAGGGATCTTAGGCAGCGATATGGAGAATGGGCTGTCATTTGTGGTATGTTTAAGCACTGTGATGTTATGTCATGCTGTTATTTTTACAGATACTTAAAGTCCACGTTAACTTAGTGCCATCTGTTGCGAGATTGGTGTGAATGATCTAACATGTTCTCCCCCTTTTAGGTGCTTCGGGGGCAATAGCTAAAGCATACGCAGCAGAACTGGCCAGACATGGTGTCTGTGTGATTCTGATCAGCAGTGACGTCAACAATGTAGCCGACACCGTCAGATCTATCACAGACACTTACGGGGTTGAGACTATATTGATCGAAGCTGACTTTTGTCAGGGACCCTCTGCCTGTAAAGCTTTAAAAGATGCCATGCTCGGTAAAGACATTGGTTTCGTTATAAACAGTCTGGATGGGTCTCTGGATTTCTGTAGAGACTTTCTAAACCTGTCTGAAGCTGAAATGTGGGACACTCTTAATAAAAATATAGTGGGGGCTACCCTCGTCACCCGTCTGGTTCTGCCCACCATGGTAGAGAGGGGAAAAGGTGCGGTGGTGAACATTTCTAACGGAAGATGCTTCCGTCCCGCTATTGGACGGGTTGCACTTTCAGCGTCAACGGTCAGTTTACCCACAATTCACTGTCATGTTCTGCTGCCACACGTTTTAAACATTATCCGTTAGTTTGGTATCGTTAACTCGGTTTACTAATTCTGCCGTGTTGTCATTTTGAAACAGGCTTTTCTCAATAACTTCAGTAGGGCTCTGCACTATGAATATGGACACCGAGGAATCTTTGTGCAGAGTTTACTGCCTTTTAGAGTTGCATCTCAAGCACCTGAGGACTACGCTACTGCTGGCTGGTTCGTTCCAAGTCCGCAAGTGTATGCAAGCCATGCTCTTTCAACATTGGGCATCTCTCACAGAACCACAGGATACTGGCCTCACACCATCCAGGTAAAATTTTGAGTGATTCCAGTTAGTTTTCTCTTTTAGAGAATGGGGTATGTTAATCTAGTGTGATTCTGTCTTTATGTTTTTCTAGTTTCGGTTGGTGCAATGCTTGCCAGAGTGGGTGTGGATGCTGGGCACGCGCGTCTTGACAAGGGCCACTTGAGAAGGCTCCTATCCCCTCGACTTCCTGGTTCTTGAAATGTTATTTGATATTTCAGGTTCATATAGAGCAAACTTTGTAAGCCCATTCATAATACACGATTGATGGAAGTGTGAGGCTGAACATGCTTATCCTGTTTTCATTACTGACATCTGAGTGTTACATCTCTGATTTTCAGTTTGTTTGCACAGTACTTTTGTAGGTGGTTTGAACGATAATGCTTGGATTGTTTCATTAGATATTTTTGCACTATTGTTTTTTGATACTTTAATCCACACTTGGCAAAGATCATATATTTAGAAGTAAGATCTTTTGTAAATATGGTATTTATTTAAACTACTATTGTATACTGGTTATATCAGCAAATATGTGTTTTCTTGATTGTAGCATTATGTAACCAGGGATTGGTATCTATTTACCACCATAAAAGATAAATAAAAAAGCATCTGTGCCAGAAAAAAGCCTCACATTCACTACCACCTTTCATTGCATAACCATCTTCATGTTTTTTAGTTTTAACTCTGCTCCTTGGTAAAAGGTTTTGGTTAAAAAAAAGCAATTATTTTTCATAGTACTTTTTCATATAATTGTATACTGTATATGTTTTTGGTTTGTAGAGGGTTTATAAAAGAGAATGTTATCTCTTATATGTTGTGTCTAATCTTGCCAAGAATGCATAATGCCATATGTCCTTTTAATTATATAACCCTAACTGTAAAAAACACTTTTATTGTCTTTGACTCGTTATATAATACTATCAGTAATGTCTACGGTCAAAGGTGAGATTTTAACCAGAACTATCTGTTTGGATCAGATGGGGAGTGTTTGGGGAACCTGATTAATATCTATCTTTATTTTTGCACTTCTGTTTGGTGCCACGGGCAATGGGGAACTTCGCTTTAATGGTGGTCTTTGTCGTCCAGGGTTTTAGAGCAGGGCCGCTGACACCCCTCTATCACAAAGACGTCATGCCCTATCATTTTTGAGATTAGAGAATCACAAATAATGTCCCTTTTCTCCGTTCCTGTTCAGTTACTCAGCTGGTAAAATATCGGGGAATGTCTATACTGATAAAAATGCATAGCCTCAATGCACTGGAAGTCACTATAGGGCAGAATGTTAGGGATAGATTACCCAAAGATTTTGTCATAGTTTTCTCAGCCTCTTGACATTTTCAACCAGTATTACTTTTTATTTCTGTACAGAACACAAAAGAAGATCTTTTGAAGAACGTAAGTATTGTATGGACACACAACCAACGCAGACCTTCGGTTTTATGGTTACCAAAATTCTTCAAAATATCTTCTTTTGTGTTTTTCAGAATAAAGAAAGTCATACAGGTTTGACATGACAAGAGGGTTAATTCATTTGAATTAATTTTGGTTTTAGGGGGAACTATCCTTTTAATTCTGACCCCAAACTCCGGCTTTAGTCGTCAACTTATCTTTACACACTGGTAGTGGGGCGTTCTCATCTTTTTGTCCAAAAGCTGTGACCTTGATATGAAAAGGGAGGTGGCAGAGCGGAGATGAGAGATTTAGAAAAAACAGTCATTTGCATCTGTTTGGTCCTTGCCGAGGCGGTAATTTTTTCTGTCCGTCAACTTGCATTTGGTAAGTGAAAATAGCATTTATATTCTACTTGGGTCAATTTTACACATTTGCTTGTTTATTAGTGACCTAGAATAAGCACTAAATCTTAAATATTTAATTTGACATTTAATACATTTTTTAACTACATTTTTTTCAGATTTTCACTGAGGTCTTACAGGTAGAATGCTGGGTTGTTTCAGACCATGTACGGGGAAATGATGGACATTTTCTAGCTTCGCTTTTTAAAGCTTTTGTTGGGATTGTATTATACCCAACCATGGGTTAAAACAACCCAACATTTTTAGAATGTAGACTTTGGAACCCCACTACGTAAATCTTTATATAAAGCAGATACAAATATTATAAATGATCACGTTCAACAATATTTACTTGCAATCATTTTGGAAAATCTCTGTAAAAAGTGTTCTCTTGAAAGTGGAGAAGGGAAAGAGTCTTGTTATTGTCACTATCAATGTTTTGGGTTCTTCGAGGGCTGAAACCTTGGTTCCCAAAAACAATATTGTACTGAACGTTTTTCTGTCTGCTGACTTGACAATAAGCATCATATTTTGTCTGCCACACTCTGCAGTCAGTCTCCACATACAAACAGAAAGGAAATCATGTGTGTTTTACGTCTTTTTGCATAAATACCATTTATTTCAGGAATTTGCACGACTTGGACCTGAAAATGGGCGAGTGGGACTTCCTCGGCAGACTGCTGGATAAAGTCCAGACGCACTCCACCGTGGTTGGGAAAATCTGGCTCACCGTTCTGTTCGTGTTTAGGATTCTGGTCCTCTGCGCAGGCGCTGAGAGAGTGTGGGGCGACGAGCAATCGGACTTCACCTGCAACACACTACAGCCAGGCTGCGAGAACGTGTGCTACGACAAAGCGTTCCCGATTTCTCACATACGCTTCTGGGTTCTTCAGATCATCTCTGTGTCCACGCCCACTCTGGCCTACCTGGGCCACGTCGTCCACGTCATACACGCCGAGAAGAAAGTCAGAGAAAGGATGAATAATGAGCAACTCGGCCTGATCCCCAAGAAAGGCTACAAGTTGTACAAGTACATCAGCGGCAACGGGAAGGTCAACATTCGGGCTGGTCTTCTGATAAGCTACATCCTCAGTTTGCTTTGTAAGATAATGCTAGAGGTGGGGTTCATCTTCGGGCAGTACTATCTATACGGCTTCACCCTTCAGTTCCAATACGTTTGTAACAATTTTCCATGTCCTCACAAGGTGGACTGCTTCTTATCAAGGCCTACTGAAAAAACTATCTTCATTTGGTTCATGCTTGTGGTGGCCTGCGTGTCTTTACTCCTGAACGTGATCGAGATCTTATATCTCTGTGTCAAAAAGATCAGCGAGTGTCTCAGACGGAAACGAGACTACACCATCACTCCCGTGACCACGATGGTGAACAGGAAGGACTTCAAGAGCAAGGATCAGGTGATTCAGAACTGGATCAACCGGGAGATTGAACTCCAGAGGGTGGAAACTGGAAATGAGGGAACCAAAAGCGTGGCTTCAGAGGACATGCGAGAGGTCCGTATCTGATCCACAGGTCTCTGTACACATAAACTTTCACACGGTCAACTTGAGTAAACAAACATCGATACAAGCGACTCGTGCCTGCATGAGACCCTCTCCCCACCCGTTTCAATGTCTGTCAACCCTCATGCTTACTGTTTTGTCTTTATGACAGTTTCAAACAAAGTACACTACGCTTTGTCTGTTTAACAAATCCGGTGTAATGTTGACAAGGATTGTTTGATAAAGACCCGTTTTCACTTTTAGTATTTTTAAGTCTGACATCTTTACTTACGCATACTGTTCTTTACTGTCCAAATGTACAAAGGTTAAATAAACATCAAGCTTTACATTTGTGCCATGTCAGTCATTTTTCTATTTTATACATTCACAATTTTCTTTTTTTATCAATTGTTCCTTTATAAGTGTCCACTAAATGGCCTTAAAGCCAAGACAGCTATTTTATTAAAAATGATAAGATTTTGTTAAGTTCATGTTGCCTTTTAAACATTATTTGTGTGGGTCAGAGAACGGAAGGTAGTATATATTTTAGTTCAGAATCTGATCTTTAATCATTAATGGACACTCCTCTGCACTTGCGTTCAAGAAGTCTTTTTCGTCTGCTTACTCGAGGACAACGTGTCAGCCGGCCACTTTCAGCAGATTAAGCAATCTTAGCTAAGCCAAAAAATCAAGGTTCAACTATTGTCGACTATCACTTTGTATGCGATCTCCATAAGGAAAGCGTACTTCACTAAAGGTATGTGTGAAATCAATATTGAATTGATTGTGTGCATTTATACAGCATGTGCAATATGAGTTAAAGTATATCGCTTATGTGCTGTGAGTTTATTAAAAATAGAATAAATCAAATATAACAGGCAATGTGTTAATTTCATAAATCTAACTGGTGCTTATTAAAACTGATTACATTGACTTTAAATTGTTAAGATTTACCCACTCGGGTGATAAAAGTTAAATATAATACACTGAAACGTACTTGAAGTGCTCTATTTTCAAACAACGACTTTGTATTTAATACACAAAAAATAGTTTAGTACTTCCGAAGTTCCTAAGATAAATTAAATAAGATCTAAGTGTACTTAACTGTGCTTTTTTGAGTGAAAATAGATCACTTTAAGTACATTATGGAACAGTTCAATGTAAATGTGTCAAATTCTTGTTATCCATTAAACCTACGTATCGTACACTTTGTACAGCTATTTGTTATTTATTTATTTATGCACATACCCTATGTTCATATATTACTATTAATAATTAAAAATACTGTACATTGTATTCATTAATCAATTTAATAATAAGATTTATAATAATCTTTTACAGTCTTCGGTATCATCTTTTCTCTCTTCTCTTTGGACAACATTTAAAATATTTCAAATGCCTTATTAATGATTAAGTCTATTAACGGTTTTAAGGGTGATGTGAATACGTTATTCATGAAACTGGCAGTAGACTATTGATTAATTTGAAAACTAAAATGGACTTTGTCTTTTAGTTCTACCAATTTTTCCTTATTGTCTCATGGCTCTTTTTTAAGGAACATCTGAGCACCTGAGATCATGGGAGACTGGGGGTTTCTCTCCGCTTTACTGGACAAGGTCCAGTCCCACTCAACCGTCGTCGGGAAGATATGGATGAGCGTCCTCTTTATCTTCAGGATCCTGGTATTGGGAGCCGCGGCTGAAAACGTTTGGAGCGATGAACAATCTAGTTTGGTCTGCAACACATTACAACCCGGTTGCGAGAACGTGTGCTACGACTGGCAGTTCCCCATCTCGCACATACGCTTCTGGGTCATGCAGATCATCTTTGTGTCCACGCCGACCCTGGTGTACCTGGGACACGCGGTGCAAGTCATACACCAAGAAAAGAAGCTGAGAGAGAAAATTAAAAGCCTCGGCGAGGGTCACATGCTGAAGTCCCCCAAATACACAGATGACAGGGGCCACATCAAGATTAAAGGAAATCTGCTTGGCAGCTATTTGACACAGCTGTTCTTCAAAATCATCCTTGAGGTTGCTTTTATTGTGGGACAGTATTATTTATATGGGTTTGTTATGATCCCTAAGTTCTCTTGTTCACAATCCCCCTGTCCTTACACTGTAGAATGTTTCATGTCCCGTCCCACAGAGAAGACCATCTTTATTATCTTCATGCTTGCGGTTGCTTGTGTGTCTCTCTTATTAAATATCATCGAGGTCTTCTACCTGCTGTGTACCAGGGTGGGATGCCGGTCAACCAAGAGAGGCACGCATAATATTACGTCTGCTAAAAAACCGGCCAGCTTGCCATCTTCCTGGCACGCGAAGGTGAGCTCTGAGGACGCTTTGAAGCAGAACAGGTTGAACATGCAGTGTGAGAGCGGTCAGAGTCTCGGAGGAAGTTTGGACGGGGCAAAGGATGAAAAACAACTTCTGGCTGACCATTAGATTTTGACTTTTGCGTCAAAACCATAACCTTTTTTAACGCTAAAATGTCTACGAATTCCTAACAGGTTTAAATTATGTAATTATTGTGATTGCACAATGCATAGTAAATTGTTTACTTTATCAAAAATAAAAGTGTTCATGTATTGTAAATAAAGTACGTAGCTATTAAGAGTCAGTGAGTAACTTTATCACTGGTAAATGTTTTGTTTGTTTAGATATTGTTTTAGCAGTTGCCACATTTCTTATTGCCACTACTGATGTGCCAAAAGCAATAACAACTTAGACTGCACATCGCATGAGAATTTCTTTTTTGAAATAAACATTTTGAACAAATGAAAGGTGTCTTTTCTAAAGTGTTTATGATGTTTATGATGTTAGCAATGCCAAGGTCATGGGTTCGATCCCAGGGGAATGCACATACTTACAAACAAATGTATAGCGCAATACATAAACGTAAATTTGTTAAAAAATGTTATAACATTAGATACAATTCTCTTACAATCAACTTTCTACTTTTGTTCAAACCAACATGTATTTATTAACTTTATTTAGGCTTACACAATGAACTAACGTGAGTCACCATTGCAAAACTTTATTGGAATTAAATAACCTTAACACAGATTAATAAGTGCTGTAAAAGTATGTTGCTCATTGTAAGTTCGTGTTAGCTATGCATTAACAAATGTTAATCAATGTGACTTTTTTGTAAAGGTGTAACCCATTTTTTGACCAAAGTGCAGCACAATGGCAGCTTACTGTAATACCAATAAGTACTTCTTTAGCAAATAAAGTGACACCATCCCTACAGTATGTTGATTTTACCCACCTAACCCAAATGAGGGAGTGCTGCTAACTTTTAACATGTACAGGTTTTGAACATTCATAAAAGTAAGATGACATTATATATCATGCTACACAATCGTTTAAAACCTTCTGAAATGCCCGGGGTGTCGCTGAAGCTTATGTGATGTTTTTTATTGACTCCAGACACTGTGTTGGATTGAAGCAACTACTGTTCACGTCTGCTGAAAACCCTCCAGCGCTAAAACACAAAAATTCATTATGTTATAAAACCTGCTGCTATTGTGCATGTGGAGGAAGCATTTATTCTGTCCTTTTCTCTCATGAAACATTTACCACATCTGGTTTACTCCCCAATATACGTTTTTTTCATCTGTCATGTAGAGTTGAATACCCATTATCCAATCAAAACACGGGGCCAAGCTCCTGCACTTTGAAATACAATAATATTTTTATATGCATGTTACGTGGGATACGAGAGGACAGTCAGAGCTTGCTTCACATGTATGTAGCAATCCCAGATGGACCTTTACACAATTAATAATTAACACGAGGCTCAATTCCACCGAAAACATCCACGCGATTTTAAATGTCCACTACTGATCAGAAGTCAGAGGGAACGTGTCAGCCCACCCGCAACAAAAAAAAGAAAGATTGCGAAATCGCAGTGAACTGAAGTTCACTCTATACACCTGACACTTTTATTCATTGGGCAACAGTCACTGTATTGAGCAGCTACAGGTAAAAATATATGCTTTTCTACATTTTTGTGTGGCTGCTGTTATAAAGTTGTTATTGTGTTATCTGGAGGGGTAAATAAATGTAACAGGTAACTCAGCTGATTAAAATGTAACATCTTACATCGGTCTGTTCTGCACATACATGTTAAACCGTGTTAAAAATGTTTAAAGAGAAATGTTAACCATTTGCTGCGATTGTTAGATCACATTAGTCATTCACGTCGTTGAATGTTTGTTGTTTAGCTGGAGGGTTGAATGTTAAAACATCTGCTTGCTTATTAAAAGCGTTGTTTCTCTCTTATTAAAACACACATGTTTTATTGCTTAGCATTATTCTTTCTCAAGGAATATGAATATTAACAGCGATCGTTCAATTTTTGGTCTAGTTTTGAGCTCATGTTTAATGTTACAAGTCAGCTGAGGTATTATGGATTCGACTTAAAGACAAATTAAGGATCTATAGTATGAAACTAGCCTATAAATAAAATAGTTGTCACTGTTAACTCGCCTTGAATGCTCATTCCAAACCTTGTCCTTTTTTTCATGGCGCACAGAGGTAGAAATGTCAAAATAAGTCTCTTTTTATTCAATAGCTTTTCATATAAAAAGAAAAACACAACAGATTTACCATCAAAATCACAAGTGTAGCATTTCTTGAAGATTTTTGAATTGATGTGTTTATTATTCACAGTAAAGAAAATCTGAGCGAAACTCTTTTTTTACATTTTTAAATTGGTTCTAAATTGTTCATAAAATGTCACTTTTGGCTATGATCTTTTCAACTTTAACATAAAAATGTAAAAACAAATCTAGAACAAGTCAATATGTTGTTTTGGACAGAACAAAAACATTTTAAGTGTTTAAGTTGAGAGCAGTTAAAGTGATAGTTCACCCAATAATGAAGATTCTGTCCTTCCTTGACTCACCCTCTTGTCATTTCAAACCTGTGTGACTATCTTTCTTCTGCAAAACACAAAAAAGATATTTCGAAGAATGTTCATTGACAACATTTTTAGAAATATCTCTTTTTGCAGAAAAAGAAAGCCAGACAGGTTTAAAATATCAACAGGGTAAGTAAATGGTGACAGACCTTTTGTTTTTGGGCGAACTAAATGTAAAACATGCTGTTTAATCGCATGTTAGAAATATCTATACGTGCTTACGTGCTATTAAAGCATAATATCTTTAAAATTATGTTTTTGTTTCAACTATTCTTTTAAGCCAACCAAAATCTAATCACACAAAATTGTGTTTCCCTAGGTTGTTCAGGCAGGGAAGGTACGAGAGGCACAAACATGGGAGAATGGGGCTTTCTCTCCAAGCTCTTGGACAAAGTGCAGTCTCACTCCACGGTCGTTGGGAAGGTGTGGCTCACGGTTCTCTTTGTGTTCAGGATCATGGTTCTAGGGGCCGGTGCGGAGAAGGTGTGGAGCGACGAACAATCAAAAATGATCTGCAACACCAAACAGCCTGGTTGTAAAAATGTGTGCTACGATCATGCTTTTCCCATCTCCCACATTCGCTTCTGGGTCATTCAGATCATCTTTGTGTCCACGCCGACGCTTCTGTATTTCGGCCACGTTTTACATGTCCTTCACAAGGAGAAAAAAATAACACAAATTCTGGAAAGTGAGGCTGAGAAGAAAGGCATCAAGCCACATAAATATATAGATGATCGTGGCAAGCTTATAATCAAGGGACAATTGTTAGGTAGCTACCTGACCAGCCTGTTCGTGAAGATTCTGCTGGAGGCTGCCTTTATCACAGGCCAATACTATATTTATGGTTTCATAATGTTTCCCAAGATCGAATGTTCCCAGTTACCTTGCCCTCATACAGTCGAGTGTTACATGTCTCGACCCACAGAGAAGACCATCTTTATCATCTTCATGTTGGTGATGTCATGTCTGTCTCTGGTTCTGAACGTGGTGGAGATGTTCTACCTGATGTGCCGCAGGTCAAAGAGACGTCACGGCGCGCATACAAGGTCGTACCCTCATGAAGTAAATGGATCGAAAATGTACATTACAGGAAATGCAGGTTCTATATAAATGTAAGGCACGGAGAAATCTGCAATGCTGTAAAAACCTGTTAATAGCCAAATGAGACTCAGATTATTATTCATATTTGCAACTGTATTTTATAAAATATTGTAATTTTGTGATAATTTGTTTTGCACATTTTCATTTGCTTTCAGATGATTCTTTGTTTTATGGACAATGTCTTTTTTCAGAATGACTGATGAAAGATATCTGCATGCTGCGAAAGGACATTTCATTTTATTTAACGAAGATGATGTCTTCATATCACTTATTGTATCATATGACATTTCTGTGATGTCCGTTATCTGCTTAAACATGAAACAAAGTTCTTATTTATAAAGGAATGTTGAAAGATAAAAGATTAAATGACATTAAAACCAAATTAACACATATTCTAGATTTAAATTAATAAACAGACTCCAGAGCTCATAGCTGCACATAAAACTGTCTGGTTATATATAACCGTTTGGTTAAAATTAAACCTGTGGATGTCAAAATGAAATGCAAAGAGAGGGTCAGCATTTAAAGTTATTACTGGCAGTAAGCCTTTTTTGTTAACGAGATATCATTTCAAACAAATCTTTCCTCGTTTACTTTCTGTCTCCTGCACAAAAGAAGATATTTAGAAGAATGTTGGTAACCAAACAACATTGGAGAATATTGAGTTTTGGCTTAACATTTCTCAAATTATCTCATTTTGTGTTTCGCAAAAGAACGAGTCGTATGGGTTTTGAACAACACAAGGGTAATTTAATTATATATGACATATTTTTAAGATGATATTAAAATTTACAGTATATTGAACTACACTGAATAACTACTCTGTTAAATCCTGGTTTATAAATACTGTATTTGATACCAACAGTTTAAGCACAACAAAAAAATTATAATAAACAATACTTATTTCATTTAAACACAACATGTATTGTCTGCTCTTAATATTATATTAAATAAAACGAGATATAATAACTGTCCGTACAATCAGTGGTCTTCATTCGCCCCCTGCTGGTGAAGAAAATACGGTTAACCTTTAACACGTACTGTAGTAGAAAATTCGATTAATTTTGCACCACAGAGTTCTTTGTTTCTTTTATCGTTTATATGTACGCACATGATATTTTCAAGCTCAATAGGTATGTATTAGCAGCACAATGGTTATGGGTTTCGAAGAAGAGAAAGTATTCTCATATGAATATATTTTAAGACACTTATATAACATAAAATGTGAAATGCCAAATGTATTTTTGTGTATGTGATAATCACTTGTACAAGTGCATACATAAATGTATATACAAGATATTAACACATTTAGATACACACATTTCACATTTAAGTGCATTGCATAAAACAAACAAACAAAAACTTAAATGACAAACACTTCTAGTTCATTTCTACCTTCGTTTTTGATCCTATACATATTTGCATTCTTTAAACAGTTATGTGTTAAGTATTTATCAATATTGCATTACTGTGTAAAGGGGATCAAAGACAGATTGTGATTCTTTTTAACAGGAGGTCACAGTGGAGGTTATTTTATGTATATCGTCCATTGGATGTGGGCTCTTTCTGTACCTGGCACTGTGACCTATCAGATAAAATATCTCTCCTACATTTAATGCTAAAGATACACATGACACAATGAGCATGAAGATTATAAAGATGGTCTTTTCTGTTGGTCGTGATGTAAAGCAATGTAGACCAATATCAGGGCAAGGTGCCTTGTAACAGTCAAGCTTTTTGGGCATATAAAGGCCGATTAAATAATATTGGCCCACAATGAAACCTGCTTCAAACAAAATGGTCACAATGAGACTTAGCATGTAACAACGGAGCAGGCTCCCTTTGTAGTAAACCTTCCCATTGTCGGCTGTGTATTTTGGACGTTTGATTCCGTCTTTATCAGCCTGATTTAGCAAATGCTGCCGTAGTTTGTTTTCCTTGTGGATGACGTGCAAAACGTAGCCAAGGTACACCAGAGTTGGCGTGGCCACAAAGATGATTTGGAGAACCCAGAAGCGCATGTGGGAAATCGGGAAGGCTTTATCATAGCAGGCGTTTAAGCAACCAGGCGTTTTGATGTTGCAGATCATGCTGGACTGTTCGTCTCCCCAGACTTTATCCAGTCCGGCACCGAGAACCATTATTCTGAAGATCAGCAGAACCGTCAGCCACACCTTCCCGATGCTGGTGGAGTGAGACTGCACTTTGTCTAGCAGCTTGGAGAGGAAGCCCCAATCTCCCATGCTGACCTGGAGACTTGAAAATACAAAATAAAAGAGATTTACTAACATTTCGGTGTTTGGAATGTTTATCATTATTGATTAAATCAAAGAAAAGGTCAGCTAGGCTATGGTCTAACCTTATTGTACAGTATTTGCAGATACAGAACTTCTTGTTTTTCATAATGGAAACTTTCATCTTTATTTTGTAAGAAATTTCTACAATGTGTACTGATATAACACATTTATTGAACTAAGAACGTATCATTATATTTAAACAAGCTGGCATCTACAAAGAAAGTACAGTGCATCTTTACATTTGGTCATTTTCTAGATCCAAGGTCCTTTTTAATGAATTAATGAATTCATTTTTATTTCTAAACAAATATTTCTTAATTGAGCTTTATATTTATTTTATCATAGTTTTTATTATTATTTATTAATGAATAAATGTATTTTTTTAGTTGGCACATTACAGTACGTTTTGGAACCAACTGCCAGATTTATAATTTTATATTTGTTTTTAAAATAAAAAAGTATTTTTGAAAATATTGTATTCTTTTGTCTATTGCAATGACAATGCATTTAAAAAAATGTGATTTAAATCCCAATTGATTTGGGTGGACACTGTGTTTTCTAAAGACCTGGTGGAGATAAAAGCCTTTAAAATCATTTTTTGCCCTTGTTAAATGTGTTTTCTGCGAATTCAATACAAATTTAAATAGTAGAAACGCTTGCTGAGAATCAAACAGTATAATTCAACGCAAGCAACCCAGCAACAATTTATCATCAGTTAATATACTACAGAGTTACCTTATCAGAAAAGTTAGCGCAAATATAGTGCAAAGTTAACCTACCTTATATGTTTAGGATGATATGTCCTATGAAACTTAAACTGCGTGCAGATGCAGCGATATCATAGGTCACACCTAGCCAGGGTGTCTTCAGCCTTTTTATAAGTGTCCTCCTACAAAAAATAATCAGACTTGACCTCGGGTCAATTAAAACACACACTCAGTTGTACAAAATTACACACACACGCAGTCAGATCTGCATCACAGAGAATCTGTACATTGCCTTTGCTTTGACTCAAGATGATGCAATACATGAAAACTCGAAACCCTGAAATGTTAAATGTCGCCACCCACAAGATCATGAGGAATGTGATGAAATCGTCATATCCAGAGACCGCGAAATCACAAAAACACATAAACACAACGTTGCTATGAAAGATCTAGCTGTTTGCATTTCATAACGTTGTTGTAAACACTATTTTGTTTGTGAAAATATCTTACGCAATCCATCATTAGCAAAAGCTTTCAAGAGGTAGACCAAAGGCCCCTGATGATTACAATATGCTACTATGGTTTTACTTTGTACCAGTTTATATTACTATAGTGTTTTTAAATGGAGCCAGCAATAACATTTCTAGATTATTTATATTGGTGTCTGACAGGGTTGAAAAACCAATGGATGGGATAAAAACCAACAGACTTTGGATAAAAGCATCTGCTAAATAAAATAATTCAACTATTGTCTATGAAAGCATTTTGCTCATATGTTGAAATAAGAGACTACTAAGAGGGTCAGAACAGGTTAAAAGTTGAATGTTGGGATCACTGCCCTCCCTCATTTACTCACAATCAAACAGAAATGTAGAAGAATGAATAAAGAATGCCTCCCTTTACAAAGGAAATCAGACCAAGCAAAAACAAGTTTTACACAACGCTTTACAAGAAAGTAAAATGAGAAGTGGCCTTTTAGGTTTGTTCAAGTTTCAAATAAATATTTGTCATGTTCAGTCAAAGTTGTCTGTATAAAAAAATATTGCTAATATATTGAATCACGTTCTTTACAATGATTTATTAAATACCATGCTATTCTTTTTTTGTGGGGGCAAAATTACAAAAATAACCATTTGAAGAGTTTGGTTCCAAAATGAGATAAATGTTTTTTATTGTGCATTCCAATTAGTATCAATCAAATGTGAACTAACACAACGAAAACACAACAACAACATAAAAAACATTATTTTAGATTTTATTTTTACTGAGTTATCTCATTTTGGAACCAAACTCTTCATTTACAACCTATGGTGTGAACCTTATTAATATTAATGGGAAAAGCCAAAACTGACATTATGGAACCCAAACCAGCAACCATACATTTACCCATGAATGTCAACCGCTACACAGACACACAGACAAAAAAAGTTGATGATTCATTAAAATGTGAAAGTCAAGCATCTATTCCTAAAATGGTGTGAAAATCAAGAAGTGAAAATATCTGGTTTCAGCTGGTTTTGCATTATTATGGAGATGGGTGGAGCTCTCCGTTTCCCTTAAGATATAATTAATCACATTTCAATCATACAAGTTGACTGTTCTAATCTATCAAGTCCTGCATTAGTAACCACATTTACAGATATTTCATTTTTTAAAGATACGGGCCAAATTATTAATAAAATCGAATCAGACAAGCGGAAATAAGGAAACAAATTTTTATTCATAATCATCTGCTCAGGTAAGAATATTATGAGGTTTGTTGTATTTTTATTTTGTTGTGTATATTTGAAGAATATACATACAGTATATATCTAATATGAAGAGAGCAGGGCAGGTTTTCAAAATGGCAAAACAAAATTGGGCCAAAACAGTAGCTTGTTACCAGTCACATTTTTGGTGTTTTATTAAATGTTTATTGTTGATATTTTAACATGTTGTTGGCAGGTTTTAGTGTAAAAACATGCTCAGAAGTGCTAAATGTTTGTTCAATAAACTGTAATTTGGCAAATAATGGTGATATTGTTTGAACACTTTATTGTAACATTGAAAGACTTTAATACAGTAGGATTTACATTCAATTAAAATGCTTTTAGTGCATTTTACAGTTTTTAATCAATAAAGAATTACTAAACCCTACAATAAGGCTATCTTGTAATTCTCAGAAACTAGACGCTCCTCTACATACATATAACCATATGTACAGTAAATATTTCAGAAAGTATGAACTTACAATAATGTTCCCGTAACAGGTGGATCGTCATTAAGATTAGCAAATCACAAAACGTTCTTCTTGGTTTTGCTCTAAATCATGGCTTTATTCTCATTTTTCCATAGGGTGGCCACATACAGTATACAGAATACCCAACCGAACCTTCTTCCAACTAATTTGTTCTACAGAATACAAATTGTGAGTTAATAAGTGTATACATGCTATGATATGACTGTGACTTTAAATTAAATGTTCATTGGAAGTTTTTTGGGAAGTGAGAACAGACAGCAGTATAGTCATTTCCAAGAAGATTCTGTCTATAAATAATATTTGATTAAAACATCACAGCATAACTGCTGTTTTCGAAGATTACATCAGGCCCGAATTCCTTGACAACATGGGTTTTGTGTTAAATAACAACACAGGGTAACATCTTACATCTTCTGTATTTTCATGAAGTGACTCAAACACTTCTTCACTGTTAGTGAAGGTCAATTTTATCACGTGCACATTTAATGCGCAATACGTTTATTGTCAAGCAGCACAGGCAGGCGAATGAGGGTCACAAACCATATTTGTGATCACCTTTAGAGAAAATTAAGTGTGTCAAATTCCCCTTACCCTCCAGAAAACCCTCGAGGATCATCATGGGAGACTGGGGGTTTCTTTCCGCTTTGCTGGACAAGGTCCAGTCCCACTCCACAGTCATCGGCAAGATATGGATGAGCGTCCTCTTCATCTTCAGGATCCTGGTGTTGGGAGCCGGAGCAGAAAACGTGTGGGGCGACGAGCGCTCAAACTTAATATGCAACACCAACACACCCGGTTGCGAGAACGTGTGCTACGACTGGAAGTTCCCCATCTCGCATATTCGCTTCTGGGTCATGCAGATCATCTTCATCTCAACTCCAACTCTGGTGTATCTGGGCCACGTGGTGCACATCATTCACCAGGAGAATAAGCTGAGAGAGGAGCTTAAAAGAAACCCTATGGCAAAGTCTCCCAAGTATACGGACGAAAATGGTAAAGTTGTGATCAAAGGAAACATGCTGGGCAGTTACCTGACTCAACTGTTTGTTAAAATCATATTGGAGGTCGCCTTCATCGTTGGACAATATTATCTGTTCGGATTCATCATGGAAAGTAAATTCCACTGTCACATTTCACCGTGCACGGTTGTGACAGAGTGTTTCATGTCTAGGCCCACAGAGAAGACCATTTTCATTATTTTCATGCTTGTGGTGGCTTGTATATCTCTAGCTTTAAATGTGCTAGAGATATTTTATTTGTGCTGTAAGAGGATAACCGGGAGAAACCGCAAACATAGGGAGGTGTATGCTCACGAATCCCGATATCCCTCATCATATCCGGTAGAACTTGAGCCTAATGGGATGAAGCACAACGAGATCAACATGGCACTCCAGAACAGGTGGGGTCAAGGGAAAATATGCTTGGAACCAGAGCTATAAATGTTGATGTACTAGATCATTCATGTCATGAAATAGTTCCGTGAACACACATTCAGCTCATATAATAAACAATATCCATTTTTGCACCAATTAACATAACAACAGGGCTATAAATCGGTTTACTGTTACTTTTGCACTCGTACACCAGATGGTGCTATAATCTTTTAGAGTTGGACACTAACTTCTTTGTCACTACAAGGCCAGTGATTTTCCAGTTTCAGTCTTATTCATTACAATGAAAATACCAAATTAAATAAAAGAAAATCTTTCCATGAACTGTTTTTAGACTGTATTCATTTAGGCCATGCGTTTAAGATCAAGTTGATGCCATTAAATTACGTTTGGTCCTCGACAATAAACACTGATGTAAATGTGTAGGTGAAGATCTATTGAAGCTAGATCAGATTCCATTTGAATCTCCATAACAATTGTATAACGAGAGTTAAAAAACATTAAAAGCCAGTTTGATTACATCATCATTTCTTACAAAAGTTTTATTAAATCAAAATCTTACAAAAGGACAACTTTAACTTTCATTTAAAATTAGCAGTGAAAAGTTTTATTCATTCAAAATCTTACAAAAGGACAACTTTAACTTTCATTTAATATTAGCAGTGTAAAGTTTTATTCATTCAAAATCTTACAAAAGGGCAACTTTAACTTTCATTTCCAATTACCAGTGTTTAGCGTGCTTTTGTTGAAACTAGTAACTTTGTAGCACATATTGCTCTTTTATAACACATTGCCTGCCGAACTCTGGATAAAAGCGTCTGCTAAATGACTAAATGTAAATGTATTTAATGCTTAGCAGACCATCATTAAGAAAACCTTGATTCATAATTTCATACATTCATATTAAATCACCGTAGTAATACCAAGTAAATCCCAACGGCTATTATGATGTATTACAGAAATGTTAAAAACAATTTCTAAAAAGCAAAATTTGCTTTTAAGAAGCTCGCAAGGAGGCAAAGAGAGTCAGCGAGGAGGACCCAAAAACTTCTTGTGACGCAGAAGGTCACGTGACTTCGCCAAACTTCGTGCGTCTGCTTTCCACTTTCTTCTCTCCGACTCTTATAAGCAGGAAAGTTTGACAAGTGCTTCAGTTTCTTCATAGTCTCTCTGCATTGGATTTGGCGAACGATCCTCAGAAGCGCCCTAGGGCAATCCTCCTTTCACTTCACTCCAGGTAAGCTTTACAAAGAGCCCACAAACTTTACAAAACTTTGATCATATAGTTTTTAGTTGCGCCGTTTATATAATCGCATTGAGCTGAGCCCGGGGGAAAGTGTAACGTGTATGGATGGAGATATTTCAAGTAAGATAAATGCTTTTTCAAGAGTTGTAGATGTTCAAATGACTTGCTTTTTGAGCCACAATTCCATGCAATGTGTGATGTTACATGTGACAGTATAGAGGTGATGTAGCGATTCGTGATATTTCACGTGAGATGGAGGTTACACGTTCTGTAAAGTTTTTAGAAACGTTCCAATAATGAAAACAAAAAACTAGAATTCTGAAAAATTCTCATTTGTGTGTAGAATAAAACAATTTGGAGGAAAACGTTATAGTTGGAATGGAAACGTGAATGAAGTGGAACTTATTTGAGCCTTTTTTGCTTCGAAAATGTGATTGAAATACTTTAAGACTTTGTTTTTGACTTTGCTTTACACATTTTACAGAGGAAAAGAAACGAGACGTCTTTTTCTGCTCAACAGCGCGCGACAGGAGGCGCTGTTCATATCCCATAATAAACTATCATTACGTGACCGGGGCATATTTTCGGTAGACAGTTTATTTAGTTATTTGTTGAGTATGATCATATTTTTGTTTTTTAAATTGAGAAATGAACATTCTATAAAATAACATTCAAGAGCCTTGAAGTTCCTCATAGTCATCATTGAAAAATAAATCAATATCTCTATAGGATATATCAAATTATATTACTTCATTTGTAATTGAAGCAACAAAATAGTGCAATACTCTTTCTCTTTACATTTCTCTGGATTTAAATTGACCTTAAGTCTTTTAGTTCTTAGCTTAAAGTCAAAGGACCCCAAAAATGTGGATATGCTGCCCCATCAGTATGAAACAGGGACATCTTTAAACCGCTTCTCATATTGTTTTACTTTTTCTCCGTATTGGAGAATTAATGTAAAGTTGAATTCACAATTCAAGAGAATGGGTTTGTTTTTCCATTTAAATATCCCCGCCGTGACCGAGGGAATAGACACCTTGCTTAGTTGATGTTTTCATGAAGAGGCTTTAAATATGGTTTAATTAGTTTGGGTCTTAAAAAAAACTGGGGGGGATTTAATATAAAAAAAACAAAAGACAATAATTATTAAAGTCCTGGCAGTTATCTTCACCACCCTACTACATGTGTGAGCCACATGTTTGTTATCCAAGCCATCCAAGACTGAACTATGTATTTTGTGAATCTGTTTTCACAATAACATCCTTAGCAGGTGCTGAAAAATATGCTCTGTTACATCTGAGCTTTCTGTTTTCAGCTAGACGTCCCTCAAGATGGGCGACTGGAGTGCATTGGGAAGGCTCCTCGACAAGGTGCAGGCCTACTCCACCGCCGGAGGGAAGGTCTGGCTCTCGGTTCTCTTCATCTTCCGGATCCTGGTTCTGGGAACGGCCGTGGAGTCGGCCTGGGGTGACGAGCAGTCTGCTTTCAAGTGCAACACCCAGCAGCCCGGTTGTGAGAACGTCTGCTATGACAAGTCGTTCCCCATCTCGCACGTGCGCTTCTGGGTGCTGCAGATCATCTTCGTGTCCACGCCCACCCTTCTATACCTGGCGCACGTCTTCTACCTGATGCGCAAGGAGGCCAAGCTCAACCGCAAACAGGATGAACTTAAGGCGGTCCAGAACGACGGCGGTGACGTGGAGATGCACTTGAAGAAGATCGAGCTCAAGAAGCTCAAGTACGGCCTGGAGGAGCACGGTAAGGTGAAGATGAAGGGCGCACTCCTGCGCACGTACATCATCAGCATCCTATTCAAGTCCATCTTCGAGGTGGGCTTCCTGGTGATTCAGTGGTATATTTACGGCTTCAGCCTGTCGGCCGTGTACACCTGCAAGCGCTTGCCTTGCCCCCATCAAGTCGACTGCTTCCTCTCCAGGCCCACGGAGAAGACCGTCTTCATCATCTTCATGCTGGTGGTCTCTCTGGTGTCGCTTTTGCTCAACGTCATCGAGCTCTTCTACGTTCTGTTCAAACGGATCAAGGACCGCGTGAAAGGTCAACAAAACCAGTTCATCACCGGCACGCTGAGCCCGACGCCTAAGGACATGTCCACGACCAAGTACGCCTACTACAACGGCTGCTCATCGCCAACCGCGCCTCTGTCGCCCATGTCGCCTCCGGGCTACAAGCTAGCCACTGGTGAAAGGACCAACTCGTGTCGCAATTACAACAAGCAGGCCAATGAGCAAAACTGGGCCAACTACAGCACAGAACAGAACCGTCTGGGCCAGACCGGTAGCACCATCTCCAATTCACACGCTCAGGCCTTCGACTTCCCCGACGATACGCACGAGCACAAGAAACTAACGCCGGGCCTCGAGCTGCAGCCGCTGGCTTTGATAGACCCCCGGCCGTGCAGCCGGGCTAGCAGCCGCATGAGCAGTCGACCGAGGCCCGACGACCTGGATGTCTAGCCGCGCGACCTCGAGCCACGTCACTGCGCTAGAGGACTGACGCAGGCGGTGAGACGCAGGAGCTCACTTCCTGTATGGAGGGGCGGGGCTAATTCCGCACAACTTCCTCCTTCTAGACTCTAGTCGATACAGAGACATAAAATTACTCACACTGCTGGAGGTACTATTCGTTAATAATGATGTCGAAACTAGCACAGCTAACACACCCTAACACCGAAAAAGCCAGGTGCCCAAGAGAGAACGCGTGGGCCGTACGCGGCGCGTCTCAAGACCAGAATATGCCTTGGCGATTCGTTTCGTTTTGCTTGTTTGGGTTTCTTAAAATGCAACACGATGATTCCGTTTTAACACGTTGCACTCCTATGTGTCGTTTTCTAACCCCCACAGTTGATCCCACATGTAATATCACTCATTTGTAAGTCGTTTTGGATAAAAGCGTCTGCTAAATGACGAAATGTCACTCATTCTCATGACCTCGAATCTGTGTCGTCCAACAGGGTGTTTAAAAGGTGTTCACAATGAATTAATATTTATTTATTCATTAGATTAACAGGATGTCCACCACTAGAAAGAAGATTGACTACTAATCAAGGTCATGTCTACATAACTAATACCATCCAATCGCATATTTATTGACAATAATCCAAATTTCAGCAGTACTTTCATCAGCAAATAAGAGAAGGGTTTTATTAATCACAGTGGACTGTCATTTTCCTGATAAACTTTGAATTTATGTGGTGTTGGTTTTTGTTATTCGATGACATTTGTTATTTTTGGTGGTGGTTTGAAACAGAAGAGTTTATGTGTAGATTTTCTTTTTTTTTGTATTTAGATTTTTGCTGATATTGAGAGAAAGGCTTTGTTTCTGTTCCTCTTTTTAAACGTACGTCATATTCTTTTCCGATTCGGTTTGAATTAGAGTAGAATTAATGGTTTCTCGTGTCTTACCTTTGGAGTGAATGACTTGTTAACTCGATGTAATCACTGCTGCTTGAGAGATAGCGATTTAGTACTGTAAATCAAGCTAACTATGTCACAAATGACTGCTTGTAAGAGCTGGACTAATATTTAGTCAGTAATATTAAAAGATAAATGCCAGCGTAGCTCCACAACTACCAAACGCTATTAGGTGAAATTTCATTTTGGACATTCATTCTTTTGATTCTCAAACATTGCATCATAGCATGTTGGTACTCATTCGCAGAGGCTCGTGGATATTTCAGCTACGATGGTGTTTGCACTGAGAGTTAGTCTAGGGTGTTATTTGAAATAAAAATGACAAGGAAAGTTCTCTGTTATGCACGAAAGTAATTTATTTTACAACACACTACAAGGCGTAAGTTCACTACACTTTTACAGCGGGCTCACTGCATCTTTGGGGTTTTGGATGTCTGAGGTTTTACATCTGGTAAATAAAAAAGGTTTCAAGTTGGTTTTCAATTGAAACAACACTGATGTTTGTCATTCCATGGGAATCCACTGTTGTACAGTGTTCATGTTGATGGAAAAACATGCAATTGAATCGAAAAAAGGACGTTAATCAAATCTGTGAAAAGCAATTTAACCAATAAAGTTTTTTCTTTGTAAGTCTGCATTTGTGTCTCGGTTTATGTCGCACGGAAACGGTTCAGTAATAGACACACGTTCTTACTAAGGTGCAATAAACATCAGTCAGCTAAAGCATTAATATGTTCGAAAAACACACAATGCACTTCAATTTGTCTGGAGCCAGTATCTGAAAGAGTCTGGTTCGAGCGTTTTATCCAAGAGAATTAGCCGTACACAACCACTGCATTTAAACAAGCAACAGAGACAAACGCAGTGTATCAGCCAAAATCGACTCACGCCAAGACACGCTCACAAACCGAAAGACTGATACGTTTTTACATGTATGTTTTAAAACGCCCCAGAAACTTTCAAAATTTCATCATATAAAAAGATTCAGTGCCTTTTCTCTTATCCAAGTTTCCTATTTAACCTTTCCACAAAGCTAAATAAAACCATATGCTTGGGCCGAGTCTGCGGACCACATGTGGCTAGAGCAGAAGAATGTAAAAAAGCACGAGACTTTGATCTAGTGCTAATTAATGCAGATCTTTTTAAACCAGATTTATCGCACAATGCTATTGCGTATAACAGAGACCCAACCGATAAATCCCGTAGGTATTCATGAGAATATGATCCACAGGAATAAGTTTGTGTAAAAACAGTGAGATGAAAGCCCAGCATTTTCTTTTATTTAAAGGGAAAGTCTCATACAAATAAGGAATTTTTCATTTATTTATTCACCCTCACGTCATTCAAAACCTGTATGTGACTATTTGAACACAAAAGAAGAGATTTTCAGAAATATCACATTGGTTTTGAGTCCATTCAATGGAAGTCAATGGGAGCCAGTGTTGTTTGGTTATCAACGTACTTCAAAATATCTTCTTCAGTGTTGGGAAGAAGAGAAATGACATGAGGGTGAATGTTTGAAATGACATGAGGGTGCGTAAGTGATGACAGAATTTTCATTTTTGGGTTAACTATCCCTTTAAGAAGGATGGAGAGTGTATATATTATTGGAATATTTTATGCAAGTTCACTATTAATACCACAAAATATTTGAGCAAACAAACTAGAGTAAACACGAGTGTCAGGGAGAGATGGGGACTTTTACAGAGAGATTAAATGCACATACAGCCATGTTTTGCTCACAGACTACTCTAAACCTCAGTGTTTGAGTTACATTTCCGCCTATATACATCCACACAGACCACAACTCCTGGGTGGTGCTGAGAACTCATGTAAAAGCTTAAAGTTTGACTAAAAATGGCAAATAGACTTTTTATTATGACGTTGCCCATTTTGATAGCTTCTGTATGTTCTGGACAGCATCCTATTAACATCTTATGCATCTCTCTCCTGCTGTTATCTGGCAGGAGTTCCGAGTACAGGTACAAGTACAAGAAAACATTGCATGTGATTCCCGCAAACCGCCCGGTTCTTCCTGGAGCTCGGCAAGAGCAGAGGAATTCCAGCGATCAAACATGCGGGGTGTGAAAGCGTGCCATACTCGGTCGGCGTTCGCCGGTCTTCACCTTCAGGGCACGGTGGATATCATGCACAGTCATGTTTCCTGAGAGACCTGCCCACTCCCCGATGTTTATATAAGCATAAGAGAAGCAAAACAATAGGATGCTTCCAATTTTACAATGGCGAGAGCTGCCAATCCCAAATGGTGTCTCGGCTTTCCGTGCGGTTAGAAATTGGATTCATCCTTGTTGCATTTTTCTTTGAAATTTTCCACTGCTGGATGGAGCGGCACTGCTGAGAGAAAAGATGTGGTTTTATTAAACATGGAAGAGCTGCTCCCAAACATGTCTAATGGGCTGAGGAACATGAACCAAGTTGAGAAGAACTTAGTGCTAATAGACCCTCTCTGTCAGCAGGAGTTTATAAATCTCCTTTATCATTCTCTAGTTTCTCACACTTTACTGTTTGATGGTATTGGTGTCTCTTACTTCATCTATTACATTGATTGAGTCCCTGGCTGTTTCTTTAGGATAAGTTGATGTTGACTTGGCCACATTAGCTCTTCACTGTTAGGTCGGGCATTTGTAGCACCAACAGGAAGTCTGCAGGAAGACCTGAGGCATGTGACCCCAGGCCTTGCCATTTCCTTCAGTGGAAAACAACACAAAGTTTTGCCACTCGACATTTTGCCAAAAGTAACGTATGTGTATAAACACTGGAGTAGAAGCATGGTTCATCTTCATTAGGGACCCTAGCAATCACATAGCAAAATCCTTCTGAACCACACGACAATGCCCTGGCAACCCCCACCAGCATCATGGCAGCGATGAAAGGCACCAATAGAAATCTAGTTATTGTATAATCGCAGAGAGGGAATTTTGTCCTCCAGCAGTCTATATTTCATCCCTCTGCTTTTGCTTTCAATCAAAAAGCAAGCAGTCATGATTTTATGTTCCTTTATTTCAGGGCACATAAACCGTTTATTGTTCAAAGCTGTCGTCAGACATTTAAAGTTAGAGAGTGGCACATGACACACAAAGGGCTGTTGGAAGCTTCTGCTAATAGCACAGAGAGAGGAAGACACACAAAGGCCGCCTGAAAAGAGACTTGAACTCGGACACGGGAAATAGGGGACAGGATACAGTTTACATGAACACTAACTATCTGGCAGAGAGAAGAGAACGGAAAAATATGTAATCTCAGAGGAAAACGTACATATCTGTCATATAACTGGCTGCTGTGAAAGTCATGGATTTCAAGTTGATTATTGTGAACATATGAACAACAGTACGCTTTTAGATACAACTTTTTTTCAAGATCACGACTCCATTACAAATTACAAATCCATTACAAGTCCATTACATTACAAATACCTTTCTCTGTGGTCTTCGTAACAAAGAAATGTATATAGATTTGAAACAACATTGGTTTAGAAACAACCTGAAGGTGAGTAAATGATGAAACATTTTTCCTGAAAAGTTCCATAAAAGACCCATAAAATATCACAAATAAACAAAAAAAAAAAAAAAAGAGTGGTTATGGTTCAAGATTTGGTGTTTATATTTTCCACATTTAAGCTCAAACGCCCTAGTTCCTCCTCTAATTACGCCTCTAATTAAATAAACGCCTCTAATTCACTTTTATTATATAGAATGACACTATTCCTCAAAACACTAGAAGTGATGACAGGATCTTTATTTTCGGCTGAACTCTTCCTTTAAGAGGGCAACAGATCTTCTCCTACACTACTCCTTACTAACTTACCAGAGTGCAAAAAGCCGGCAGAAGAAAGAGACAGATGCTCACTGGAATGCATTAAATGAGGCAGATGAAGAGAGTTAGCAAGAATGAATCGCAAATCCAGAACACGAGCACCATCGCATGATGTACGCACACACCCAGCGTATTCTAGAAAGCGAACCACTAAAGGTTTTCATAGAAAGAACTGATACTTGAAAAACAAAAAAGTCATGTGTCGCTCTCAAAGCAGGATGTTGGCCATGTGGGATGGATTATACCGCCGCCCTGCCACTGTCCTCTCTGCTCTCTCCAACCCAGCGCCACCTTTGTTTTGATAGGCTATCCTGTCCAAGTGTCAAGGCCATTAAAACTTTAATGTGGTAGGCTCCTGCGAGTCTCAACGAGAGACTTTAAAGTTTACCGGGGCTCTGTAAGACATCTCTAATTGAGGTGGATGGGGTTTGGAGAGACACAGGGTCCAAAGCCGGGATTATGAGACTTCATCAGTTACGGAGAGGTCAGGAGGGAAGAAACTATGCAGCGCACATCCAAAGTCAATAGCGGGTTGACTGGCATAAGCAAAATATTTCCATGCTCAACGCCGCTCTGTGTTTTTTCCCCTCGCTTCCAAAGCGGCTCTCACTTACGGCAAAGTCCAATATGTTGACTATGGTCATTACTCTAAATTTAGCCAGATGCACCCCGGTTTTCCACTGAGAGGTCCAAATCGGGAAAATCAAGCCAGGAGTATTCTAAGAATGGGGAATAAGATATATTTCATTCGCCCTGACTGTTACTAGCATCTATTCAAAGAATGTAACAGATTTAATCACTTGAGCGGTGCTCTTCTGGCAATATGTATTTGCCATAGCTATGATTTTAAAGGTCTGTAGATGCTTAGACAGAAGGAATGGAGAGTAACTTCTGTTGAACTGCAATCGGGGATTTATGGAGTCAGGAGGTCAGGCACGAAGCAACCTCTCACTAAAATGCTATTAACAGCATTAACTCTTAAAGTATGATGTGAGAACGTCCATACTATTCCTGTGCAATATTAGTAGTATGTATGCAGTGCATACTTTGTGCACCAAAATGCTGTTTGATTCTTTTTCAACATAAAGTAAACATTTTTATTTTATTGTTAATTTTCCTCTTTATATTTATGCAAATAATATAAATATTATACATATACTATATGTTATGTACTGCTCATTAAAATGTACTATTTCTATATTTTCATATCACATATTTAGGCATTAAGCTGTGAAGATGTGCATTTAACTTCTATCATGTTAAAACAAGCCCAGCCTACTACTTAAAGGTCCAGTGTGTGAAGTTTAGCGGCATCTAGCGGTGAGACAGAAAGTATAAATCTCTGGCGAACAGAGAAACGCGATAACGATGTTGTTACGTATCCTTGTGTCATGATCCTGCCTCTCCTTGTCTTGGTTTTCGAGTCTTGTGGCAGGATCATGTCAGTCCCATGTGTTTTGTGTGGAGAAAGAGCATTGTTTTGGTTTGAGAAGCCATGCTCTCTCTCCGGTGTCACGTCCTTTAGTCCCGCCCCCTTTTTCCCCCGGTTAGCGGTCCATTAGTGTTAGTCTTGTCTCCAGCCCTGGTCCATCTTTCCCTTAGTGTTTCAGTCCCCTCACCTGCCTCGTGCAATCCTCCTGTTAGCTTTCCCTTAGTGTTTCATCCATGTCACCTGCCGCCACTCTCCCTGTGTCATCAGTCCTTGTTAGTGTTTCCCTTTATCAAGCCCCAGTTTCCCTCTGTCTCTTGTCGGTTCATTTTGCATTTTGCACCCTTTGCACATTTACCCTTCGTCTGTCTGGATTACCCGTGTTCCTGTTCCCTGGACCAAAGTTTGTGGACTTAGTTTGTTATTCTTAAGACCTTGTTTGTTTTGTCCCCCTTGTGGGAAGTTTTAGTTTTCAGTCTTGTTTATGTTCATGTTTTCCCCATCGAGGGTGTTTGTTTTAATAAAGTTTTGTGATTTATATCAAGTCTGCCTGCGCTTGGGTTCTGTCCACACAACCATAACACCTTGAGCTTTTTAAAGTGGGTATACGGAAATCCTTTATTGTTTCTAGTGGATGAACGGCATATACGTGCTACACCACTGAAATATACAGGTTTGGAACAATTTGAGGGTGAGAAAAATGACAGAACTTTTTAATTTTTGGGAGAACTGTTCCTTTAACTGGTTAAAGATGATCCTCCAGGGGCCGGTTGCATAAACAAAGCCATCGTTTTAAGAGTGTTTAAGATTTGGTCGGACTAAGTAAAGTCAATGAATAAAGACTGTTTGTAGTAGGACAGTCCGAATTTTAGAATAAGTAAGGCAGACAGAAGGCGCTAAACCCAGCTTTTTTTTCCTGAAAATATTGGCATATTAGAGGAATACAATGCTGCCAAATCAACTTAAACAGTGCAAATAATCATAAAAACAAAGCTTGGACTATAACTGAGAACATTAATATTGTAAATCGGTTTTGCTATTTTACAATACAAAGTCAGGCCATTTTTTTTATCTAAACCTAACCCTAAACTTGACAACATAGATCAGTGGGCCATCAGTCTAAATTTTTTTGTCTTAAATTAGACCCATCTAAGAATTTATGCAACTGACTTAAAAAGTACAGAAGTAACAGAAATATTTGACTAACTTGTAAGACTAGTCTAAAACAGTTGTATACAACCGGCACCAGGATGGTCTCATCATGGCCAACGTGCTACCTGAGTTGAGTTCTTCTCAAATCCTAAGAACCACGAGAATGGCCAGAACCAGAAATCCAGATTGAGCTTGTTTAAGCTGTTTTTTTCTTTCTCAGCAGGGCAGTGAGACCTAAGAAGACATATTATCAGGTTTTAGAGGCCTGTTTGTTTTGTTACCTCACATACCACACGACTGCTGTTCGGGACATTTGAACCCTGTGAGAATATATGTGCTATTGGGATGTGCTGCAACCTCACCGTACCGCCGCTGCATCCCCAGAAAAACTCACAAGCACGTTTACAATCGCATCAGGAATGCTAAAGCAACTAATAATGTTGTTAAAAACGTGGCCGTGTATATTTTCGCTTTTGCTGGCTGCACACTTGCCAAGGTAGAAGTGGCTCACAGATGCTGAGGAACAGCAGAAACGTGGACCGCCGATACTAAAACTCAGTGAGGATGACATAGTGCTCGCTTAACTGCTAGAGACACATTCAGCAAACAAACCTATGCGTGTATCCACAGCTTTATAAACTGTTGCGGTTTTATTTTCCTTGCTAGCCGTGCGAAGTTCTCGAAGCCGGAGTGATTGTGAAAACAGACATTGGCGACCGTGGTGGATTATTATATAATAAAGTGTGCAACCTGCAATTTAATATGAAATGATAACGTTGATGAATGAATGTTTGAGAATGGAAGATTCTTGCAATTCCATTAAGCTGACAAAGGGTTTCCTCATTTCCGTAATATTGCAGCATGCTGAGTCCTTGAGGGATAGCAGTTTTCCTCGGCTGTCTTCTGAATGTCTGTGTAATCTCAGATCAGAGCTGTCTTTGTACACAGGTGCAGGTTTTCTCCATCTGCCGATCACATTGCTCTACTTCGAATTGATTCAGGTTCAGGACAAACGGTTTTCTGGGTGAGAGTCAATAAAGTTTCTCCCTTTTCTGCAGCTTTAAAATTGATAAACCAATTTCTGAAAGGCTATCAAACTTGACTATATTGAATATACTTGTCAAGTCAATTTTCACCGAAATGAAAATTCTGATTTACTCGCCTACTTGTGAACATATTTATTTCCACACAATAAAAGTGAACCGTGCCTAGAGAGGGTAAATCCTTAAAATTGACAAAGTGCTCCATGTAAGCCCTGTAAAAATGTCAATACAGTTCAGATGGTCAAAGCTTTGTGTGAAGAACAGACCCAAATTTGATAATGCACCGACTCTTTTTGGCATGTTTAGAGCTTCAATTGTACAGAAATCTATTTCTATTTCAACATTCTGTTTGGTTACACTCTTAAAAATGTATTCTATTGTGTTTTTGCAGAAGTCATGCAGGTGAGGAATGACACAGCCGCAAAAAAAACCTCTCTCCACAGGAATTGATCTGGCTTTTGTTGAAACTAGTAACTTTGTATTAGCACATACTGTATTATTGCTCCTGTATGACATATCGCTTATTGCTCCCTGAACTCTCTGTAAGTCGCTTTGGATAAAGCATATGCTAAATGTAAATAACCAACCAAACAGATAAAATACAATGGATGGAAAACAGAATGATGGCAAGGCCCAGGAAAAGGTTCAGGTGAAGAAAAAATACAACATAATTGAAACAAATGGTAACCACTCTTAAAATGATGTCATAGAAGAATCTTTTTTGTCCAAATGGTTCCATAAAGAAACTCTGACATCCTTCAGATTATAAAAAGGTAAGAAAGACATGGTTCTTTAAATAACCATTGATGTGGAACCAAAAATGGTTCTTCTATGACATCACTGTAAAGAACCTTCTCTTAAAGAAAAGAGAGGGATAGAAGAAATGTGTTACAAAATGAAAAAGAAGCTATACATATACATTTTATTCTTTCAACAGGGATTGTATTTAAACCAAAAAAAGTTAACTGGTAGATGATAAACACACGTGCACACGGACACAGATACATTTATACATAGGCCTACATATAAAATATATATATATATATATATATATATATACTGTATAAAGAGAGAGAGAGAGAGAGAGAGAGAGAGAGAGAGAGAGATAAAGATGCTAATCCGTTCCATATTGTGTTATCCTTCCAATGCAAAAGGCAAAAAGTATACAAGCGTTTTGAAGCGAATACCTAAAAGCTGAATCATAAAACATCACAATCTTAAAGAAATTTATGAGAACTTGCATCGAGCTTTATAAAACCAAATAACAGATTGAGCTGGTTAGCAGCCAAACGTTTAGGTGCTACCAAACAACAGAATTTGGGAAAGCAGAAAGACCTCACAGTAACCATGCCAAACACAAACAACAAACAAAACCAACCGAGCGCTAATTAGCAATCAGCTCACAGAGGAAAAGCAGGAGCTTGGACGAAACACAACCAAGCTAAGTGGACTGTGTTATTCAGCTTCCCACTAACACAACTTATTGTTTAACAGCTACTAACCAGCAAAACGAAATGAAAAGCACATTCTTTTGTCTTTCTACTAAGTCATAGCAAATCAGATGTTGTTTTAGCCTCACATCTTGATGTTGTGCAGCACACGTCTCAGTGCAACAGCTTACAAAGGGGCTGGAGAGAGAAATGGGCTCACACTACTGAAAGAAAAAGCTCTCGGCGCAGGGTTGCCCTTAAATGACCCCTCATCTGATTCACGCCTTCATAATAAATCAGACATATTTTGCATTTATGTGTTTGAAATAATGCATTCAAGATAAACCCATAAAAATCAAAGCGTATGTTGTGGGAGGTATCTGAGAAGTCATAGTTCGTTCTTATTTCCACCAATGTTGTTCAGTACCTATGAAAAACAAAGAAGATACATTGAGAAATGTCTTTGTTTGTCCATACAATGGAAGTCAATGGGGTCCAAGTTGTTTGGTCCCTAACATTCTTGAAAATATGTTATTTTGCGATCTGCAGATGAAAGAAAGCCACAGGGGTTTGAAATGACATATAAGGGCGAGTAAATGTTAATTTTTGAGTGAACTATATCTATCACCACCGCCTAGAGATCAAATCAACCAGAATGTGTTTTCTGCTGGGGAGAGAGAACGAACTAAAGTCATGGTCTACGTTGTGGTGAACAAAGCAAATATAATAAAGCTCGAATCAGGAAAACGAACAGTATCTGTCATTAACACAGACACAGTGTTCCCGTTTAACAAACAAGTAAAAGAGGAAAAACATAAAGAACTGCTCTCCAAACCACACATCTAAACGCTTTTTCACATTTTCACCACATGAGTCCGTGGGAGGAATTCAGTTCCTATGCAACCCAATTCTGCTTTGCACGTCTCTAATACTGGCAACAAAGCGTTTGACACGTACTTAAACAGATTGCCAAGCTCTGGATGCTTTTATGAAGGCTTTAAAAGAAACACGTTTAAATGCAAAAGTATGTATTTCATCAGCGCGGCCTATTTATATTGCAATTATTTCTGCTAAAGAGGCTATTAGGCCGGCAACCCAGAAGCAATGAAGTCCGCTCGGCTCAGAAGAAGCTGACATCATTTCCATCTGATGCCTGAAGTGTTGTGTTTGAGTCATGTTCACCTGAATCCATGAGCTCACCTGAGAGAACGCTTTTAATCTCTCCATTGAGACGACTGGAGAATTTACACAGCATGTATGTTGAGATAAAGAAATATCAGATGTATGCAAACTTCTTTTTTAAGGTAAGTGTACAGCTTCTCTTGATTATAAAGGTCTTTTTTTTGTGGATCGGCCCCAAAGTCACCGAGCGGTAACCATAGCAAAATCCAACAGCACCAGACAAGTGTTTAATTTGGCTCTTCCAGCCTTACGTCCTTCCTTCCTGTCTGTAAACGTCTTTGTATGGATCTCTTCAAAGTTTAATACTACTGCATGACATTCTGCATTTGGGAATCCAGAACTGGAGCTTTTTTGGTTTAACAGATCGCCACGATACCATTTGACTGTAAGTGGAAAAAGTGGTTTACACCTTACTGTAACCACAACCCACGAAATATGAAAAAATGAAAGGAAACCGGTTTTAAGCATGATCTGGTCTCAGTCAGGCCATAACTGTTTGGCGCAAAATAGATTATAGGTTCCTTGCACTTAGAGAGCAATTATCGGAATATAATATGCCATATGAAAACCTGTGGCTTGTGAAAATGTGATTTTTGTTTCATGTCCCGCCCTCAAATACCACAACATTTGCTTTTGATAAATAGTAATGTGCTATTAGGCTATAATCATAGAAATAATTAAACATCGCGTTTAAAGCCAGACAAAATTAAATGAGTTTAAATTCCTAAATTATAACTGTGCGACCTACTGGGTGTCCCATGTTTTAACAAAAACACATTTCAAAGATCTACAGTTTAGCATGTCGGCTGGTGGCTAGACATCCCCTTTTTCCCATGAATTAAACGTTTTGTGTAAACAGAGCTAATAAGATGCTGTCTCGTGTCATTATATTGTGGAAAAGTAATTTCTATAAACAACAGGTCAGCGTTTGTCAGGCATTTGTTGAGTCTTGCAGAATAACGCAGGTTAGGTTCGTCTGAGGTTTTCATTTGAGCGCAGACCAGAAGCGGCTAATTGCACGAATGGAGACAAAGCGAACCGTGATTTACACGACTGGTATCGGTCGATTTGAACAAATAACATCTTTCCTTTTTGCTGGGCTCAGCCATAAGTCATGAAATTAAAGCATTTATACGAAGTAATTATTGAACTGCTTGGCCTCGGTCTGTCACAGACGAGCTCTAATAGGCCACTTCTTGCATTTTACTGCCCACAAAACAGCTTAATAAACAGTAGCTACCCATATCACCTGCTGGGAGAGCTGGGCTTTGGAAAAGCGGCCAGCCAAAAACAAACCTGGAACTGCCAGCCCGCGGCGGGTCTTCCCGCGTGTCACCGTTACCGCAAACGCGCTCGACTCATAGCTCTTTTTATTGGACCTGATGGCGTGAGCGCCGATTGAACGGTTAATGGTGCAGCTGTGGCAGGACGGGCCTGCGTAAAATGGCCATAAAATGCAAATGTAAAATTAATATCGAGCGCTTGCAAGTGGAAGGAAAGCTGTGAAAGTCTGAAAGTTGAAGCGGTGGAACCGGATGGTTGTTAAAAATGGTCTTACATGCTATTCTTGTCTGCGTGTGTTACTCGTGTGAAAGGAAAGGGATTTCAGAACTGATATTTATACAGAGAACACAATGCTTTTGTGAAAGCAAAGACCATTACTAAACCAAATTCAGCTATTGAAAGAATGACAGGAACAGTTCACCCAAAAGTTTTAATTTACTCACGTTCTTGCAAATCTAAATGTATTTTATCTAATGAACACAAAGAAAGATATTGGGAAGAATGCTTATAACCCATCGGTTCTGAATTGTTCGTTTTTTTCTACTTTATGCCTTTAAGCTTAATCCTCACATCTGTTGTATCATGGCAGTCATGGACACCAGACAACCACTTAAAGTTGTGTGTAATGTCTACCTGGTTTGGCTTCATCATCAACGTGCAATTATGCAATACATGATAATGGCATAGTGCACATAATGATGTCACTGAAATAACCAAAAATATACGCCACCAACAGGAACCTGCCAAAAATGACATACCTGTAATGTTATATTACGTTCCCAAAACACATATCATTAAAGGTATCGCTCATCTCTTGTTTTAAAGCACGGATGAGTTTGCCTCTCTGCGAAGGCGACCGGCTCTGTTTAATTAAATGTAACGTGCTTTGTTTATGTGTGGCTGTAAATTAACGGTCAGCAGAGAGTGATGAAGCGTCTGCTTAACTCCTGAACCGCCACACAATAGATCGAGGAACCCTCGAGTAAAAAAAGAGCTTTTACAATCCATCAGCAGTTACAAAGAGTACAAAGACTCACTTCCAGATTTATAGTTCAAACATGCATCTAGGATGTGCAAGTAAAATGCACTGGGACATCCGCACATACATTTCCTGGTGATCCTGAAAGAAATGCCCTTTAAATAAGAGTTATGTTGTGTGAGGGCCTATTTGGTCTAGTCGTAGACATTCCTCTCGGAAACCAGAGACACTGAGCAACACAAAAGGCAAAGTCAACAATAACTATTTCTGTATTATGAACTTGGATGGACATGCCTCAGTGACTTCTGGGACTTCAAGGGATTCCGTAGGCGTGCAAGGTTGAATATGATGCATCCTTGATATCGAGAACACATCCGGGTACTTTAATGAGTTCTCTGTTCTTGTGTTCTTGAGTATTGGAACCGGACTTTGATGCCGCAGAGCGAGAACACAAGATTGCTGAAGAACGCATATTGAGAAACAGCCATAAACTTAACTTCGAGCAGACCTCTGCAAGTAATCAATAACTGTTGAGTAGTTTTAATTTAATTTAATACAATTAGTATACAATAAAATATTGACATGAATAAATATTAACATTAATTAATATTAAAATAAATTGATAAATCTTAACCAAACACAGACCGAAAAGTTAACGAAACCGTCTATAGCAACGTGTATTTGTTTTTAAACCACGATGGGTTCACACCAAACGCACGAGTACATTACATACAAAGTCAATGCAAAGACATGTACAGACGTGAACTTGCGGCAGGTGGCGATTGCCGCGAAAGCACATCAATCTCGTCTTCCTTGAAGGTTGAAAATATTTGTCATTTCGCGTCACTCACGTTAAAATAACGAACTTTTCTCTCGAGTAATAAAGAGTGTGGAATGCGATCGTGTTTGGTGTGAACCCAAACATGTCCTAACAACAACAAGCTGCAGATATTATGGGTTCTTAGTTACCTTCTGTTTTTCAGAGGTATGGGAGATGAGAGCTTTTGGGTTCCTCATTACGTCTACATTTTTCAACGCTCATATCATGATGAGGCAAGGCTTCAGAGAGAAGCTACGGCTCTTTTGGTCAGAACATCAAACACCGCTGCCACTCTCATGACCAGCCAATGCAATTAGCCTCTGATTGTCAGAGCCATCCAAAGCCTTATTACACCTAATCTCCACTAATGTTGCAGGCAACCTTATATCTTCCCCTTTGTCCAACGTGAGCTGATATGAGAAAGGTAAGACTTTACTTTCATTTATTCCAGCCCTTGCCATGTGTGGTTGCACACAGAGATCTGAGATATCCAGTAAGCCACCAGTTTCAGGACAGAGACGACAGAACAATTTTGGCGTGCGCCCTGGTCGATGCCTATCGCTGCATTTTAGAGTTTCGTGCACTCCGCTTTGACTGCAGAACACCTTCTAAAATGCTTGTTTAACAGAGTGGCAGTCCTGCATCCACTTGTTATGGAAGTGAAACAAAGAAATTGTCCATTTCAAGAAGCACTTCTGGCTGCTACACGCACCATTAACCTTTTCCTGTGTTGAGGGAGATCTCAGGGGAAATAAGATGGACCATCCGTCAGTCTGTCAGAGTTTATTTTAGTGGTGCGGTCAGCTGTTGAACGCTGACGAAAATCTCATCAGAGATGCTGCTAACATACTGTATACAACAGCCTTAGTAGACTTTAGGCCACGGGAAATGAGGTTTAAATGCATCTTTTATAGCAAAACTATGTGCTAAACTTATGGTCGGTGTATAGGTATACTGTACCGGTATTGTCAATAACCGTGACACCCCAAACGCTGGTTATTGTTATCGTGATAATAATAATGCAGCACCGATTACACATTTTTGCTCAAGTTTCGATGTGGTTCAAACTCTCTCTCTGTGACTGTATGGTAAAGATATTCTGTATGGTACTATCTCGCTGCCATAGTTTGACCTAAATTCATTCCCTTTAAATAGACTACGCCTTCTGTCAAATGGTTTGCCAGCCGATGTGCCTGGGGATAATAGGCTAAAAACGCTAACAACCATGTGTGACAATTCATGAAAACACTTCCATAGCCTACGCTGATTATATTAAACCTGAGAATTTTATTTGTAAAATTTAATAAATTGAATACTAAATAGAATTTTATATGACATATGACTTACAGAAGGTATACTTAACTAAGAAGGTTTCGGGAAACACGTATTAACAATAAGGTACAGCTTAAGGTATAACTTAAGTATTACGTAGCGTTAAGAAGGTTTCGGGAAACGCAGCCTTGATATCATGACAGTCCTACTCATTATATAGTAAATTCTTTGAAGTTACAAGTCAAGTCTTTGTGTCTCATTAAAACAATGCAATTGACAATGACAAAAGGTTGCTTTTTCATTTCCATTATATTCATTTAAATTCCATTTGCAGGTGCAGGTCTATTCTATTCTTTTCACTGTTTAAGAAAGATTGTTCTGGCCAAATGTAGCTGTAGAAATAATAACGGTGGAGCAATACGTACTGGAGTCCTGTTGTCTGCGTGGGTTGGATCATGCTGTTGGACAGCACAAAGAGGAGAATGATCGCCCCAGGTCCTCTGCATCAGCACTGACCACCTGATCTGACTATTTCTGCTCTTTCCCAATGTAGAAATACAAAAAGCATTTAGCAAAAAGTAAAATAGACTCATCGAGGATTCGGTTTGAAAGTGGAATGTGACAAAAGATTGCCTTCTTTGCTTTAGTTTTATTTCATTGTGGCATTGTGTTGTTCGTGTAAGAAAAAGACCGAAAAACGAGTTATTGATGCTGGTTTAAGGCTTAAAAAAAGCAGCAAGCAAATGAAAATAACCACATCAGACAAAACAAACTATGCCTGCAACTTGTAATTATGTTTGAAACGTGGCAACCAGGATTTGAGGCTTCCAACTACTGCAAAGTCTTCTGAGATATAAGTCCGCTTCACATGGTTCCACTTTACAAGCTTCAAGAGAAACAAACATATTGCACCTCATTTGGTTCACCAGGGATTTATTTTGAACCACCTTTGGCTTGCGCGACAATCAATAGAGAGAGCAGCGCGGTGCTTATTCATTTAAACTGATCAGAAACGTCCAGAGCGTGGAGATGTACAATGAGGCAACATGTCTGCACGATAAAAATAGGACAGCTTTGCTAACAAGCCTTGCTCTTGTTGGGGTGACTGACCAAGAACAATTAAAGTTGCCCATGGCGTAGCAACATATTCTGCACATATCAGATTCTTACATTCAGTTAACAATTTAACATACAGTATAGTCATACATTACATGGGGATCAATGACAAATATAATCTCCATATCTTATATTGAATGGTTTAATTCAAACTTAATATAAATATCTCATAATTACGTATTGGAATTTTAGCCTGGTTTTCACACACTGGTCTGCAGTGTAAAATGAAGAAATCTTTTAAACACCAGGTTAATACTGTAGAAATATAATCTATGTTTTCATATAATTATGAATCCACGAAATTTCAATTAATTATGTTGTCAAAGGCACTTTTCTGATATATGCATTTTTTATTTGTAAACACATATTTCATAGGTCAAACTCACTTGTGTCAAACTCAATGACCTCAAAAGGCCTCACTTTGATATTTCTTGTTTAAGGATATGTGGTCACATGACAAAAAATGTCTTCTTGAATGTTGAATAGGCAAGACAGTAATAACCCGCATTTGTTGCTGGTAATATACGGTACATTTTGACCCAAGTTATACCATATACAAGGCTAAGCATAGTACATTGAAAAACCTAGCAAATACACGGTAAAATTATGGTAAGGTGTGAAAAGAACGCAAAACTGTGTTTAAATGGACTTGAATTTGATGGACAAAAGATTTTAAAACCAAAAAATATTTGTAAACAAAACCAACTGTATTTGTGCCAAAGTTGTAACCTATCCATGAGATGTATTAAGTCTTATATTAAAGCAGTATGCTATTTTAATAATGAAAACATTTCACATAATTGTCGTCGTAAATTCACACATCCAGACTAAAAAGTGTCACCTCACTGAACCACAACGGAGGGCTTCCCTTTCATGAGTTCTATCAGTCCTCAAGGTTTTTGATGATGACATAAGTGGGCTTTTAAACAACGGCCGGCTTTTTGTTCATATGCTTCAGAAGCATTCTCTAATAGAGGAGCTCTTATAACTTATCACATAGAGTGCTGTTTGTTCACAGTGTCCTCACATGCAGGACCAAGCTGTGTGTTCATCCGGCTTCAATGTATCTGGTCACTAAAAAAAGGAGGTTGCGGTTCAAACTGAAAGAAACAACAACTTGGATTGGCTGGAACCTTCCTTCTAGCAGCTGTGTGTGAGTGTGTGTGTGTGTGTGTGTGTGTGTATGTGTGTGTGTGAGAGAGAGAGAGAGAGAGGTTGGCGTCCTGTGGCGTGGCATGTTAGCTTCATGAAACTATTGGTGCTGAATCATCCATTCACAGCATTCTGGGTCTTGCTGTTCTGTAAATATGATAATGTATAGTTAGTCAACCAAATTGTTTCTTTTAATAACAAATAAATGTATATTAACATCAAAAAGTTATGTTAGAAGAAGAGATTTCAGAGTGACATGCAAGTTAATGCGTGTAAAAAGCACATTGTTTTTTTATGCTAGGTTTAGATGTTATCCCTCTAGATATTTAACAAAACAAAGGACAACAAGATGTATACACGTCAGGCATTACCACATGATGTGTATCTTTAAAAATAAAGTTGACTAGATCTACTTCACTCGAAACAATAACGGCTCAGTTGGCTAGTTTTTTTTCCACAGAAGCTTCTGCTGTCTACTTTAAAGAAACGCTTCAGCGGATTTGAGCCTGAAAGCGTTTTTAAAGGGGGGCCGGAGTACAGAAGGAGGTGCTTTAATCTTGAGAAATAAATTCTGACACTACATCGTATGCCCTTTAAATAGCTTCTCTTCATCAGACAATGAGATGTTCGCAAATCATGAACAGCTTTTTCCGTAAAAAATAAAAAGTTGACTTCACCACAAATGAAGAGAGACACTGTAAAGTTAATTTGAGAGAGACACCGCGGCAGACAAAGGCACATTTTCTGGAGAAAGGGGAATGCTTTTTTCTTTAGCAAACGCTACTGGAAAAATCATCTTAAGCTAACAGCTTTGTTTTAGAACGTAGACGTAAACCATTTTAATCCAACTCGAAACTTATTTTTTCAGATTTTACGAACCAGATTTTCTAAATAACCAATTGAGATGAAGAGTTTTAGCCATTTTCAACCATATGCTGGTTTGTCGGTCCCATGACAGAGGTTTAAGTCTGATGCTGAGAAACTTTGTCTAGCACTGTTCTCACTTTGAACTGAAAACCAAAGGCTTATTCTTTGCCATGTTTACAGGACAAGGGTACAAAGAACTGAGGGGGGAACATGCGTGTGCGTTATTCCGCAATACCCTAAAAGCTCTTTGGACAAATCCTGTTTGTCGATGTTTTTCACTTCTTGTTCAGCTTTTTTCATAGGCTTTTCGCAAAAGGAGAGAGAACGTACTTTGGATAAAAAGATTATCTGGCTACATTGAAATGCGCAGTATTGTTGGCTGTGCTTGTGTACTGTGTGTCTCCGAAATGAGAACGGAAGATATTGGAATGAGGGGACGTTTGAGGTGAACAGCTGGTGTGGTTGAGGTTTGTCTTTTGGGTTTGAGAGGTCAAGCCTTTTAAACAACCACAATGCACACTGGACCACTGAACTTTGACAATTACTGTTTGCTGGCGACCACTTGAGCTGAATCTTCCCACCCCAGTTGGTGTCCATTCCGCTGGATGGAATGTGTACAATACAGTACAGTAGCTACAGTAATATACTGCGAAACGTTTTATTCAATGTGTGATTTTTACACTTTGGAACTTAAAGGAACAGTTTACCCAAACATCACCCTTGAGTTGTTCCAAACCTGTGTACATTTCATTTTTCTGATGAAGAAGGATGCTTGTAACCAAACAGTTCTTGGCCACCATTGACTTCCATAGTAAGCATATTAGAAATTTAGACAGAACAAAGAACTGTATACAGATTTGCAACAACTTGAGGGTGAGTAGCCTAAATAAAAACATTATCTTTATTTTGGGATGAACTGTCTCTTAAAGTGAACCTTTCTTAAGACAAAAAGAGTCTTGATGTTGTTGTGTGTGGCATCACAGGTCAAAGTTGAATTCATTCTCACAAGATGCACAGGCATAATTCAAAATATAATTCCCCCTCAAACAGAGAAAACAGAGAAAGTAAGAAAGAACGATGAAATATATAGAGAGCAACAAAGTTCTCGTAAACAAATCAAGTGTTAGGTTGTTTATCTTGGCAGATCTGGCATTGAAGTCTAATTGCTCCTGAGCAAATCTACTACATAACTACTCTGGCTCCAGCACTGTTATTTAACACGTTTTTAGAGGATTGGGCAATGCACTAACAACTGTGGGGTAGTTAAGGTCTGTGGCTTTCAACACTTTCTGCATCACCACATTTAAAATGTTTCTTATTTGTTCACACAAACTAAAGCAGCAGAGATACTAAAGTAACAACCTTTTTGTGTAGCGTGACAGTAGTTTAATTGTTTTAAGCACTGTAGTTTAAAAGTAGTAATGAGCTACTTTTTCCAACAAGCAGCGCTGCAATATAAACATGCGCAACATGGCTGTTTTTAATATTCTGTTGTATTGTGCTCAAAACTTTACTGACCATAATGAATAATATCTTTTTTTATTCTATATATCCTGTATATTTATTTCTGTGCCACAAAAACGTGGCTCTGATTAAGCAATATCATTCAATAAACAAGCATTTCGCTTGTTCCATATTTCGTGATTTCTATTTTGTTGCCAAAATTCATCATCATCGGTCCCCCGTTTATGTTCATCACTGGGTTTTGCGAAAATCTACAAAAAGTATTCAAAAGTGCTTGTCAACTTTGACAACACGGTATTTAATCATTTAAAAAGTACGCAAATGTGGACATCTTGGAAGGACAGCGACGATATCACAGATCACCGTTGAAAACGATTCATGATTCATTATGTAATTTCATAATTTAAGCCATCGGATGTTTTTGAAATGTCAATTAAGTACAAATACTTTTTTAAAAGGATAGTTTGATTGTTTACAGTAACTTAGAGTACACATTTCAAGTAATTTTCATAACGCTAGCTATGATTATAAGAATAACTTTTTTCTTATTTGAAGCTGTCTTGGACAATTTACAGATAGAACAATGCTGGCAAACTCCTTTGACATCTTGAAGGAAATTAATCTTAGATACACTCGGGGTGTAAACGCAACACAACAGACCTGTCCTGATGTGACTAAGGTGTGATGGTACACTTCTCACCGTGTAGTTCCCAGGTTTTGATGCGCTTGTCTGTTATTGTTTGCTTCTTCCACTCAGGATGTCACATGAGGCTAAGTATTTGAGTCAACGTGGGAAGAGGCAGAATGGGAATCCTAACAGGAATCAACAGGAAGAGGATTAGAGTCGGTTCCCCCTCTCATGTGCGACACTAGACCCTCGTATATAGACATCCTCTTTCCGTACACGGGAGACGCCGTCGCCAGGCAACAGCTGAGAGAGAGCTGTGATTGGGAAACAGTTGCCTCCGGGACTAATGAGTGGCCCTTTTTAAAGGCGCTGTCCCACAATGCAACTGGAATGTTAATTACGCTAGCATTGACACAGAGAAGCATTTGCACTTTTCTTACGATTGGCAGATCATGAAACGTGTTTGAAAATGTAAATGACACGTGGATGGACGCATAAGAGAGAAGAAACACGGATAAGATCTCTAACATTTGAATTCGTTTCCTAGAAAGCAATGAGATTAAAATGGAGAGCAAATGGAAAAAAGTCTAAAATACTTCAGATTTTAAAAAAGATCCACGAAGTGAATCTACAAGGTTTTGAAATGCACATTTTTCATCACATTCAAACAGGTTATCTCAGCAAGACAATCAACATTATTTATAGCTCCATGCAGATAATGGAATTCAACAAATGTTTCATTTTTGTCTATTCATCCTGATCTCAAGTTGAATTCGTAACTATTTAACAAGGTGACAAATTCCTATGAATTCGTATAATCATGCAACAAATGTACGATATTAGAGAAAAGAAAACTGAAGCTCTTCCTCAAAACCGTACTAAAACGAATAAATAAAATCGTACAAATTCATTTGTTCCTTCATTCGTACAAATTCGCCACTTTGTAAAATAGCTACGAATTCCGGTGAGACTGTGTCGGCCTATTTCATCTAAGCAATCTTAGGAGAAACATTTGATACTTAAATGAGAATACTCTCCTGAGCTATAAAAGAGGAGGTGTAAAATTTGCACAACAGAAGGTTTATTGTAACTAACGCAATAGCAGCGACCTGTCACAGAAAGAGCTGTTCCGTCCTGCCAAGATCTTCTCAACCTCAGCATGTTAAATTCCCTGAGCTGACAACCCCCTTAACACCTGACCTGGGATCAGATTTATCCCTGCCGGACAGCCTTTGCAAAGGACTGCGTTAACAAACGTAACGTCAACATTATCCTAGAAGGGACTTGTTCTTTGACACGATCTTCTGATGGCCGAAGGAGCCTTATATTATCTCTTTTCTGGGCTGTCTGTGTAAATATTGCTTCAGGGAATTGACGGTCAGAACCGTTATGTGGCCTTTTACCGTTGCTTCAATTCACAGGACACGAACAACAATTATTTGCTGTCCTCCCACGTCACAGGGCATGGGACAACATTTCCGGTTGATGTCGGCCCCTGTACTTTAAGTCATTCACCTTAATTCATCTTGTACTGTCCTAAGACACTGAATAAACGAATCTAGGAATCAATAGAAATACAATTACATTTCTCTTTAAAATAAAAAGGAAAAAATATAGATTGTTAATGAAAAGGAGAATAATTGTCTCGATGAACATTCTGGCGTGACCCGAACACATCCTGGATGGATTTTGTGAGATTTATACTGTACACGCATTTAAGACAAACAATTAGTTTTAACACCATACTCAGCATCGGAAAAATACCACTAGAAGAACACTGGTATCTTAAATTACATTGCAATTGGCTAAACAAATATTTAAACGGCGCCTCCGAAGGCTTGTTAAAAATACCAAAAGACCAAAAAACATTTTAACTGGGGAACGGGCGAAGAACAATTTCGTATGTTTAGAGTTTTCATTCTTTGGCCTTGATGAGGTCTGCTTGTGACCTCGACATCTCTCGTGGCCTTCCAGTGGCGGAGCTTTAAGTTTCTCTCAGCAGAGGAACAGCCACAGGAAGTTGAACTACGTGTGGAGAAGAATGCACTTGGGACAATGTTTGTTAAACGTGCTGAACTGCACACACACAAATTACCAATCAGACACATCATTACCTTCCCTGAGCCGAACGCACTTGGTCGGAACGGCTACGCTCACGCCACAGGCCTTCACACGCTGGCGTTACACACGTCAACACCGTCTCACCGCAGAAAATAGACACTGTTTGACTGTTTGTAGCTGCACGGCTTTACCTGCGGACCACAGAAAAATAAATGAAGTTGTGTGGTATCAAAACTACTAGAACAACTAAGACATAACATGCATAACAGCATAAGTATGTATGTGTCTCCATTTGTGTTTAGGTCTTAGTTTAGAAGAATGAATTTCACATATTAAACTTGAAATTTCACAAATTCAGCAAAGACTTCATTCATTTGTCAAGTCTGCAATCAAAAGCCAATATCATTGAAGATCTCGATATGAATTTGACCATTTCTCATCAAATTGACAGAAAACAAGATTAATATACCTCCACAATTTTTAACACTTTGTTGTTTTCCATTTGTTTCTGTAACTGAAGGAGCTATGCAGAGCGACCCCTAATAAAAACACGTTTCCTTTGGGTTTAAGAGTCCTGGTATTTATTTATATTTCACAGTATGAATACACTCGAATAAAACAAACAGGACCGTACAAATTATTCATTTGAATTACACTGGATAACGCTGGAAATGAGACAGCGAGGTTAAAACAAGTTCTTTCGCCCTGATAAAATCTAAATGTAATTATTTTTCAATTTGTTATTTTTTACACAATAACATGACATCTTCATTTTGGTACAAATAAGAACCTCGTGTTGGTTGTTTTGTTGTTCATGTCGTCAGTTACAGTCCCATTTGGATCTAATGTGATTATGACAGTGAGAGGTTCGTCGTGTTCTCAAACGTGTAAGGTCAGCTGCCAGCCCCCACCAATGACACACTGTTTTAACAACTCGGAACAAACCGACACAGCTTTGTTTGCCAAAAGTCGTTTCAGAGTATTGTTATCAACATTTGAAATTGCTCTGTCAGGAATCTTTCTCCCAATATGGTGCTAAATCTTCGAGTCGATATTGACGTCCACTTTATCAGTTTTACTTCCAAACTAGCTGAAGACAAATGGAAGTGAACGCGTGACTAATGGATTGTGATACATCAGGACACGTCTCCAAGGTGGACGATGGCGTTGATTCACTCATCCCTGAGGTGACGTAACATCTAATACGTTATCATGTTCTCCCAGTATCATAATAAAATACAGACAAACCGGAAGAGGTACTAACAGATGCTACATGATAGGCTATAGGACTGCATGTGACCGTGATTCCAGTACGAACTTCATGATGTTGAGTCAGGCTGGAGTGAACATTTATAAAAATAAATGACAACACTGCTCTCTGGAATACTTGATTTTGATTGGTCAGTCTGTTATCTTCCAATGACAATTGCTAAAACACATCTGTTCAAAGGAAGGGCAGTTATCTGCCGTTCGGTCCTCTCCCTGTAGTTATTTCCATCCTCTAAACTGCCTTACCATAATTTCATTTTATAATATGGGAAACTTTGCAATCCACTATTCATTTGATGGTTTAGGAGGCAAGCAAATTCATTCCTGTTGAATAATTGATTGCAGAAGGAAATGCTTTGGGAGAATATTCAGTGTCACACTGAACATTTCAACAACCCCGGTTATCAACATACCTTTTTTCGGTTGTTTTAACCTCTCTGATCACCAGTCTTTGTTTTGGGTATATCGGGCCGAGTCTCTTCCTGTCAACCACACCCGCATAAACACAGTAATGATAGTGATGATAGCCAGGCACAAACAAGAGCTTAAACAAACGGTGGGTATCAGTGCATTTCCTTCAAGTATTTTACACAGGAATTATGATTTTGTTGTGTCGATGATCTCTTCAAATAAAAGCATAACTAAAGCTGCTTAATATACAAAAACAAACAAACCACCAGGACGACCATGTTTAATCCACGCTGCCATCCTGTTCCTTAGGCAGCCCTTTGCGGCTACTGTTGATATTACGTGTACTGTTCCATCTGTCTTTACCTAAAACTTTGGCAAGGTCAGTCGCCCACAACTTTTTTGGTTTGTCTTGACCATCGTTTTTATGACTTGTGCTCAATTATATAAGTCCAGAGGAACCACAGCCATCTTTGGGTCTAAAATAATACTCATTACCAATGTCACAGAGCACAACAATAAAAAGTCAGATTACTAAATTTGGAACTAAATTCTAGATGCGTTGTGGCCATCAAATCATACCTCAGAAGTGGCAAAGTTATCTAACAGCAATGTGAAAGAGTGACAACATGACAAGACATTTAATAAAAATCGAAGTTATTACATGAATAAATAATTATAAAATTATGAATAGGCTTTTCCTAAATTCATGTACAAATAATACCGTTGTATTGCTTAAAAAGGGAATATGAATGCATTTTCTTTGCAGTATTTTAAAATACAGGGTATATTTTCTTTTATTTTGACCTGTTTCTACAGTTTTCATTTTCTGCAAATAGAAACAGTATTTGTTTTTAAATTTGGGAGAAATCTTGTTAGTAGTTCACAGATTGAAACCAAAATGATCCGTTTACCTAAACACATACATGGTAATCCAAAATACTGTATATATATACACAGTATATAGTGTGTGTGTGTGCGTGCTCGCGTGCGAGGAGTTTGGTTCCAAAATGTGATAACTCAGTTCTTCATTATTTTCAAAAATCATGTTTTTATTTTGTTATCATGTTAGAGTGTTTAATTGTTAGTAAGCTGTATCTCTTTTTTGTTATTATGGCTTAAATAAAAAAAAAAACAACTGCAGCTTGATATTAATGGGAATGCACAACTCTTTATATATATATATAAGAGAGAGAGAGAGAGAGAGAGAGAGAGAGAGAGAGAGATTATTAACTGTATTAATGAATTTATAGACCAAACATTATCCAACAAAACAATCTGACGTTGAGAAATACGAGCTGCAGTTGTTGTCAAGAGTTCATGCATCAGCATTACCTTTCATAATGAGCTTCTTAGAGTTGTTTAGTATAGCATTTGACCTCTGACCCCTTTCCCATCCTTCTTCTCTAGTACTGCAGGATGGAGCTGCGTGATAAGACACTTGTTACTGGGGAGGATTGTATTGAATCATTTGTCGCATGAGGGACTTCTCTCCGCTTCGCTTTGAGAACTGTAAATGCTGACACGGGTCACATCCTGTTGTAATTGCCTTCCCAACATGCACCAGTCACACTGACTCCTGATTATAAATAGCTCTGATGAGTGAAAGGCATCTTTTCCCAAAGCTCAAATAGAGGAACGACTACATTCTGTAGGCCATACTGTATGTAGGCTATATGTTATAAAAGGCGGTAAGAGAATCATTGGATTGAATTGTTTTCAAGGAATTTCTCGAAGTACAGTTTGGCCCAGAGTTGGTCAAAATTAGAACATTAAAGAAAAGTTGTGCCCTTTGTTTGCCTAAGTGCCAAAAAGTATTTAAATGACTTCACAAGGACCCTAATGTAGCTGTATGTCATTTTTAGCTGGTTCTGTCACATCCTCCATCTCTACAGTGATGCCCATAACAAGACCTGTGCTGGTTTTATCTGTCTAGGTTCTTGAGTTTAGAATATACAGTTTACACAAGGAGAAACACATTTTCTACCCTTCAAGAGGCACTTCTCAATCCAGACAATTGTTAAATGTTGTTATTCATAGTGCTTGCTATAGCAGGCATAGCTATTCCTATTGCTTATACATAAAGTTAGGGCTTTGAACAAACTCTTCAACAGGAGTATTTAACTCTTGCATTGTTTGGGTTATGGACTAAATGATACCTCGAAGCATGTTGGTTTTGCCGATTGCATAAACGGAAGCAGCCATATTCAGAAACCTGAATATCCTTGAAATTTGGAGGTGGCCCAGAATACATTAGCCATGGGCCTAAAACCAAAAAATGTACCGAAAATGTACAAAAATAACCAATAGTTCAGCAACAACATAGCGACGCCCTGGCAACCACTAAAAATCACCACCCAACTTTTCTTCAAATGTATTGTACATTTGAATAATAATAATTGTATTATTATAACATTATTATACTGTAAATAGCGCCTTTAAAAGTAGTATCTCAAAGCGCTTTGCATAAGTAAAAATAGACATAAACTAGAAATCAATAACAACAAGATAAAAACAATAGTGTAAAAATAAAAAGAGAAACAAGCTATTTCACTAAACAAATTATACAATGCAAATATAAATATACATACCAAACTTATGGCAGATATAAAACTTATAGCCAAACGCATGAATATTGACAATATACGATTAGAGAAGTCTATTCTTTCTCTTCCTCTGCCGATCATTTCAGCATCTCATGAAGTAATGTAGTGTGTCAGCAGCTTGACCTTCTTTGTCATTTTCCCGAAGGACATCCTGGGAACAGACAATAGCAGAGAACAAAGTCACACAGCGGTTCCCAAGCTTTCCATGCCATTGTTCCTCTTACAATGGTACCATACAGCCCACGGTGCCATGACACCTGCGGTTCACTGTAAATCCCTTAAAAAAAGCCTGATACCACTGCAAACCAGCCACTGCAGTTAACCTTGGCACAACAAAAGACCACTCAGATGTTAGGTATCCCTCTGTGATACATCAAGTCTCTTTCCCGGAAAACTGTTCCCATTAGATTATGTATGTAATATATGAATGCTAATGTATCACAAAAGCTCATCTTTACGGCATGACACATTTTTAAAGTGGACTATAAAGAGGAATTAAACAATTTCATTGTTTGGAGGAGCTCTTGACAGATGTGCAATATAATATATATATAACTGTGTTTTCGTAGGTGTATAAAGAACCTACATGATGAAGCGTTTTTATTGCCTTAGAATGAATTTCTATCTACATACACGCGGGTCACCTTACATGGAACTCGCAATGTTGTTTCTACAGTAGCCCTAAACGGAAAAACTGCTCTACAGAGCGAGTAAATACATTATCTCCTTCAGCAAAGAAGTGAAAAACGTGATGACATGTTTGTCCTGTGTCAGATGCCGTAGTGCTTCGAAAGGGTCGGGTGGTATGAGCCGTCGGTTGGCAGCATCAAATGGCGCTAAAATCTCCACATTGCTCCTTTAAACAAACATGAACATAATTTGTGATCTATAATAGCGTGATAATGGGTTGTTGCGGTATAATATTTGCACTTCACGGTTATCACAACATCAATTGCGGTGCCGGTTTTATCATGATATCTGATTCTTTTTTTAATGAAATAAATAATTATATTTTTAATATTGTTCATTTAGTTTTTTCTCTTGGCCAATGAATCACACTAGAAAGAAAGGCAGAGAGGGATTATTTTATTAATGAACACTGTATTAAAAATACTTTTAATATCACGGTTATTGCCAGACACCCCTCTCAACAAATCTTTAACTAAAACTTTTTTTTAGTAAAAAACTTTCACCATCTAACTGATGCTACTATATACAGTATGATTATATATACGTTCTCAATGAGGAAATACATTCAGTCATGAAAAAGCATATAAAAGCACCAGGCTAACTCAAATAATGTGACAAAGTAACAAAAAGTTTGAAGATGATAGTGTTTTCCATTTCTTTTTTTTAGCTGTTCTATTTATTTTCTACACGCACCTTTTCATCTGAGTATTCTCTTTGCGTGACAGAAAAGTCTTTGATCTGTTCATAATAAAATAATACAAAGCATTCTTAAAAGTGTCCAAAAGTATTTGTCAGCACGTTTAAGGGTCCACAATCAAGACACCTCAGGAGGAAGCTAAACACAAGCAGTGACGCAGGCTTTCGAACCCGAACGCACCCTTGCTCCCCTGAGCTCTGATCTGGACGTCACCAACACGTTCACAACATAACGGTATGCGACATGAAGGATTTCCACGACAACCATTTGAATTTTTACCCATTTACCTTTGATCTAGAGGTCAATTTACTTAACCGTCCCTTAAACACAAAATGAATCGTGGGAAATATGCCAGGGACCATTATCAACAATGCTGAGGTACTCTGGAACACAAAGTCACGCTTTCTACGTTTCTACCTGGAAAAGAACAAAAACGTGTGAGAACGTTGAATCAAGCCTGAAAACTCTCTAGTGGCTGTCGAGATGTCCTCGATGGTTTCCTGAGGGCTATCCACCCTTCTGTGAATTCCAGTAAAGTAGTATTGTTTCAAATGCCTTTACAATTTTTAATCGGTCTAAACGGCCACATAAATATAAATGGAAGGATGCGAAAGTTAATTTTCTTCCTATGTTATGTGTCCTTCTCTTTAGTATGGTGAAGAATAATACAGAGACCCCTGACATGGACCACCTCATTGGACTTCCCATGATTGTTTTTCAAGCCAAGATACACTATGTTTTTCCTTCTCAAGTATACCTCCCTCCCGCTGATTTCTCACCCCAGCTACACAGAAGGCACGGTTTCATTGCAAGAACAAAAGGTTAAAGAGTTGAATTCTCATAAAAGTATAATCACTTTTCACTTTCACTATTTGACTCAGCTGAGAGCGAGATTGTGTAGATTCCAGAGCGGTAGCTTTATAACTGGGACATTTTTAATCTTCAAGCTCTGGAGGGGACAATACCAAGCCATTTGATATTCAACAACGGACGGAGAAAAGGTTGGAAGGTTCGCTGGTTTCTTCAACTATGGACATTTTAAGTGTTGTGGACAACTAAAAACTCCAATAAAACATTTTACACTTTAACTAGCTTACAATTTGTTTACAATGTCTGAAATTCTGTATACTTTAATTTGTGTTCAATGAAAGTTGACTCGAAAAAATTCTGCAGAACACAAAAGAAGATATTTTGAAGAATGTTGGTAACCAAACTACATTCATCCTCATTGACTTACATTGTATGGACACATAACCACAGAGACATTTCCCAAAATAACATATTTTGTGTTCCACGAAAGGAAGAGTCATATACAGATTTTGAACCCTTTGATGGTGAATCAATGATGACAGAAATTTTTTTTTATGTAATTTATTTGTATATAAATGAATATCGAAATCGTTGTATTTTTTACATTCTTTAGATTATAACCATTTTTAAAAGGTATTAAACAGAACTCACTTTATTTCAGGATATTTTCTTTTATTATTTAAGATTTTAACCTGAAATATACTGAATAAAAATTCTGTCATACTCACCATCAAGTTGTTCCAAAGTATACCTTTCTTTGTTCTGTAAAATAATATACATTGAAGACTCAAGGTCTCCTAAAACTCCTATGGTAGTCAATGATGTCCCAGAAATGTCAGTTGCTAACATTTTTCCGAATATATTTCACTGTGTTCAATGGAAAAAAAGAAATGTATACAGATACAAGAGTAAAACATCAATACTTGGCATCTATCCTTACAAATAAATAACAAAGGTTTTAATAAAACATCAAAGAGTGGAAATCTATTAGTTTTAATAAAATTCAACCGCAGGATATCAAATTGTCCATAGCTAAACACTCGCTATAGAAAACAGTAGGAGGTAAAACCGTCCGATCAAACGTTCCTTAGCATAATGGCATTTCACTGTGTTGGGATATCCTTCTCTCGCGGGGGGAAGACTCAAAAATTATGCTGGAAAAAAGCATGAATTTTAGGCCTATTGTATGACCTAGGTGTGCTTTTCACCTGTCTAAAAGCCACTGATCCGTTACATTGGTCGGCACATCCGTTTCCACAGCAACACCTCTGGAATGCCATCGCATTTTTCTTATAATCCGCCCCTCTAAGAACAGGTTGAGCTCTGTGATTCCTACAAATCCAAGCTACGAAAACAATGTACTCAGCATGGGTATTTGAGCAGGCATTCTGGTAATGTTTTCGTCTTTATTTAAATTTTAGGAAAGATATGTATAAAAAAAACTGTCAAATTGCTGCAATTTCACTTTATGAGCGCGATAGATCTCCATGTTCTGTTGTTATAACGAAAAAATCATGCACACAAAATATACCCCTGAATACGTTCCGTGAATTTGTTTTCAATAATCCTCATTCACCCAGATTTGAATATTAGCGATGGCTCAGTACACATTTTCATGGGAAGATGACCTGGCATGTGTAGAAATCACTCGCTTAGACACATTATTAGAGAAAGAGACCAGAGACTAGATATACAGAGCTGAGGTTTGACCCAAAGCTCCAACCACCCCAAACGTAATATTTTGGTTCCAGTCTGTAATTTAGCAGGATACGCTCAAAATAAAATCTGGTCAAATTGCTGTTGAGGAGAGTTGGATTAACCAGCACCACGCTGACCAAACACACGGGGCATTTATATACAAGTCAAATGTCTGTTTAACTTTAACATTCTCTATTTTCACTCTCCACACCAAGCCCTCTCTCTAAAACCCCGCCTTCTCTTTAAACCCCACCCCCAATAACATGACAACATGCTCAACGTGACTTTCTTAAATAAAGGAAAAAGAACAAAGATGTGATTTCTCAGAACACAAATTCCAGTAAAATCTGCCATTCCAGTAAAAGATGGCGTTACCTGCACTTCTTAAGCATTAAGTGAACAAATGAATGTGGACAGAGCCAAGTTGATGAGAAACGTCAAACTAGAAAGGTTAAAAAAAGAGGATTTTTAGATGAATGAGACAGATAATGATTATTAGACGGATCTACACCTGCTACACAAAAGAGTTTGTGCTTTCGAAGATAAACCCCTGTTTTAATCTGGTTACACATTTTTTCCATTGACTCCTGACAAACAATCTCTCTGCGATTACATTTTTTATACTATTGTTCGGCAGTAAAAATATTCAACTTGTGTTTGGAATGCTGTTGGTGTTATGAATTTTTGGCTAAACGAGAAAAGTCCAGATCCGAAAGATTCCATCAGCACACATTTTCACCAGTCACGCGAAACCTAACAACGGATATTCCAAATTTGGTTGAGCATCTGTTGTCCTAAATTCTGAAGCTCTGAATCACAAAGACATCAACAGGCGCTTTTTAAACATTTCCTTTACATGACTGCATAGATTGTTTGCCGCTAAGTTTGTATGCACGAGGTTGATTGTAACGTCTGAAATATTGTGATTATGTATATAGGCTATTAAAAATTAATTCTCTGTCATGTCATTTCAACGCTTATGACTTTCTTTAGTACAACACAAGACATTTTAACATTGCTTTACCATCTTTTTTCCATACAAAGTGAATGGAGGCCTTTGTAGTGTTGCACAGATAAAGCTAAGGCATACAGCTTTAGAGAGACACATTAGGGTAAAGGAATAACATTTTCTTTTTTTCAGAATGTGACCGTCCATTTAAAGCTTATGTGTCTATGAATCCCTTTCTTAGTAGGAACACGGTAGACTGATTTGAATAAGAAGTAACAAGAATAAATCAGACAGGGTCCAAGCCAAGAACCGTGTGAAGGTCATCGAGTTCGTTTTGTGAATATGTTTGTGAAAAAATGACTTCCACTAGTTTTTGAAGTTAAAAAAATGGTGTTTACATAACTTATGTACTGTTCTTATTATTTATAAACACATGTATATGTATTTAGGAAAAATTCATGTTTATTAATTTAAATATATTTACAGATTTAAATCGCTGACACTGGCCTTCAGAACGATAACTGGAAATTCGCCCATTTATCTTAACTCAGTGCTCCAGGTCTACATCTCTGAAAATCTACATCACAGCGAGGCACCAAATCGCTTGCAAAAACGTTTACTCCTTCGGTTCTCCTGTGGTGGAATGAACTACCAGCCTCCACCCGAACTGCAGCATCCTTCACAACTTAAAAAACGTCTCAAACATACCTGTTGCGCATTTATTTGACTAACCAATGACTGTCTGTGTCTTGTGTTTAAAATAAATTGTTTAATCTCTCCCTTGCTTACTCCAGCCTTAATCCTCCTAGCAGCATGACCTTGTAAACTAACGGTAATGTTAAGCTTGCTGACAAAATGTTATTTGGAAGATGTAACTGTAGTATGATGGATTTAACTTTGTGGTGGTTTTGAAAGGAATAAATAATCCTTTCGATGCCATTTATCACGATTATCATTTGACAGCCAGAGCAAAAATAAAGTTTTTTTGAATATATATTTTTTATTATCTGAATGCTTTTGACTAATAAGTATGTAAAGCAATATACATTTAATAATTCTCTAGCCCCTAAAGCAGAGACATTAACCAAATTTTAAATAATACTTGTAATAATAATTGTTAAATATGCGATTATTATTGTGCAATGCAATGCATATTTAGCTGGTACTGTAAAGCGGTGCTGATATGATTACCTTGACCTGTATGTTCCCTTAAAAGTGTACCTTTTGCAATAAATTATGAAGCGTTATTTTCATTTATATAAAAAGATTATTTATATACATATCACTGAATACAACAAGAAACTAAATAATCTATCTACTGTATCTCAAGTTAACGTCAATAGGTAAAAAAAGTATTATAGCATTTGCTAAACTATAAGTTAGAGTCTGAGTTCTCTCCAAGTCTCGAGTTCACATCTTTGTCGTTGAATAATGACCTCGGAGAAGAGAGTTATAGTGGAGACCGCCTGACTGACTGACCTCATTCTGAACGCACAACAGTAAAAGCCCAGGTGCTCCAGTGGGATTCTCTCTAATGACAAATGCCTTGAAAATAAATGTTTCCCTTTTCAAAAAACAGCCGAGCGTTATCCCTCTGTGGAGCCGTGATAACATGGTACACGGCAAACCTCAACATCACAAAAGTCTGTGTTTAGACTTTCTTTCTGCAGATAAGCCTGCCTTCAACAAAGGCGTGATTTGAGGTAATTACCCCGTGATCTTAATTTGATCTTTTAACCTTTTACTGTAAATCCAGTATCTGAAAAAAGCATAGGTAACCACATGTGTTGGAGAGATGGGAAATCCCTGTTATGAGAAAGTCCATGAAAACACGTTCTCATGGAGACCCCGAACTATTAGTCTTGTGACTGATTAGCGTGTAACAGAAAATGTGAACTTTGTAAAAAAGGTTAACAAAAAATAATAGCGTATAAAAAGCAGTTAAAAAAGCAAAGGGAGTCTGGTATTATTTAAGCAGAAACCCTGATAATGGAGAATCCTACATGCAATATTGTTAGTGGTGAGTCCAAACTTTGAAGCGCAAGACCTGTCTGGAAAGTCTTACAATGACTCCAAAAACTTAATGTTCTGAAAACAAATCGATTTGATCTTTTTAATTCATCACCGAATTGAATGCAAAATTGCATCATCAGGTTCAAATCAGCATCCCTAAACAGTTCATACAACTGATGCAACTCGCCCAAAGCGTTCCCATATAGCTCTGATTAAAAAAAAGTATTCGCTTCAATATCCCAACACGTCTGACTCCCGGTCGTCTCTGCACCTTTAAAGCTGGAAAATGTGCTGATGGGCCCTGGTGCAGAAATAACGTGCATTCTTCCCACTTGGTGAGTAAGAGAGAATGCAATTAGCACGTATTAGAGAGAGTGGAGCAGGGTTGTCAGGTTGCTGGAGAGATCCCAGATGCCGGCCCCTATAGCACAGCCCTTCAGACTGCTGCGGCCTTTTCATTTTGGCTTTATAACATATCATTGGGGAGAAGTTAGACAATATACTGACCCTGGACCTGCGAGTCTTATTTACAGTCACATGACATCCACATACAGTATGTGATTCAACACGGGCTTTAGATCAATCAAAAGCTTTGGTTTTAAGAGCCTGGCGCCATAACAGAGATGGGAACAGTTGTGGTCTTCAACTGTTAAACTGTTTTAGAATGTTGACTGATTTGACATGACAACATGTACGTCATAATGACATACAATCTACACATTATGCCTGTCAATTTGATGTATCGGTGTGTTCAACAAGGTACTTTGATTTTCCCCCAAGCTTATTTTTACTGTTAGAAGTTAAAAAAAGCTATTACATAAAATCTGAGAATTGCGTAATCTGGGTTACAAAGGTTCATTGTTATCTACAATTTTTTTTATTATTTAAACAAATTAAAAAATGACATATGATACAGAAATATTCAGCATTTATAGATACTGTAAAAATGTTATATTGCCAATTACTTTCATCATTTCATATGAGTTCCTAAAAGTTTTTTTTTTCTATTTATTTGTATTAGCTAGTTTGACCTTACAGTATATACTTGATACACTAAAATAAATTGCTATATAGCCCTATTTTGGTGCCTCAGTGGATCTTCAGCAGTCCTTTGGGAAAACTGAGGAAAACTAAAACGTCTTACATCAAGATTTACAAAAACACAAATGCTTAGTAAGAAATTGTTTTTTTGCAGTGTCAAGACATGTTTGCCTGCTATCTGGCACATACGTTTAGTAACTTTAAGAGAGCACCAGACATGAGGTAAAATTATGGACAGAGCTTGCTGGACATTTTTAGACTTTCAGATCCATTTGGGAAGGATTTTTGAATATGGAGATCTTGACCAAACACCTGCGAGCTGGATATGGGTTAACACACTGCACTATACCCATAAAGACATCTGCAAAGCTAATCGAGACCTCAGATTTATCCAGCACTAAAGTAGCATTAAGATAAAGATACTTTCTGTTTAAGGCTTCCAATAGGCCGCCACGGTGGTGTGTGTTACAAAGTTAGAAGACAGAAAACATGTTTTCTTTGGTTACGAGTTTTGTTAGTGCTTAAAAGATTATATCAATGGGTTTGTCAGCTGTATCAAAACAAAGAGCTGAATATTGCCAAAGTACAAACATGAATATTTAGAAGATGTGGCCATGCTGCATGGATTCTTTGAAGAGAATGAATCTTGGGTTATGAGGCGTTGATGATGAGTTGCTTGTGAAGTGTTTGTTCAGATTCATAAACACAGCTGTTAATCACTGTGAGACTGTGTGTTTTGCCACCCAGAACTCATCTCTGTGTACCTAAGAGAACCAGAAACCGCACAACTGATCCAGACAGTGTCCTTAAATACAACATTAAGGTAAGCTATACTTACAATTCTAAATTACAATAAATAAAAACTCTAAAGTAGACTCAAATAATAATTCCATGCAAATATCAACCTTAAAGTGAAAAAATCTAGTTTTTAGCACACTGACAGATGAGATGTGAATAATACCCAAGTGACGTCTCGATGTTTTTTAAGCAGTTTCTTGTGTTTTTAAAACCGTTTTCTCATAGTCAGGTAAATGAATTGTCAAATGCACAACGGTCCATATCACATGAAAATTTTAATATAGTTACTATTTTATATTCTATAACAAGGAGAAGCAATTATTATTATTTTAATTGACAGAAATCTTGTAAAGTATGTTGTCTCTCAAAAACACTTTTTTATCATATCCATAACATCCCTTTTTAAAATAGAAAGCTTGTGCATAGTCAGAGATTTTTCTGATGTCTGGACTCTATCACCAGGGCTTTAGTAAAATATAAAGAGATGGTTTAGTATATTGGTAATAAATACATTCTTCATGTTTTCAGTTTTGACAGTTAATGTCACATCCATGACACTAAAATTAGCAAATGTCAATATGCAAAATAAAGGCATTTACTTTAGGTTTAGATTCATTATGCTTTTTAATCTATTAAAAGTGCCATATTTTCAAGTTTAAAGGAGCATTGTGTGATTTTAGTGGTATCTAGTGGTGAGGTTGCGAATCGAAAAATAATAATGGCTACAGTTTCACAGGAAATGTCAGTGTGATGTCATTTCACATAAAACACAGATGAGTAAAGGCAAGTAAACTGTTTCAAACAGAGCTGGAAAGAGCAGATTTTTAGACAGTAAATTATAGGCCTTTTTTGTATTTGTACAATATAGATGATTCTTATGATAGACCGTATCAATTATCTTAAGGTTGAAATTCAATAAATATCATGATAACGTCACTTGCTGTGGAATATGACTAAGCAGAAAGCCATCTGACGTGATCTTAAGAGTCCAGTCTTCCTGGGGCTGAGCTCCAAGCACATTGTTTCTCAACAGAGAGCCGGCCTGGATGACCCTGTAGTTTCAAGTCCTCAGCTTTCCTGCTTTGACCCTCTTTTCATTTCCCAGCAGTAAACAAACACACGTGCTCATTGTTAACCCGTCTGAACCACCTGCCCACACACACAGACGGCAAAATATTTGTTATCGCTGAGATTTAAACGAATTTGTCAAAATACTAAATTGCAAGACATTCCTAAATATCTGTACGTCACGGAGAGAATTAGTCTCTCAAATCCCGCCTGAATCTGATTAGGAGAAAAATAACTTTTCCATAATCTGTCTCCTGGAAATCCACAAATGCACTGGTAAAAGATGTTTCTCTCAATGATTTGATTCAAGCCAATCTTTTTCATCGACTGCTAGCTGTTTTTTTACATCAGAAACACATTTTTGGCCCTTAAGTCCACAGTCTGGTACAGGAAGCTTTGCTTGATTCAAATGTCCCTCCTGTGAATAACTGGTTTGCTGTAAAAATCAAGAGTACTACATTTAAAGATTAACTAAATATGCAAAGCATATTTAGCAAAGGAATGCCCTGAAGCAGCGGCCAACGTAGAATAGGAGTGTTTTAATACTACATCTCAGATGTGGCAATACATTTGTGCATTCTGCTTTTATCTACACTGCATTCATTTCAATCTATACTTTTTGTATAAATATATACTTTTTATCTGTGGGGAGCAGTGCGGGACGAGAGCCGTGAGGGAAAGGCGCGAGGCCGGTCAGGCATCTCTTACGGAGGCGCTCTGGAAGCATAAGAGAGGAGCGACAACAGGGAAGTGCGAGAGAGGACCAGGCCTGGACATTATGTCGCGTTTTATTATGTTTGTATGGCCGGGAGCTGCCGGCATTTTAAGTTAGTTTTATTGTTTGTTTATTTAATGAAAGATTGTTTTACGTTCGCCGGTTCCCGCCTCCTTCCTTCCTTTTATTGAACTCGTTACACTATACTTCAAACCCATTACCGTGCCCACGATGCAATGCCCCACCAATTGAGGTACAGGAACATCATGTCATGAGTTATAAGATTTATGTCATAACACATTGTTTTTCATTAGTTTGTTTCTCATGACAGTGTGATTGGCATTGTTTACTAAATCAGCTGTGTCCTAATGGTTAGAGCGTTGGGCTTGTGATCAGAAGGTTGCCGGTTCTAATCTCAGTGCCAGCAGGTCATGACTGAAGGGCCCTTGAGCAAGACACCTTACCCCTGATTGCTCTGCAGTAATGTGAAACTGTATAAAAAAAACTACTTGTAAGTCGCTTTGGATAAAAGCGTCTGCCAAATGAATAAATGTAAATGTAAATGTAAATCTTTATAACTTGTGACTTTATAACTAAATGTATTTGTATACTTCTTTTTACACTACAAATCCATCCAAACAATACAGCGCCTTATAAACCAAGTGACCAAATTATCCGGCACTGTTTCAATTGCTTGCAGAGAATTTTGTGAAATGCTTTTCAGCAACCTCAGGTGAATCAGCACAGACTCCAAAACCATATGAACTCCCATCTTTGGAGAAATTACACTAGCTATTGAACTAATATGTGCTTCTCAGTTCCTATTAAAAAAGGTACAGAGAGTAGCAAAGATTCTCCCCTACCTCATGTTGAGCCGCTTACCCATGATGCATTTCTCACACATTAACTCATTTCTCAGAACTCATTGTGCCACTAGTGACATGTGCTCGCTATTTTTGCTCCCCCTCGCTGAACGTGTTTGACGCTTTTGTGCAAGCATGAGCTGGTCTTTTATGTGATTAGTGCTGGTTGCAAAGGTAAGTTTCATTGTTAGTGTTGTGAGTTCGAGTTCTTCTTACTTCGAGTTTGGGATTTAAACAACCATACACTTATGATCATTAAAATCATAAAAATTATTTAGAACACAACTGCATAGCAACACTCTGGAAACACCCATGACCTTACAACCACATTAATAACCATTTAGCAACTTCATAACAAGAAACGCCTATGACAACCTTACAACAACACAGCCATACATTAATGGCAATTTAAAACGGCTTAGCAACTGCATAGCAACACTCTGGAAATACCTAAGACAACCTCACAACCACACAGCCATGCATTATTGACAATTTAAAACACCTTAGTAACTGCATAGCAACACTCTGGAAATACCTAAGACAACCTCATAACCACAATGCCATACATTGATGACAAATTAAATCACCTTAACAACTGCATAGCAACACTCTGGAAACACCTTTGACAACCTCACAACCACACAGCCATGCATTAATGACAATTTAAAACGCCTTAGCAACTGCATAGCAACACTTTGGAAACACCTATGACAACCTAACAACCACACAGCCATACATTAATGACAATTTAAAACACCTTAGCAACTGCATAGCAACACTATCTGCATAGCGACACCCTGGAAACGCCTATGACAACCTTACAACCACACAGCCATACATTAATGACAATTTAAAACACCTTAGCAACTGCATACCAACACTATCTGCATAGCGACACCCTGGAAACGCCTATGACAACCTTACAACCACACAGCCATACATTAATGACAATTTAAAACACCTTAGCAACTGCATACCAACACTATCTGCATAGCGACACCCTGGAAACACCTATGACAACCTTACAACCAAACAGCCATACATTAATGACAATTTATAACACTTTAGCAACTGCATAGCAACACTCTGGAAATGCTAATGACAACCTTACAACCACACAGCCATACATTAATGACAATTTAAAACACCTTAGCAACTGCATAGCAACACTATCTGCATAGCGACACCCTGGAAACGCCTATGACAACCTTACAACCACACAGCCATACAGTAATGACAATTTAAAACGCCTTAGCAACTGCATAGCAACACAATCTACATAGCAACACTTTGGAAACGCCTATGACAACCTTACAACCACACAGCCATACATTAATGACAATTTAAAACACCTTAGCAACTGCATAACAACACTATCTGCATAGCGACACCCTGGAAACGCCTATGACAACCTTACAACCACACAGCCATACATTAATGACAATTTAAACGCCTTAGCAACTGCATAACAACACTCTGGAAATACCTAAGACAACCTTACAACCACACAGCCATACATTAATGACAATTTAAACGCCTTAGCAACTGCATAGCAAACCTTTGTAAATACCTATGACAACCTCGCAACCACACAGCCATACATTAATGACAATTAAAAACACCTTAGCAACTGCATAGCAACACTCTTGAAATACCTATGACAACCTCACAACCACACAGCCATACATTAATGACAAATTAAATCACCTTAGCAACTGCATAGCAACACTCTTGAAATACCTATGACAACCTCACAACCACACAGCCATACATTAATGACAATTAAAAAACACCTTAGCAACTGCATAGCAACACTCTTGAAATACCTATGACAACCTCACAACCACACAGCCATACATTAATGACAATTAAAAAACACCTTAGCAACTGCATAGCAACACTCTTGAAATACCTATGACAACCTCACAACCACACAGCCATACATTAATGACAATTAAAAAACACTTTAGCAACTGCATAGCAACACTCTGGAAATACCTATGACAACCTCACAACCACACAGCCAGAAAATATGACATGTAATTAATTGTATTGTTGTATCACCACCACAAAACACCAGATCTGATCACAGCTGAGTTTAAAGCCTTAAGGAATATTTACAGATGTCTCTGATTAGTATTTAATTAAAGAAGGTTCACCACCAAATATAGAAATCCGTAGATTATACAGTGCTGTATTATTTTTGCTGTTCCATTGCCTTTTAAGACAATCCAGAGCTGAAGATTTACTTCAAAGAAAGTAAATCAAACCATATCTGATATTATCGCATCGATAAAACCCATCAGCCTGTAGTCTGATTCATTTCTTGTGACGTAGATTTAGAAATCACAAAAATAAACTTCTAAATCTAGGAACTTTAATATTTTCAGCTTTGAAACTTAGTCGGGAAGTAACTGTAAAAAAATATTATGTGCCTTAGTAGATTTTATGAAAATAAATAATTAAAATATACTTAATCGAAATATGTACTTGTTTTAAAAAAAGAATTTTAGTTTTTAAGATTTCAAACATTTTGCTTGAGTAATTTTAATAGAAAAGTTATTAAGCAAATCAAATGCAATATTATTATGTTAAACCCATTGAAAATGGTCAAATTAAGTTTACTTATTTATTTTGTGTTGGGACTACATAAATCATTTTTGTAGACATAACCTTGGCAATGAATCTGTAGTTCCCAGCATGCTTTGCATCTGACTGCATTATGAGTCATATTAATTGTTTTTCAGTAAAAAGAAAGACTTGTTCGTGTTTTGTGTTGATTCATCTTTGAGGGAGGGTTATTGGAGAGTTTTGTTATTATTTTTAAGTTCAGGTTTTTTAAGTGGTTACCATTGTTCAGAAGAGCGATGCTTGTGCCTAAAGAGTGAGGGAGGCACAAAATTAGTCATGAAGGCCCGTATTGAGCAGTAACTGTGCTAATACCGGTACAGAGACCACCAGTAACTTCTCACTCCACTATGAACTATATTGCAAACATTTTTATATTTTAATATGAAAGTAAGATGCCCGTGAAGTTTGAGTAACTTAATTGAGCAAGTTTTTATTCAACATAATGTTTTTTTATTTGTATACTTTAAGCAATATTTACTTAATATTTTAGCAAATATCAAATGTATATAATGCGTAGAATTTGACTCAAAGAATATTCGTGCAAATTGTTACGCAAATTGTCTCTTCTAAAAACGAACAAATCAGTCGAAATATCAAACAAAGTGACATCTGCACAAATCTCTATTTCAGCTATTTTTACAATGACTTTTAACCCACCTGTGCTCGAAGTTCAGTCGATGTATGAACTCTGTTCCCCTCAAGTTGACACAGGTGTAACAATGAGTGTTTATTTATTCTAAAATTCAGCAAGTGTCCCGCTGGACACACACGTTATCATTTAAAACACATGTCTTTCTGTGAAATCGTTCTCCCAAAGCACTAGTCTTTGAAATAAATGGCTCTCGGTTTGATATTCTGTTACCGAATGCAATAACATTCAGATATTTTTAAATGTGGTTTACAGTAAGTGCCCACATAATATTTGAGGCCACCGTGTTATGAGGTCTTCACTGTGCGTCTCTCTGAATCATCATATCTTAATTTAGACATCGAATCAAACCACGAAGTTCCAGAGCTGTGCCATTATTCTGTTGTGGATAACTGCAATAACCACTGAAATACATTTCTTCTCCTAAACACATCTATATATTACAATGGGATTGTGTTTTAAGTTTTGGGATATTTATTTGGAGCTTGTATTTGAACTTGTATTTGTTTCTGAGACTGAAAAACGTATAATGTGAGTCATGAATGGGTTGTGTATGTTACAATGTTTCCCAGCAGTCAGACCTTATATTCTAACTATAGCTGCTATGTAATATGTGGTCAGACAGTGCTGAATTCAGTGGCCTGTGTTAATACCATGAGTAAATGTTTACAGAGCTGGCAGTCGGTGAAACACAGACCAAATGTAGAGCATAATGTCTCGTCACAGATGCCATCATTCAGTTTCAGTAGTATTACCCAGAATGCAGCAGTGCATTACACGAAACCACATTTTCTGTATAACAGAAACTTTTAGTTATTGCATAAACTGTAGTACAGAAAATATCAACAGCCTATAATAAAACCAGAGTAAAACTACTACGTTTTACAAAACTGTTTTGCGAAATACAAACGCAATGTATCCAGAAATATTTTACTAATATCTCCATTGGCCCGGTTTCTCTATTCGCCATCATAGTCATGTGTTTTATGTCATTCAGTGACACTAGACGATCTGGGTGAGAAAAGGTGACGCAGAGGAAGGAACATTAATAAATATTTTCATCTAATGGAAGACTTTATAGACAGAGAGAAGCAGAGATGTTTACACACTTTCTTTAGGAACTAAAAGTGACACAATAAAAGAGAGAAGTTAATGCATAATCTAGTATTACATTTTCATAGTTCATTCTAGTTTTTTCAGAACGTTTTGGCAAATGCAATGGGTCTTGGATATTCCACACGCATACATGCATATCACATCTACAGTACATATGCAAGCATAGTAAGAATGGTATGTTAGACTACTACACTATTTTAAACTCTCTTTTTAAACAAACAATGTGGAGATTTTAGCGACATGTAGTGGTGACGTTGAGAATTGCAACCAACGGCTCACTCCACCCCTCTCTTCAAAGCACTATGGCAGCTGACACATTTTTGCTTCCTTGCCGAAGGAGATAACATATTTAAGAAACACGCTCTGTTTGTCCGCTTTGGGCTCCTGTAGAAACAACATGTCGAATTCCATCCAAACAGCTCATTCTAAGGTAATAAAAACGTAATGCATTATTATGCAAGGTCTTCATACACCTCTGAAGACATAGGTTTGTATATTATATTGCATTTCTGTCAATAGATCCTCAAAATTCAAATTCTATACTGACAATAATTCATTAATGTGACTCTAAATCTTGTAAACATGTACAAGATTAGTTTGTTTATTTGTTATCCAGAAATTTATTTGACACTAAGAATGGCCAATTTTTAAAGATCGTTCTCATCTTATATAGCAAAGGTTAAGCTGACACCTGCAATTTCTGTCTCACTACTATCACCAATCAGAGCTGGAATATTGCTGTTACACGAATATATTCTTTTGTGTAGTCAAGTCACTTCTTTTTATGAATCTTGCTTTGTACACAGGGGCATTGTCATGGTGGAATAGAAAAGGTTGGCCTGTCCAAACCGTTGCTATAAAATTAGAAGAAAAACGTTGTCATCATGTGCTAAAACATTAAGATTTGTGCTCACAAAAATGACTAAGGTAGCCAAACCTGCACATTAGAAGGGAGCATCCCGATATTGTTGTCCATATAGCGTGAGTATAGTGCATTTCAACTGACTATACAGTATAAAGAGGTGCTTGTAGATGTATAACTCATGTTGGGATGATAATTGGTTGTAAGACCCTGAAGAAATTGCTCTCATTTATAAACACTTCACCACCACGAGTCTCTGCTGTACATCTGGTCGTGCTCTCTTGACTTTGTTTTACAGCACATATGTTTGGCTTTTTATATTCCTTTTTAAAAGTCTATATCGCAAATCCATCTGGCAATTACTTCAAACATACCTCCAAACACAGTTTACAATGCAAACTCAAAACATGCAATACATGCACAGTAGTCCATAAAACCCAACAACATTCCCCATATCATTAATTATGCCGTGTAACTTCAGTGGTGACAGTGTTAGTCATTCTTTAGCTATCAATCATTTTATGAAAATATAGGATCAGTGCGAGTTTTCATTTGCACACAGAGGAACATGAATCTAGACCACCCCGGCCTTGTTTCATGTCAGGGCAGTCACCCAGAACTCCACAAGAGGTTCTACATTGTGGTTTCGACATACCATATTAAACAATTACCCATGATTCATAGTTGTTAACTTTCTATACATTTTAATTAAAGTAGCTCTCCGCTGTAGCGCGGCATGGTTTTGATTTACTTGAATTGTACACAAGATCCTGTTCTGGGGGATTGTCTCACATTTTCCTTATGTTGACAAACCATATTTTGATCTTTGATAACAGATAGACAGAGTTTTTTAATAAGAACATTTGGGTAGTTGACAAATATACCGCACCTTGTGTCCTGTGATGGGACGTAACAATCATTTAGAAAGAACTAACAATTAAGAAAAATCTCTTTTATGCTATTTTATATAAAAAACATTATATTAATAATACAAAATAGCATATTATTAAAAGCGTGTTTTTGTATGTCACACCAAGGACACATTGTATGGTTTATTTTTCACATACCCATATCGACGCTGTCCTTCCGAAATCTTGGATGTCCAAATTCGCTGTTCTTCAGGAAATGGAAAAACTACTGTACTCTTTTAATGAAGTTGACAAGCACGCTTTTATATTGTTTAGATATGTGAAAAACCCAGTGACAAACATAAAGGGTGACTAATAAACATGATTTATGTATTTGGAGGTTTCTGAAGGACGCTGTCACGGTATAAGACAGGAAGAACCCAAGCGCAGGCAGCAATACCGGGTAACGTAGACTTTAATAATAAATAACAAAACAAATGCCCATGATGGGGAAAACACTAAATAAACTAGAATACAAAACTGAAAACAAACACTTCCCACAAGGGGGGCAAAATAACCAAAAACACTAGGTAACTGAGAAATATACAAACAGGGTACCAGAACATGAACTTTGACTACTACGTGCAGGGCAGGGCAGGGCAGGGCAGGGCAGGGCAGGGCAGGGCAGGGCAGGGCAGGGCAGGGCAGGGCAGGGCAGGGCAGGGCAGGGCAGGGCAGGAAACATGTACAGCATACAGGTACAACGAACGAGCACAAGACAATAGACAAGAGGGCATTTTATAGGGAGACTAACAAAGGAGATAACGATGGGCAGGTGTGGGTACTGAAACACTCAGGGAAGGTTAACGAGACAAAAGGGCGGGAAACACTGACGAGACACGAGAAAGCACATGACAAGTTCAAAACAAACCCATGCCTTTCTCACACAAAACCTAAGGCTATGCCATGACTCCGCTGCAAGACCAAGAATAAACATGACATGATAGCGGAATCATGACAGACGCAATGAGTTATATGTGATTTGTAATGATAGTAAGTTTAAACACCACATTAAAATCAAAGTTTTTTGCACATATTTCTAGTTTTGTTATCAACAATTAATCTCTGCAAGTAATTTTTTTCCCATAATCTTAATAAAAATCTGAAAAATATACTTCCGCTCTGGAATGGCAGTTCTTTTCCAATGATGAAGTCACACCCACAATTTCTTTAATATTCCATTTCCCTCAGTAATGACAATAATGAGATCTAAACTTCTGGATCACAACAAAATATTATATCAAAATAGAGAGACAAACAAACCAGAACTGGTAACTTGTATTCTTGTTCTTCATCTGTTACCAATATACAAGCAAGAATGCATCAGTCGAATGTGGTTTTGAGGTGAAACCAAACTTTCCTTCATGTCATGCAATCACACAGGAGTCCTTTTTAATAGGGACCATCCAAGTACTGACCGATATTGCACAATGCTTCCATTTCTGCCCACAACTTTTCCACTGACATGCACAATATCACTATTCCTTTTCGCTGGCCTGATAACTGAATTGTTTGTTGGTCGGAAATTTAAATTGTAGACCCAACCAAAAATATGATCAAATGCTAGGTTGAGTTTGCAGCACCCCACCAAGAATCAACACAAGTTTTTGCATTCTTTTGATGCTTTGTCATGTGATCTAAAAGTCAGCTCTGGTCATGACCGTACGCTGCATCCTATGATACGCTTAAATGTGATGATATCATGACACAATAATCATCTCGGTAAACAAATTGTGCAAAAAATGTAGGCAACTTAGAAGGAAGTAACTGTTATGGTAAACTCCATCCTGCAAGACTCCCAAGAGGAGGCCGCTGTCTAATTGAGGCGGTTTTGCTTACAGGGTCGCTCTGACCACACGGGTTAGGGGAAGAGTTCTCCCCCGAGTCCCAGTTTCAGGTCATTAGTCTGGCACTCTAATCCTTGCTGATGTTGGGAATCTCTATACCGGGAGCAAAACCCAGCTCCATAGCATGAGACACTGACAGCTTAATCCCCAAGCCTTTTGTTTTGTGCGCCATGCTACCCTTTCATAGATGACTGAGTCACCCCTGCCTGGAGATTAAGTAATTTCTTTAACAACTTGAACATGTGTCAGATTTACTGCTGTCCTCGGCTGGACATGATCAAGCAGAACATGAAAGGCCCAAACAAACGCTAAAGACTTTTAAGTTGACCCGTCGGGTGACCTGATGGTCACGTCAGGGGGAATGAGTTCCAGCACGTGCACTGTATTCAACTATAAACTTTTGCCGAAATATGATTAACGAGAAACGGAAATAAAATGAAGGTGATTCCGCGTCACCCGACATTGATTCGTTTTGTGACAGGAGTGACAAAGAACAGCTAGATGTCTGTTTTAACAACATTTATGGGATTTCGGGAAGAGCTACTTAGTATTCTTACTGTACTTTCAAAGGTCCATGGGCTGAAAATGTTGTTTAATTATTTCTTGTATTATGTCTTGTTGTGAATACTTTAAAATATTGCAATTTTTCAAAAAATTATTGTCGTAAATTTATTTTATAGCCTTAATTACATTTTGGTTTTCTATTTGGGTTTTAGCAATACTTGAACTTAATTTCTATACTTTACCCTTATGTTCTCGATTTTAGTTTTCATCTTTAAAGTGAAAATGAAAATTCTGTCATCATTTACTTACTCTCTTGTGATTTCAAACCTTTATGAATTTCTTTCTTATGTAGACCACAAAAGAAAGTTGGTAAGCAAACATCCGGCACCCATTCACTTATATTGTATGGACACAAAACCAATGCAAGTGAATGGGTGCAGGTTGACAAACATTCTTCAAAATATCTTCTTTTGTGTTCTGCAGAAAAAAATTACTCATACAGGTTTGAAATGAAAAGAGTCAAAGAGTGGCAAAATGTTCATTTTCATCTCTTTAATATCTTGCACAGTTTACAAAGCTGGCTACATTTGCATTTCACAACAAGTTGTACTCCTATAACTGTGTGAATGACACATACAATCTTGAATCCTGAGATATAAGATTATGGAATATTGAGAATATTGAATTGTTCAATAGACATCCGGTAATCGGAGGGTGATTTGGTTTTTCAGAAAATAAATACTAACATAAATACTGTCACTTGCTCAGTCGGTAACGCATTGCGCCAAAAATGCAAAAGTCGAGGGTTCAATCCCAGGGAACACACAAGCTAAAAAAATGCATAGACTAAATATACTGTATGTCACTTTGGATAAAAGCATCTGCGTCATGAATGCATTAATGTAAATGTATTTCACCCTGGCCTACTAAGATGGACTCAATTCCACAATGAATCACATACTGCATACACAGTACAACTAATAAAATACATATAACACCATGCTTCAACACGCAGTGTAAATTCAAAAAAGCAGTTTAAGTTTAAGAAAAACAACACTCGACAATTAACATCCAACATCGGCCAACTAACCAGCGGGGTTAGAGTTTAGCGAAAATACATTCTTGTCCCTGGCTGTTTGTTTAAAACAAAATAAACCCGAACAAACCAGTTCCTTGGTCTTTGTGCCCATTAGCACAATGAAAACAACTAACTAACTTGTTGCCAGGATTCTTGACCTGGAAACAAGGCCATGAAAGAAGCAGTTTTGATCAACCCATTTGGCCGCATTTCAGTTGCTTCAATAATCTGGATCATTACAGTCAATAATGTGCGTTCTGGTATTACACAGTTTCCAGACAGAAGCGTGGTCATCCTAACAGGTTGTGCAAATGACTAAAACAAAAGTAGGACAGGACTTTTCGGCTGGGAAAATGTGAAGAGCACACTGAGGACTTGGGCTTCTAAATGGACTCGCCTCTATTTCTGGCATGACTGCCAAAAAAACCTGAATAAAGACTCGTTCTGCCTCTCACAAACAACAACGGAGGGCCCCTTCTGTCCTCAGAGCCCCTTTAAAGCCTGGCAAATCAAAGTATTTCGCTTTATGAAAAGGCTTTATGCTTCAATGTGAGTTTGGCTCCTGGGATGATGGTTAAAGTTATTAACCAGGCTAATGTGCTGGTAGGTAAATTCCCAAAGGGGTGCTTTGGGCGTGAATAAATGCAAGGAATTTAACACATTTTTATTAGTTGGGTCTGTGACGCCTAAAGCCTTACCTTTATGCATCTTACCGCTTGCCATATCTCTAAACACCGACTAAAAGTTAATGGACAGTTTAAATGTCCATTGACAACATATTGCATCCAAAGTTCCTAAAGAACACCAAACTCATCAAACGTATACTTCAAATGCGCCGTAAGTTGTTTTGGACGAAAGCATCTTGTTATTCATCTCATTGTGCATCTTCCATTTTCCAGAGGTGGCAGGACACAGTGGGCGGAGCCTCACCGCTTTTGGCCCTGGGGCGGGCATCTCTCTTTCCCTCACAGAACGAGGGCAGGTTGCAGGGGCGCACGACTCTCATAGGTTTAGCCGCTTGTAAAGCCCTGTCAGCCGGACATACCATTAAGACTGGCATGCTAATTGAAAACAGCACCGCTCTCTGGTTCCTAGATTTCAGCCCCCTCCAAGAGTCCCACAGCACACGCTGTTATATGGTAACAGCTTGAGAATAGCATTGTTAGGTATGCAGTAAAATCGTTCTTTAGACCCAATTTACCATTTTAATAAATAGAACCTCAGCAAATTCCCCTACCTCTCTTTATGCCAATAAAGTCTATTGTATGTGACAGCGAGAAGGACTGAATGCAGATCGCATTTGCCAGAATTCATTTAACAGTCTGATTATTTGGTGCTCTTAAATGCCTCTGACCTCTGCCAGCGTGTTGCACCTTTTGCCTATCCAAACTAAAAAATGACACCAGTTCAGTTCAGTTTGATGTGAGTCGCCAAAAATAGTGATTACGCTTCGTTCCGGCAATGCACATTTATTACAAATGCTATTAAGACAATATCATCTGGTGCCTGTGGAATAATGATGCCATATAAAAATAATCTTTGTTATTGCCCTAAAGGGCCTTCTGTGAACTTTTAAGCACTGCACTGTCTGGCATCCCCCCATCTCAAATCCTCACTCACCTTTTTGCATGTTTTATAATGATGGAGTCTATGAGTTATACGTTGTAGTTTATGAATTGACAATCGTTTGTGAGGAAATTTCGCCAGTATTTTTTAGGGAAAAGATTTATCATTTTAAGTGTTCACAGCAGACGGTTTGAAACGGGGCTTGATTTACTAGAAGCATCTGACCACGAGCAGCTCCTATAAAAAAAGAAAGATTAAAAACGATATCTACGAAATTATAACATCTCAAATGCATAACTAAGACAGCAATGAGATTGAATAAAGAGCAGACTGAGACTTGGCTTCTGAGAAAAGAAGTACCAGAAGAGATTTCAACAATGTCATTGTATTCAGACCCATTCTACAATATAAATTTCTAAATGATCAATAACGATGTGTATAATCTGTTTAACCTGTATAATCTATTTCAGCAATTGTCTCCATAGTTTGTGTCTATATATAGTGCTTGCCTTACTTTAATCTGCTTTAATCTATTCAATGCTTAAAATCATTCCACCTCCAAAATATCGCTCGGTGCATCCAGGATGATGGTGCAGGGGAGCTGTAATAGTTATGTTTGCCTATTCCTTCTAGCATATATGACGCATGGGAACCTGTTTTATAGGTGTGGAATAAATGCATTTCCTGTTCAAGGTTGTTGGGTTCATAAATGCTAAAATCAGCGCTCCTGGTGCAGTTGGAGAAATTTTCTGTGAAAGCACTATGTTGGTGTTCCTAATGTGTTGATGACATAGTCATCCAAAAATGGTCTGTTGTTATTCCAATCATGTCACCCGTTCTGAATATGAACAGTCCATATAGGGTTGGAAATCTTTAACTGTTCATGCAAACTAAATTGTTGAGTCTGCACTACTGAAAAGACCAGTTTAGAAATGCTTTTCATTCTTGCATCATTAAAGGGACAGTTCATCCAAAAATGTAAAAGAGTCATAATTTATTCACACTCATCGATAAATTACTTTGTTCCGTTGAACACAAAGAAAGATATTTGGAAGAATGTTTGTAATTTGGATGAACTATCCCTTCCATTCCATGTCATTTCAAATCTGCATGACTTACTTTCGTCTGTAGAACGCAAAAGAAGATAATTTGCAGAGCATAGGGTACATGAGTCTGTATCAGCTGTATCAGATATGGGGTACCTAACCAGTGGTGGTCTTGTTGCCAAGAGCAGAGCTTTGAATTTGATGCTAGTGACTATAGGGAGCCAATGTAACTTTATGAAGAGAGGAGTGATGTGTGCTCACTCTTGCCGCTGCATTCTGGATCATCTGTAGAGGTTTGGTTGTGCAGGCTGGAAGTCCAGCCAGTAGCGCATTGCAATAGTCCAGTCTGGTCAGGACAAGAGCCTGGACTAGGAGTTGGGTAGCATGCTTTCCTCAGACAGGAAAGGTCTCATTTTCTTAAGGTTGAAGAGGATGGATCTTTAGGAAAAGCCATGTTTCCGAATGACAGAGATGTTGTGTATACATGAAAGACCAACGGTCCAAGCACTGAGCCCCGAGGCACCCCTGTATTGAGATGTTGAGACTCAGAGACCTCACCTCTCCAGGATACTCTAAATGAAATACCTGAGAGGCAAAACTTGAACCATTGTAGCACCATTCCAGAGACACTCATAGCCCTGAGGGTCAACAGGAGGATGTGGTAGTTAATGGTGTCAAAGGCAGCAGATAGATCCAGTAGGATGAGTATAGACAAGTTAGAGGCTGCTCTTGCTCTCATGGTTTTAATGAACGAGAGCAGGGCAGTCTCGGTGGAATGACCGCTCTTGCAACCAGACTGGTTGATGTCCAGGAGATTGTTCTGCATAACAAGGAAGGAGAGAGCTAGTAAAATACAACACACTCAAGAGTTTTGGCAATAAGGGGGATGAGAGATACCAGTCTGTATTCATCTAACCTTGAAGGATTAATAACGTGGGTCAGAGAAGGAACAACCAATCGAGAGATGGGTGGGGATGGGATCTAGCAGGCAGGTAGTCGGGTAGTTAGAAGATATGACCTTGGAAACGTCATCTTCAGATAGGAGAGAGAAAGAGGGGTGCAAGCATTTGTCAGGGGTTTAGGCGTGTTCAAGAGGCGGCGGCACAGAGAACTGACTGCTGATGGTGAATGTTTTCTTTGCGAAGAAAGATGCAAAGTCATCAGCTGTTAAGTCTGATGGAGGTGAGGGGGCCGGCAGGGTAAAGAAGAGCAGAGATGGTTTCAAAGAGATTACTTGAGTGAGGCGTATTGTTTTTTTAGCATGGTGGTACTGAGTTTTCGCAGAGGAGACATAATTTAGAGATCTATCCAAATTTCTAGCTGTATTGTGTCTATTTCAGCTGTTCTAGCTGTATTGTGTCGGTTGAATTTCAACAAACTCAAACCTCAGGAGTGACATAAAGTCATCCAATCGCAATGTAAAAGAATGACAGCATGACAAGTCAGTATCCCTTGAAAACTGTGAACTAGCTCAGTGGTTAGAGCATGTTGCTAGCAATGCCAAGGTCATGGGTTCAATCCCAGGGATTGCACATACTTGGAAAACAGATGTATAAAATGATTCTATGTAAGTTGCTTTGGAGAAAAGAGTCTGGCAAATGCACAGATAAAAAAAGTATTACTGTTGTATTCCTTATAAGTGAATATGAAGTTGTTTTCTTTGCAGCATTTTCATTAGGTCTTTTATGTGACCTGTTTCTCCAGTTATAATTTTTGCAAATGAATACAAATGCAATATTTTTATTCAAAATTTTGTAGTAGTAGTTCAAAGAATAAAACTAAAATGATCATTTTCCGAAACCCATACATATAGTTAATTCAGAAAACCTGAAATGGTGCTTTAAAGTGGTCTCTAAATTATTTCCGCGGCTGTATTTGTAGTTTGGTGGCTATACAAGCTCTTCGGTCTGGGGCATGTTAGCATTGTGCATGTAGGGAACGCTCAAGTGCAATCAAATGTCTGGCCTGTGTGCAAGTTCTATTGTCACTGCAAACCCCTTCGCAGCGCTCGGCGACTCCAGCATGCTGAAAAAACACTTATAGAAGAAAATAAAGACTCAGGTCAGGCAGCTGCGGCCACTCACAGAGGAAACACTTAACCTGGTTTGCTTTTCATTCGTCCCTGGAGACAACGTTCTCCAGGAGGCAAGAGCATGGCAGGAAATCCGTGCATACTGCCACTCTCCCATGCGGCCATTTCCAGCCGTCTGGTTCTGGAAGTCGGCGAGCAGAGCTGGGGCCGTCCCTCACGCTCATGTTAAATTAATCTGTCATCAGTTCGCTGAGCTGGGAGGCAACAGCAACGCTACAATCTCTAAAGAACATCTCCTAATTGCCTGCAGACCTTAGCAGGGCAGCGTACCAAGGCAACCCCGGGCTGTTCACGTTTAGCGTGCTTTCACTACCTGGTAGATTGGATCTTAACAGGTGATTTTCTTTTCATGTTACGGAGATGATGTGATATTGCAATGCCAGGGTTATGGAGAGTTACCAAGTCACATGCGGGGGGCAGTTGGCAGGGAATACGTTTTGCCCGACCAGTGAATCGTAAACTTATGAAAACAAGCGTGGTCTGTTTTTCTATGAAGAATGGGATGAGGTAGAACGAGTGGGCAGGAGCAGGAAGAGCTTCCACAAACAGTAATCAGAAGTGGGCGTTTATTTGAAGTCTTAAATACCTGTTTGTAATGGAGTGTAGCTTCTCAAATCGTGTGCTTTGAAGGACTACAGATGCTCTGCTACTTATTGATAGAAAAACCTTGATACAAAAAATTCAGCGTTAAAGGAAACATTGTATGCTCATGTCATTCTAAGCCTGTTTGACTTTCTTTCTTATGTAGAGCGCAAACGAAGATATTTTGAAGAACGTCGGTAACCATACACCGTTGACTCCATTCTCTGGACACAAAACCAGAACATTTCTCAAAATGCCAACTTTTGTGTTCCCCTGGAAAGTTGTCCGTCCAAATCATTTGAAAACCACTGATTAACATGAACAAACTTCAAACAAAAACAGCAATCTAAAGTTAACCAAACATCAGATAAAGTTGTATAACATCTCTCTGTTTTGGCTCCATATGGAGAGATAATTATGGATACCCTGTCAGCTTGTTTAGCTATTAGCTTGAAAATACCTAGTCAGCAATTTAAAGAAAGACTCCCTCAGGCTGTCGACTTTTGGTTAGAGCCATCATGTGACATCTTGATGCCGCTGGATACCATGATCCTTCTACATTTACCTCTTTGAAAACTTCGCTGGTCTCACACATTATATTTAGGTCAAAGGTCATATGAACTACAAGAGTGTGTCAGTTTTGTCAAAACCGCTTTTGGAGAGCAGCTGTAGAATCACATAGGTTTAAACCGTTCACCTTGGCTCAGTTATCACACAATATTTAGGGTTAAGGTCACCACATAAAAGTTTGTGTTCATTTTGTCCCACCCTCTCTCTCATCTTCTGAACAGGAAGAGCGACTGACCATCCCAGACAACATAAGGGGGGCGTCTTCCTCTGAGTAAAGACACGCAGCTACCCCTCCCTTCCCTTCCAGTCTTAATTCACCAGGAAGAGTCCACTCACCAGTGTGTGGTTGTGTACACTCGGCCTGCCGTCTAAATGCGGTTACAGAATCAGAGGAAATGATCCAGAGAGGAAGAAATTGTTCATTGCTGATGTTTGATAGCGGCTCGCCGGAATCACAGGGTTACTTCAATGCTCCTGTGTACCAAATGCAAATATTTCATAATCAAAATTCATAGATGTTACACAGCTAAGACTGAAATGAGCTTAAAAAATGAAAAGCTGCAATCTATAACTTTTGCCTCTCTATCGCCATCTCTGTTTGAAACATTGATGTTGTTTACCCTTTAACTCAAATGACGTTAAACCAGCCTAGACGACACTGTGATCCTTAACTGTCACACACATAAAAATTCAGGTCTTCTTTCCATTTAAATATTTATTCATTCATTTTTTCATATTTAATGTTAACAATATAGTTACAACTAGACTTCGCATACTCGTGGCCGTTGCATCCTTTTGTACTACTAATATCTAAGCGGTAGACCATCTTTGGAATTCTCTTTTCAACATACTACGATTTGGGACATACTAATTCTATTTTCAAATATCATTTAGGACAGACAGTATGAATTGGGACGAATCAATAATCTTTACAGTATGTTGAGTGGCTCAGGCTAAATTGTGGCTTTTTGCGGATGGTGATGCAAGATGCGGTTCGGAACAAACCACGCATTTAGACAAATATTAACATCATGATGCCTCCGAAGCGCTGGAATATAATGTGTTCTGCCATGAAAAACAATCTGCTGCGCTTCATAATGAACCGACAGACTTATCAAGACCTTATCAAATTTCAAAACACAAGATGCAGATACTTCTCAGTTCTGGGACTTTTTGCTCAGCTGTTTGGAATGCCAAACACATTAAACACGTTATGGCATAACTAAATTACTTGTGTGTGTGTATGTATCTGATGGACTAGAATAGAGTATGCTAAACAATGAACGTGTAAATGGCAAATTCTCAATTCCACCTGTTTTAATCAAGATTTTTGCATTAAATATATAGAGGGAATGGGTACTTAAGTTCCAACAGCCTAAATGCATTCAGTACTGTAGGGAAGGATTGTTCATATCCGCTGTTTTTCTTGCTATGCCATCGGGGAACTGCCAGAATGCCTGTACTGGTTTTCAAGAGCAGGTTAACAACACAGGTAACACCTTGTGTATCCAAAATAGCGAAAGAAATCTTACTTGTCGTCAACTTATTTAAATTAGATGTTCAATGCATATGTTTGTAGGTTTTTGAGGGTTGAATATGAATGACTGTCCCGCATCACACTGCCCTCTACTGGCCTTTAAAGGAAAGTGTAGTGAAGTCTTGAGACAAATCTGAGGCAGTTACTTTTAAAGTGTTTCAACATCAACATTTATTTGAAAGAAATGTAAGCAACTTATGGTCAAATTGTAAAGTTATAGATCACGCAAAAAACGATTCATAATAATATATAATCATTCAAATGTTCACCCTTATGCCATTCCAAACCTATATGACTTACTTTCGTCTGCAGGACACAAAAGAAGATATTTTGATGAATGTTTGGTAACCAAACAACACTGGCCGTCATTGACTTCTATTGTATGGAGGCACAAAACTACAGGGAGAGCTCTCGCAATATTTGGTGCACAGAATAAAGTCAAACGAACGACATGAGAGTAATAAATCATGACAGTATTTTTATTTTTGGGTAAACTATTCCTTTTAACCAAACAATGTCAAGTGGTTACTCATGCACTGCTAATTTGTATACAAACAAACAGGTAACCTTCAGGCGGGCATTCTTGTGCTTATTAAAATGAGTCTGAAATGAAACAGCCACTGCTTTAGATTTTGGCTAACGTGAGATAACCGCACGGGGTTAACTATAATGTTAAAACGCACGTGGGCTCAATAACATCTTTAATTTCTTCCATTTCGTTCTGCATCACTTGTTTCAGATCAGAGGGTGTCTGTGAGGACAAGCTGAGCCCATTACGATGATCACACAGCTCATAAATCTTGTACAGTTATTAGCACCCATGTGACATAACCAGATATACATAAATATTTATCAACCTTCATTTATCAAGATGTTGTATCGAATAGCAAACTCAGGGGTGGTTTTAATGTAATAATTTCATCATCTAATGACTTAACTGAATTTACGTGCACACGAGACTGGTGTTACACGTACGGCTAAACAAATTATGCAGCTGCCACTGACACTACAACGAGAGTAATGGCATCAAATCAGTGTCATGCTTTTGTTATTTGCTCGGAGAGGTTACACGCAGACGTCCCACCCTCATAACAAAAATTATAAACTGGGAAGGATCATTTACAGGAATTGAGTTTGAAGTCTCTCTTTCTAAATCTTAGTTGAGATCTAAAGTCTGTTGGTGGTTACAGTGATTGTGTACCATGATAGCATTTTTTTGTGTGTGGGGCGGCCTAAGCAACCCAAACATTTACATCACAATCAAAATACTTTTTTATGTCAAAATAAACAACAACACTTCTTAATAGTGATGAAATCATACGGAAGACTTTGACGTCATGTTGTGGTGCCACGAACAACAAATATCTGACATGTTTTTTTCCTTTCTTTCAAAAGTGTGTACGGTTAACAGCATTTAGCATTTCCCTTCCTGTCCTATCGCAACAGACACGCATCCCATTTTTTAACGAATGAGATTCACTAGCTTAAAGAAAATGAACTGTAAATTTCTCGACTTTATTTTGAAGCTAAAAATTATACCCGTACCGTCTGAAACTTGAGTAAACTGAATGGAAAAGTACGCAGGTGTGCACAACATCTTTTGCATTTAAACAGTCTGCCAGTCTAACGAATTTGTTGATCATACATTTAAAGAACATACGCCTGAGACCAACCGACACCGACATGCTTGGGAATGTAGGCATCTAGAAAACATTTCTCAAAGACAAACATTGCGGTTGACCACAATAAATTGAATTATTAAAGGGCCATTTCTTTGTTATGGAATCTTGTCCAGTTTAGTTTCATAACATTGAATAGTTTCAGTAACCAATGCTGAATTTGCAGTTAAAAGGCAGCAATAAGACTGATTTATACTATACTTCTGCGTCAAAACAACGGCGCAGACTCTAAAAGGCTATGGCTAAAATGCCACAATCTATTCTCTAACCATCCCAAAAATGTACTGTAGCTACACAAACAGCTGTGATTGGTCCACTTTGTAAACTGAGATTGTCCTGAAAATCAGAGCATGTGCTTGGTGCAGTTTAAAATGCAATCCAATTGACATCTAAATGCAGCGATATGTGTGGAATCATGACATGTGAGACTGGACCGCAAAACCAATCATAAGCACGGGTAAATTGGTACCAACAGCCATCAACACATTGTATGGGTCAAAATTATCAATTTTTTATGCCAAAATCATTAGTTTATTAAGTAAAGATCATGTACCATGAAGATATTTAGTAAATTTTCTACTGTAATTATATAAAAACTTTATTTTTGTGAGTGGATGCGGCAAAATGTCGAGCAAAAATGGCCGACATCCCACCTACGATCTCTCGCTGATGCCCGCTCTTTGGGAATTTTACTAAAGTTTGGTATCTATGTAAAGCTTAGAGAGCTGTCAGCCAATAGAGAGCGATAAAACAAACTTGTGTCTTCTTAGCACCGGCCTGTTACATCGCCTCGGATGCTCAATCTCAAAGACAATTTTCTCAATATGTTGATTTTTGAGTTGAACACTCAGATTCCAGATTTTAAAATAGTTGTATCTCGGCCAAATATTGTCCTATCCTAAGAAACCACACATCGATGGAATATGATAAAGTGCATCATATTGTTAGAAAGTTGACAACACAACCCCACCTGTTATGATTCCCTAACATTGAGTTTGGTCTACGTTTAATGCAGAAATCTACAGTTAAAGCCATGAAATAATACTAGGGCTGTGCAATTAATCGAAAATTAATCATAATCGTCAATTTTGGCCTTTAAACAAAATAATCGAGGCAACAATTATTGTGCAGCATTCCATTTTGCAAGGATCCTCTCTTTTCTTGTAGTGTAAATCCACAGCGCACCCTTTTCTTTACAGTGGTTCAGCAGTGCTATTTCTTTACAATTATTTCAGAGTTTAAAAGCCAAGTTTTTCTATTTTCTATGTTGTTTTAAAGGTCAATGAGTAATCGTGTTAAATAATCGTGATTTCAATATTGGCCAAAATAATCGCGATTATGATTTTGTCATAATCGAGCAGCCCTAAATAATACTACATCTATACTACCTGGAAAACTGGAAAAACATTCAGATATGTGCATTTAATATATAAACTGAAGAAAAATAAAGAAACATCGATAACACTTTCCAATAATGTTGTATTTGTGACATTAGGCAATGTATACATTAAAGGGATATTTCACCCAAAAATCTTCATTTACTAACCCTCAGACTGTTCCAAACCTGCAATAAAGGAAGATATACAGAATAAGATATACGGAATAAAGATCTCATCTAACATTGACTCCCATAGTATTAATTTCCCATACTGCGGCAGTAAATGGGAGATGAGATTTCATACTTGTTATTGGTTTGATATGGATATTGTTGGTACACAAAATATGGAGCTAAAAGGTTTCAGAAGGACAGCAGCGATAAGTTGGTTGTAAAAAGAGTAATTTACATGCAATTTACGTACTGTGAAAAATGTTTTGTCAGGGTAAATGTCTCCATTTGAATGGTTGTCAATGGAGACAGATGTCATCTGGCAGCAAACGTATGTTGTTCCAGCATTTACCAGCAGCGGATAAATGGGCCCAAACCATGACCCCCTGACTACCAGTGCTTGACATCAGCTGCAAAACATTAGATTCCAAATCAGATGTACTATTGACTAAACTAACTACAATTGTACAAACAAATGTATTTTAACAAAGCAGTCGAGACATGCACTTATTTTACATGCTACTATCAATCAAATTACACCAATGGAAACAACGGTCACGCTTGATTTACCCAAGACAAATCTGTTCATCAACATAATAATCCTTTTTATGAGGATCTGTTATATCCGCGTCTAGGTCAGCCTGGACCAATTTACAGTCAAGTCACATTGCATGACAATTCAACGGCACATTAGCCTCCGTTTCATGTCGGGGTACACAGCGAGATGCAAATCAAACAAACAGCGCACATTCCTGACCCCCAATAACCACGCTGTGAAAGCGCACAGACGTCAGAGAGGCGAAACGTGTTCTATCTCGGCCCGGCAGACCTCTGATAGACCAGGCGAAAACATGGACGTTTTGTTTGTTTTCACTCGACATGAGATGAGGACAGCGAGTTCGTTCACTGCCACGCCATAAGCCAGCTGCCCAGATGTTAACACTTCCTGTTCCACACTCATTGACTTTGCTGGGACCCACTGCTAATAGACCTTTATTAGCTAAATTGTTTGGGGGAACTTGCTGCCGACATGGCTCGTTCGGTTTGCATGCAGTGCTAAAGCTGCATGCTTGAACATGATCACAAAGAGAGGAAAATACGCAACACAATGCATTACACGGCTCTTTGGAACACTTCATTCTGAATGGTTATTTTTTATTATTAAAAGCAACATTACCATGGTAACCACCAATTTACCATGGCTTCGCTACATTAACCATAGTTTAACCATAATATTTGTTATAATATGTAGAATAGATTGTACATATTGTAAGACAGCAACAATCTACACTTGTTTGGCAACACTACTAATAAAACCATGGTTAATTGTTGCAAAGGTTGCAGTATTTTGTAGTCAAAATCTTAGCTATCTTATCTGGCAGGGCATTGGGATAGCAGCCATGGGTCATGGGTTCGTTCCCAAGAGGACATACATAAAATGTATTCCTCCAAATTGTGTAAGCAGTAAACAAGTACTTTGGCTTAAAGAATTAGCCAAATGAATAAATATATATGTAAACATGTATGTATAATGAGAAAGATATCGGACAATGATACAGATATCGGACTTAACTAAATACAATATGTTTGTTAAGGTTGTCACATTTACTATAGAATACATGCAAAAATGTTAACTATAAAACTCATGCATGGTCATGTGTGACCTTGTTGAACTCAAAGCAGGTGAAAAAATATTGACAGAGGACTTTGAAGGCTGACTTTGATATTGCCCGTTTTTAAATGTTTTCATAATTATATGACAACAAAAAGTACGGATGCAGCTGCGTACCCTTACAAACACCTCTTCCTACTGTCAGGGCGTAGAGGTAATGTTTCTTTATTTATTATTTAGTCAATTCTGTTTGAAATAAAAGCTGTTCATGTCATGTTAATACATGTGATCCATTACAATCTAAAAGGGACAGTTCACCCAAAAATAACAATTCCGTTATCATTTACTTACCCTCAAAGCTGTATTCAAACCTGACTTTCTTCTGTAGAACACAAAAGATAAAGAACGTTGGTAACCAAACAACACTTGACCTGACCCCTATATTGACCTCCATTGTACGGACAAAACACCACTGGGACCTTTCTCAAAATATATTTTGCGTAGATGAGAACTTTATTTTGAACATATCACATGAAATATGAAAACAAGAGTTTATTCAGAACATCTTCCAGTGCTAAAATAACGAAAAGGATCAAATGAAAGGCACATTTGTGTAAAGAAACAGTGTTGGATGGAACTGATTCCGTTCACACATGATCTGAATTGCCCTGCCGTGAGATGAAGTCCATAAAAATATGAGTGCTTACTCATCTGGACAATGGCGTTATTAAAAAACACATGTTGCGAACGGGACGGTCCTCCAACAATCTGTCATTCCCAGCCCTGCTTGTGTCACGCAGCTCCGACCTGTGCTTTTTCCCCTTTAAACAAACAATACATCAATCAATCAATCTTTCAGTGGACTCATTTTCGCCTGAGAAGGACGACAGGGCATTTGCGGTTAGTGTTTACATCCACCCGCGTGAGATTCCGCTTCCCTCCCCGTTCGAGCTACAGTATCGTAGTCTCCCAGACGTGTGTTTCATACGGACAGATGTGAAAAGCGTGAGCCAGGGGCAGTTCTCATTGAATGGCCCCGAACATAAACGCTAGATCCTTGCTGCACAACATCGCGATTCAAATAGTTTGTCATCGCTCAGTCGAAACCCATTATTTGCCCCAACAATAAAGAGTGTTTGGGACCTCAAGTCTGAAGCAAAAAGACACGTCAACACGTTAGAGATCAAGACTGTTTGTGTGTTTTCCATGGTGATGTGTGACCCTTCTCCGGGGACGGAATCTAAGGGAGTAACAATGATTAAGAAAATGACAAATGAACCGATCTTTTCCTCTCATGCAACAGGAACATCTGTTCTCGGAGCCAGTCGGCGAGGGCCTTGAGTTCACGGAACGCCATCCGAGCAGAGGGCACCCACCCGGGTTAAGAAGCAAGTGGAGGAGCTCCAAAGCTCCAAGGAGGCGTCTGACCCGCCCCTACAGCCAAAACTGCGAGTGTAAACATTTACATATCTGTCTGTTAAAAAAACATGGCTTAGGAAATAAACAAGTCGATTGGCCTCTACAGAACATTTCACCTCGACTCTGGTGTTGATTTGTACGGGTTGCCTTCATGGTGAACTCCATTTTGTACAGGCTGTACCCGGTCAACCATAGCGAAGCGTTCTATTTTGAATCTTTTCTGAAAATTCTTGTCAGCGCCGCGTTCCTCCGGCAAGCATCTTATCCCTTTTGTTTTGAACAATTTCTAATTTCATGGCTGGAAGCCTACGCACATCATTGGAAACACAAAGGGAAGAACCGGAACAAAGCAAAGGTGCGTGTGAGAATATGTAAACTGTGCAATTTGCTAACGCAAACTGATTCGGTCCACACCATCAATAAAAGCAATGTGTTGTGTGAAGTGATTAAATATGGACATCAACCCGGGGAAAAAAAGCCATACGGATATCAGCTGTATTATTTGAGCTGAAAAAAAGTCTCGGCCCTGCAGATGAGATGAATACTGGTCGGCTGCGAGTTCTGTCTGCTTTCCTCCAACATCTGTAGCCCACATGACAATGCGAGGTATTTCAACACCTCTGACAAGGCCGCTTCTTTTAAAAGGCGAGAGAAAACACACCTCTGAAAATTTGTTCTGAAGGAGAAAAAAGAGCAAGGTGCTCCGCGTCAAGCAATTCCCAGAATATTTCGCAGTCTGGAGGGGTTGCAAAGTGCATTCCCTGCCCTTTTTGTTAACTTTAACCAGGACTCTCCGCTTACAAATAGCCAAAGACAGCTTTTGAAGGCGAGAATTTTAGTCAGATCTGATTGACAAAGACAGAATCTAAACGTAGCCCAGCTAAGTTTGCGTGAAAGATGCTTGGTGCGAAACGTGGTTGTGTGCAACGAAGAAGGTGAGACTGAAGGAACGTGCTTCGCACTATTACTATTGTGTTAATGCAGCGGGGAACTTAAAAGAACTATAAATCACTTGTTTAACCAAAACAAAACAAAAATTGTACTCATATTTTAGGCATTTAAGCCATTGCAACTTTAAATAGCACCACACAAAATATATGCATGAGTGTTGTTGCAAGTATTTTGTGGTTTAATGAAAATTGTATCCGTTTCAAATGCAAAGGGATCGTTCACCCTAAAATAACATTCAACGTTCAAAACCTGTATGAGTCTTTCTTCTCTGGAACACAAAAGAAGATATTTTGAGAAATGTCTCAGTGGTTTTGTGTCCATACAATGGAAGTCAATAGAGGCCGATGCTGTTTGGTTTCCAACATTCTTCTAAATATTTTCTTTTGTGTTCTGGAGAGAAAATGGTAATTCAGGTCTTAAATGACATGAGGCTGAATAAATTGAGAAGAAAAAATGCATTGCTTTGTGAAATACCCCTTTCACGTAATTGTTCCCCAGTTCATAAAGGATTTGTGTTAGCAGTGCAAAGGTTGTAGATTGGATTCCCACTTAGCACACATACTTATAAAACATACGATGCCAGGTGCATATTTATACATTTTCTATATCTTTTTTATCTTACAGTAACCTTTAACAGAAACAATTTGTGAGGGTTGACAGAGCATGTCTTCACTTACAGCCCTTATATCGAAAAGCAGACCCAATGTTAGTCAAAAAAGCCTAAAAATGCAAAAACAGAGAGCTCTGGTGAAAGACAGAGCATTACAGATTCCTTCACCATCCAATTATCCACTAAAGCAAACCTCGGTGTAACAGGCGAAGGGGTGTGCTTTGAAATTAATAACTGGCGTCTGGGGTTGCGTCCCTCTACTAAGCTTAAACCATAATATGAGGATGCTGAACAAAAGCGAGACACAGCACGCGGTGAGGCCTGCGTTTGTGCACACAGGCTCCATATTAAAAAGCAAGGACCAAATTATCTGATTAAAAGAGAAATGGAGCAAGGACACATGGTCCACAGGCTCAGCCGTCTGGGAGGAATTAGAGTCAGTCGGAACCACAGAGAGCTTGAAAACAGCACTGTCCTCAAATACTTGTGTGGGGACAAATATTAGCCTTGATGTTAGAACATTGAGGAGCTCACAAGCTGTTCCTCAGCTCATCAGAAAGAAGGTCATTTGTATGCACGGAGCCTGTGTTTGCAGCTAGCTATCCTGCTGTTGCTAGGGTTCTATTGGCTGGAAAGAGAGGTTTATTGAATCGGACGTGTGAAGAAAACAAAACATGTCTGGACTGACAATGTCGACTTCTTCTCTTCCTCTGCAGCATTGTAAAATAGAGACTGAAGATGCTAGAAGCAAGACTCTCTGACATGTTTTATCTGAAGTGGCACCTTAGATCTTATCAGAATCATATTATGACCTTTATATCATTTAAATGGTATGTGTGAGTAAAACTAACATTTATGAGCAGGTGCATGCCGAATATTTAAAATTGAAAGATAATGAAAATTAAAATTCCAGTTCAATGTGATGAAATTAGCTAGACAGATAAATAAGCCATTTATAGACTTGACTTTATAGTTAACATTTATAAACGTGTGTACAAAAGATAATATTGACAAAAATACCATTTACTTTACTTTTGCTAATACTTTAGCAACTAGCTAATAACACTCAATGGGCCAACCAGAACACCCTTGTAAAAACTTAGAAATCAGTCAAAACACATTAGCGAATCCTGGGAAAGTTATCATAGCAACTCCAATACCATGAGCAAATTAACGTGATGAATGTTTTTAATCTTTCATTGGTAACCCAACAACATTGAACCCTATTGACTTCCCAGAAGGTACAGAAGACAAGAAACACTCATTAAGCAAGAGCGCTGCCATGCCATCTACTATAACTGTTACTTTAGACCAAATACTATTTTACTCTAGTTCACGTTCTCCGGAGACCTTGAGACACGCCCACATTTATCTTCTGACCCATATGACACTGCATAAAAATGTTAACCCATAGACTTGCACCCCTGACAATCCATGTGATAAAGAAACTGAAGTTACAGAGGGCATGAGAAATAAGTGACAGATGTATTTTCCCCATTCATGCATATGCAGCGTCCCAAACCAATTCACTCAGACATACTGACTATATGACACATATATTTCAAAGCACCATTTGATTTTCTGAATTTACTATTTATAGGTATGTGTTTAGGCAAAATGATCAATTTGTTTCATTCTGTGAACTACTAACACAATTGTTCCCAAATGTCGAATAAAATTATTGTTTGCATTTATTTGCAGAAAGATTTGCAGGTCACAATAATGTGAAAACCTCGATTTGATATCACAGTTTTTGCACGTGTTCGTGTATATATATACTGATATATACTGTATATTATATATACAGGTGTATGAGAGAAAGAATTTGACACAGCTTCAGACAAAAGATTTGTGTGACATTTCATATGCACCATGTTCCAAACAACTTCATAGTGTAAACATTGGTTTCATGTGGTTTTACTGTTCAGACTACAAAAAAATAAACAGATTAAATTAAAAGATTATTAAATTGGCCCCCCAAAAAAACAAAGTCTAAACAAAACTATTTTGTCCATGTGATCCTTAGCCCAGTTTTATTTTTATCCCTGCCATTTCAAACCAACCAATTGTCACACAGGTGTGAAAAGAATCCAAAGCCGATTTCCCTAAAGTCGGTAAACGCTATTGAATTGTCCGTCCAGACACATCATGTGCAACAAAGCTTAAAGATAACCAAAACCACATCTCTCTCTTTTCAAATCCAGATTAACTGTGTGCATGTGTGGCAGAAAGTTTCTATCCTCTGTCATGGAAAATGTTTTAGTATTTTTTTTCTCCTTGTGTTTCAAGGTTTTCGAGTTCCTTGAATGATTTTCATATGGCCAAAATGGAGGATTTTTTTATTGCGTTCTTATAGTTACTTCTGGTTAGGGGTCAGATTCACAAGTTCCTTATAAAATGGAAAAGGGCCACCAGCACAGTTCCCATTTTGGTCTTTACTGGATGAGGGTCAGTGATGTGATGGCCATTTTTCTCATTTGGCCTATGACATTTTTGGAAATAAACTTCAGTAATGCAGTTCATAACAGATTGACTTTTTGTGGGGCATAAAGTGCAAAATGGTATAAATGTCCAGAGAAAAAACTTATTTTAAGATTGAATTTATGGGAAAGGAAGTAGTTTGGCATAATCCTTATTTATTATTTAGTGAAAAGCAGCTGTTTTACAACATTACTAACATTAGAAAAACTACAAGAAGAAGTGTATTAGAAAGTCTAGTCATTTTTCACCATTTGCCATTTTTCTCTTTTAGGAAAATACACAAAGACTTATATACCTTAAAATATACCTTTTAAAGCTGCAATCCGTAACTTTTGCCTCTAACCATCCCTGAATCACAGATTATGTATTATATATTTTACAATCTTTACACAGGTTAAAAATTCCACCCGCTTACTGTTGTGAATCAGGGTAAGAAAAAGCTTGACCCTCCTTATTTGACTCTAACGGGCCCTTTGATATATAAATGGACCGGGTGTTAGAGACCACCCGCCAAACAGCTGCATGCTGCGAAGGTCGGATGCGAGCTGCATATGCAGTGGAGTTTTACAGAGGTCGCAGAGTTGACGCTTTCATTTGGACACCAAGCCACACCGAATCACTGAGTGTTTTTTTACGCCGCCTCTAAGCAAAGCGCCAAACCTTCAGCACTCCAGCACAACTTCACCGGTGACCGCATCGATTTTATAGTATTTCTTGGCTGACTCCAGAACACCAGTCATTTGGTGATGCAGTGTACTCAAGCTTTTTCAGGCCCTATCATTGTAAAGCATCTCCACTACCCTGCACAAACAGCAGCGGGCGGCCAAACCACAGAGGGCCTCTCAAATTAAACGCTTATTTAAATCAAAGCGAAAAGTGAGTTTGGGGCTTTGTTGCTTGAGAAATGAAAAAGGGAAACTTTAGAAATATGTGATGCTGCAAAAAAGGAAAAACTGTAAAAGATTTAACAAATGCTTTGTGTGCACTTCCACACTAGCTTCCAACACTAGCTCCACGCAAATGGCAGATTTTGCATACAAACGTTCACTTAATAAATCTCAAATAGCAAAAGATCCTGTAAGATCCATAAATACTACTATGAGTGGGGTTTTCACCATTTTAATTTAGCAAAACCTTATCTGAATAGACAGACACAACAAACGTTTAATGTTACTCAAGCTACTCATAGTAAAAAATGCCGTGTTGTTTTCACCCCACCATTGGGTCAAAAAGGGGAGAACCCAACCTAGGTTTTTCCACCCAAAATGTTAAGTTGTTTTAACACATTGTTGAGTCCAATACAAACCATTTACTGGGTTGATTAAACCCAGCATTTCATAGTAGTTTTTCAGAAAATATAAAAAGCAATGTACTGTATCACATGATTCTCAGTCTTCTTAAACCAAAACACAGCATAACTTTAGTAAATCGTATTCCTCACTCTAAATGGTCTTACCAAGTATAACTTTCTTTAGAGAAGTTTACAACAACAAAGCTGTTGTTCTCTGTAAGATATTCTATGGCTATTCTTAAAAAATAGAAAAAGGGGGCCTGTAAAAGTCTTCCTATTGCTCTTAATCTGTTATTGCATATGCCTAAAAGGTCCTATTTATTTGAAGGAACCGGAACAGTATGTTGGCTCCGCAGTAAAATTTTGATTCCAGTAAGCCCAAATACAACCAGACCCTTGAGCTGTAAAATGCAGAGGGTATAATAAAGTTGATTCAATGATTAATTATTGAGCCATTCACAATTTTACAAGAGAACACCGGGTTCTTTTATTAAGCCCTTGCTTACTTCATGTAAGGCCAAAAAACGCGTTTGCACTCTGAGCGATACATAATTTCATATAAGAATTTCGTGCGGCCAATGGGAACCAGTAAAACCGTGCTATTCTTAGACCTCCATGCTTTACAACATTACCAGAAGATGTAATGTACTTCAAATGTAAATAACTTAACATTAAAGCAATAACGCAATAACGTTATTTGACTTAAAACTGTAGAGAAATGAACATATGAAAAACAGTTGAACATTTGTGCTCGGGTACTGAAAACAGAAATAAAACAGTGTGGGGAGTTATTACCCACGAGGCCTTTCATTCCAGTGTCACCTGACGTACACAATGTCATGAGGTTCAGTCAAGGATGGAATTGTGTCGGAAACTTTGCTTAGTGTTCCCAGGATGAATTTTCCATTTCATACAGAATTTGTGTTATTATTATCATTCAATTATATGCTGTATAAAACGCGAACCACCTGTTGCGATGCCTTCGGGGCGGAGAAGGCAAATGGCCGCTCTCAGGGGGCGGATTGATGCCTGTTACCAACTAAACCCAGACCATCTCCTCAGTACTGCCATGTTAATCGTTTGGAATCCACAGTAATACATGCCTGATGTTCGCTAGGGCCTGTATAAGGGTTCTGTTTGTGTGGCCTGATACAATTCCAATGATACCCTCAATAAATAGAGATAAACCTTCCCATGAGTCAATGCGTCAGTTAGAGGGAGAGATTCTGCTGCAGTTTCCTGCCTCCTCGCTGCATTAGCGGATAACATGTGGCCGAGAGTCCCAGATGAAACTCAAACAGGTTGCTCTTTCGTAGTTCGGGAGATTTTATTGAGTTGCGAGTTATGTTTTGTTTGGGAACCCATTTTGTCACAGATGTTTCTTTTAAAATTCCTAAGAAGAAACATAAATGAGACAAAGACGATACATGTATACAAACTTCGCTGCGAGAATAAGTAGTTACACGACTTAAGTGGCTAGCCAGGAGTTATTCTAGGATTGAGTCAAAGCTTGAGCCGAGTTACGTGGCATATTTACAGAAATAAGGCTATACATTTCGCGATTTCACAGAAAAACACACTTCTTCAAAAGGTATAGCAATGTCTACTGTACATGGCTAGAATATCATGAGAAATGTTTGAGTTCCAATTTTTTCTTCCACTGTTTGAGACACGGGACACTACGCTCTAGAAGCCTAAAACTCATGAAACTCTAGAATTAGATACAATAGTTGATAGTTATGGCTGGCACGATAACAATACTTCATCATATCTAATGAAACTTTATTTACAAGAAATATTCCTGATGGTACATTCAAGTTCAATTTTGTGCATCTTGTGTTTTCTCTTTTTTGGCCAAAGGTTCATACTCAACATATGAGTGTTGATAGTTCGTTACTTGAATTGAGAGAAAGTTCGTAACCTTTGTAGCTCTTAAGGCATAATTTTTAAACGGCTACCAAGTTATTTGCAATATATGTGTGGTAGGGATACTCGGTTATGAAGGTTAGGGTGCACACCTGTCGATCCTTGCAAAATAGAATGCCTCACAACATTTGTTTCACATCGATTACTTTGTTTTTGTAATCGCTGGAATAGGCAATAACATGTAATTACACAACCCTATAGTATTAACACTATCCATTGAACGAATCATAGTTTTTAATATGACGGTTATTGACCATATGTGCATATTTCTGCTGCTTAGGAGATAACTAAAGAAATCTGTAATAATTTTTCTTCCTTATGGAATTGATCAACACCGAGTACATATCAAATTCACACAGATTGTCTGGAAAAAATGAGGCCATTTAAACCGCAATTATCCTAGGTCATATCCTACATCTACTGTTTACTGTTCTGGTTTCTTGTTTCGCTGTAGTAAAGTTTAGCGTGAGACTTCTGTCTGCATTGGATATCAAAATCCCTGGAAGCCATTTGTTTTACTCGAACATGTCTAAGGCTATTACACATCATCGCTGTCTATCATCTCAAAAGGCTTAAAAAACAATTCGAGAACACAGATCAAGGGAATGAGTTATATGCCCTTACACGCTACATTTTGCAGATTATGAAACAAGGCCACGATATCTGATCAGTGAGGTTTAGCTCATTAAAGTGGGAAAACGCAGATTCCTGCGATACCTTGCCACAATTCACCTTACGTGCACCACTTCAGAATAACATTTATATTCTAGTCAGTATAGACTGGGAATCTTAACATATTGTCACAAGTCTGTTTCTTATCTAATTTTGTTTCAAAACAAGGATTCATACGTATACATATTTCTATCAAATAATCATTTATCCGTAAGGCAATGCATTCAGTCCAGAACTGCCAAAGCTTTTTGCCAACTGTTGGGAAATGCAGAGACCCTTGGACTGACTTCATAAGGATTGTTGTTGTCAGATTTTCACCACAGTAACTTGATATCTTCCTTCACAAATTCACAAGACAAAATTAAATAACTCACAAAAAAGCTTCTTTAAGACGTTGTCCCGACTCCCACAGTCCCTGTACACCCACCAGTCCAACATGAGATTCACTTAATTCTGTTGTTGACTAACTTTGCAAGCACAAATCTCTGTACGCTGTAGAAAAAGAGGTAATGGTTTAAAATAATTAAAAACATAAAACATTCCATCATTGGTGAATTAAAGGTTCGGTAAACAATGTTACCAGTTCTCGAAGCCACTGGTCAGACAAGGCCCTTTTTACAAAACTCCATCTCAAAACACTTGCACACAATGATCAGAAAGGCAGCAGAAACTCATCGTGTTAATGGTTCATGTAAGAACTATAAATAAATAAGCCTTTTTAAATACAAACAATGTTATTTCAGACCTGTATGTATATCTTTCTACTCCAAAACACAAAAGAAGATATTTTGAGAAACTTTGGTAACCAAACAACATTGATTTCCACCATATGGACACAAAACAACTGAGACTACTTCTTTTGTGTTCCACGGAAACCAAGAAAGGGATATATGTTTTGAACGAACGACATTGTAGTGTAAAATCGCTCTCACTGGATCAGTCCCACATGTTCCACATCGGTAGCCCGCTGCTTCAAGATCAACAGATTCTGGAGCAATCTTTAAGAATCGGCTGAAACCACATCTCTTCCGTCAACACCTGATCGATCAGCTTCTGACTTCTCTTTTCGACTCTTTCTATCAAAAAATTATAACAATCCTTAGCTTTCTATACTGTGGTAGGCTACATGAGACCAGTTCTATTGTGCTTTTTTGTTGTCCTTATGTTGTTCCAATTGCTTCCATTGTTTATGTTATTTATAAGTCCCTTTGGATAAAAGCGTCTGCTAAATGACTAAATGTAAATGTAATGAGGGATTTGTTTTTTTTGAGTGAACTATTCTTTAAAATGCAACAACATTTGTCCAAAAGTGATCATTAGTTTCACACTACAAAATCATTTGAACTACACAACGTGGCTCAATGTTTCCCTTGAACACTTTTTAAAAATCCTAATGCTTTCATGTGCACTTATCTCATAATATGATCATACTGATACAATTCAAGACACCTCTGCTCACATCACATGTTGGCATCACTTTTACCCAAGGACGCTCACATTGAAGATCACATGCACAGCTCACAATAAATGTGCAAGTCCACAAGGTTTGCGTGAATGCTCTCTTTGTCCCTATGACACACTGGACCATCTGTGCCAACTCAGACCACCTTGACTGAAGAGAGGGTCAAAACATTAGGGCTTGTGCCTTAAGTTTGGACCCAGCTCCCCTTTTCTGCTTCTTTATCTATGGTCAACAGAGGCTTTAGTCATCAAAACACGCAATGATGGCTTTCTAGCAACAGGCAAAATAGTCTTGGGCAGACCAGAAATACTCTCTTGCATGTTGAGAGACTCCAGAGGAGGGCCGAAAAACAGCTAGCGCATTTCTGTGCCGATGAAGGCCTGAGCTTAGCAACAGCTTTGTCCTCGGAAAAATTCTACCAGTAAGAATCTTTTCATGAATTAAACATGTGGAACACAAGGTGCTAGAGATGTCCAAACATTATTTACTGATTTTGCGTTATATAACCTGAGACAAAAAGCCACACTAATGAAGTTGAAATCCTGCCAGGGAATGTAGAAAAACAATTTTATGTACCCATGCAGACCCGAAAGATCGGACGGATCTGTTTTTCACTATATAACATGAAATCAAATAGATAAAAACAGTCAACACGACACCAAGTGAGTAATATATGAGATTACACTCGGTAGTATGGTCCATGTTCCAAAGTAATCTGTGGAGGAGGGAAAATATTGTGGCTCATCAATTGTTACCGTTTGTTTCGCGAACAGTTATGGTTTACTGCAGGGATCTGGAATATAAAAACCCTACTGTGACCACGATTTAGTCCCACAAGCACGCGCTCGGTTCATCTGCACAAAAATTTAAGACAATCAAATGCACATAAATGCATATAAAATAACTTTCCATGACGCCATATGGGCCGCGCAACCTTAGCCAACAGTGGAAGTCAATAATACATTTACTTAAAAACATCTATTACATGAAATGCCATGCGAACCTGCCCTCTGGTTTCATCATGTGTTTTTTCCTTCTTAAATGTGGCAGCTTAGATGTTTATCATCCAAGGTTACTTTGCTCTTATTGAATTTATAAGGAATCCATGCAAGGTCATGACAGGAAATTAAAAAACAGGTACCCACAGGAATCTATCGGTCAAGAATTCTGTGGAACGTCACAATTTCATGGAAGAATATCAGAATGGATCATCCACTGATGAGTTTACCTTCCAGGGTAAAGGACAACAAGATTGTTTTCCTGACAGTCCGCCAATGCTAAGCATCGAATATTGAAAAAAGAGTGGGATATATTATGAGACAAAAAAGGTAACAATATACTGGTGGGGATTCTTTTACTATGGGCAGTTTTATGTCCCAGGGGTGGATTGTTATTAAAATAAACAGTTGGTTAAGACAACATGAGACGCTTGATAAAGAAATATCAAGATAAATATCACCTGAAGAAAATATTTTGAAAGGGAGTTTAAAAACACAGAGGGTCAAAAGTGAACATCTTGTTTTGAAATGATATCGTTCGATGTAATATTGTCCAGTATTAGCAAGTAATTAATAGCTGTGCAAATACTTGTATTTATTGCATTAAATTGCAATAGCAATCGACATTCGCATCAACAAGAATATAAAAAAATTGACCTAAATTTTGATACATGATCCAGTGGATGTTGATGAAACAGGGCTGTAAACATCCTCAAGCATATGCCACTGTTGCATGATGGGAATTCTGCGTTTGTGTCTTCCATTAGCAGTGCATCTGAAACAAACACATACAAACTCAAACGCACAAAGATCTTATAAATGGCAGATGAGTAAAACATGTGTTGTGCCCTCTAACGTGGTCCACATTTGAGCGTTTTGTCCCAACACACGGTGAGCTGTCACTATTAAACTGATAATAGAAGGACCTCTACTGGAAGTTTCACAATTTTGTACTCTCCATGTCAGTCTTCAGAACAAGGAAAGAAAAAAACTGGCTTTCTTCAGAACACAAAGCTCGACTCATGGATCATTTCTAATAAAGAAACCTGTATTATATGACATAAATGGAAAACAGGTGAAAGTTTCTATCGTGATGTTTTTGCGATCTCGCGTCTTTGCAGAATAACTGCTCTCATATGCGATCAAAAAGTTAGCCGTCACAGCAAGTTTTGGAAACAAAATGGGCGAAGTGACATTCCAGTAACAGCTTAGTCCAATTTTCGAGCAGATGATATGATAGAATTATGTTCACGTTGCTGTTTTTTAGCACCGTAATATTAACACAACCTGCTTGTTCCCTCGAACGTGCTATTTTAGGCCCCATCTGTCCCTCTGGCTATCAAAGGGTGATGTTTTACTGCTGAAATCGTTCAAGATCTCGGAACGCTCCAAATGCCAGATGTCTGTGTCTCTGAGTGACATTCGAAGCAATCTTATATCAGCATTGTTTGATGTTTCATTAATCTGGAGAGTTGTTTTCTCTTTGGTTCCGTATACAAGCTATTTCGCTTTTGTCAGCATTGTGGATAATTTAAGCGACGTGTGAGAGCCCACAGTTTCCTCAAAGGCCAGCTTTGGAGATTTAACTGAGATCTCAGTTATGATTTAGCTATTTGTCCTCAGGTGTTCTCACTAAAGTCAAACAGGCAACACAAAAAGTCAAGGATTACAGGACTATAGAAATTATTTAGGATATTATAAAAACTCTGAAAATAAATTATTGAGTTCATACTGAAATGTCTAATGTGATTACGGGTTTTAGATCCCTTTAGGAAACACAAGATATTAAAGCGATACTTCAACAAAAAATACAAACTCTGTCATCATTTATTCACCCTCATGTCATTTAAAACCTTATCTGATATTATATATCACTCTTTATATCTATGTATTATGAACATTTGTGGTTTCCATACAATGGAAGTCAATGGGGTCCAATGTTCTTCAAAATATCTCGGTGTTCTGCAGAAAAAAGTAATACGGGTCTGAAATGAAATACTGTATGAGGGTACATAGAATTTTCCTTTTTCTGTGAACTATTCCTTTAAAGAAATCTCATTCTTCTTACATGAGGGTTAGAAACATGGGCCATTTTTAAAACAAATACTCTCTAAATTGTGACTGTATTTACACAAAACATCTCTGATAACCATCCGTGATCTTAATTGCACAAACAGACAATGGTCTCTCTCTGACATCGCACTAAATTACACGCTTCTCAACAGGCACTACAGTCTGGAGGTCAGAATGTCACTGGGATGCAATGCAAACGTGGAATTAAGCGTGATCCCACACAACCATGTGTGGGGTTTCTCCGCCACTCGAAATGACTAGTTAAATCCTCTCTGTCCTCTAAAGATGCAGCCAAATGCATAATTAACATTCCCAGGCTGTTTACAGTTGATTATTTAACTCAGTGGTTTTCCCTGGAAGCCGGTGATTATGTCGCTGCTGGACTACTAATAAAAAAATCCCTTTGAAAGTCAAGGCTCATATCAGGGAGATCCGGCGAAGAGGAACTGGCTCTTTAGACGAAGACAAAACTCAGCAGCAGTCTCACATTCAACATAGTGAAGAGGCATTAAATCGATGATGACCGAAGAAGACTTCATTCAAATAAATAAATAAAAAGTTGCACCAGATTAATGGAAAACTCTAACAAATCCATCTATTCTCACTGAAATCTAAAAGAATATAATAGATGTGTTTTTCAAACAGCAATGTTTACTAATACAATCAAAGCTGTGACTGTCGAAGACAGAGAAGAAAAAGTCTGCATCAAACTGTTCTCCAAAACGTTGTAAGCATCTAAACAACCTAACACCTTGTGACCCCACAAAAACACAATTTGGTTAAAGTGTCTATATGGCAAAACATTATCGCTTCCCGATACAGAAATCTCGAGTCGTACAGCTTGTATTCCCATGTCAGCGCTCCCCACAGTCCGGCCACAAGAAAATACAGGCCTGCCTGCCAGTGTTTACAATTTGATAAGTGCGCACAAGTTAAAAGCTTGTGTGCATATCTGCTGGTCGGTATAAAACAAGCAAACCACTTTCCTACCACACACAAAACTAAACAGGCACGTGGTGGTACATTTTGCCAGGAACGTACAATTACTTGTAGTTTGCAGATCCAGGCACTTCCTCTTTTTACACATTTTGTGTTCCTCTTTGAGAATCCCGTTCGGAGGCATAACTACATGTTGCATTGGATGTGTCTTAAATGTGGTGACGGGAACACAGTGGATGAAGCATTAAAATTCCACTGGGATCACGTGGTAGATATACACGATACTGCGACACTCAACTTTCTTTAACACATATACGTGTTTTGATATCTGTGAAGCTTGTATTACTGCATATACTTTCAACGTGACAAAAGCATAAAGCATTTTTTGCATGGCAGGGAATAGAGTAGATTTACGATGAAAAAGGGATTTTGTTTCTCAACCAGGGCCAACCATCTTACTATAGACCATATCTATACATCACCAACAACACTTTACAGGTATTGCGAGTCACCTTGACCTCCAAAGGATGTCTAGACTTCACCATTACTTTAAGCGCATCATTGATATTTCCAAGCTTAAACAAGCACATAGAAACAGGTTGTTATTCACAAGCTTGAGTTCAGATCCCACAATATCAAACTCATTTATGTGAAATCACAACTGGAGAACAGACCCAGGTTTCTGTGCCATCTGGCAAACCCTGTGCTTTTGATTCAACCAAGCTGAAATGCAATAGGGCTGATGAAAGCCATTGCTTAGAAGGAGTTCATCACGAACTATAGCACTTCCCACTTGCATTGGATTAAAGAATGGAGAGTGAATAACATCCTCTGAGTCTTACAGACGTTCGTTCCATGACGATTTCAAATCTCTACATCTCTACATCATTATAAATCATCATTATAAGAGGGACACTGATTCAAAGTTTGGAGGGAATAAAGTTTCAGCTAAACAGACCAATGCAGGTGTACGTGCGTCGCTTCCTTAACCAAACCTTTTTCCATGAAAGGTCATGGTTAACCAGATTTACCAGCTAAACCTTGTGGGTGAAAGACATGTTCCACCAGTTAAACCCTTTCATCATTTGCTCATAACCATGCCTTTCTTCCTTTAGCAGAACCCAAAGAAAACATCACTCTTTTGAGTCATATCCATGTTTTTGACAACATGAGAATTCATAAACTTTGATCTTTTTTGGGGGGTTAACTATAAGCTTTAGCTCAAGCTTAAGCTTTTAACTCCAGCATGAATGATAATCATAAGTAGCAGTGAGAGAGCGGCAGGGAGAAACAGCGTATTCAATTTACTATACCGCTGCGGACTTGTCAGTAAGTGCAAAATAGCGTTTCCCAAAACCTGTCACTGTTTAGACTTAAGGCATACTTCTGTAAAATGAGCCGTGTCGAGCAGTTCTTTGATCAATGGATGCACATTTTGGAGCTTCAAAAAGTCGACGCCCATTCACTGCCATTATACCGCTTGGAAGTAAAATGATATGTGGTATTATAACTTCGACTGCATTATTCTTCAAGAAGAAAGTCATATTCAGTCAGGATGCCTAGAAGGTAAATAAAACACGAAGAAATTTTGTTTTGCCTGTGAAATATCCCTTTAAGCTGCAAAAACAAACCTTACTTTTTTGTGCCTTTCTGTCAAATTTGGAGTTTGACAGCCCCTGGTTACCATTTGGTTTTAAATGGTGACCCTTTTATTTTCCTTCTCTGCTGTTCACAGAAACAGCTGTGATATCTCACCACTGCTCATATGGTTAAATTCGTCAGATAACAGTGGCATCTCATGTGCTGCATTGCAGAAACAAATCTGTTTACAGCACCTTCACCCCACACATACGCCGGTGCTAAAAACTGGCTGGTTTAATACCTTCATGTTCAGCAGTGGCTGTATTTCTTTTAAACCTAGAGGACACCCAAGTTGTTGAGAGACTCTAAAATGGTCACACTCCGTATCATATGCCAAAACAAGTCGTGGACCACGGGGGATAAAGCTGGATGTCAAATAGTCTGTATTAAAAACAGCTTTGCTTAGAAAATAAATCCAGACTGTGGGTGGAGGCCCAGACTTGCCCAGAGCAAGCGACTGCAGCTCAACTTTTCATTCCTAAACGAAAGGCATTAAACTTTCAAAGCTTGAAAAACACATGTAGTTCTTCATGCTGGAAATGATCAGGTAAACTCCAAAGGACAGAAGAGCTGCCTAGAGATCCGTTGTACGCGTTTCTACAACAGTGTTTCAGCCTCTGTGAATGGAATTTTCATCTAGCATCCAATAAGTCTGTGTTGTTTTCAATGTGAAGTTCAAACATGCAACTATTTAGTTGTTTATTTCCATATTAGGCCACCGGTTGTTGAATTCCATTTGTGTTGAACTGACGTTGGATGTTCATTCAAGTGAAACTGAATTTCATACTATGCAATTGTAAGTTTAACAAGAACCTAGCCATCCATTTTGTCTCTAAGGCAATGAAAACCAAGGCAACAAGGATGTGCTGTATGAACATTATATAACTATTAAAGCACTGACAATCATTTGAAACAGCAGGAAAATTCTAGCACTGTAATGACACATAAAAGCGATGAGTGTCTTTATTTGTTGCAGGCTGTTGTTATCGCAACGTATTATATTTTTATTCAATATTTTATTTTTGCTTTTTTTTGCTTTTTATTCCGGCCTACATTTGGCTCTGTACATATTATTTATGCCTTCTGCTATAACGCCTCTATTTCCCACTGGGCAGTGTGACCCACATTTTTGCAATGAAGTACACCTCCAAACAATAAACATTTATCTGTGTACATCCTCTCTCTCTCTCTCTCTCTCTCTCTCTCTTTTGTTTGGTTTTCCACTATTATTCATGCTAGTAAGTGCAAAATATGCATAAATTCGTTCGGCACACAAATAATTTTTTGAAGAACCGCTTACATAAATGAGACCATAGGTGCGGCAAATGTGGCAGATAATGCAAAGCGAATACAGCTCATGACACACATTGACCTTGACCGTTTTTTATTTAAACACTTTCGTAGCACCTTTTGAAAACCATTGCCCCAGGCGACAAATAAAGTGCAATCTTATTAGCTGCGGTAATACACACGTACAGTTAAATATATTTTCAGAAAGCTCAGAAATCACAACGCCCGGGGTGGAGATACTTTAAAATCGTAGTTCTCATGTAATGTAATTCTCAGCACACACATCCCTTAAACCTCATACTTTGCGGTCTGCCAGAGATATTTTAGTGGTTGCAACCCGTACGCAGTTGGCCGTTTCTCTGTATTTACAGCCTCTGTGTTTATGTGGAAGTGCTGAATATGCATATGAGACACAACAGGAGCCTTAAACCTGGCATCATCGCATCTGAATTTACTCTTTGTACCAGGTCTTTCAATGAAGAGGGATTCACGTTACTTCATAACCACAATAAGAAACACCTGGCGAGGTAAAGCCTTATAAATTGCTCTCTTGAGGGTCGTTTGCACTCCATCTATCCAACATTTACTTTATCTGGACGAAAAGCATTTAAATTGAATGCTGACTGGGAGCATTACATGCGACAATACCCTCTGCTCGCAATGGATGTCCACCAGGGTCACGTGAAACTGCATAAGCTGACCCATGTCCCATGTGGCCTAATGACATAGAGCTTAGTGTTTTCAGGGCAATAAAGCCCAAAATATGTTAATACTGAAGCATATAAATGCACATGCCAGGTGGTTCTGAGAGCTTGGCTGTATTATTTATCTCTTTACTTTTATGACAGTTGGCAAATGCTAGGATGCAAACCCCCGATGGAGTGAAAACAGGGTACACGCTGACTAAATTGTTTTATTGCTTCATTATCATGGAGGTGAATCAGGGAAGAAATTGGAAGAAAAATTAAGCTATTTAAATGGAAACAGAACTGTCAGGCATACAAAGGTAAAATTGGGGATGTCAAAGGAAGGCCTGAAATTTAGGCTTCAGCAAAGGCCAGATGTGCACAACCCTTGAACAAAGTAAGTGCATTAATGAAGCGGCAGAAAAGAAGGGAAGATGTCATTGTTGACTGTGAAGTGCATTATGACTGACGTGGGCCTGCATTGCTTTTGTCAGTGACGTACAGAACCTGTCCACCTCATTGTTTTAAACATGACATACAACTGCGAATATAAAATCACTTAAATATTCACCTTCTCACTAATAGAATTTCTTGCTTCAGAAAAAAAACAGGTGCGACAGAATAACCAGTGTTTTCAAAATGTGAACTCGCTGTGGATGACGCCAGAGATGAGAGATGAAATACAGTTAAGACACTCGACCATGCGGCCCTGTGGTCCCGTGGTTCATGGACCCCTCAATAGTTCCAAACAAATCCGTGCTGTCAACCTACTTGAATGGATTTTAGCGGGACAGATAACAGCAACTATATTTGCATTGTGTGCACATTGTTGTCAACACAATCTTAACAGGCGCAACATTCGCTCGTGTGATACACTGCTTGCCCTGTCCTTCCTCTATTATAAACCTGAAGCATGAAATGGAAAATACATAGAAATGCCCCCCACCTGTCATGGTGTAAACCACAGCATGAAGCTACGTAGAACGTCAAATGTCCAACGCAGTAACGCCACCAACATAAAAGCATTCACTATGGAGGAAGATGTTGAGTACTTCACTATTTCTTTCCACATATATATAACGTAATTCGTTATTATATGAGTAATGTTCTGGTAAACTGTTAATAGATAATGCAAACCGCAGAGATTGATTGTTTTATTTGATATGCACATAATCATTCTAACTTAAATATTCATTCATTTCTCTCTTGTTTGTATAATGGAGAAAAAAGAACTTCTTCGCCCAATTTAACCTTTCATCCTTAGACTCTGTGAGTTCATACGTGGCGACGTCTCCTTTCAAACCTAAAGACTCTTGATGCTGAAGTTAATGTGAAAACATATATTTTATTGCCTCTGGCTTGCGTGTCGTCTATAACCATTTCCAAGTCTCACCAGGCTGAAAGAAAAGAAATGGATTTTATGTTCTCTTTAAAAAGAACTTCCTCAGAGTGAAAAAAAGGTGTAGCTGACATCCAACTGGTAAGGTGTGTTTTATTGTTGCAGTTTAAAACGTTGGCTCTAAAACGCAAACTAGTTGTATGATGAGATCATTTGATTTCAATTTGTGTGGTGGAATATGGGAATATTACACCAATTAATACAGAGAAGCAAAACCATTCAGTTTCACTTGTTCAAAGATGTTTCGAACAGCAATAAAAATGGTCTCCTTGGCAGCACTGCGTGGCATAATCCAAACTTATCTATTCATTAGGTAAAAAATGAATTCGCTGAGGTTTGCACTAATATATTTTTCTCTGTTTCATTTTAGGTCTCTTAGACTTTAGGATTAATCAAATAATGAGAGCGAACAACAACTATAAAACAGGGGTCCAAGTTCTACATCCAATGGAAAATATCAATTCCTTCCAGGCGTTTTGGTCCAACTCTGTAGGGGAAAAAAACAAACGAAAATGAAAAGACAAAAAGAGAGGGCGAGAGAAAGTGAACTGCTCCACAACCGGCACCCACCTGAAGACATCAGAGTCAGGCAATGGGTTCAACGATATCATCTTTGTTGAACTGCTTTTATGTTTATGATTGATTGTGTGCACAATTACGTTTTAGATTGCTATGTATAAGACCTCTATCCCAGCTTGATATACAACTATAAGGCATCTATAATAGATTTTTAGGTTGAGTTTTCTGAACACTAATCCACAGAAGATCTCCTGTAATCCACTCAAACAGTTATTATCTATAATTGTACCTCAATTTAAGAAAATGTATAATCAGTTGACTCGCATGTTTACCTTGCCTTTTATCTGATAACCATGTGTTTCTTAGAAAAAAGATCATTACAATATAATCTGTTCGTCATCATTCATATGCTGGAAAAAACTTGCATATTACGTATATTTCCATATACCTGGCAATAGATGGTTCTTTTTTGTGCCTGTCTAATATAATTTGAAATATCTCTTAAGCTTTTTTACCGAGAATCGAAGAATGTCCTAATTACAGCTATTTGAAAGGCGCGTTTGATATGATCTTTTGATGTAATATTACTGTCTGCTCCCATTAGTCAGACTTGTCGGATTAGTTTTCTGTTTTGTCGAATATTAAGGTGTCGGTAGGCCTCTTACAGTTACTTTTGTTCAACATCAGGTCTGGTTAATTAAACACAGCCTTTTATTTCTCTCAGAAGGCAATTTGTTTTGCAGCTGGCTTAACAAATTAAATCAAGTGCTTAGCACAATAATCAGTTATTTATAACATCAGCTAAAACTGAAATTACTATCACATGTGCGTATGTGTGGGTGAGAGTTAACGGTTGGAAGACAGCAGTTTAAGACTCTTTTTGCAGCATCGTGTAGAATACTCTTCGCAACATAGGCCTACTTAAAGGCGTTGGAGAGGACAAATGTTGAAACTTTCTTCGCAAGTGATTGGATTTATTGAAGCACGCTGCCCCTTTAAACCCTCGCCTCACACGACTAAGACCAACTTACTTACATTTTTAGCAAGCACTTGTATGTTATGAAATCACCTTGCCATTGTTCGTTTTTTGTGTTTTTAGATGATGGCTATAGCATAGTATTAATGCGGTGTAACACTGATCTCTAGTGTTTGAATAAAGTAGTGACAAGATGTGTGTGTTTGAGGGGTGAAAAACCAATGTTTAGGGGCAATTTCTGTATGAGCAGTAAGCACAGCTATGGAGGCAACTTTAAAATACATTTCAAACGTATTTACCTTTTGTTTTTCTCAATGGAAACTGAAACTTGCCATTTAACTGTTTTAGTAATATAGCTCATAATGCAGTTAAAGGCAAGTTTCAAGATTTTGACAATAAAAAGATAAAAAATCATGAGAAAGATTAAAACAACACGGAACAGCAAATAGTATAAAAATGCAATGAAAATGTTTTGGTCAACAGAAGGTGTAGTCTAGAGGCGTCATGCCCATTCAAACAAAGGGGGCACGTGCCCCCTGAGATTTTTGAATAGTCAGTATTGCACGCAACCCCCAAATGACGAGTTAGACATCTACTTATCAGTTGCACGGTTCAATAGGAAGAAACGGTATCAGTTGTACCATGAACTGGGTTTTTGATTTAGAAGTTGCCCAGACCGATCCCAGTATGTCACAAACTACTGTGAGAACAGACTGCTCCAGATGCTTTCAAATGGGTCATGGTTTAGTCTGCGCAGTCAAACACACCTCTTTGCAATTGGCATACAGGCAGCATCGTTTAAAGTGAATAACTTTTATGTTACAGTTCAATTTCAGGGTGCAACGACTGACAATACTCTTAGAGAACATATATTTTCCACTAAATAATGCATCAGTATTATATTAAATAATTTAATATAGATTTGGAAATAAATAGAGTGTAGGCCTAATATTAGTTAAAATAATATATACAATATTTTAAATAATACATTAAGAATTGACACTTTTCACACATTAAGATGCACTTAAATTAATGTGTTATGTGATATATTTCATTGTATATTTTCGTTTCATAATGGAAGGAATGTATAATAAATCTGTATTATACGCAGTTTAACAAAGGGTGACCATTTTGCTTCAGTTTTATTTGCTTTTTATTCCTCATTTGTATGCAAACGATGACACTTTAACTACTTTAGCGCAAAATTGTATACAAGATATATAAACCACACCAGACTGATGCATTTACCTTAAAAATGTCAACATTTTTACTGGGAAGAAGATTCACGCATCAATCAGATGTGTTTTAAATTAAAGTCTCGCAAGGATTTGTGCGATGTTTTGAATGCTTAAGATATATTCTCTATAATATTGCTTTAAATGTATGTATTTGAACGTATATGACATGTTTCTGTGTGTTGTGCACACTGTGCCCCTTAAAATAAATGAGTGCATGACGCCCCTATGATGTAGTGAATTAATTATAATGATATATTTTCGTTTCATAATGGAAGGAATGTATAATAAATCTGTATTATACGCAGTTTAACAAAGGGTAACCATTTTGCTTTAGTTTTATTTGATTTATTCTTCATTTGTATGCTAAATGTAAATAAATGGGTGCATGGCCTCTGGCCCCTGACGTAGTGAATTAATTATAATTACATCAACAACAACAAACGTTAAAATCTATATTCATTACAGCATACTGGTTTAATTAACCCAAAAAGCTATTTTAAGAGTTATAATATTTTCTATTTAATCTTTGGAGTATGGGTTCGAAGACTAGCCAATCAGAGCCCTCGCTTCTCCGTTTTCACTGGCCGCCACCCACACAGATGAGCATACACGTGAGCAAGCTTACGCAACACAACAACGGACCAATCGGAGCTCTGAGATACGACCGGAAGTTGTGTAGTTGCGTCGTTATTTTCGCTGTGCTCTTGTGTTGCCACAGGAACCTTTTAACGGACTGCCATTATTATTCTTTACAACGTTTCATTTTTAACTTCAGCAAAATGAAACACAATTCCAATGTCCCCGCCTTTCTCACGAAGCTTTGGACCCTCGTCGAGGACACGGATAGCAATGAATTCATTTGCTGGAGTCAGGTAAAAATAACGAAATGACGTTAGCCCACCCACAGGCTAAGAAAAACGGACCTTTTAGCATTTAGCCTAGCTCAAAATGACACACTTGTTTGTGATCCGGGTCCTGTGTGGTGTCTCTGGTCTATTGTTTATTGTCAATAACTGGCTTGAGATGTACAACGGCTTTTATGGCAGTACATGCTTCCATTGTATTGTATTGTTAATCACACCAGGTTGTAATTCGATAGAAATGTGTACCTGTGCAAGTACATTCATATTTATTGAGTCTGCATTATAAGGATTTACATTACAAGTCAAATAAAGTGTTGCACATATGTTGAAGGGAGATTCGGTTCTTCTGTTATGTGTCTTTTTTAGCTGAAGACCTACTGCATTCCAAAATAAAAGTATTTTGCTATTTCTTTAAAGATGTGCACACAGCATACAGATATGAGAACAAAATCGGGGTTTATTGGAGTACATAATACGTAAACAAATCCTCTATTTCTTATAGGAAGGAAACAGTTTCCTTGTATTGGATGAACAAAGGTTTGCTAAAGAGATCCTCCCAAAGTTTTTCAAACACAACAACATGGCCAGCTTTGTTCGACAACTCAACATGTGTAAGTAGTCCCACTAAACAAAAATGTACCTCCATCCTCACTGATCTCAGAATACAGTCAAACAATGTCTCTTTCCCTTTTGTTCTGTTTCTATGTTAACAGATGGGTTTCGCAAGGTGATGCACATTGACACCGGAATAGTGAAGCAGGAGCGAGATGGACCGGTTGAATTCCAGCATCCGCACTTCAAACACGGGCAGGATGACCTGCTAGAAAATATAAAGAGAAAGGCAAGACGTTGTTTAACCGACAGTCACAAGTTTTACGTTTTGGAGAGTTGTATTCTTGTAAACAATGTCATCAAGTTTATTTTTGACAGACTTTTTATTTGAGGTTGACGATACTGATGTTATTCTTCATGTAGGTGTCAAATTCACGACCTGAAGAGAGCCAAATAAGACAGGAGGACCTTTCCAAAATTTTGACCAGTGTTCAGAGTGTCCACGAGCAGCAAGAGAATATGGATGCTAGGCTTGGCACCCTGAAAAGGTAATAAAACAGTGCTTGCTTTGGCATTCTGTTCTCTTATACATACAATTCCCTCGTCGATGTGCTTTTATCCACTATTGTGGAAAAGCAAAGCGACATTGAGATGAATTATTAGTGATGCTTGCGAAGGCAAATATCTACTTAGCAGATAACATATAGACTTGAGCCTATAAGCAACCACAGAGAACATCCTAACAACTGGCAATTTACTTAAAACACTTGGAACACCTTGGCAACAGCTTAGCAACACTTTAAAAAAAAAAGACACCCTAGCATTGTAACAGCGATTTTGTCAAACACAATCACAACCTCTATCAAGAAAATGTCAAAATCTTGTTGTCTCCCTAGAGAGAATGAAGCTCTTTGGACTGAGCTCTCAGACCTCAGACAGAAACATGTGCAACAACAGCAAGTCATAAAGCAGGTATGTTGCACTTCCATGCACCAGTTTTGCAACACATGCACAGAGAAATCCAAACATGAAACCTAATGACGCTTTTTGCATCGTTCCCTTTAGCTGGTGCAGTTCATCTTCACGTTTGTTCAGAACAATCGCTTGTTTAATTTGAAACGCAAAAGGTGAGTCTAGTTGTGTGTCTAAAAATCCTGCCACTGAATTCTGCAAGCTTTCACTGTTATTCTTCTCAATGTTCTCTTCTGATTGATTGCAGACCGCTTGCACTGAACAGTAATGGCAAGAAGGCAAAATTGATCCACCAGATTTTCGATGAAACCAAAGACCACAGCAAGGTACGTGTAGAAACATGCGATTGTGAAAACGTTCTCTACTCCGTATACTGTCCCACCTTTCCTGAAGGAAACCTGTTATTTGGTTATCATCTTGCATTTTTCTGTCTTGATGAGATCTTACGCAGGGTTCACTTTGAGTGAAAGTTTCCTGCCCCTGGAAATGCATCTTAAATTGTGCAAGTGACCGTTAGTTGGTGGGGGGCTGATTTATTTATATAATAGAATTACTATATTGCTAATTCATATAGAAGCTTGATGTTTGTTTTGTTAGAGATTCATCTTATATCGTTTCCGTTAGTCCGCAGTGAATGGTCTCAACGGAATGACGAACAGTTCCGACATTTGCGACGATGTCATCATTTGCGATGTCACAGACGAAGATTCAGAATTTATTGATGACACTTCGGGGGTGGTTGATCAGAGGTAGGAGTTAAGTATTTAATACTATTTGCAGATTGTGTTTCGTCTCTTGGGGATCTAAAATGGTTACTCTTGGTGTCTTGCAGGGACGCAGAAATTGTGGAGGTCGATTACGAAAGCAGCCCAGTCACAAGAAGCGGCAGCATAAACAGCACCGTAACAAATTCAATCGCACAAGAAACACCAGACAAGAGCTTCTCTGACATTCCACTGAACAGCAGTGCCCTGCAATTAAACAAACTCTCAGGTCTAAGTTCAGAGGATCCAGTTAAGCTAATGGACTCTATTCTCAGTGAGAATGGAGCTATTTCACAAAACATCAACCTTCTTGGCAAGTAAGTAGCTGTTACCTACGGACAGCATGAGGGAGTGGAAATATCTGTGTTTATCATAAACTTATTAGCCAAAATATGGCAAAAAAAATGCTTTTAATATGAAGGAGGTTATTTACATTTAGTCATTTAGCAGACGCTTTTATCCAAAGCGACTTACAAAATATATGGATAACCTTTTGTCTGTTAAAGCCCTGTAACTTTTTTTAAATCATTGTGAACTACATATTACAGGGTAGAGCTCATGGACTATCTGGACAGCATTGACTGCAGTCTAGAGGACTTTCAAGCCATGCTGTATGGAAAACACTTCAGCATTGACCCAGATATCGAAGAGGTATGTTGGGAAGTTGATAAACTCTTTTAACCTATCTGTCCATCCCTCTGTTCTGCGAATCCCAAACTTATATAAAATTAAACCCAGCTACCAATGTTATTGTAAGAAAGAAATGATCAACTATTTTTAAAGGGGAAATGTAAGTTTAACTTTAAACACAATGTAATTTCTTAAAGTAAAATGCCTTATTAATAACCTTTAACACGTTAAAGGGATACTTAACCCAGAAATGAAAATTCTGGCATGAATTACTCAACCCTCAAGTTGTTTCAAATGGTGTTTGTTTGAACACGTAGAAAGATATTTGGAAGAATGTTAGCAACCGACAGTTCTGGGGCATCATTGACTACCATAGTAGGAAAGATTATTGTATGTTTATCTTTCTTTGTTCTGTTTAAGTTCAACACAAAATAAGTTATTTTGAGGAATCAAGTAAAGAAACCAGTCCTGGGGCACCTTTAACAACCATTTAAATGTTCTCTACTATGGTAGTCAACGATGTTTCAGTGGCTAACATTCTTCTGAATATATTTCTTAGTGTTCAACTGAACAAAGACATTTATACAGGTTTGGAACAACTAGAGGGTAATTCATGACAGAATCTGTATTTTTTTAAAGAAAGTTTAACAAAGTAAACCCATATATAATATTTCAGACGAAACTGTAAAACTATGATCTGAAATGAGAAGGATTGTAAAAACGTTCTACTTAGCAATTTTACCATGCATGTTTCTCCCCCTGAAAATACCCAGGAAAAAAAACAATGTTGGGAAAATACTTCATGTGAATTGAGCATTAATTTCTCAAGTTTATCTGAAAATCATCCACGTCTTCATTCTTTTGAAATAAAGCCTTGTTTGGTTGTCCTGTTTACAGGAAACCATCTTGGAACCAAGAGATGGTATCAGCAAAGACATAAAAGGAAAGTTTGATCTGGATAATTCAGGTGACTTTCACGTTCCTCTACCAATCAATAATTACATTGATTATTTATTCCTGCGTTGCATTTACTAACATGCTTGTTTCCTAGATTCAGATAAGCAGTTGATTCATTACACCACCTGCCCTCTGCTGGCATTTCTGGATGGATGCACCCCTCTGGCCCCACCTACGGAACCTCAGACCGAAACCCTGAGCCAGTCTCTACTGGATCCAAGCGATGAGGAACCCGTAGACCTGCTGGAGGAATCCCTCGAGAGACAGCCCCCCCGCAGCTCGCTGATCCGTCTCGAGCCCCTTACAGAAGCAGAGGCAAATGAGGCCACGCTGTTCTACCTTTGCGAGCTGAACTCTGACCTGCCCAGTTCCGACACAGCACAGCTGGATTTCTGAATCAGCCTGCGAAATACAGACTCAATTTGTAAATATTCTAAATATTTTTTGCCGAAATGTCTTTGGAATCTTCTGTCCATGAGTTTGTCATTCCTTCACTTCAGATACGTATAATATCGTTCACTAGTAGTTAGTGTACTTCTTACTAGTAGCATCTCCATCCGGATCACGCTGCATTTATGTTGCTGGTTTACATTGCAGCTTGTTTTGTGAAGCACACGTATTCCTGTACTTATTGACCGGTTCAGTAAAGAAGTCACAGCTATTCTTTACGTGTATGGTATAAAAGGTGCCTGCCTGATGTGCTAATCTCACAAATATTTGGGCTGTGAAGAATCTGGTTTGTGGTTAGTTCCATTACATTAAGCAATATACATTGATTTGTTTTTACTCTGAGCTTGTCATTATTATACTGTACTTGGCAGTAGCAAATAAAGTATTATTAAATGTCACTCCAATGTCTTTTGATGGTTTTCGCACACCACTCAGAAAATCATCTTGGTTTTAAACCTTTAATAAGATGATGGATCATAACAATGCACTTGTCAAAAGGTAAGAAACAACAACTCAGTACATGAGCATATTTAAGAGATATCAGCATGCAAACACTAAAAGAGTAACGATAGCAGAACAAGAAATTATGGGTTTTCAGAGATTCAGTGCAAAATGTTTAACACGCACACTCATTGGCTACGAGCTTAAAAATGAAATACTCAACTGACATGTGCAGGCTGCAAAAGGGTTAGCATTGTTACAGTCATGATCTTTTTTGTGTGGAAATAATTAAGCAGCATGACAAGCTAAAATCGATCACATACTATATACTATGTTTATATTGAGCCTTTTATAGGAAACTTAGTTTGACTTAGAGAAGACCTTAAACTGCAGTGTCACTACACAAATAACTTAAGATAGGTCAAGTTTACGTTAAACAGATCATTAATCATTTTTAGAATATACCATCATGTTGAAGAATACACTCAAAAGTCTTTAGGAATATATGAACATCACAAGAACTCAAGCGGCGCCCTTCATTTCGGTCTCTACCTGTAGAAATAAACACCTACCAACATGCACGACGAAAGAAAAAGTGATGTTAGTAGAATGAATGAAGCTCTGGCAATATTTACATTTAGAACTGCTATCCTATACAGGTGGATATTCACAAAGATAATGCAGGGAAGCTTTTGCTTTCAATGGCCTTCCTAGTCGAAGTCGCGGTTGGTGAGGACCAGCGGGGCCACCAGGGTCCACACGTACAGAGAGATGCAGATCCAGCTGGAGGTGATCTTGACCCACACCGAGGGCCATTTGCTGGTCATGGTCTCATAGTTGGAGTCGGGGCTTTAAAAATAGACACAGAATTTGAGATTGAGGTCACTTTTATTAATACTATATACAGTATATGAAGTATGGAAAACTTGAGGATACACACCTGTACCAGTTGGTAAGTGTCATCATGATGTACAATGAGGCCAGGAACAGCATGAAGTGGAAGAAAGAGTAGCTGTATGTGACTCCATCCGTCTCGTTGTCAACAGCACGGTTGGAGCCATCGCTCACTTCGAAGTTCTCAGGAGCGGGGCCGTCCTCGATCAGAGCGGACTCATCGCTTGTGAGGGTCAGCTTGTTCACTTGAGCGTTGCTGGAGTTGCGGACACTAGGTCAAATAAAAAAAATTGTACGACAAACCCGACTCAGGTGTTTAAAAGTAGAGTGTCTGGCTGAATGAGAAAATCTTTTACCTGGAGTACAGGACACACAGCAGGAACAAAATCAATCCCACAACACCTTGGGCATCCCACCACTGAACAACACGATCCTGACCGGCAGGGGTGGTGCTGTTCAGACCAATGATGCCGAGCAAGCTGGGGTTGCATTTACGATCTTGGGGGGAAATATTACTTTAGAACAATTCTATTAAACTGCACATGTTCACAATAGAGTCCCAGGTTTTGACTGCATTGCATGTCCCCTAAAAATGAATGTAATCCCAGAATGCACTGCGCCAAGCACAGTGAAACAAATGTACTAGAAGCAATTTGTGTAGAATTAATGTCTAGTAAACTTTGCTTTTGAAGTTCCATAACAGTTTTGATGCCATCTGGAAACTCACAGTGCACCATGTAGGCAGCTCACTAGATTTTGGAAAAGAGCTTAGACTTTTTTTAAACAAATATCTCATGACTCTCACCTGGCTCATTGGACATGGCAGACCAAGTCAGATACATGGTGTACAAGGTCACAATAGAGGACTGCAAGAGACCAGACCTGGGCTGGGACTCCTGAAAAAAGAACAGAACGTTAACATTACTAACTAAAGTAATCGATTCTGCTTTTATGTAGATAACTTCATTTTAAGGGATCAAATTCTTTCACTCCAAACCTGTATGACTTAAAGTGGCCATATCTCAGACAGCTTCTGCACATCTCATGTTAATATTGAGTACTTGTAGAATAGTATCGCACCCTTCAAATATCCATCTTTTGTATGATCACATTTATAAAAGACAGAGACAGCTGTACGATTATTTCTAAAGATGGGAGAATTGCCCGATAAGGGTGAAAGAAAAGTTGTCTCGAAACAGATTTTCATGTTCGAAAAAAACTTTCTGCATTGAGCACAGAAATACTACGGCATACATCCAAGTTGACCTTGTCAACTATGAGAAGACAGCACGTTTTATAAAGAAGATATTTTGAAGAACGGTGATTACCAAACAAGCCCCAATTGACTTTCATTGTATGGACACAAAACCACAAGAGATTTCTCAAAATATCTTTCTTTGTGTTGCACAGAAAAAAAAACATTTAACACCACAAGTGAATAAATGATGAGCAGGTCCGGGTATATAAAAACTAAAAGATTTTAATTAAAGGTTGTATACCTGGATTTTAGGCAAGATGGACAAGACAGAAGACCCGACACACAGCAGCATGTTGATGCTTATGAAGACTTTGTTCTCGGTACAGCCATCAGAGTGAGTGTAATAGACATAGAACAGAACCAGCGACATCAGAGACAGAGCGTAATTGATGGTTGTGGCAGACAAAAGAGCTATGAGAGGTGGGAAAAAATATGTTTTTTGTTAGCTACATTTAGTTACTCCTAAACACAGGTGTTTCATTCTTATGCGAGATCAAACAAAACTCAAGTTCTTCTCTCACACACCTGCATACCAACAGCGAGAATTTCCCTCCTCCATCTTCTCCACCCAGGACTCATTCCAGGAGTGAGCGAAGTCGATCAGGAGCACCAGCTGGATGAGGATGAAACAGAACGCTCCCGACATGCCTACGTAAAACCAGACTGAAAGAGAGCCAGCAGATCATTAGATCCTTACAAATGAAATTAAAAGAACATCTACTGACTGCAGGCTAAAGATCTCCATCGCAAGCAAGATTTTACTTATTGTCTTTACAAAAAGTGAGTTTTAAAATCAATATTATTAAAAAAAGTAATTTGATCAACATAAGGGTGAAAAATGATGAAAGATTATTTTATCTTATTTTTGGATGAACTATCCCTTTAGGGTAATGTCCTTAAAGATGTTTTTTTTATTACCAGTAGTAAAGGGGCCTTCAGGAATGAAGAACGCTCCAACGGTAATAGCAGTGGCGGCTGCAAACTTGAAAAACCAAAACCTGTGGAGAACATGACCATTTTAGAAGATTTTAGTTAACCTCACACATTTCCCGAAAGAGCCAGGTGATGGGTTCGAATCCCCACACTGATAAGTTAAGAAGTGTATGACAAACTAATATAGATAATGCTGATAATGCTTTGTTAGAACTTTTAGTTTCAACACATGGAATCTAACTGTCTGCTCAAAGTCAAGAACAAGACTTCACATGTTACATAAATATACTATTTAGTTTAAACCTGTTTGCCAGTGAATGTTTTAAGGCTAGCTTATAGATGTTTTAGAGGTTTAACATTTTTATTACCAGCTCAGATCGGTAAGATACATACCCATTATGCACAGCGCCTCGCGGGTCCTTGCTGCTCTTAACCTTGACCATGATGAGAGAGAAAAGCAAGAAGAACATAGCCATTCCAAAGCACACGCGATACACCGCTTTATAGCCGACCAGCACGTCACAGTTCACCTGACCTTTGACACCGGGGATGGACGTGCCCGTTCCTCCTTCACAAAAGCCTGGAATCTGCAGTGACAACGACACAAAAATTACAACCGAACAACAACCCGTCATCAAACAAATTCAACAGTGCTTAATAATGACCTTCTTCAGATGGCCCTCCATGCCGGGCATGAGCATGATGCAGGCGATCCCCACGCCCAGCAGCATGAAGAAGGCATAGATCAGCCGAGTGACGGTGGAGTTGTTTCCACTCGGACAGCATGAGCACAGCAGGCAAGGAGCACTGCCACAAAGGCAAGGAATCTACAGAGGAAAACACACAACCACACATGTATTAAACGTGTACACCTTTCTTCAAAACGACACCCTCCTTTGGCATGTTAGTCAATACTATGTCAGGAATGCAAAATATGTCACTGAATAAGAGCATCTCTGTTTTCTGATCTGTCACTCACAGCTGTTTACGGAGTAGAGCCGTCACAGAGACAAGTTCTGAGAACAACATTTCAGTGATGTCTGTCTGGTATTAGTGACATCCCCTTTAATTTTCAAAAACATTTTGAGTGTTTATTGAATATGTATTTATCACAGGGGTACTAAATAATGATGCGTCATCCCTCCTAACAAAAACATTCAACAGACTTCACTTACAGCTAAATTTGTCCGGTCAACGGTTTAGATGCGATTACATAAAAGAGGATATTAAATTCTTCCTAAAATAGGTATCATGATCCTAACACCTTGAAATAACACTCACCTCACTAATAACATGAACAGACCTTAAAGGGATACTTCACAGAAAAAAATCTGTCATCATTTACTGTTCCAAATGTGTATACATATCTCTGCTCTGATGAACGCAGAGAAAGATATTTGGAAGAATGCTTATAACCAAACAGATCTCAACCCCCATTGACTACAGCAAACATTTCTGGGGCATTTTTGAATGCCATTGTTTTTTCCTACTAAGGTAGTCAATGGGTGTTGAGATCTGTTTGGTTAGAAGCAATATTCTACGTATCTTTCTCTGTGTTCATCAGAACAAAGAAATATATACAGATTTGGAAGGGTAAGTAAATGAAGACAGAATAAACATTTTTGGGTGAACTGTCCCTTTAAAACGGCACTGAAACTAAAGCAAAGAGTAAGCTTTAAAGGGATACATCATCCAAAAATGTTAATTCTGTCATTTATCTGTCTGGTTATAAGCATTCATCCAAATATCTTTCTCTGAGTTCATCAGAACAAATCGAAATGATGACAGAATCCTTTGTGATGCTTGACATGTTATTATAATGTAAACTTTTTCTAGAATTGATCAGTCAACAAGCTTTTAGTCATTTTATATATATATATATATGTGTGTGTGTGTGTGTACACACACATATATATACGTATGTGTGTGTGCACAAACAACTAATCTGTTTCATATTATACAATGTCTTACCTTTATTTTAACTATAGAAACCAGATTTTGTTTTATTCGTCGTAAACCAGGATATTTGTAGTAGAATGGTGGTGACAGAAAGTGTGTCAAAAACATATTTACTACACTTTTACTATAATGACACTATGGTTATATGTATTTAAAATAGTGATTATTAAGTGTTAATACGACAACATAGCTTCTCAAGCCACATGTTTTTAAGATTCCGTCTCATAAACAGACATCTGATCAGTGTTTTGGTGTCGCAACACTATATTCATAACAAACGTGACCTTCTTGAAAAACCCCATGACACCTCACGTAGATCGACTGTAAAAGGGCTTTTAATCCCCACGTTAAGGACAAAATGTCTAATCGATTGTTGACGAGAATCAAAACAAAGATTTGCTTGAAAACAGGGGAACCACCCAGCCTGACGGTGTACATTTAATACAGCAGGGAGAATCGATCGATTCATATCACAAACGATAGCACGTTAATATAAAGGAAATAGCCTAATAAATCAAAAGTGGTATTTATTTACACGATGTTTGTTTAAATGTAGGGCATCGCGGTGGGCCCAGGCACCATTTTCCCTTTCTGTTTGAGGTTGCGGATGTCATCAGCATGACATAACTCGAATAAAACAGAAACATTTATTTTAATCGCACGTATATGCGATTATGTTTTTATTTTTGTCAAGAAATATGTACATCAACTCACCCAACTGGCCATCGAACAAAGGCCGAGCACAGCCCCCATGTTTAACTCTGTTGTCTGATGTTTCTCCGTGCGGGTTTGAAAATGGACGCAGTGTGTTTACAGTTCAGCGTTGCTATCTGATGAAGCCGGACGCAACGTGACAGCCAGCTATTTAATGTTTCAGAATAAAAGTCATTGAAAAGTCCGTGGTTTGAAGCGAGCGAGCGTGAGTGCGTCCAAACTACGTGCAATAAAATACGCGAATTTACGCGAATTTTAGAGGCAAAGTTTAAATGGAAATCGCGAAGGGTGATTAACGGGTAAGTAGAAGGCCACGGATCGGGACGGATAGACAAGGGTAACGTTACTCTGGTGCACATAGGGGTCCGATGAGAAAACGTTTAAAATAGCCTACCTTAACGTAAAGCTCTTAGTCTGCATTGGGTTCCCTTTGTGACAGATTAATGCAACGTGTATGCTACATTGACCTTTTTGTGTTTCTTTTGTATTGCCCTTAAGAATGGAAACTTCCAGTTTGTTCAATTACTATCGTTTCTTGCTTCATATTTTCTGTTTTGTTAACTTACCTGAAATTTGTTTACTTTAGTGAATTTTATATTGTCCATTTAATATATTAAATAATTAATTTCATTAAAGCTCATATCAAAAGCACTTTTATTGTGTAGAAACCCAGAATCACATGAGAATGTAGTTATTAAAATAATATAATTTACAAAAATATAAGTTTGTAATATATTTACTATTTATTGTCAATTCGTTTTTTAGTTATTTTACTTATTATCTATCTATCTATATATATATTAAACAAAAATGTAACATATTTTTGGTAAATGTTTTGCAAGCCAGTGTTTCTCGGGCCTGTTCCAGGATAGTCTCAGCCTGATCGTTGGCTTTACGTCTGATCCATAAAGCCTGATTTTTACTTCTGCGTCGGACCTACGCTGCAGGCTCTGTGTCAGTTTACATTAATTCATCTGCGTCGTTGTCCGCGTGGACAGGCAATGACCACTAGGCTTAAGTGCCCACACGTGTGTTGCTTGTGTAACCAAGACAAGAGCCGAAGAAGAAGCAGCTTGTCGCCCAGTGGTCATTGCCTGTCGACTCGGAAAACCTTGCATATCTATAAATGAAAACCGACATGTAGCCTTCAGCGTAGAGCCTACGGCGTAGGTCTGTTAAAGAAGTACAAATCAGCCTTTACATTTTTGGAGAGGTGCGCGTCAGGTTGCAGCGTAGGGTACACGGCTCTGCATAGGCTACGGCACAGTTTATGTCATAGTACCTACGCACAAGCATAAACTTAATTTAAGGCACACTTTTCTGGAAACTCTTCAGCACGTTCAAAGTCGTCATCTTATTGGTTGAATTTCACAGGATTTCCGGGAGATGTGCGTGTTGCGTTCTTTAACGGTCCGCCTGGAAACAACACAAAGCGTCTGATCTACAAAGTAAGCTGTCGTGTTTACAACGGTTGCTATAAGAATTCATCACAACTGCGAAAAGTCTTCAGTACTATGAAGGTCTGAAAATGCGAGACTAGTTCCTGGAAGATGCCCAGGAGTACCCTGTAATGGATTTCTGAGGTCAGTCAGAGAGACCTTTCAAAGCCTACTGGGGCACTTCTAGAAACAGGGTAGTGCATAATGTACAGTCAGTTAATTATTATCATTTAGTCTGGGCATTGTATTTATTATATAATGATTTACTATATAGTATATCTATATATTAATACAAATCCAACTGACTGTACTTTGTTCTACATATCATAAAACAAAACAGCACTCCTATTTATGTTTAACCATTCTTTAATTTTCTATTCTAAATGATGAGACTTTCCTTAAAAATTATTCACCAGAGAAATGGAAACCAGGAAACCGGAGTTAGTTCATAGAAACAGATGTGCTGTCATGGAAATCAAGCTGTTTCTAATAAGTGGCAGTCAGGCATATGTGATTAACTAGTGCGTGGTCTAGAAAATCTTCAGTCTTCTCAGAAAGTTGTTGCTAAGGGAAGCGAGTTATCTGCCTAGTACAGCATATGAGTTGTCTGATATGAATCCTGGATGTGCATCGGCTAATTTGCATAGCGCTTTAATGTTGATAGTCCCCATCAAGTTTGTTATAGTTTGTCAAATTTGATTAATTAGGGATTCATCTAATGTATTCCTTTAATGCACTTTGAATTAAAATAATTAAAATAACATATAAATGTAATGCACTTGTAAAGACTAGAATCTGATCTAACGTCTAAGTGTCTTTCTGTATTCCAGGTAGGTTCCTAATTATATAAATCTATTTCTAAATCTTTCAGACTACCATGTGACACAGTCACATCAGAATGTTTAAATTGAGGACTGTTCTCTTAAAGAAACAGCTTAGACAAACGGAATGAACGCATGTGTTGTCGTTGGAACAGATCCAGCAGTATAACTCCGTTAGACCTCGATTATGCAACTCTTAGCAACATTAATTTTCTCCAAATGAATCCTAATAAATATAAATGCCATTAAGTAATTATAAAGGATACCTGGTCATTTGTTTAAATGCTTCGGGCTTGAAGGCATTATTTTTGTGTTTTATCTGATGTGTTAATCTATCTGACAGCAGGTGAAATTACCATATCATGCGAGACGAAGTGAAGACGGGATTATGCAAAACTCCCTCATCCACATGTAGTGCAGTCATACAGCTTTAACAGGCCAATAAACAGGTATCCTTTGGTGACTGCAAACCCTCAGCTGTTTGCTTTCTCTCCCACCGGGCTCTTCCTAAGAGACCCGTGTTTGCTATTCACACTTGTTTGCTTATTTATTTCAATAATCTTTTTCGATCAATAAACTTTCTGTCTGCAGACCTCCTCTATGACTTCATAATTGAATGCATGCCCTTTGGCCAGCCGAGCTCATTTCATTTTTGGAATTGTCAAACGCGATGAAGTCACTGCCTTTGGGGCCGTGTGGAGAGGTGATTATCTTCAGCTTGTTCTGAGTGTGACTGTTTTGTTTGCTAACCATGATTGTGTAAGGTGTTTAAAGCAGTTGTAACAGGCAGATTAAGGGGTGACCCACAGTGCGGCGGGTCACTGAGTTAGTGTAGGTAAAAATAGATATATAGCGCCTTTGCTTAGGGAGTGACTATAAGTGAAAGAGCTATTGATAAGTATTCAGGAACATACAAGGACTTCTCTGTGGCACCTGGAACATCCAGTACACGTTAACATTTACCATTGCAGAAATTACATTTACACGTTTGTCAATTTATGCACAGCATCTTTGCTTCGTGGTCCATGGGAATCGAACCGATGACCTGTGCATTGCTACCGCAATGGCAAACCGTGCTCTCACCAACGGTACTAAATTAAAACCAGCATATTTGTAGCAAAAACATTATCATCAAAAGGCAATGAGTCCTCCAAAAGTGGTTCTTTCACTTGTGCCATACAAAACCATGGTTTATTTTCCTAAGTGTAATATAAAGTTAAAGAATAAAAATTGTAAATCTACTAATTAAAAAATAAGAGACGTCTTATATGCTAAGTGAAATAATTAAATCAAGAAAAGGTCAGATCTACTCTTCAGCACAGAACAACAGAACAAACGTATGCTGTTGTTTTTCTGGATGCGTTTGGCGCTGCGCGCTCTCGTGTGATGTCAGCGACAGCGGCGCGCGGGGCAGATCTACTGCTCGCTCGCGGAGGACAGTGTCAGAGCGAAGGAGAGTCACAACGAAGATGGTCTCAATAAGCGGAGTTCCCGTAGCGGATAGCCTTTGTTGGTACTGATTCGGAGCGGACTCCTGGATAACTCGGATTCGGAGTGAGTACAGCGGCAGACGCGCGCTAGGGATGCGGCGAGGCGCTCTTTTTGCGGAGAGCATCATATGCGCTTTGAAGTTACATGCCCTGCTGTATCCAGATGCGCACGGATGCGTTACAGCTGTGCGTTTAATAATACGCGTATATGTGAATGACATGCAAAACCGTGACCAGGGAAATGGGTAAAGACACGTGTTTTGGTTGGCAGTTAACGATCTCTGTTTTAATATGGCAAATCTATTGTTCTCATTCGAGCGTAATTTACAGTTCATGTAGAAAATGGTCTACCTGTCCAATTCACTTAGCAACAGACTGTATTTTAAAATAATGTGTGTTTATATAAATTCACCTTGATGAAAGATTGTCATAAACAAGGGATAGTGGTTTCAGTCTTTTCTGAACTACAATAAGGTTTTAACTGCAATTATTTTATGTTTTAATTTATTTTTGGTGTGTGTTTGTATGTAATCTCTCTCTGGGCATAATCTGAAAATACATTTGCATATAAATGGATCATTTAATAATAAGTTTCTTATTTATCTGTTGATTATTACAGTATATGCTTATTTGGTTTAAATGCTGACTGTGATTTTTTTTGTTTAATTTCAGTAAATTTGCTTCATAGTTGTAAATTCATGCATCTTTGCTATATGCAATTGCATTGTGTGGGCAGTATTCTTTCGAGGGTTATATTGTTGCATATTATTTAGTGCATCAAATATTTCTTTGGCAAAAGGGAACAAAGTTAAAATTAAACTTTTATTAAGGCAATTTCATTAATTAATTTATTTCCTTTCTAATTTCACAAGCACCGTCTGCATGTCTCCAACATAGTGTGACATTGACAGTCGTTTGCTGTTGTTACTTGCTAAAAAATCTAACACTGATGTTAACGTAAGTTAAAATGTTAAAAGGTTAATTTCCTTATATTTCCATCTCCCAAAAGAGGCATTTATGCAAGTGGACACAGTGTCCTTTCTATTATAACTCCTACATTTACATTCTGGTGTAAGGACTCTTTGGCCATCATTACTGAAGATTCTATTTTTGTATATTTTATTTGGGTTGCGGGTAATAAATGGCTGGCGTGTTTATGCTGTGTGATAATAGAGGGGTACAGCGAGGTTAAATCACACATGGAATTACACATTGATAGGGCCAATCTTTCCTCAGAACAGCTTAATGACCCTCATGAGATTTATTGACAGAGGGCAGGATGTGGTTTCCAAAGCCTGTTATTTTATTATCAGCCCAGTCATTGATATAATGTTAACTCCGTTGTAAAAGTACCCTCAGAAAAAGCAGGATTTAAAAGAACGGTTCACCCAGAATAGAAACGTGTCAGTCGTGGTCATCGTGTATGTTCATTGAATGAAAAAGGTGGAATTTGGATATTAGCTATAAATAATTTTCTTTTTGTTTGACAGAAGATAGGAATTCATGAGGGTTTCAAATGTTATAAAGGTCAATCTTAACAGCAGAATGTTCCTCGACCACAAAAAGATGTGTGTGTTGGTACAGTAACAGCATCTCCTGCTGGGTGCCACCCATAGAGAATCTATTTTTAATTGGCCTTGTTGATGACAACAGAAACTTTCCAGCAATGTCCGCTCGCCGGTGAAGTTCATTGTGCCCATGGGACTAGAGAATATCAGTTGGCACAATTTATTTTCTCCATTAGCACTAGTGCTTCATTCGCACTCGCTTCTGTGTTTTCACGCTTGTGTCACAAGCAGCAATTAGAACAGAAAAGCAGATTTGATGCCCAGATTTATTTTGTTTCTTTAGGCTTTATGTGTACATATGTGTGCAAAGCGTTTGTTTTTACAGAATGCTGTTGGTTTAGATTATTTAGATCCTTTACAATTTAACAATTTAGCTTGTGTTGATGTGACAGAGTATGTCGATCAATAGCGTTTTGGTTTTTATAACAAAAGCATTCAATTTGAATATTAAATAAATAGTGCACCCTCACAATGAAAATTATGTGCTCATTTACTCACCCTGTTGTCATTTTAAGCCTCTGTGATTTTCTTTTTTCTGCAAAACACAAAAGATATTTTGAAACAAGTTGGTAACCAAAACCGCTGGTCCCGATTGACAAGTCAATGGGGACAAACAGTTTTCTGTGAACACGTTTTTCAAAATATCTCAATTCCGTTCTGCAGAAGAAAAAAGTCATACAGGTTTAAGAACTCTTGCGAGGCGAAACTGAGCAATGATGCAGCTTGTGATTTGTCATATTTTTGTCATTTGCAGTATTGTGCTGTCAAATATTCTTCTATATAATAACAGCTAAACCGCACAATATTTTGACCGTCGTCCCTGTCAAGCAAACGCTCACATTGCACTAGTTTAATGCCTCTTGTATTACTTTGTGATTTTTTTCTTCCAATTCATATATATGTCCTATATATGTAGAGTACAAACAAGATCCTTTGTAGTTTTTTATATTGGGTACTTCAGAAGATTAGACGACATGCAACAGATCACAATGTAGCCTTGAGGAACTGTGTTCTCTCTCTCTCTCTCTCTCTCTCTCTCTCTCTCTCAACAGCTGATATTTATTCTGTTCAGCACCTTAGAGTATCAACAAGGCTATAGTGAAACCCATGACAGCTTCTGTTCTAGTGTTTCACTGGCAAAATCTCAAGCTCAACGCTCCATTCATTTCTTCCTGTGGACCGTTACAAACATTCAGGATATGTAATTAGTGAAATGAATGGTTTGCACAAAAACAAAAATTCAGTCATCCTAAATATGCCTTTTTCTGTTGAAGTACACAAAAGAAGATATTTTGAGAAATCACCATTGAAAGTCAATGGTGGCCAATGTTGTCTGGTTACCAAATTTTTCACCTGGATTCTGCAGAGGAAGAAAGGTGATGCAATTTGGAAATGAGATAAGTGTAAGGGACAAAAGAATAATGAAAAATTGGAAGAATAAGAATCCCTTTAAACTGTTGCCTACACAGTGCAACCTGCATTATAGCTATTTAGAGATATAAAAAAAGCAAATATATTTATAGTTTACGGTTAGGTCCCTTGCTTATGATGTATTATTGCTTTGTGATGTAAATGTAAAACTTTAGACACCTATGGATAGGATAATGCAATGTAAGTCGCTTTGGACAAATGCATAAATGTAAATGTAGACAGATTCCCAGCATGGATTTGTTGGTTCAACCAATGGTGTGAGAATACTGGAGGTGACGTTGATGGATCAGAGGTGGTTTGCACAGGCACGTTTCACTAATGACATGTGGGCTTTTGTGCATTTTGCCATATGTGATCCATCATGGTGTTTCTCTTCAGGTGTGAGGTCTTAAAGACAACACTGCGTCCTGGAGATATGGCTTAATCTGTACTTTAGCAACGCTTGTAATGTCTAAAAGCAGAGGGTTATAAAGTGCACAAGGTCCGGCTGTTATCTGTCATCTTAAATATGCGGATTTGAGACAGTCATCGTCGGAGCTAAAAATAAACTGCATCAATCCGGGGAGCGAGGTATCCCGGCTTACTTGCCTGTGTTCTCTGCTACCTGACAAAACGTCTTGAAAAAGAACAGCACCCTCTTTTTATTGTCTGCACTTAGCCGTCTGTACCATATGTCAGATAAATAAAACAGATTGTGACATGTTGTGAAGCTTTACAACTCGCCTAAAACCTTTGCTTGCACTGACTCAGTTGTCTGTGATGGGAAAATAAGGCATCGCTTTCATAATGCCTCGCTATTGATCTTACACTGAAACCCTCACAGATGTGAATTATTTATGAATGGGATCTTCATGCATCGTACGAAATGTGTGCCGTAAACCTACATTATGTGGATTCGTGTAAGGAGAAGTGTAGTTAAAGTCAGATCAATGCTGCCTTAAGAAAGGCCTGTCCCGCGTTTGACATTAAGTTTTGGAAGAAAACACTGCAGATCGTATTGGAAATGCGTGGCATTTAGAAAGTTCTTCACAAGTTTGCATTTGACTAATTTGATTTTGCTATTCAGCTTTGACAAATGTGGCTACAGAAATGTGGTAATGGTGTTGATAGGGTTCACAAACTCACATTTACTCATTTAGCAGGTGATTTTGTTCAAATGAGAAACATCACAAGCCATTTATTATGTGAAAGTCAACAATGTTCAGACTAAAGCAAGGCTGAGATTCAAAAGCTTGGAGGAACTAATGTGATAATGCATGAAAGTGTCTTTAGTAGTTTATTAAGAAGTGTTTCTGTTTATGGGAGTGGTACAGAAAATTATTTGCCGAAGACATGTTCAGCTAGTTCTTGAATGTTGTGATGGTGTCAGTAGAAAAATTGGAGGTTGGAACCACAAAGGAACATCACAGAGGAGCCAGCAAAAGGCAGACAAAGATTTTAATAATGTGGGCTGTGTTCTGGTTTTTAACTGCTGTATTGCTTTATAAGTTTAGGATTTAGTAGCTGTTGCACTTATAATTGTGCATCTTGGGAGTCATCTGCTTTTATTTCACCTCTATCGGGGCAGTTTTAGAGCTTTAAATCACAGGGAGAGGTTGTGTAGATGTCACTTCCTTATGGCGGCTTGTTATTGATCAGTTTTAGTTTCTCTCCACCCGTTCCCTTCTGCCCTGCATTATACAGCCTGTCATGAATCATAAAAAGGTTTAGTCACAGCCTCAGAAACACCGTTTCCAACCAATAATAAGGCAAACAGAAAAACTCTTATCCTGATAAGATAGAAAATGAAAAACTCACTTGGACTCAGTTGGGTACTTGAGAGAATTTGTTAAGCTAAGCATACAGTATATTGATTGGCTAAATAGAGCTTTAGGTAAATGCACTCGAATTGATTTAATTTTGTTGAAGGGCTCGTTGCTTCGATGTAAATCTGTTTTGAAAGCAAAGAGTGTACATCACTTTATTGCTATATATATAGTTTATTTTGGAGTAACCAAGTTTGGTTGAACTTGGAAAGATTGTATAAAGAAAATGAGATGGCTCTTTCTGTTTAAATTGGCAGTTCAAAATCATTGACAAGGTTTCTTGAGCGTTTTCAGGAAACCAGGAAAACATACGGTCGCTGTCCTTACAAAACTGTCCAAATTCAGGAAATCTTTTTTCAGGAAATGATTTTTTTTTTAATGATTCAAAAGTTTGTTGTCAAAATTTATCGTATTTATGACTTTCTAATGGTTAGATATTTCCAACAAAAAAAACTTTGATAAACATAAACGGTGACTAATGATAATGATTTATGAGATCAAGATAAATAAATATGGAGATACGAGGTTTCAGAAGGACAGCAACAATATGCTAGGTTGTTTCAGCCCATGGTTATGGACTATGGGTTTCTCTGTATTTTGCCCAACCGTGGGTTAAAATGACAGCATTTTTATAGTGGGAATGGGATTGCTAAGGTGTACTGAGTATTTTTTTCATTTACATATACCTTTATTTTTACATAGGAGATAAGTTACAATTGTGGAACACACTGTCTCCGTATTATGTTTGTCTTTGGAAGCCTCACAAAAAACATCTGATAAAAAAATCTGATAAATGCCCCTTTGCCCTTCTTTGGTATTTCAGCAGCATCCAGCGCACGTTGATGGTGCGTCACTGAGGGGGATATTTGTTTGAGGAGGCACACAGCCAATGGGAAAAGCATTCTCTGGGGAGTCACAGTGCAGGGAACCAGGGGTTTGCCTTTTAAACATGAGAAGATGAATCGCATGTAATCTGTGCTTTGTTCTTCCATCCCACACATATGGGCTTTGCCCCCAGCTGTCGGCATCCGTTATAAATAGGAATAGATTGAAACCTTTCTCCCGTTCATCTTCAAATCACTGCTGCTGAGTATGTATCTGATCCTCTCTGCGGGATTGGATGTGACTTGGCTGATGTTATTTTTGGCCACACATGATTCGATGCAGTAAACAGCCCTGACGGCTAGGGGAGTAGCTGGATACATCTTTACAATGCTGCACTAATTGGCTTTGTTCTCCAAACACAGATGTGTCGTTAAGGCGTAGTATCGAATGAGTGTTGGTTTAAATGAATTGGATCAGACCTCATGTAAACCTTTTTTAAGGTGTTTAATTGCAATGTACAAAGAAATTTGGTGCATTCCAGGTCCACACATGGGCAATTTTCTGTCAAAACTTGAAATATAAATTCTCAGGGAATGTATTTATCATCAATATTTAGAACTATCTGTTTATGTTTTACCAAACCCCTTAGTATGGAATCCAGACATCGGAAAAATATCAGTCTATGCCCTTTATAAAGGAAGGTGCTTAAAATGTTCTTCACAGCGATGCCAAGAACCATTTTTGTTTCCAAAAAGAACCAAAGGTTCTTTAACCGTCTCTTTCTTACTTTTTTATAATCTAAAGAAGCTTTTTCACTACAAAGAACCCTTTGTGAAACAGAAAGGTATTTCAGATGTTAAAGGTTCTTAATGGATCCAAAAGGTTCTTCTATGGCATCAAAGAACCTTTTGAATCTATCAAAAAATAGATTCATATGACAAAAAGTTCTTAAAACACATACTTTGTAGAATTTCTGTGCATTTAAATGTGCAAACCAAAACCAATAGTACCCAACAAATGGAGAATGCATGGTTTTTCATAGAACATATAATAGATATTTATTTTACTGTGAGAGACTACCAAATATTGACTTTTGACTCATCAGTATGGTGAAAACCTTTCGTAAAAACTTTCTTCTAAAATATTTAGGGGACAGTTTACCCAAAAATAAACATTCTATCATCATTTACTCACCCTTCTGATGAACATTTCTTGGTCACCATTGACTTTAATAGTAGGGGGGAAAATGTTAGTCTCAAAGGTGCCCCAGAACTGTTTGCTTTCTTACTTTCTTCAAAATATCTTTTTTTGTGTTCAACAGAGTAAAGAATTTATAAAGCAATTTATAAAAAGACAAGATTTTTAGGTGAACTGTTCCTTTAAGAACATTTCCGTGGAATTGCCATCATGCTGCTATAGAGTCCATATTCCTGCAGTCGGTCATTGTGCAGGATCCGGCTATGTGAGACAACGTCTGGCACAACTGGAGATATTTAATAGTTTAGGACTAATACAGTACAGAACATGCAGCAATAAAATCCTCTCTCTTCTGCAGAAATGTGTATTGTGGGTAACATATTTCAATTGAACTCTGCATCCCTCATGGCAGGATTAGTTCTTGCCGAAGATGAAAATTTATAATAACTCTCTTCCGATGTCCCATGTTCCCAGAGTTGCAATTCTAAAACCGAACAAACAAACAACTGAGAACTAGAGCTTCACTTCAGCCAATGACACAGGAGGCCCAATGCCCAGATTAACACAATGCATCAAACACTCAAAAAATTGTGTTCTCAAGATTTGTGCTGCTGTTATTCTTAAAGAATGAAGTGTTTTGAACCGCAGGCATTTATGTATATTCAGTGTGAAAACATTTGAATTAGTCACGACAGCCAGCGGTTCCACACCACATTATTTCACACTGTGTGAATCATGTCTATTTTTATGGCCACTCCCCTGGTATGTGTACAGATGGAACAAATCAGTAAGCTTTCCAATAACGTGGCGATAAAGTCGCAGCTTTGTTCTAAAGCTTAGTGAGCTGTCTACTTTATTCGACAACACTTCAGGCATCGCTGGCGGTTCCCAAAACGAGGACCGTTCCAAAAGGTAGGCAATCATTTTACACTGCCGTCTAAACTTCCTCATTTTGGCCAAACTTAAAAAGATATGTTTACAGAGACGCAATCCCAGAATGCATTGCAAACAGCATTCACCCAATATGATGGTGATGAAAGTTGATTAAAAATGCAGTGCATTCATTATTGATACTTATTGATATAAAATATTTACAAATAGGGTTACCAAAAGAAAAAAAGACTATACTTGTTCATAAGGCATATAGGCAATGGACCTGAGAAATGACATATTGGCTTCCAAACCAGATTCTAAACAGGGAGTAGCTGTCAAAGCTTTATTGTATCTGTTTCTAAAAATGCACAAATTAACAGTGTGATCATGGTGTTTCTAAACCAGTACTGTATCCTGGACAGTAATAACAAAAAGGAGACAAATCTTTTTTATTTGTATAAGACCACACAAACTCAACTTGAGAAAATTGTTTTCGTGCTTCAGAACTAGTTTAAAGGATTCTGACCAATATTGTCTGCAAACAGGAATAACACTGTGTGCATTTTAAAGAGCCATTATTTACCCACGGCTGTCATATTTTTACAGCTGTATGATGGTGACTGCAAAGAAATGTGGAGATAGAATATACTCCGCTGAATTTTTTGCGCACATTCCCCACAAAGTTATTAAGGTTGGGACCTTAAAGTCCCCCTGAACCAGAAGTTGCGATCGTGTTTACTTCCGTATTTCGACGCATTTCCAAGTGAAATGGAGTTTTGAATGAGAAAAAGAGTGGGCGTGGCTTTCGTCTTTCTCTGCGATTTGATTGGATGTATAAATACAGCTGTTGCAATTTGAAACGGGACTGCCAGCAGACTGACAGTTAAAGGGGATGAGTTAGCGGAGTTAACACCCTTTGAAACAAGGGTGGGCGCCGGTATGAGTAAAAACATATATTATGTTATTGTAAGATAATTAGACAATCTAGGTAGAAAGTTGACGAGTCTAGTCGATGGAACATTCAGAAGATCCGGATCCGGGGACCAAGAATGACACAGACACAGAAGTGCAGTTCACTGACAGTCAAAGGTTTATTAGAGATAGGACCAAAATATACATGGATAAATGAGGAAGTGAGGTAATGCTCAGATCTAGACACTTCTGTACATGGAAAATCACAAGACCCAATGTTAGTAATTCTTCTTAGGTTAGCAATACATTAGTTCCTTGTTCTTGACATCTGGAACATGCTGATACAGCCACTTCAAGTCGTAAATCTCAATGACATTTATACTAAACAGAATATAGTGCATAAAACAATGGGGAGTACTACATGTGGAACACAGGTAAACCCCAAATCTCACAGTTTTGTACACAGTAATTAAGAAGCTGCTTGGGTTTTATCTGTTTTACAGCAGGATTGTTACCCGAATCAATGTTCTATTAGCTCGGCTGTTCTAGGTCATTGATGGTTATGTCCAATGCAATGGGGGTTTATGGTCCTGCAAGGCCTGTGCCGTCTAAGATAAGTTATTTACATATATACACATCTGCAAAGAATAGAGTCCCTGTAGATTATTTCTGATAACAAGCAAGAAGCAAAAGAAATAACAAGTAAATGACTTTTGGGTTACCAGTAGAAGAACGGTTACTTGGCTAAACTTAAATTCGACAAAGTTACAGGACCCATTCAGTAAATTGTTTATCTAATAAAAATGAACACACAATAAAATTCAAACAAATCTTTTATTTAATGCAATTTTTATACAATAATTTAATATGACTATAAGTGGATTCAAATACAAATAGCCACTAGCCAGACCAATCAACAAACACTGACCGGAAGTTAACTGTAAACACCTATAAAGTGTTTTTGATCATTTTATCAATCTCTGTATTGATTTAAAAACCGAATAATGGACTATGAACATTAGCTGACAAACACAAACATGAACACCATAGAAGGGAAATTTTCATTTGATGCTAGTTCCTTTTTAAGTGGAACTTGACTGACGCAAACCAAAAGATAAAATCATTTGTACGAGCGAATTATAAATCTGGAATGGGCGTAAATATATCCGTGGCCTTCGTTCTGCTATATTAAAATGATATGAGCCGTTGCTTGGTAACAGAAGACAACTTATCTCTGTTGACACAGGTGTAAGATAAAGCAGTCAAGCTAGCTGTGTGGTTCAAAAGTCCAAGACCATTTTACTTAAAATATATTTTCTAGTGAAAAGTAAAAAATGTGCATGTGATGCCATGTCCCCCTTTTGCTTTAATGACATGATACACTCCAGCTGCCGAGGACTCCATGTGAAAACCTGATGATCCATGACATCCCAGCATCCTTTAAGAATGACCCAAAGCTTGTCTTGAGTGTTTCTGTGGGATGAAGGAAATCTGACCTTTTGTTCAAAGGAACTAAAGGTAAAAACCATCATAACCACCCAGGCCTATAAGACGCTTAGTGTATGATGCACAGTGGAATGTGTCTTTAAGGCAGAAATATGAAGTCTCGATAATGACTATACTCTTTCAGATCTACTACGCCCACGTCATCCACTTATCTGTGTCAATATAAGCCTCCTGAGAACGGAAATGCCTGAGTCCTGAGACCCGTAGGAAGCTTGTTCAGAGGTCAGCATCCATGCTTGAGAAGCTGCTTGGGTTTTATCTGTTCCACAGCAGGATTGGCACTGTTACCCGAATCAATGTTCTATTAGCTCGGCTGTTCTAGGTCGTTGATGGTTATGTCCAATGCAGTGGTGGTTTATGGTCCTGTGAGTCCTCAGGACAGCATCCTCTTGACAACCCAACCCTCATCTGTCTCCTCTGCGTTTCACCCGTGCCCTCCAAAGGAATTACAGCAGGTATCTTTATCGAAACAACTCCCTGCACTTGGCATCCTTTCTGTTAGTTTATGTCGCCCCTTTTGCTCCCTGAACTCTCTGTGAGTCGCATTGGATAAAAGCGTCTGCTAAATGACTTGTCAGTCATACTGTATGGCCCCCGTTTATAATCTATCCTTGGTCCCATGTTAGATGTCAGAACAATAGATATATTTTATATTTTCAGCTGCTTCATGCTTTGCGGATTCAATAATCACGATATATGATGATTGCGTTTGTCTCGAAGCTGTTTGACGTATATTGATAGCTTCCATTAGTAGTTTAAAGCGGCAGGACACTTCAGAAATAATGCCTTTGTGTTCTCATTTTGGGATGTGAATACAGTGTTTTTATTGGGCTGTCATTCTGTCTTTGGCTTCTACGGGGGGTTGGCCTAAAAATGAACTTAAAATGAGTGATGCATTTGTGCTCTCCATGCAAATATTGACAATCCTCCCAAACCCGGTGATACAGTCCCTTCATTCTGTATTGTCAGCCTCAGGTCATTATTCTTGATAAATGGCTTGCTATTGTGTGACCTCGCAGAATCCCAGAAAGGACGAAATGCATGAAAATAAACGCGTCGGCACGCTTTCAGCGCCATCGTGTTGCTTCCTCAAAAGGCTTATCGCAGTAGCGCACGCAGCTGTAGGTCATCTGCCACGTTGTTCTGGGCTGTATTGATTGGCAGATAGTGTGCCATTAACGTCATTAGACAGGCTGAACAGATGAGTGAGTAAATAGAGAAGACCTTTAAATGCGAGGAGCCGGGAGACCGGTGCATAGCACGCCTCAGCATCTCTTTCTCTCTACGAGTCTGACGGCTTTTCTGACTTTGTGATTTCGTTCGGTTTCCAAGACCGCTGGAATTTGCCATTAAAAGCAATGCTTTTAAAGTGTTTCTTACAGAATTCAGTTTTTACAGCAGAGGAACGACCCACCTCTAATGTCCAGCAATACAGGGCTTTAAAAAAGATCCAAAGGTTTTTTTTGCACTAGAAAATATCATTTCGGAATAGCTGCCATAAACGTTAATCAATTGAATGTTCATTTTATTTATTTGAATGTACAAGCCTTTATTGTAGTCACCCACTGAAAAACTGAAATGCATTCAACAAGCAATGGCAGTGGAAAAGTGTACTTCATTATGCAAATCAGGAGATTTGATGTCGAGTGCACTTGATTCTAATTTAAAATGCTTTGATCTGCCTGCACTTATGTGAAGTACACTGCTAAACAGGAGTTTTGTTTGGTTAAAGGATGTAACATTAACAGTCTGCAAAATATCCATTAAAACATTTTTGATAATTTTTTTGTTTATTACAGTCATGTTTGCAAATAGTGGAAATCCATCTCTGCCATAACAGCGTCCTAAAAATAGACATTGAATTTAATTGCGAATGTTAACATTTACATTTTTGGTTCCTTTTAATCTTTTCGTCGATGAGACGGAAGAACATTATATTTTCTCGAATTGAATTGAATGACAATTAGCTGTTACCGAAGAGAAAGGACAATTGGTTTGCTCTTCTTTAAAGCTTGTTACTGAGCTGTACATGGATTAAGACTGGATTAACCTTGTTTGCGCTGACATTTACAGGAACGCTGTTTATATTTAGCACAGTTCTGTTTGAACTTGGTGAATGGAAGCATTTCTTTTTTGCTTGGTCCTGCAATTATGACATTGTTTCCTGTCACACTAGACCTCTGTTATATCAATCTGACTTATTCATATATATAATGTATGTATGTATGTATGTATATACAGAAAATTAGACCATTTCAAATTCAATATGCATTTAGCTAAGACGATCATTTTTGTTTAATTCTGTGAACTACTAACAATACTTTTCCCAAATGTCAAATAAAAATAAAGTTTCTATTTGCATATATTTGCAGAAAATGAAAACTGGAGAAACAGGTGAAAACAACAGAAAAGATGCCGTGTATTTTTTCAGATCTCACATACTGCAAAGAAAACCAGTTCATATTCACTTTTAAGCAATACAGCAGTTATATTTACACATGTGTTTAAAAAAAGTTCAAAATGTTTTATGATTTATGAAAATGATGTCTGTCATGCTGTCGGATGATTTTATGTCACTCCTAAAGGTTTAATTTTGTTGGATTTTAACAGACACTGAACTGGAATGACCACAATACATATAGAATGCTGAATAAAATAACATTTTGAAGTCTCTGAATTTTTGGGATGTATTTGGTGCTTCACCGCTCTGTATTGTTACTTTAATTTACTCAGGTAGTTGTGCTTCTCTAGTACATGAGTCATGACTCAAGAGATATTTTAGACTGTTTGACCAGACGGCTCTGAGAAACCATGCTGTGACTGGTGAACATGTTAAATGGCGACTGAGATGGGCACAGGTATGCTGCTGTTGCTGAGATCAGTCAAGGGCACGACCTTGGAGAATATTTGGCTTCCCCTGTGATCCTTTTTATCACCGAGCACAATTGCATTGGCTCAGGTGGTAAACCATTCCTCAATTGAGAAAACTGCCTCGAAGCAGAGTATCTTTTGCCCAGGGTTGGATCTTGCCGTTCGCTCTGTTGTCGGGGAGCCTTGCATAATGGATTCAAGAGGGCTCAAGCAACCAATGAAAACAGTGCATCTCCCCATGCACACGACATCTCACCCAAAACCCATCAACAGCATGCTGAGATGTTGTCATGTGGTGGTTTCTTTCGGGGCGGTTAGACCAGACAGCTGGCATCTTCTGCAAGGAAAAAAACATCAATTATCAGTGCCGGTGGCCCGCTGGCGGGTGATGTCATTTCCAGCCGTAGGGTCTCAGTGTGTCATCGCTTGGCTTTGTGCAAAGAGCGGACTTAGACATTGTAGAAGAGATTGTAGTGTCATTCGTTGTCAGGATGAGCATCGATTTTAGTCCCAAACTGTCCCTTTAAGGTTTTGGGTTCAGTGGTCAAGTGTGTAATATTGTCCAAGTTAAAAGTATTCTTGTCACTTGTCTTTGATCTTTACACTCAGGAGAGTAAAAATTGAAAAGAGCTGAGATACAGTTTGATTCGTGTAACATTAATCAATCATGACAGCGTGTTTAAGGGAGCGAAAACACGAACCTGGCAACAGTTGCTATGGATGGGAAATCTAAAGTCCCCCGGACTCAAATTCACTAATACACAACAGATCTATAATTTTCAATATCAATAGCAAAACAAACACATTGTTACATACTGTGTGTGGAAAAATCTGAGAGATGCTCTCTACTGGTCATAATGTGTAACGATATGTCAGCTTAAATCCATCTGAATGGATTTCATTAGCAAAAGTGATGTTTGATTCTGTTAGAGGAGGCGAGATGGAGAAATTGATGGGAAAATTTAATGATTAAACTGCAGTAGAGCCATCTAATTTATAATAATGGATTCGGTTGGGCAGGCTTTATGGATTTTCTGTGGGAGAATAGGAAGGTATTTACTCTGGAATAAATGCTTTTTTGTTTACTGTATGTATGTATGTGCGTACATACATGTATATAAATTATGTGTATATTGTAGAATCGCTTTATTGGTTTTCATATATGACACTGCATATAAACTGCCACAGATAATACCAAAAGCTAAATCAGTTTTTGAGTAGATGACAAATAAATGTGTAAATGTATGATTTACATTTATGCATTTGGCAGATGCTTTTATCCAGAGCGACTTATATTGCATTATCCTATACATTTGTTTCTAAATATGTGCAAACCCACGACCTTGGCTTGGTTTGACTGCAAATATTAAGAAAAGAAAACTAACAATGAAGATAAATCTCTCTTATGCTATTTTATATTACAAATATTAATAATATAAAAAGAACATATTAACAGTTTGTTTTCTACATTTTGCTACACAGTATGTCACACCATAGGACACATGTTTGGTATATTTGTCAACTACCCTTTTGTAAGTTTGCATTTTTATCTGATAAGCAAATACATCTGTTTTACAGGCTTAGAAGCATGAAAGACCCATTGGTTGTGCTATTTGTCAGTCAAATCTGCAACCATATTTACATGCACTTTCTGATGGTACAGACGTCTTACAGTAAATGCACAGTCAGGACTGATTCAACGAATGTCACTCCAAACACTCGAAATAAAGGCCAGCCAAGTGGGTCTGCTGTTTTAAGGCTATGCCAAGCCTCATGTGCTGCCAACACAATGAATATTATTCGCAATCCACATTGACACAGTGCATATCTCCGTAGGGATGCTGGCCAGATTTCTCAGAATCAATCCATCATGTAAGGCGTGGTGGAAGGAATGTGGTGCAGAGCTGATGGGACTTTAAATAAAAGTGCAAAGGGAAATTAGAAGAAGCTGAAAGGGCTGTTTTTGTGCGAGCTTGGGTGTCGTGGGGGGCGAGCAGGTACAAGAACCTTGAACGATATGTTGTGATTAAAGATCTCCACTCCACAGATTCAATCACTCCCTGCTTGCTCACTCAGAAGGCATACGGTCATTGCCTAGGGTGATGCTATCTCACGCCTACATAGTATGCCATGATGACTGTTGGTTTTAAGTTGATGGACAAAGTATTTAATCATTTTAAAGATGTTCATTGTAGGGGAACTTAATCGATATCTAGAAGTGTGTTTTAATCCGGCTATCTTTCTTTTTTCAGATGATGTTATGAAGACCGCCAGAGATGACTGATGTGGAACCTGTCGTCTCTGACTTTGCAGCCACGGGCAGGACCGGCCGGAGGAATGCATTGCCAGACATTTTAGGTTCCACAGCTGGTCCTGGAGCCGATGATCTGCCAAATAAACTAGCCGAGCTTTCGGTTGGAGGTACGTCATGTGCTGGTCATTGTATTCTGTTCAGACAGGTTTAAATAGGAAATATAAAAATGTAATGTACAGACTTGAATGGCATTATATAATTTGGTGTGCTTTCCCTTAAAGGGGAATTGACCTCATATCCTAAAATGACCTTGGAACCAGTTTGTTAAAACAACAGCAAAAATCTGTGATTGACAAAAGCTGTTCTCTTAAAGGGCACCTCAAACTCTGAAGTGCTTCCGTGTGATCGAGCCGTCATAAGAAGGATCGCTGTATATTAGTCCTTTTAGTGTAGTCAAAGACGGTATACATGTGATTTTACAGACCAATATTCACAGATGTTTAATTCAACAAAATGTATCAATATAAATGGGTCAAAGATGAAAAAGGCTTTAAGCATAAAAACAAAAAGTGCAATACTGCTTTAAATTGTTGTTGTTAAAATATTAAAAAGTTTTAATTTAATTGCGTTTTTGTTTTTCTGAGCAAAACATTATACATTTATCCCTGATTTAGTGTCATTTAGTTCAACAATCTTGTCAGGCATATTTATAACAAAAATCTATTTATGACAATATTTTTTTATTTGCCACTATCCTAGATTTTGACTGTTTGCCAATAAGATTCTTTTACACACTTAAAGCACAATAAAATGTAATATGTAATATATTTTATTATGATTTGAATTATATCAGATTTCTATGATGATGTTGAAGATTCTCAACAGTTCTGAAAGAAGTATGATGTGTGTACTATTTCACATCATCCATTATTAATACATGTGTAAACAATAACTGAGGATGATCATCGGCACCCTGTTTACCTGTGTACAACAACAACACTGTAGCTTGGTCCTGTTTAGGGGTGAACTGGTCCTTCTGCCCTCTAGTGGTCATTCTTATGTGACCACTACAAAAGGTACAAAATGAACTAGGTTCAAGGTTTGAGAGCTTCCTCTCATTTTGTGTTCTTTTAAACTTTAGGTAGCATTCAAATATGAGGTGTATGGTAAAAAATGAAGGTAACGCACCGTTGCTATTTATTTGAATAAATTATTTTATTCTAATATAACCAAAAATGCACAGTAGAATAAAAATCTCTTAACAAATGAGAGGAATACATTGCAGATATGAATAACTTGTCAAATTGTAGTCAGAGTTTATTTGCAAAAACAGATAACTCTTGTTTTAAACATTCTCAAAAGTGATATTTTTTATGATATATATATTGTCATGTTTTTATTGTGTTAGTTTGCTGTTTTGGAAATGGAATGCACAGTAAAAACATGATTTTTGAAAATGTTAAAAACATTTGTTTCTCTCTTGTTTAATATGATGTCATTCTCATTGTGCTTGACTTAAAATGCTTTGTGTATGGATGAATTTTTTTGCCAAGCCTACTTAAATTCTTCCCCTAGCTTCAGTTTACACTCCAAACACAACAACATGCATGCAAAATGTTATAATAAATCTCTTTTTTATTTTTGAGTAAAGGATGAAGTCATCAATTTGACCATTGCATTTGTGTTCCTTATGTTTTGGAAAAGTGTGTATAAAGGACTTTTCACATAGAAATGTAGGTTTTAATAACAGGTTTTCATGTAAAACTATTTCTATAACATATAAAAACAATATATAGCATTTGAACACATTACAAACATTGCTGGTCTCCAAACAGATGATGGAGAACAGGGAGGAGAGAGCTCATCCTCATCGGATCCACCTAAAGAGACCACAGAGGAACAGAAGGGAGAGGAGTCATAACTCATCGTGGACACAGCCGTGATCAGACCACATTCGAGGCTCTCACGTGATCTGCCTCCACTCTTGCCCCATTGACCAAACAACTGTTACACTCTGTGCTATGCAACATCAAGACCTATGATTGGCAGTCGGATATGGACCAGTGAGAAACAACGGTTTCCTAGGAGAACAATTCATATGAAGTTTTATTTTCAATTATTTACAAAGTTAATTTCATACTTTGTTCAATTTGACTTTCCCCCACTTTTCAGTTTTCGTAAACGCCGGCTGTTTTGAGTGTCATGAAAACACTTGGTTTCCTATTTTAAAACTATATGTTTTACATCGTAGCGTTTTTCTCTGAATGTTGATGCGTTGTGGCAAAATGTCTTTTATTGCACAAAAAGTAAACACATTCCATTTGGTGATATAAGTGAAGTTTTTTCTTATCTTACAAAACTGGTCAGTCCTTGTACAGTACATTCGACTTAAATTGCATTACACACATTTTGTTTCTAAGTATGTGCAGAACAACACCACATCGTCTGTGTTGTTTTATCGTAAAGATGTGCATTGGTAACATTTTCGCCAGAGGAGATGATTCAGTGCTTAATAACATGAGATATATTTTCTTCTTGTAAATACAGAATTGTACATTATATTTGCTAGTTTTGTTTAAAAGCCTTCCATCGTGTGTATGTGTTACTTGCTGTTCGATGTTGCCGTACGCTGAATCGGAATGGTTAGTCGTCTGATGTATTACTGCAAACGTTTGTGGTCTCATTCGTTCATCATATTAAACAGGTCCGTAGCCAGCCAGTTGAAAGGGGAGGTTCTTTTTTTTTTAAAGTGGACCTTTTTTGCAGTTTTTCTCCTCCTTTTGTATTTAATTATGAGGTTCAAATACCTTTATGCACTAATTTCTGCTGGATTAGTTTGTCTGCTGGTATCTTAACCAGCACGCTTTTTGATGTACCTAAAATATTTATTGCATTGTTGTCAAATTGCTTCCTCAAGTAACACTTTTGTCAGTCCATACACAGTTCATAAGTTTAAAAACCACACTAACAACAGAACAGATTTAATGAACTTTACTGAAATATTAATAATAATTCCACTCATCATAATTTCTTGACTCTCTGTCAATGCCTCTTTGTTATGTTTTATTATTATAATTACGCTAAGTTTATATGGCTATTATATTGTAGACCAGGGGTCCCCAAACTTTTTTCTGCAAGGGCCACATAATTCTCCCTGTCTTTAATGGGGGGCCGGGTCGGTTTGTAACAGAAAATTACATGGGCCGGAGGTACTACTTGAATTATTGTGGAGATTTAATTATGATTTGAAATGTATTTATTATGCCTCCTAATGGTAGAATAGTTTATTAATAGTATATAGTTTAGTGCTACTCAAATTCAAAACATTTTCTTTTGCATATTAATTAACCTTTCTCTTTCCCAACCGCTTGGCCATTTTGTCGTCTCTTTGAAATTTTCCGATGGTTCGCGCGTCAGTTCTATCGCATTGGTATGTTATGAATTTAACAAATTATTAGGCTATGTGAGTAATTTAGAGAAATTTGGGTCTGAAAGCCAATATTCTGACGCTCGCTCACGGCCCTACTAGCGCAATCTCCTGACTGGTTAACGCTGCGCAAATTTTCACCAAAGTTCAGATTTTAAACTCGCGCGAATCACGCGAACGCTCAATGCGCGTCATTCGCGTGAATCGCGCCGCAAGTAGGTCATCGCATCTTTGCATTGACTTAGATCACTCGCGCTATAAGGCATTGTTCAGAGGGCCGGTCCAAATCTGTGGGCGGACCACATTCATATATACCCCTCCCCTCGCATCATTCAGAGGCGATGCTTCTTCACGTTGCTTTGAAAAGTGTATGCGAGAACTCTCTCTGTCTGTGCACGCACATACACGCGTCCTGCAATAATAATCGTATTAATTTGAAACAGCAACCCAGAAATTTGTCACAAGCATTGATTAAAACAATGATGACAATAATCACATGAAAAAAACGACTTAAATTCTGGACCTTTGGCAGTGAGGGGGGGTTCGTTCGAACCACCCGAACCCCCCCTGCCTACGGGCTTGTTAAAGTGCTTGTCACAGGTATTTCTTTAAGGTTGTTCATGGCGAAGGAAAATATAATCGTTGAGAAGTGTCATTCCTTTTTTATCATTTTGAAAGCTCTCGTGGTTCCATCAGATGCTGTGATTTATTCAGGGATAACTTTGGTCATGATGCCTATGTCATTATTGTATGATGTAAGCCACAAATGAAATGCAGTTATGCTTAATGACAATAAATCCTGTGCTTAGTTTATGTAGTATTAGTTTTTATTCGCCCAGCAGAGGGCACTAAAGGCATCTTTTACCACGTTAAAGCTCACACACAAAACAATGTTAAATTCATGTAGATGCTCGATTTGATAAAACGGGATTTGTGAATATTGTATTCCATGACATATTATTATGTGTCTAATATATAACTGGTTGTTATTAATTAAATTTATTTTATTTATAATTCTGTGACTTTAAAGCAAAAATGTATACACTCCTTTCAACAATACAATTGTATGTTTACATTAGTTTATCTAATATTTACCAATCTGTCACTGAGCACACTTTACAAACTCAAAAGCCAGTCAAATATAGCTTTCACAAACAGCCAATGGGAATTCTGACTCCTCCCACTCTTGTTTTATCATTTTAAGCAGTTGAAAAAAACGATTTAAGATTCATTGCTGACAGAAAATGCAGTTGATTTATGAGAGAAATACAATAGATTTGTTTACTGGACTTAAAGACGTTTAGTTTTCTCAAAATGGTTGATGCATTCTGTGGCACATGGAAACTAGTCAGCAGTGACAACTTTGATGAGTACCTGAAAGCCATAGGTAAGATTATTATTGTAAAATATTAAAAGCGTTAAACAGTAATCATTATTAGCATTGCAAATTATGTCATCAGCAATAACAAGAAAAGGAAAAGAGGAATGCTTTTTTATTGTTATTCACATGATGCATGCTTCTTTCCAAGGTGTTGGGTTTGCAATAAGACAAGCTGCAGGTGTGCTTAAACCCACACTCATCATCTCAAAACAAGGGGACAAAGTGATCTGTAAAACACAGAGTACTTTCAAGAACTCTGAGATCTCCTTTAGTCTGGGTGAAGAGTTTGATGAGACCACTCCTGATGGAAGGCAATGTAAGGTAAGGTTTACGGGGATCTGTTGGGAACGGTGCGTTCCCATTTCACATACATAACGATAAAGAGATGCGCTCTGTGTGAAGCTCTCATAACGTGTGGCGTCTATTTATCAGTCCACTGTGGTTATGGATGGTGACCGGCTTGTGCAAGTGCAGAAGTGGAATGGTAAAGAAACCACCTATGCCTGGGAGATTAAGGATGGAAAGATGGTTGCAGTGAGTGTCTACCATTTTTGACAGTGCATAGTTGTTTTAAGTGATGTAAAACGTTTTATCTGACCCCTGTTATTATATATTTTTTCACTTTCTCTAGAAACTCACCACCGAGGGCGTGGTAGCTGTGAGAAGCTATGAGAGAGCATGAGTCTGAACATCTTGACAGGGTGTGTTCCTTTTCACTGGCCAGCAACAGATGAGAAGTGCTTTAATAATTCATGTAAGACGAATCTTGCACTCCATTATACCCAAATCAAAGCACGGACATATTTGGATCGTTTTTTAAATGGCTTGTCATTAAGGCTCCTTTGTGAGCGTGTAAATCTGTTTAATAAACAACCAAGCAAAAAAACGCACTGTGTGTTCAGTTAATAGATGAAGGGAAGAATTTTCAAGATGAACTCACAGTAACATCTATCGTGTGTTTCACGAATAGAGGTGAGATTTGTAATGGTTTCGTTGTTTCATTTAATGGCTGGTTCCATTGGGACCACATATGCCGTGACCACCTATATTTCGATCAATATGTGGCAGTACAAAATAAACCCCCAAACACATAAATAAATAAACCCACTCTAAGAAATACCTTACAACAACAGAACCACATCATAGAAATATTATGTAATGGTTGTTGTGGGAATTGTACTGGGTCTCTACTGCTACTGTGTTGAGTTATTTTAATGGGACATTTGTTGCAGATGTGAAGCAATAGAACACTATATAATCCCACTGAAATAAGACCCAAAACACACAACAGTAATGGTTGAATTGGTTTTCCTGGTAAATGACACTAGATTCATGAAGGTAATATATATTTGTACTTAACGTTTTTTCAAGCAGTCTGTTCACTTCCTGATGTAAATAAATGGCACAATGTTTGCTAGATATACAAGTATGTATTAAAATCTTGCATTGATGAGACTGTAGATTTGCACAATATCCTTTAGGCTACGTGCGCGTGATTGCAGAAGGTCACGTGAGCGCGGCTGTTTTTCCTGTTTTAGTTTATACGGGTGAGGTTCAATAACACAAACAGAAAGCCGCGAAGCTTTCAACATGGTTTTACTCGTTACGTGGGGTTTGTTCGGTGTGTTGTACCTGCAGGTTTCGGCGGCGCCGGTGAGTGAGATCAAACACCTGCGACAATGTAAGTGTTACAGATCAGCCGGCACAGGTGGAGCGTTTGTCGGCTTGTGCACCATGACGCTTTGTTTGCATTTGCATTTGCATTTGCATTTTCTGTTGCTGTTTTTGTGGTTGTTCGTTTTAAGTTGCGTAGCTCACGGAGTTTCTTATTTACAATAAATCAGCGTCCATTGTAAACTTAGCCTAATGTAAATATGTTGTGTTTGGAAACACCCTTTTATTTAAAGTAGGCGCTATTCATGAATATCCCTCATTTTCATCTTGACGAAATCCAGTTTCATAATTCACTTTGTGTAAGCGAGGAGCTCTATGAAAGGCACAGTACACCTAAAAATGATAATTCATCATTTATTCATCCATGTAGATCAGTGGTCTCCAACGTGGTGCCCCCTAAACACAGGGCTCAACAATAATGCTCGAGACAGTTGACAAATCTGTGACTATACCGATCAGCCAGTCGTCATGAACGTTTATTATTAGCAAGTGTTATAAGCTTTAATATATTCCAAATATATCTGAAAGAAAACTGACTTTGGTTCCGTCAGCGTAAAAATAAGGCATCACATGTTTAAAGTTTGAAAGTATGTTATCAACAAGTAGCCCTCTAGAGTACTTTAGGCTAGATATTTTGGTAGCCCTCGCTTACAAAACTTGTATTGCTTTTTTACATTCTCTGTCTTAATACCTGCATATGACCCTTTTGCAAAACACAAAGGATATTTTAATGATAATTGGTATCCCACATGTTTGGCAATGCATTGACATACATTGTATGCAATCCTAAAATATTCTCATAATATTCTTTTGGTATAAAGAAATTTTTTGGGGCGGACTGTCCCTTGAATACACGTACCTTGTCTTGTCTCGACGACTTGTTTCCACTATGAATAATGTTGCAGTACTTCTGTTACTTTGGTTTATGGGATATTTTATAGCTCTGTTGATTTCTCACCATTGTAAATCCCAGGTAAATTCTGGCATATCTCCGACTTGCACTTGGATCCGACCTATCATGTCACAGAAGACCGTACCAAGGTGTGCTTTTCTTCCAAGGGCGTTCCTGCATTGGACCCTGGAGAGTTTGGAGATTTCTTGTGTGATTCCCCTTACCAACTTATTCTTTCGGCATTAGATTATATGAAACACGCGGATATTCAACCCGAGTTCATTATCTGGACAGGGTAGGATAATACAACACAATACAAATGCCTTATAGGTTTATTTTCTGTGCATTCACATGATTTTTGTTTGGCATTTTAGTATTTAAATGCAAAATGTGTTATTTCTGCAACACTAGTGCTGTTAACGTCAATAATAAACATTTAATATAGAATTGGGTGAGTAACATAAAGGTCATGGGTCCGAGGGAGCGGACGTACTGAAAAAAGCCACTTCGGATACAGCATCTGCCAAATGTATAAATGGATATATTATGTTCTCTTCTGCAGAGACAGCCCTCCACATGTCCCCAAAGAGAAGCTGTCTACCGATATAGTCATCAATGTTATTGCTAATATGACTCACACAATACGACAATACTTCCCCAACCTGCCGGTGTACCCTGCCCTGGGCAACCACGACTACTGGCCACAGGTATAAAAAACCACAGGATACCAACCAGATGTCTTTTAAGCCTTCTTGTCATTTCTTTTCCCTAAAAGCATCAATTATGTTCAGGATCAGTTACCAACATCTGAAAATGAGATTTATGATGCAGTAGCCAAGCTCTGGTACCCTTGGTTAAGCCCAGCAGCTGTACCTACTTTGCTAAGAGGTAAGTACTAAAAAAAACACAATGCTTACTAATTCATACTGTACTTTATATAGACATTTAAAGGTTATGTTATTACGTAGAGATCAAAACTAAGTTTGCTTGTCTCATAAACTGGTCAGGCAGGTCTTTTAAAGAGTTGTTTTGGACTTTTTTTCAAAACTGAAAGGGTAAGCATGAGCTTGCGCAGGCTTGTGTACAGGGATTTTCAATAAAAAAAGTCTTATTTTGCGTTCTGCACAAAAGAGTCTTGTACAGATTTTACACAACATGAGGGTGAAAAAAATTATGAACTATCCCTTTAAGAATTTTTAAGCGGGTTAGAATATTTTTTTTTCTTTTTATATCACTTGTGTGTGTTAAGGTGGCTTTTACTCCCATGTGATCAAACCCGGTCTACGTCTGGTGAGTCTGAACACAAACCTGTACTACAGTCCTAATAAAGTGACCGTGAATGTGAGTGACCCCGCCGGGCAGTTTCAATGGCTTCAGGAAACGCTGGAGTTGTCGAGGCAGAACCTTGAGAAAGTGAGACCCGAGAGGAATTTAAATGCATCACATTTAATATCAGAATGTAAATTCACAAGTGCATAGTAGTACGGCCGTGTAAGTGATGTCGGCGTTTATGTGAGGTGACATGGGAGTGTAATTTATCTCTCTTCTCTTTCTCTGAGGTCTATGTAATTGCTCACGTCCCGATTGGTTACCTTCCTTTCGCCACAAATACGACAGCCGTCCGAGAATACCACAACGAACGACTGGTGAAGATATTTCGCAGCTACAGTGACGTCATTCAGGGTCAGTTTTACGGCCACACGCATCGAGACAGCATAATGGTTCTGCTGGATCAGCAAGGTAACAACTGTTCAACCCTAGTACATTTTTAGGAGAATATTCTTAAAGGTGCAGTGTGTAATTTTTTGCAGGATCTACTGACACAAATGCAATATAATACATGTCTTCAGAGGTGTATAAAGACCTTACATAATGAAGCATTATGTTTTTATTACCTAAGTATTTCTATCTACATACACCCCTTACATGGAAGTCGTCATGTAGCTCTAACTTTCTACAGTAGCTCTAAACGGACAAACCGCTCTACAGGGCGCGTTTCATTATTAAGTTATCTCCTTCAAGAAGAAGCAAAAACGTGACGACACCTTAGTCATGTGTCAGCGCCCGTAGTGCTTCGAAAGGGAAGAGGGTGGATTGAGCCGTTGGTTGCAATTCGCAACCTTACCACTAGATGCCACTAAATTTCATACACTGGTCTTTAACCAAGAATATCGCATGTCATAATGAATGTAAAAGTTAATTCATATATTATTCGTTTATTCAAGGTGAACCTGTGAACTCCATATTCGTCACATCGGCTGTTACACCTATTAAAAGTCTATTAGAGCCGTATTCAAACAACCCTGCTGTCCGCGCATATCTGTACAACCCACAGGATTATGGTTTACTGGTAAGTGTACACTTTGTTTTACTGCCAGCATATTTATTAAAGAATCATTAGTACTTATAATATTCAGCGTATGTCTTCTGAATAAACACTGAATTGAGGCCATTGAGGTTTGAAGCTAAATGTTTTGGCTTTATTCTAATAGATGAGAAAACAGTCTTTCGTTTAAAAGGTCACTACTACACCACTTCTCTTTCTCTTCCTGTTCCTCAATCTTTCTGAAAATTATTGATGCTGGTGTCAGTTCTTATTAAAGGGTGTGTTCAAGCAAAGGTGTCATCTCGCATCACCTTTAATAAAACCCCTCTCTCTTTTCATCTAAAGGATATTTGGCAGTATTATTTAAATCTCACAGAAGCCAACATGGAGAAAAGGTCAGAATGGAAGCTGGAATACATCATGACCGAAGCATTTGATATCGAGGACATTCAGCCCCGCAGCTTGCATGAACTTGCCCTTAGGTTAGCGCAGCCACAGAGCAAGGCCTTTGTGAAGTATTTTAACCATTTCATGGTGAGTTATGACCTAAGAATCAAATGTGAGGGGTACTGCCAGACGGCTCAGATTTGTTCCGTGCAGTTTTTGGATAAGGAGTCGTACTCAAAGTGTATTGTGAAAGCAGGCGGACAAAATGCGTAAGTGGATTGAACTTTAGAAGAAAGATTCTCATTATTGTACTACACACAGTATTTAGTTACGTTAAAAATTACGTTTTTATTTACTTTTTGGAAGGTGACAAACAACATTACATAATAAAGCAGGTTTGCAGATTTCTACCGGTTTTCACTATAAAAGAAAAATACAGTACAACATAAAACAATTGAAATATTTTTTCAGCATAAATAATTTAAATTTTCTACTTTTATCATTGCATTACTTTAAAAGTGTATTAGCTTTTTCTTGATTTTTTTCGGTGATGTATGATCTGTTCTTGACGGGTTTTAATCCGATTTATTCATGAAGTAATGATAAAAGTGCACTTTACAAATCTCGCTGTCTTTAAATGATTGTAAAACATTTTTATTTAAGTAACGTTTTAAATCTGTAGATGCTTAAATAATAGATTTTTTTAAATAATTTTAGAGACCTGTTTAACAATTATAAGTCTGCTGCTAAATATTAAAAAAAGATAAAAGTCCTTTGATTTAACTGGACTGTGTAGTTGCAACCTTCTGTGTTAAAAATAAAATATTAAAAGTTTACTATGTCGTTCATTATGTAACAGAATATTTCACTATATTATTTACTTATTACTTTTTTATGTTAAAAAGTATATTTACACTAACAAATTAAGTAAATCCTACTAGTTTTTTTGTTTTGTTTTAAGCAGGCCACCTGCTAAAAACACCAAGCAAAAACTACTCCAAACTGCATCCTTTAAGATGTGCAGGGGGGTCCGCTATCCTCCGTCTCTGTACCCCACTCTGAGGCCCCGACCCCTCACAGGTCTACCGTCTGTCCGGTGCCTCCACTGAGAGGTTATGAAAAGTTCCCTCTTTCATTTGTCTGGACTTCTAGCCTATGTGGTCATTAGCTTTTAAGGGCTACACTGTCTTTAATGACTCACAATAGTTTGTGGGAAGGATTGTGGAGGCAGAAATATCATCGACAAAAGGGGCGCCGAGGTAACTCTTCAACGACAGGCTTTGATGCTCTAATGAACGTGAATCAGTGCGTTACCAATCATGTTCCCCTTAGAGACTCGTCTGCAATTGGGACGAGTCAATATTTGCCCGCCGCTTAAGGAAGGATGGTTTGTCCAACATGGGCCAGGCGGGCGGTGATGAGGTGGGCCAACGTGTGACAGACGCATAAATCTGGAAGAGTTTTGTGTCCCTTTTTAGGTTGGCGAATGAAGATGTTGGTCTTGCTTGCAAAGAGCCGTCTTAAATGAAAACAAAAAAACCCAGCTGAAATTAAAATATTGGAATAGAATAAATATGTTTCTTATTCGTGGATGTAATACATTAATTTATGTTAACTTATAAAATGTACAGTTATAAATGTATAAAGTTATACATTTACCAATGGAAACCATTACAGAATTCGCTGCGAGGCTCAAACATCCATTTCTGTAAATATGTGAAAGCTCATAATCGTATCAAATTATCCGTTGGCCGATGAGCTAGTTATTGCTGTCACATACATTCAACGGGGCTGGCAGTCCGATGTCTACTTTAAGAGTTAAAGAGCTGTAACAGGGAAGGTCAATGTTAGAATCGGGCACGGGTCAGCTCAGAACTGATTACAGGGCCTCGTTACGCCCGAGTAAACCATCATCAGAGTCAAAGCATTGCTTTGATGAACCTGTTTAACCAACTGCACTATTTAAGCTGTGGATTACTGTGATGACTGCATAACCATGGCAGCCCCCGGGGATTCAGCATTTGTGGAATATGCTGGTTAATTTTATGAGCGGCATGAACTTTCTTTGAAAAGCGAGGATTACTACTGCTCCATTAGGTTTAGAAATTGTGTGAGGACCTAATTTTTAAATAGCAGTTTTTTTCTAGCCAGAATATAAATATTTTTGTAAAAATACAGTATTTTAAAATGAAAAGGAATTAGATCACTAGGCTACTGTCTCAATTATTTCTCCTAGACATCAATGAGATTAAATAGAGAAGAAATAGAAACATTTACTTCAGTTACTTCTGCAAATCAGATATTTCTGAGGAGTTTAAGAAAAGATCTCAACAAACTGTCACAAACTGAGCTGAAATCAATGAAAAGTGAATATTATTGATGATATTATGAACGGAAACATTTCTTAAACAATCAAATTCAACCAAATCCAGATTGTTTCCCTTTGCAATCCACATTCATTTGACATCTCTGTAATCTTAATGGATTTTAACAATGTTTTATTTCTCCTATAATACCATCATTTTGTGCAACTATTAGAATATGCATCTAAGCATTAACATGGAGCTTCTTTACACTTCATTATCCTCTTTAATTACATTTGAGTTTAATTAATAGCGTGACACATTTATTAGCCTATTACTACACTTTTAGGCTTCATTTAAAGACCGCTGTGTCAGCTTTAAACTGTATTCCGTGGCGTTTTTTCATGAAACGTCTAATGTGACTTTTGCCCAAGGGGGTTGTGATCCATTTAAGCTGAACACACTGAAAATGCAATGTCATCTGGGAACCTTTGGCAGCCTTTTTATGTGTTTACAAACCAATACCAATATTTATTTTGCATGCAGGGCAGAATGTAAATAGTGATGCACCCGTACAGAACTTTCAGCATTGGCGTTGAGAAGAAACTTATTAACTATAAGCAAAAGGCACTCACTCAAAGGTTACCCAGACAGATGTACATGGCATTTAACATCATTTTTCCATTTCATTCCAATTTTTATTTTGTTAGAATTTAATCCAACAACTTTCCACACATATAAGTTCTCTCTACAGCGATTTACAAATGATTTGCTTATTAAGTCGACAAATGATGAATGAAAACCCAGTGCAAAACAGTTATTCATTTCGAGATCACTACTCATTCGCAATTAAAATCTTAAAATACCTTTCCAAGGCCATTGTCTTGTTCTTTCCCTAAACTGTGTTCTGTTAGAAGCAATTGTTCTAATGGATGCAATTTGATTTCAATGCCATCATACTGCACAGTACATTAACATTAGGACAGGGAGGGATAGTTCTTTTAGATCATCTACTGAAAGTCCCGCAGCATTTATTTATGGGAGCCATCTGTTTTCATATATTTCATCAATGTTGAAAGTGTAAAAAAGAAGAACATTTTCTGAGAGTTAGCATGGGCGTGTTAATATCATGCTTAAATTCTCGTCTGCAGTATTCAATGAGAATTTCACACTATACGTTCAGTGAAATGCAAATGTCCCGGGCTGCCCTTTAAACATCCCTATGTGACGGATTCACTACTGCAGTATGCATAGAAGTATTTACAAACAATATTCTTATACGCTTTAGAATGAACATAAAAACTCAAATGTGCAATAAATGGAAAGTGGCTGTCAAAGCAAAATGCTGTACACTAAAGCTTCAATGCTCACCATGGGTGTGATGACATGAATCAACTGGATTAAGAAATCACAAATATCCTATCAACACATTCAGATCTGATTTTGCATGTACAATACTGGGAAAATGCTTTGACGGTTGTCTTTCAAGGTTGGGTAACAAAGCACTGCATGATTTCTCTTGTGGCGTCAAAATGTGACTTGTGGCGTTTTGGGTTATGTAAACCCTGCAAAGTATGACATAAATCACTTCCTCTTCTTTTTCCAGTTCTTTGCTGCTTTGTCGGATGCAATGCAGAGGTTTGTCTTATCGGTCAACATATGCTTACCCCAGATCAGTGACTGAAAAAATTTATGTTGGGAGCTTTGCATCCGACAAAGCAGCAAAGAACTGGAAAAAGAAGAGGAAGTGATTAAATGTAAATATGTCCAGGGAAAAGTTTAATCTAAGAAATGAGGAACAGTTCTCTTTTGGGAAGTTTTATAGCATCTCTTTGTGTGACGTTTCATCTATGCCTTACATGCTTTGTTGGGAGCTTTGTGTTATTTTGGAGTGACACTATGGTTTTAATGTATCCAGAACTGGGGTTGGGCTAGAGTCCATTAAGATAACAAATGCAAACGATTGGAGACAACAGGCAAGAGACATAATGCAGTTAGGCAAAGTTCAGAACTCATAGAAGCAGGCAATAAGCAAACAAATCCAAACAGGAACAAATAAATAAATAGGCAAAAGGTCCACGCACAAGAAAACAGACAATGGCTATAAAAACACTTAACAAGGCAGTGAAAACTGGCAATACTTGTTCCCTTAAGCACATGGCTTAGAAAGCTACAAACGGGAAGTTCCATTTAAACTCAGGTGACAGCTTCACCTGGTGGAGGGATAAACTGTTTTATCAGCTGAGGGGTTAAAGTGTTTCAATAATCTTATTACATATACATATAATATGTCTGTTACACTATTAATACACACCCTCACTTTAATCTTGATATCAGGGTGAGATGATGCTCGTGACAGACTCATTTCTAGCATTAAAAACTAAAGTCTTTCAAATGACTGAGTACAGAACTGAACATTTTATAAGACCTTGGGTTTCTGCCTGCACAACTCAATACAATGCGTTACAAAGAAAGGCTGAAAAAAGTGAACTGATAAATCATTGAGTGGTTGACCTAGAATCTCCAAAGGGAAGAAGTGCTTTATAGTAGGCGTAGACTAAAGAAATGTTATGAATTTCAAGTGCTCACCAAAATTCAGCTTGTGTTAAGTGTGCCACAACTTTTTAATGCCCAATATTGAGACATACGGAATCGATAAATTAAAAAGTCATGAGGTTATATAATACAGTATGAGTATTTTCGGCCTATTGGTTTCTAATAGACTCGCACAGTGCAGAGTGTTTCTATACTGCCACCTTCCGGTGAAAGACACTTATTACAAGCTTTTCCAGTCAATTATTTTGCATAGTAGATAACCAAAAGCCCTGACGCATAATTTAGCTCATGCAAACCATCACACGGTTAATAAATATAGCAAGATATTGTAATTCTATCGCTGGTTACTGAGTTTCTTATGGTAAATGTTCAACGCACAGTATAATGTATGTATCAGGTGTGTTTGCCTGTTTCAGAACTGTATTAAGAATTCCTTTTTCATTCTATTATTTAATTTTATAACAATTGAGATAACATTTTTTAAACTAAAATTTCAGTTTACAAATTATAAATGAGGCAGTTAACATTCTAATAAATGTTGGGTTATTGGATCATTTAGTCAAAACCAACCCTGTTGGGATAAAAAAATGTACCTACTAGCTGTTTTAACCCATTGTTTGGTCAAAACTTTTGAGTTTGTCAATATTTGACCCAACTATGGGTTGAAATAATCATAGTGTGTATTGCTGCTTTAGGTGAACTCTTAAATAAATTTGATCCAAATTTAAGGCAATCCTTTAATTCAGAATTTTGTTGAACATTCACAGTAAAAATAATAAACATAAGTTTTTGAAGTGCAATCAATCAGTCATTTCATCTCATTATTTTAAATTTTTCTAATCTTTTAACATAATATCAACTTTTCAATATGCGTCCATTCATGCGTGCAATAATTAGATGTGACATTACTTGTCAACAAATAATAAGCATTTTGTGTACAGACCAGCTTTTTACACTCTATTTATCGCAAGTATGTAATTGAACCCATTTCACTATACAACACTGCAAGTCTGCCCAGATGTCACTATTGGGAGACATGGTTGATGTTACTGCTAAAAGGCAAGTATCCATCTGGCGTGTAATTTATCATAGATTATGTAAAGTCTCACTCAGAAAATAACACAGCAAATATATTAGCCGATGCTGCCAGTGCAGCGCAGGTCATCTGAATTTTGGGCAAAATATCCCAAGGCTTCTTGAACCTCATCCACTAATGTTAATTTATAGCTGGTGTAGTCACACCAGTGGCATGTTAACTGTTCATTAAAAAAGGTTTCTAATGATTGTTAGGGAGAGAAATTGTGGAGTTTTGTTTGTTTGTTACAGAGAGTTTGGTTGGCCGGGGGCATGCCAGCATCCGCCAATCTGGTCTGCATCGATAAGCTCTTGGACATTGCCTTGATGTGTAACATTTAATCGCACCAGTGGTTTTCATTTCATCCAAGAATATCACATCAAAATCTCATCTCGCGAAGTAGTTCTTGTTTCTAAACATGCAAACGATTGAGTTCTGTGTACTTGAATTTCAAATTATGTTTCACATTTAGTGAACTGTATTGACCTTCCATGTTATAGTGATTACTTGGGAATTAAATTACATTGAACAAATGGGATGGGATTATATAAAATCAATGAGGCTGTTAGAGGCTTATTTGAATGATACACTGATGTAAATATGTGTACAAGTATGGTTTATGTCAGGATTGACAGAATGCAGAATTTATTTCAATAGATAATTTAAACAAGAATACTTGAACAAGAATGAAAAATAAAGGTAGAAGGCACTTCAAAGAAATGCAAATATGTATACATATCATATGTGTCCACACAAGAGTTCACCAAATGCTACTGTAAAGGTGAAAGAAATATAAAAATATCAGAAATATAAAAACATTCATAATATGACATTGTTTATTTTAAATATTGTACATTTCCTCTTTTTCATGAAGAATTATGTCAGGTAATTGTATTTTTATTTAAGTTTTAGATATTATTACTAAAAACAAGACAAACATGTTTAGTAAGAATGTCGTTTTTTGCAGTGTACAAATTCTGCAGGGTAAAAGGGCGCTGTCCACGTATTCCAGTGCTAAAAGTTTGAAAGAAACGTAAGCCACGATTGAGTCGCTTTGAGGAAGTGTGTGCAATTGTTTTGTTGCTAATTTTTTATTAGAATCATTTCTCCTCCCTAATGGAGTAGTTCACCTTCAAAATAATTTACACACCCTCTTGCAGTGGAGGCGGGGGTGGTGGCGTGCTGGGGCTATAGCCCCGTCAGAAAACTGCTTAGCCCCGGGTAAGCACCTCCAAGGATTTCCTAACATCTTTTACAGAGTGTCTACTTACACCGATTGCAAAAAGCCGTCTTGTAAGCAGAGGGCTGTATACACTGACTCTACCTACCAGTTCTGACTCTGGCAAATTCGCATCTCCAGTGGCGTAGAGAGTCAAAAATATGCCGACTGTATCCTGTATGTTCATTGCTGTTTTATGCATCATTTGCTTTTCTGTTTTTTAGTTACTTAACACATTGCTTAATGTTTTCAACAAATAAGGTACAGAATATACTGTAAGCTTGTTCTAAAATGTTCACAAAATCTTAATAAATTAACTATAACTTTGTGCACCCATGGGAGAAGTGCAGGCTAATGCACTAAAACAATATTTTTAAGAAGCTGTTCTGTATTTAAACGCCACATGTTGTCTAGCTATGGTATTTATTAATTTAATAATTGTACTAGCCCCCCCTTAGCACCCCCAAGAAAAACATCCTGGCGCCGCCCCTGCCCTCAAAACTGTATGTCTTTCATTTTTCTGCAGAACACAAAAGAAGATTTAAAAAAAGTTTGGTAACAGAACATTCACTTCTATTGTATCCAGTGCAAGTGAATGGGGGGCTGTTAACAACATTCTTCAAAATGTCTTCTTTTGTGTTCTGCGGAGGAAAGAAAGTAATGCTGGTTTGAAAGGACAAGAGGGTAAGTAAATGATGACAGAACTACTCCTTTAAGACAAACACTGCATTGAACTGAAACCTTAAATCATCTTTCAAGGTTTTTGAGGTATTACACTACAATAAAGCCTAAATCATTTCTTTTGACTACTTGTAAGATTAGATAACCCTTATCTATACAGAAAACGCCATCAATTCAGAAAAAGGCCGCAGACCCATTTCAAGTGACAGCTGCTCTTCTGCAACAAAGGTAATTTCGAATGCAAGCAGGTCCTTGCATTTGGTTTTTTGAACATCTCCCCGAGTGCTGAATGTAATTATCATCCCTCCATCTAGAGTCCCCTGGGAGCCCTTCCCCCTCCACGCTCAGCTGTGACCGGCTCTCGGCCCTCCCCCTGCCTGAACATGTGACATTATCCTCACTGTCCCGTCATGTGTCCGCACCCACCACCAGCACCTAGCCAGCTGTACCACTTCCATAATCTCCACACAATGTCTGATCCAGGGTCTCTGACACTCCAAACAAAAGTAATATAACATTTCAATGTTATAATGTTCAATGTCATTAACCATCAGGAAAGCCTTGTTACTGTGATTGCCATTTTGAAATTATAGCCACAGGATAGACAGAAGTAATAAACCACAGATGGTCTTTGAATGTCTGTAAGTGCGTGTGCATGCTGTTGTGTGAGACGTGATGCGTTTGTATTTACAGGTTTCAGTCTGACCGGCTTCTTTACAAAGCCTGTTGTGAATACGCATTTTACCTCCTATAGGGAAAACACATCTGTGTCACTTTTTTGGGAATAGTTAGTGTAATCCGTGCACATGACATCATTTATTCATCATATGGCAGAATGCATCACCAACCTGTGAATACACAGCCCTGCCTTGTGCCTGAGGGTCAGACCAGAGGACCCTCAGACCACACCTCTTAAGCACAGTGCCCACCTATTACAAAAACGAGTTCAACCTTAAGAAAATATGCTTTTCCTTAAACAAAAGTCCAATAAATTCACAAAATTTACAATGACTGGAACATCAACGTGATTATGACATTGTCATAATGCCCAAAAAGGTATTTGTGACAAAATGTAGAATACAAATGGTCACATTCTTTAAAAGCAACGTTGAATTTTCTTATAACATATTTTCTTCAAAACTCTCATCAGAAAGTAGTATATATAATTTAGTTCCACGTCTATAAAGTAAGCTTTGGGTTATTGCATTTTACAAACATAACATATATTATATTATATATAATTTATTATTAACCATGCCATAGGGTAACCATAGCAATAACTCTATGTAAAACATTAACTAATTCCCACTAAAATACAAAAATTGTACGTTTATTCGGGAAGCATATTGAGACGCGACGCTTCTCCCTCCTCCGCCATGTGATGACGGAAGGCTCGTATCACCGGAGCGATGGCTTGAAGTCACTCTCATCAGCAACAAAGCAAAGGCAACAGCAGCGGCACTGACGTACACCATCCAGCACATCACCGGAACCATACGGACGCGTACCGACACCACACCGCCTCCTGCGAACGACAAACGGAATGGAAATCTGGCGCTGAGAGACACTGGGATCCGACGATGCTCGGACTTCAATTCGTGTCAACGTTTGAAATGCGCGTTAAATGGATACTTATGACAAGAGATGCTGCAGGGTGCCGCATTGCCTTGCCGTTTGATGAGGATGATATGATAGAGTAGTGCTTTTATCGGACATGGTTTTTGGGGTGGGCTGGAATGAACGAACGGATTTTAGGTTTCGAATTAATGGAGAGACGTCATTGAATTCAATGCATCCGATTTTTTCCCACAAACACACGATTTAAGCCTGCTAAAGCCATACATCCATGCAATCGATGATCACCACCGGATGAATGTATGTGATATCAGTAATAAACCTATACGATACAGGTATGGACTTGGTATATGAGGTACCCTATCAGTTTCAAAGCTTATACTCAGGACCATCCAAAAGTCAGGTTTGACGTGAAAGGACTGCGGTGAGCGTGATCTTTTTGATCGGCATCCATCATCATTTCTACTCTATATAGTAAAGAGTATTGTACAGTATAGTTAGTCTTGGTCCAGAGCAAGGACAATGACTCATTTACAGGCAGGCCTATCTCCAGAAACCCTGGAGAAAGCCAAGGTGGAGTTAAAGGAGAACCCCGACACTTTGCATCAGGACATACAGGAGGTGAGGGACATGATCATCACTCGTCCAGACATTGGCTTTCTCAGGACAGACGATGCTTTCATCCTGCGCTTTCTGAGAGCACGGAAATTTAACCATTTCGAGGCCTTCCGTCTCCTGGCCCAGTACTTTGAGTATCGCCAACAGAATTTAGATATGTTCAAGAACTTAAAAGCGACCGATCCGGGGATCAAACAGGCTCTAAAGGATGGATTTCCGGGGGTGCTGTCGAATTTGGATAGATACGGGAGGAAGATTCTGGTTCTGTTCGCAGCGAACTGGGATCAGAGCAGGTGAGGAGCAATCGGATTTTGGCTAATGGTGCGCAATGACGCGCAGTCTTGGTGCTGTCTTCATCTGTCATTCCCTGTTCTCTAGAGCATGACGGTTACTCGTTATAGACCTGTAGTTAACGTTAAATGTAGTACTGTACATAACACAGTCTGTACATTGTAAATACATTTAGTTAACTTTGAACCTAATTTATTTAATGCGTGTGCGAGTGAGTGTCTTCGTCCATCTGTCTGTTAATAGATCGCAAAGGTCATGGGTCTGAGTCCCTAGATACTGATAAAAAAAAACGTAGGCTGAATGATCTTTAAATTTGAATAAAAGTGCCTGCAATATGCTGAAATGTTAAGATGTAGGTCTGTGTAGAATGATAGTTAATAAAGGCTACAATATTGTCCCCAGTATCCACATGTGATCAGTTTACTAACAGTGTCCTTCAAAGGACTTTTATTCAGGTGGACACATATGCTACCCTTAAAATGAGTGTAATTGTACGTCACAAAATAATCAAAATGCAATGTGGCATTTGTATAAAAAATCAAGCAATGTATTTGTTGTTTAAAATACAGTAACTCAAATTTAGCAATACAAGTTCATAGTTGTTATGATAAACTGCACTACAAAGCACCGTGCAAAATGTACAACAATTGGCAAAAACAGCTCAGAAACGTAAGTCAGTTTTGAGAAAATTACTCTTGTGTTATGTGTTTGGGTAGGGCAGTGAAATGCATTTTTAAAAGACCTTGGAGGGCGAACTGTACATTCGTAAATGTATGTTTTGTGAGAAGCGCAAAAACTCAACCTTCTTTATGCTTGTAATACATTTACATTTATTCATTTGGCAGACGCTTTTATCCAAAGCGACTTACAAGTAGTTTTATACAGTGGCACATTACTGCAGAGCAATCAGGGGTAAGGTGCCTTGTCAAGGGCCCTTCATTCATGACCTGCTGGCACTGAGATTAGAACCAGCAACCTTCTGATCACAAGACCAACGCTCTAACCCCCAGGCCACAACAGACCCCTGTTATAGTTGAAGAACCACTAGACAATACTTGAGTCCATACCAAATGGTCCTTTTGAATCCATGCCAGTCGCACGGCAGCGGATGGCAGGGCTCTTCTTGAAGGAACAAAAAGTGACGAGCACATGGGTCAAAGGGGGCACCTGATTTGCTTGCTTTATTCATTGTGGGAAATGTTTCAGAGCTCTTTATCCAAACGTTTGGTATTTGACAATGTTTGTCTTCAGCGAGTGGCGAATGCGTACCTACAACCTTTTTAAACACAAACGATGTCGAGTATTATGTGTATTAGTATTTCATAATTGTAGGATCATCCCTAAAGGCTTAATTGTGCTTATCTGCAGGTACACGTTTGTGGATATTCTGCGTGCCATCTTACTTTCTCTGGAGGCGATGATAGAGGACCCTGAGCTACAAGTAAATGGATTTGTCCTGATCATTGACTGGAGTAATTTCACTTTCAAGCAAGCTTCCAAGCTGACGCCAAGCATGCTGAGATTGGCAATTGAAGGCCTGCAGGTAACGCAACATTTTTTCAATCTGTTAACTCGGTTTGAGAAATTGACAAGGTTTGCATTGCACTGCAATCTTTGAATTATCACATTGTCTCCGAATCAGTTTGTTGAGAACGTCATGATCATGCAGTCTAAATTCTTAAATCCTTGGGAACTGCGTATGCAGTTGTGATGTCACAAAGCCTATATCTGACAAGTATTTGAAATTGCAGAGGGAAATTCTCACACCTGCCTGCATAGAGCTGAACAGATGCTTGCGGAAATCCCTCTCCCATCAAACATTTGATATTCTCTTTGTGGGTTGCATGAACCGTAGCTGACCTCACTATCTAGCGCAAGGGGACACGCTATGCATATGAATCAAGATTTAATATTATGCATATACTTTAAAGTTAACTCAACTGCAAGGTGATGTTTAGTCTTTTGCCTGGTTATGCAACAGGAGGCATTGCATTTTATCAATGAAAAAATGTTGTGGAGGCCTGTGTAGTTTGGTTATTAATGTTCTTCAAAATATCTTCTTTTTGTCATACAGGTTTGGAATGACACAAGGGCGAGTAAATGATGACAGCATTTATATTTTTAGTGAATTATGCCTTTTAAAAAAAGCCTGTATAGTAAGCAATTAACCGACTTTTCCACCATCACAACCTGTCCTTGTTACTGTTACTGTAACATCAATATGACACATAGCTAAGCAACAATCGGGCATTGTGGCATAAAATGGCCACTGTCCATATAAAAAGAACAAATCTCCACCCAGGCATTGTCCGTTCTCAGAAGCGCCTGTTTGAAAGCTCTCATCTAGACGTTGTTCTCTTGTGGAGAGTCTGAGTCTGACATGTAGGCAGTTGGGATTGAGTCCTGTTGACTGAATATGAATGCGGCCTCATGATGAGCCTATTCCACATTCCAGTGCCTCTTCAGACAGATTAGCCGGTGAATAATTGATCGCTGCCATTAGCATCTTGCATCCACAATGTGCTGTTCACATCGAGTGGGACATTGTAACCGCTTGAAAAAGGAAACAATAGCGTGGATTGAGAGAAAAGGGCCGCGGCTAATTAGTCACAGTTCAAAAGAGTCTTCGACGGCTAGCTTGTCGTCAAAAGTCACCATTTACATGTGTAAATATTTACACTAAATGGAAATAGTCTTTTCAATCAATTCCTTTTAGAAGTTTCCAATAGGAAATTCTTGACTTTCAAAAGTTTCGGGTCAACAGAAGAACGTCAGAAAGTGTTCTGTTTAGACACTGACAGAAAGCAGAACTTTGAATTTAGTCATTAAACATGACGTCAACCCCGAGGGGAATTGCGCTGCTCTGTGACCCAGAAGTGTTGGGTTGTGCGAGAGGCATGACATTAATCAGAAGACGACGTCGCCCATATGGGCATCTGTCATTTGTCATTTTGATGATGGTTCTTAGTAAGCTCTTTGGCATTAAGCTTGCAAAACGCAAATAAAAAAGTCCATTATAAGTTTATTTGATTGCCTAAAATATTGTTTATATGATGTTGTTAACAAGTAAACATGACCTCCTCAGGTATGCAGACAACAAAAAATTTTTGTTCGTTTCATTGGAAGTTTAGAGTAAAGCCATAAAATGTATAACTGACTAGCAAATGGTGGCTTTAAAACAGCACTTGATGCATAGAAAATGGCTGTTCTTTGCTAAATCAGTAGACGGCATCATACTCGCGAGTCAAAAAGAACTGAGAGAAGGTGGGCCTGGTTTTCCAGTGCTTTGTAGTTTCAGCCTCCGTTGTTGCTTTGGACATGCCTTTTGTCTCTCTTAGTCTTGAGAAATAATCCACGCCTGGCAGCCAATCACAACGGGCTGATCTTCCCCATCCCACCCCATGCCGAGTTTCCCTGGCAACCTGTCCAACCGCCGTGCTATGCACCCTCCAGATGGGCTGAGCTCACAGAGAGAAACATACTCGTGTCACTCAGCCGCCGTGACCGTATGTGTGTTCTATGTAGGGTGCTTAGAGCGCATCTTTCTTGAGACGCAGGAAGTTCATTTTCTCGACATGCATCACGTTGTTGCATTCCAATGAAAAAAAGCGATGTCATTTTTATCGCACTGAAATGGGTTTGTGGAAATGAGATGGTACGTTTTTGATAGGGATGGTTTTAGTTTCTTCATGTAGAGTATTAGGAATTACAGAATCAAGCTCGGTTTTAAATATAAACAGAGCTAACATTTCAATTCTGTCATTATTTATTCACCTTCACATCATTCCCTGTTTGCTGGTTTTCTGTTGAATAAAGTACATCTGTTCACTATTACAGGTCACAGGAGGAGGTGAATGATGCTTGTAACAACAGACTGATTTAAGGCTCTTTCAGAGAAGCGCCAGTATTACTCCTTTGCCACGATCTTTCTATTTTATAGTTGAATTATACAACTAAAATCTTTATTTATTTTAATGGCCACAGACTGTTTCCAATTTCACTTCCATATCCATTCATTAGATTCAAGATAATTTCCCCATTATCACACAAACATACAAGTGATATACTTATATCCTTTGTCTGTGTGTCTACCTAATTATCTGCCTGTCTGTCTGTCTATCAGTCTATGTGTCTTTATATCATCTGTCTATCCGTATGCCTGTATGTCTATCTGTTTGTCTATCCGTCTGTCTGTCTGTCTATCCATCTATGTGTCTATCTGTCATTTGTCTATCTGTTTTTCTCTCCATCTGTCTATCTGCCCTGTTTGTCTACCTTTAAATGTGTCTATCTATCATCTGCTCATCTGTACGTCTCTCTGCATATCCGACTGCCTGTTTATCTATATATGTGTAAATCTGTCATCTGTCTATCTGCTCATTTGTCTGTCTGTCTGTCTGTCTGTCTGTCTGTCTATCTTTCTATCTATCAATCATGTGTCTACCTGTTTGTTAGTTTGTTTGTTTGTCTGTCTGTCTACCCTGTCTGTCTGTCTGTAGCACAGTGATGTTCAAGACACTTATGATTACTTTACAAATATATGTATATAGATGTATAAATATGTACTTATGGGTCTGTACAAACATCCATACAAATGCACGTATCTATGTATGAAAACAGTATATATTTATAAGGAATAAATATAATCCACAGCTAGCTATTAAAGGATTTGAATGCACAAATTTCATGCAAGATTTTGTCAGTTGCACTGTTTCTACACCGTACACGATTGGCACGATGCGACACCACAAAAGACATCAAAAACGTATTAGAACCCATTATCATTTCAAATTTTGTCCACACTGGATGCAGCGTGGTGCGATGCGGCAAACCCATTAAGAACAAGCAGATTGTCATGTTGCATCGCGCAGGTCATGTCCGTTGTTGACATTGTGTTGGTCTCAACTCTTGATCCAACTGACTGGAACTACTTGAGCATTACTCGGTTTTAATGCACACCTTCCAGCCAATCAGAATCGAGTATTCAAACAGACCGTGGTATAAATGTTAATATACCAAATGTTTTACGTTTCTTAAAACAAACAATGAAACATTAATAAAATGTTAAAAGTAATGTCTTAAATTGGAAAACATGAAGTATTCACAAGAAATGAAATTTGTGCATTAGGTATGTGCAATATTTATGTAGCCAGTCAGCAAACGCAGTAAAGTGAGATCCATGAGAGGGCAGAGCCCTTTTCAGAGAGAGGTCATGGATTATGCCGAGCCACGTGCACACAGGGTGAGTTTAAATCTCCCTTTGTCAATTGGTTTGACTGGCCCATCTGCACGTCGCGGTCCTCTGTTTCCCAGAGAGCAGAGAGTTTCTATGCTTCCTGCTCAGTTGAGTCAACAGCACTGGACATATCTGTGCCTTTAGGAAAGCAGTCAGACTAATTGTTTTGCTTGGTGCAAAGTGGCACAGTTATGGTCGCGCTCTGTTTAACGCTCCATAGCAGGGATGTTCTGATGTGCAGCAGAGCTGACAGCTAGCGAGTCGAGCTTCGTTCTGTGTTATTGGGCATGCGTTGCTAAGCTCAGTGGGCTGGATCTGGCAGGTGTAGATAAAATCTCTCCTGCAGAGCATCAATTCCAGATGTGTTGAACGGTATGTGTCAGCGTGAATCTTCGACTACTAGTATACTGTATTGAGGATTGTTACGAGAATTCTAATGTGCAAAAGTCTTAGGCAAGTTTGATTGTTTTAAGATATTTATTCATATATTTGCTTTAGTGTATATAAATAATATAGATTTAATCCGTTCACCCTCTCTCCTCGCACGCAAGAAGATATTTTGAGAAATCTTTCAGTTGTTTTGTGTCCATACAGAAAGTCATAGAGGGATTGGTTTGAGTGACATAAGGGTGGATAAATGATGAAATCATTTTTATATTTTGGAATAAATTGTCCATTTAAGTGTAAACGTCAACTAAGACACCAGACCGTATGACCTGCACAGAGATCTGATCTCATCCAATCGATCTTGGATTACATGAAAAAGTCAGAATCCATAAATGCTGGCAAATCTCCAAGATGCATCCCGAGTGGCAGTTTTGGTCGAATGTGGATCAAATTTGATGTTCGAAATCCAAAGTCTGGATAAGCAAGGTTATTTGTATGTCTGAGTCAAAGAAATGCTGCGTCGCTCTCAGAAATCAGGTTTCATATCTAGGCCTCCCTTCACAGTAGTGTTTTCATGAAACAGGACAGCTCAATGACTCTGATGTGCATTATGTGTTAAAAGAACCGTGATAAAATACTAGCCTGTCCTCAGGGTACGTCTTTCAAAGACTCCAGTGAATATATTTTGCCAATTTCCTTTCTGAAGTCCGGCATGACATCAGCAGCTCCTAACAAAAGATGATGTTTCACGTCAAGACACCGTAACAAACACGGGCAGATAGAATCGCGCTTACACAGAGTTCATCAGCCTACACAGACTAAAACAACCCCATAAAGCTCTGAGAAATGCGATATGCTTTGGTAAACTGTCATTTGGTAGAGCTGTTTAAAGCCGGTAATTATATAACATTGCAGATTGATGTTTGAAATGGTCCCTGATTCGCACTCTTAAGAGCAATTATCTGGTGGCGCTGGATTTTTCTAGTCGGTCTGACCCGCTGCCACAGTTTATGGTAGCTGCTCGATGTCTTTGTATTCATACTAATAGGTTCCGCTACAAGCCGACTGTGAAGTCTTTTTTCAATATTGCATATCTGCTTTTAAGAATCAATTGGGTGCATGAGGAGCGTTTCCAAATACAATAAACATTTTTATAATGTTTAATTTGACGAGCCGACCATCTGTATTCCTCTTAGAGATTCATTTCCAGACACACATCCCAACCAGCCCAACACTGGCTAAACCAACACAATCTTATGGCAATTCGTTACTATTTTACAAACTATTTAAGGTTTGTAAAGTTTTTATTCTATAGTAACATATTATATGGCATTTAACACATATTACATGTCAATTCAACAGAATCTCTCAGGAAGTTTGTTTATTGGTGAACGGTCTTATTTGTATGATTTAGTTTGATGTAAGGTTTGGAGGTGGGCTTAAGGGAGGGGCTTCATTATTGTGTTTTCTCTTTTACAAAAATTTTTGGTTTTTGTACAATTCACATCAAACTCATTAATTAGCCACCCATAAGATCAGGCCTGCCCAGCCAATGGCATGAGAGTGTGGGCGGGGCTACCCCTTTGTCCAAGTTAATGCCAGTGGCACACAAATTACACGCATCACTTCTAAAACCTTGACATGCAAGTCTGTTATCGATCTGTTTTATTTTTTATACTTTTTTGCTTGTCTTTGGCTTGAATTTGCTATGCATGCTTCGGTTAAACAACGTAATGGTGCACATAGAGCGTTTATGTAAAGTCACATTATATTAAAGTCGCATTATATTAAAGTCCTCATAGAATGCGTCAACAGTAACTGTATTTGTATGATAATAGATGCAAACAGCATTATCCAAATGTGATAATGCAAATGACTGTTTTCACATTAAGATCTTTTAAAGTAAACAAAGTCAGGAATTGGTTAATACATCCTGGCAGAGGCAGCCGTAACCACTGTAAACATGAAAAAATAACAAGATTAGGTATTTCAATTAAATTCGTACACATTTGTACTCTCACGGGCTTGCTACCAAAATGTAGTACAGTATGCTGCCTACGTAGGCACCAATTTAAGGCATGAAATTGTGAAGGAGCACTATTTGAACGATCTGTTCAATGTTATGGTGGCTGTTCCAAATAGGTCACTTACTGTACGAGCATCACTTACGTGTTAGTCCATGAGACCTGTTCTGTAAATATATAAATATATTACGTTAAATAAAATAGTTGCATTTCAAAATACACGCTTGATGTTTAACATACATGAGGAGTATATATTTTATATGTAGAATATTTCTAATCTAAGTACATTTGTTTACAAAAGGGTTTTGGAGGCGGTTGCTGTCATATGTTGCACACATCAAGGTTTTAGAACCGAGCCCAAACATAACAACGGAAGTTCATCTTTATTTCTGTAAAAATGTGATACTGCTTTTTTTGTTACGCAGCTCTAGATCGTAAAGTAAAAAGAACATTTCCCACTTGTCTTAGCCCACCGTCTCACTGCAAGGACACAGATCAATCGGGCTACAGCATCTCACGCTAGAGGTAGTGCAGGTATTCATATTTAATTCAGAGAGACCTTTATCTCTGTCAAAACAGTGGGGTCCCAGAGCTGGCATATCAACCCCCCTTGGGCGAGATCTACCCAATCATCCCGCACTCCCTACATCAGATCCACAGCCAGATCTGATGCTCACTGTTGGCCTGAGAGATCACGGGCCACAGACTCGCAGATGTCCACCGGTCTCGCCAAAAACACTGTTCTGTTAGCAGATCAGTGTCACGAAGAGCAAGCTTTAGACATGATGTGATGCAGTTTAAAGCACTGAGAAAGGAGAGTTAAATTCAGAACAAATCGTTGATATGTGGGAAAAAACATAAGTAAAAGTTTTGATCTTCCTACAACTCATTACTTAAGACTAAGAATTGTCTGAACTATGACTGAAGACATCATACTGTAACACGGTATCATAATGAAGCTTCACTGGATTTACAGTAAGCTTTATGAATATGGATTACTGTACAGAAAGATAAGCACTCAGGGCAAGGTATTCATAAAAATCAGCAGGGGATGACATGCGCCTTTTGGTTGAATCCTTTGTGGAATCATCAGAATCTATCGTGATCGGAATCTAAATGTTATTGGAAATGTGATGATGTCTTATGTTGTGAAACTACTATAATGTAATATACGTATTGATTAAAAAATACATTATATTATATATGTTTTATCCATGTGACATTATTTTATTATGAAATAGAGGAGTCTGTGGAATGTAGTAACATGAGATGAGTTGTAAACAATTTGATATTATTTACAAGGGTGACATCACTATCTTACATCACCACCGCCCTCAAGTTTTTTGTCTCTGTGTATAAATATTAAGGATTTATAGGACAGACACCGTTATTTGGTGCGATTGTTGGATTACACTCTTGAATGTAAAATAACTTATATTTTATTTTAATTGTATACAAACTGTATCAGCGGTTTGGAATTAAAATGTAAAAAAACATTTTGTCATTTTAAATTAACATGAAATAGGGTGGTGCTTGTAATTTGGTGATGGCTTGGCAAATGTTTTTTATTATGTCAATGTCAATTTAAAAAGTCAATTCAAATTCAATAATAAATCATACATTATTCACAATATGAATAATATACCTGTATTACGTATCAAGCTTTGTGATACTGTACTGTTCACACTTTTACTATAAACACACTTTTTGAACTTGACACAATTTACCAATTTATTTAGGCATAAATGAAGCAGATAATAAATATGGAATATAGTGCAACAAACATGAAACTATGTGTTACAAGACACCATAACCTCACTATTCATGCACATAGGTATTCATCTGCATCTGCTTTCTTGAAAAGAAAAATACAATATTTGATATTTCCTTTTCTACTATTTACAGGACAGTTTTCCAGCCCGGTTTGGAGGAATCCATTTTGTTAACCAACCTTGGTACATCCACGCTCTATATACAGTCATCCGGCCCTTCCTGAAGGACAAAACAAGAAAACGGGTAAGATAGTTTATACTTTATGGATCTTGGCCACATATACTGTAAATGTGTGATGTAAATTTTATATTTTCTACGTTTAGATCTTCATGCATGGAAACAATCTGAACAGCTTACACCAGCTGATTCTGCCCGAGATTTTGCCATCTGAACTGGGTGGCATGCTGCCTCCCTACGACATGGGCACCTGGGCCAGGACGTTGCTCGACCACGCGTACGATGAGGAGACTGACTACTGCCCCGAGTCCTACACCCTGTCCGTCAAAGACCTGGAGAAAGATCTTTCCCCTAAATCCATGAAGAGGTTCGTATTTTTCGAACACTACAGTATAGATGCCTTCATTCCAGCAGAATCATCAAGAGAATTGCTCTGGATAAGAAACATTTGCTGCTTTGCCAGAGGCGTAAAGAAACCATGGTGCAGTGTTTGTTAGAAGAATCACATTTTGGGTACATATGTTTTCTCTTGGCTACAGCGTTTAGCAACCGACTCCCTAGCCGGGTGTTTAAACATCAGATTAGGTGCATTTTTGTTGGTACCTCTTTGATCCAAGTTGTTCTGGGAGAACATCGTCTCAGATCTTCTCCAGGTGTCTTGAGTTACTGGTGCATGAAATCAGCATCAGGCAAGAGTCACTGGCATGTACTGCACGTACGCACAAGCATCTGGAGCATGAGGACATGTGATGGAGATTTACCTGTGGCAAACATCTCCATTCCTTCCATGGTTACAGTAGCAAAGCTCTCAGACTGTAACTACGCAGATACGTGACCTTCTAAATATATTGCAATGTCCAGTGGTGCATCCACAGCTCCGTCAGGACATGCGTGCATGCAAGAACTGACTTGGCACTTTCAATAAAGGGGCAAATAAACAGCGGTTAAACTTCAATTGTTTTATATTTTTCAGTATTTTTTCAAATACATTTTTACATAAATATAACATTTATAATATATTTTATAAACAATTTTTTTAAAATATGTTAAAATAAAAAAATAATAAAGGTATTTTAAAATATAAATTAATAAGTCAACTCGCTTTCGACTCAACTATTTTAATATAAATGTAGTGTATATTTATAATAATATCATATCATATAATGAAGGTATTTAAAAATATATAGCATAAATATTCAATATTTTTACAGTTTTAAGTGCACACGCATATTACTGTATTATTATTATTATTATTTTATTTCCATGCGCCTTGCTAGACACTCAAGGACACCATACAATGAATAGAACAACAATCCATACAACCATTAATACAACATATGATCTAACCGACATAAATCAATAACCATGGCAAACATAAATAAATAATACAAAACATAATCATTAAGACCATAAATAACCCTAAACAAGTCTGCCTAAGCAGGTGAGTTTTAAGACGAGATCTAAAAGTGGAAAGATTTGTAATTTCCCAAAACGTCTTGGGGTAACTATTCCACAGGTTAGGAGCGGCATAACTAAAGGATCTGGACTCAAAAGGAGTTGTGCGAACTGGAAGAGGGACAAGAGTGTTTGCAGTAGATGATCTTAAAGTAAGAGTCGGGGTGTAGTTATAGAGCAAATCTGACAAGTAAGGAGGAGCAAGATTATGAAGTGTTTTGAATTTTAAAATCAATGCGGAATTTGACAGGGAGCCAATGCAGTTGTTAGAAACAGAAGAAGGCGATTAATATTGCGCAAATACAAATATGCAGTTCGAACGATACTGTTTACATGTGCCTCAAATGATAAGGTAGAGTCGAAGATGACACCCAGCTTTTTTAACCTGAGAAGACATGGAAATCTTCAGAAATTGTATGTATATTTTCAGTCTGTAATGTTTCGACCGTTATAATTGAGATGCAAATGTGCCTAGAACTGTCTGATCTTAAAAACTAACACCTCCTACACTCTTCAAAAGGGTAAAATATTCAAAGCAATTAAAACCACACTTCTCCATTTGTCAGGTCAGAAAAGGTCACACAGGCATCTTTTTTTTCTTGAATTTGTGTTGTGGACGTTTTTTGCTGGAATTGCACCACCTCTTGGTGTGCAGTTATCTTTATAATTGTCATTTCTGTTTGAAAGATTCTATTTGAACTATATATATATATATATATACTAAATTATAATGAATCAGCTGACGTTGAGGCACTAAAACAATCAGTCAAAACTAAACTAAAGCTAAAGTAAAAAAAATAAAAAGACCAACACACATTGCATACGTTTTTGAATGAATTTATATCACTTTAAATGTAACATTCTGCTTTATTATTACATAGAGGAATTATAGTCCGTATAATATTTGACCTGCATTATTCTCTGTGTCCGTGTTTTATGCATGTGGGTGTGTATGAACCTATGCGTGCGTGTCTGTATTCTGTGCGTGTTCACTTTTTTTTTCACTTGTATAACTTAAATGTTTTGTTATAGTCAATATGTCTCATGTACACCTGCTTTGTAACAATGAATATGGTAAAAGTGCTATATAAATAAAATAATTGCTGTAAAATGAACACTTAAATAAACCTAAAACTATTAAAATAAAATCAAATTCAGTTTATTAATAGAACTACAGTAAAACTGAAAATGAAAATATATAACTGATATGAATAGAGTCAGTTGTGCTTTTGTTGGTATTTTTTCATATAATATAAAGAATATTTAGTGTCAATAGTCTTATTGTCCATGTGTCAGTATATCAGAATAATGCAAATGCTTTCATACTCTTTTATTCTTTCGCTGAAAGTCTAGTACATTCCCCACAATCTCCCGCCCTACTATTATGTTACAAACAATAACATCACATTAGGTTAAATGCTTTATATTTTGTTTTATTTTGTCACTAGGTCATATCAAGTTGTAGTCCCATAACAAACTGATGTTTTTGTTGAATTGCTCGATTACATTCATACTGTAGTTTATAAACAAATGTGTCTGTCAGAGCGAAGTGCCCTAGATCTCTGCATGATGAACGATAACACCCTGTCCCCAAAGCTTCTTATGCCACTACAAGAGAGCTCCATAAAAAGTAGGCCAACACGTGTAAAGATGCCATATTCCGTCACACACACTTCCCTTTAAATCACTGTGACATGCACAACACTTACTGTGCAGTGCATGCATGTTTCATTTCTAGATATTGCTGCCCAGATTTTCATCACAGTCTTCCGGTGCCCACTTTACACAGAAAGCACATTTTCGGTCTTCGAAATCTAGTTCTTGGGCTGGCACTCATATTTTATTTATTCCCGCAGGTCCCAGTCCGTGGTGGAGCCAGGTGTCCTTAAACGACCAGAGAAAGTGAAGAGCGAGGAAGAGAACATGCAGCCCTTGCTTTCACTGGACTAAAGGCTCTTAATTCCCAGGCGGCGCTGGAGACGAGCGCACCCTGTTCCTATAATACGAGAAAACAAAATGTACAAAGAAAGGTAACGTTAAGGAGAGGAAGAGCAGAGAAACACACGAACAGCCTCCGGGAAGACTGCTGTTTAAAGTGATATTTTTTAAGAAAAGAGCTTGAGGCAGACGTCCGTATGTAATCGTCAAGTGCCAATTCAATTCTGTAAATACACTAGACGTGATTAGACGTGAGATCGAGCGAGTAATTGTCACACAAACCTGTAAAGACTGCTGTGAATATCCTGTATGTGCTTCTCGTGATTATTATGTAGAACATGGTACTGTGGGATGGGTAAATCACGCTTATCAAGATTCACAAGCTTTGGGGTTTCTGACATTTTTAATCCCAGAGTCAAGAGTTGCTCAGGCGTATTAGGATAGTGTAGATCTGATAGTGTCCCAAAGGAGTATTTTGCGTCCATTAGAAATAAAAATACTATCGTTTGATCAGGTTCAGTGTTTCAAAGCATATACCCCTTTACTCAGTGAAATAATTTTACTATTGTGCATTATTTTACCACTGTGTTATTGGTTAGGGTTCTTATATTCCCGTTGGGTCGAGTCACAAAGGCTACATTTTGTTTTACCTATATGGTCTTGATGTTTTCCCTCTGAGGAATATTGCTTTTTGGCTTGATCGTATCTGCGTTTGTTTCAAGACATTTATATTCATACCAATGACCAAACCTTCGCTGTAAAAGTGTTAATGGCAAAGTAATGTCTAATCCAATGGCCTTCCATTTTAAAGTCTATTTTCAGGTCCTTTATGAAGTTCACTTACATGAAAATTCTGTCATTATCAACTCACCTTTTTCCATACAGTTCACAGTGACCGCTTCTGGAAGACTTAAAACAAACAAACTTCTTGTCGGTTAAATGGAAAAGCTGTCTCGCACAGAACGCATCTTTGTGTTTAAAGATTCAGCGGTCAGTGGCTTTAATAATAAAATTGCCATGCCAACTTGCTTCTATAAACAAAAGCTTGCAATACTTGTACCACCTTCGGGGTCTTCTGATTGGTCCACTGATGCTTAAATATGACACGAATTCTATCGTTTGTTTTAGATGTAATTCAATGTTTATACACGATTAAAGGTTAAAAACGCTGTATGTTCCACATACCGTGCATGTTTGTATCTCTTTGCCCCGCCTCTCTGAAACGCATGGATGTTTTACAAAGCTCATCGCTCTGAAAAGCGAGGTGTGCTATGATTGGCCAGTTAACCAGTGCGTAGTGATTGGCCGGATACTGCAATACTGACAGAAATGTAACGCCTCTTAACATATTTGGAACATCGGGTTCCAAAGCAATTGTACTGACAGGTACGCCCACCTTGCGTTTACATTTGGGCGGTCTTAGTAATACCACGAACTGACGTAGGTTTGTGGGGGTGTGGTTACACGAGGCTTTTCAGGCAGGTCTAGATGAGCATTCGCTTTTATATAGAATGCATCTTTTGTTCCGATACTTAAATTTTTGCAATTTTACGTGTCTAATACATGCATGGGCAACACACCAGACATAGAAAAACACGTATTCGGTCATTCGCATGGACCAGCACGTGTTAGCGTCATTGACTTTGTGTGTCATTTACTAGCGCAAATCGCTTAATGCGCGTTTGGTGGTCAAATAAGTCCGTCTAGGGCGTGGTTACACAGAAAAAAAGTGAAAGGCGCAGCGAAAAAAACGTGTCCGCATCACAAATCGTTTGGAAAGCCATTCGGGTGAATAGATAATGACAGAATCGTTTTACGTGAAGCATTCCTTTAAAGTATTATTTCAATTCTTTTAGTATTAAAAAAACACGTCAAACAAACAGGTTTACACAACGCAATATGCAAATAAGGGGTTGTATCATGCTATTGCTTGCTTTCATAGTATCTTGGTCAGTTTATGGGTTAGATTGTATACAAATAATTTACTCAAAATTACTCTGTTTCATTGAACATTGTTGTGTTATTTGTCTCTTTGCCAGAATGTTTTTACAGTAGTTTAGTTTTAAGCCCACCATTTGATTTTAGGGATTTTTTGTGTGTGTGTAACACTCAAGGACAATATGTATTTTCACATTTTCACCCATACTATTGTTGTTACATGAAGAAAACACATTATGGAGTTATAAGAGAATATAAATATTCATCATTTAGTAATAATTACATGACTTAATCTGGGGCAAATGTACATCACAGGCAACTTTATCTTCACTAAAGATTTTCTTAGAACCTCTATTGTGTAAATCTCTTTGAGGACAAATGAAGTTAGGAGTGGTTATGTTTATGCGTGTGGTTATGTCTCTATTTTGTATTATATAAGAAGTTTAAAATCTTTGAGCTCAGCTTCTTTATAGTGGCCCTGTTTTATTTGTATTTATTGAGTTTTTCTATATTTGCCATGTTTATACCCTTCATTTGTCTCCTCAGTATCTCAGTCAATTTCCAATGTAGATTATGATTTCCTAAAGTCTAAAATCTAAAAAAGAAGCGAAACCTGTTGCAAAACAAGGAAAAAAATCTTTATTGTTCCTTAATTCAAATTAGGCTTTTTTAAATCTGAATGTATTCGCCCGGAGAGTAATGTTTTACTGCTTTGAGTTAGAAGAATGGCAATTATGTAAAGCTATTTATAACATCCACTCTCATTGAATGACGATCAGACGTATAACCAAAAAAGCATTCTGTAAACGGTTATCCTCAGATAACGGTGTAAATTAGTCTGTTTCAGTATATATTTAATAGATCTGTCTTGTTGTCATGACCAGTATTTTAATACAGCTCTTTATTTGTACTCCTTTGTATGTTTTTGGCCATGCTGCATTATAAACAGCCTTTTTTTGTATTTTAAGCAATCGGAATGTGACTCATAGCGTCTCCATTTTTCTAGCCTTGCTTTCTATGGTATGTATTGCCGTCACAACCAAAGCATCCCAGGTTACGGAAACCAACAGTTATTCCCTGCTTTTCTACAGACTCCTTGGTACAGAAATAGTTCGGTATGATTACATTTAGTATTCACGCGGTTTTTGATTGTCTGCTTATCTTTTCCATATCACTTTGATTGTATAATAGGGTGTTAGTGCTGGGAAGCCCATGCAGTATAGAGATATTATACAGAACACTACATGTGGTTTAAAGGAACATGTTGAACGGAAGTAAATATGTGTATATGTCCTTTCAAAATGCTGAAATAAATTATGTAACTGAAACTAAACTGCGAAAGGAAAAATGCAGCCAATAAATATTGATATACATAGTTTAAACCTTATTGTTCTGTGTACATTATTGAACTAGTTTTGTCTTTTTTTTGTTATTTCGTCAGTGTGGTTCTGAAACATTGAATGTCCAAATTCACTTTTCACGATACAAAAACACTGTACCTTTGAGAAGATTTAATACTGTTGACAAGCACTTTTTTAACATGTTTTATTAGTTAGATTCTTGCAAAACCCAGTGACAAACATAAAGAGTAATATTGATTTATGGCAAAAATAAAACAATACGAGTAGTTTCTTAAGAAAACATGACTGATCGCTTAGAAAAGTAAAAGCACTTAAAGGGAACGTAAAACCGTGTGACTTTTGTTGAACACAAAAGAAAACATTTCTGTAGGGCACAACATTCTTCAAAATATCTTCTGCAGAAAAAACATGGTACATTTTAGGGTGAACTATCCCTTTAACAAGCTCAATGATTTGAGGAATAATTGTGGCACAAGGTTTGCATATTAAGTTTTGTAATATAAATTACCAACCCTATGTATGAACGATAATAAAATACCACCGTTAAGTATCACAGCTAATAAAAACAATACATTGTAATATAGATGAACAATATAAAATACAATACCCACAAGTTTAGCGAATACAATATCAAATAAAGTCATCGAACAAAACTCTATGCTGTTTTGTTTAAGGGACGGTTTGTTTGCTGAGTGCGCACAAAGCCGATGCCAAAATCTTCCTCGTTTCCTGGTCTCATTCTGTGCCGCCCACTCGAGCCGTCTGCTGAGTTTGCTCTGGACACACCCTGAACCCTTGTGTACAAATGCAGCACAAACCACTGGCCTCTTGCATTATTTAGCGCAGGAGTCATCATAACAGCTCACGCCACCGGCTGTAAAGTGTGCAATCAGACTGCTGCTCTCAGCACATGTAATAAACTCTAACTGCGGTGGGCAGTCGTATTAAAACACATTTTTCATATTTAAGACAATGTCATATGTTCACAGGACCATTATGGACCATTAATGTCACTTGTAGCATCCACCGCCTCTTTATTTCCACTCCTCAATAAGACCGCGTGTACTGCAGACCTATTTTCTCTTAAGGGCTTTTAATGTCCATGGGATGCCAGCGCTAATATGAGATTCACAATCACGCTGTCTATTCAAGACAGCAGTTTCCGTATTGTAGAGTTTGCCCTCGTCTAAGCTGGGTTATTTTAAATGGAGATGATTCACCGAACCTGCCCCGAGGAACCTTCGCCGGTGCGGAGAAAGTAGGACTGCTTGCTTTCATAGAGCAGCAGGATGATGTAGGAATTCAACTAGATGTTGAATCAATGTTACTGAACATGATATTTTACAGTATGATTTATATTGTCATTGCTTAACAGAGAGCATGAACTACAGACGTTTGTGCGTAATCCCATCTAAAAATTCATCATTAAAACCTAATGGAAGTGTAAAAAAAAGATTGCAATTTATTATTTGCATTTCCGATATTTTTACGCTATTTTGTATGTGAACTCATCAAACCTGTGACCCACTTTACGTCACAGCTCACCAGTTAAGATACTGTGTATAAAGTCGCACTTCTTTCTGTTTTATTCACACTTATGTAGCGCTGTACAGCGCACTATGAAGTTCTCCGTCTGACCCAGATATCTTCTGCTCAGTTGACGTGACCCGCTTGGGCTGCTCAGGATCACATTGCTTAAACAGACTGGGGACTAGAATCCTTGGCTTAGATCATGCACTTTTTTATTAGAAAGGCAACCATAGAGAATTTGGCTTAAAATAGTGGACTCGTTTTATGTTGCACTCAACCGATGTGTGTATGAACTGCAGATGCCCGAGGGATACAGCCGCTAAATCAGAATTTATGCACCAGCTTTCATTTTTTATTCTTTAATGAGTGGATTAGATTCAATTTAAAGAATGAATGGCGATGGTATAACCGGCCAGATGACATAATCTCATAAGAAAGAAGATAATGTTCATAAGTGATGCGGAAGAGGCTGGTTTTGGAGAAGTATGTTTATACTTATTTATATGTATAGTGTGAAGTTGGATTGAAAGGAACAGTTCAAATATGAAAATTCTGTCTTTATTTACTCTCCCACAAGTGGTTCCAATCTGTTTAAATGTCTTTGTTCAGTTGAAAGATGCAGTGTTGTTTGAAATGTATTAGTAGCTAAATGTTTTGCTTTTATCTTAAGCTCCTCATAGGTGCAATGTCAAATCGATCAGTTATGTAGACAAAAAAAAGCCAATGTGCGGTTTCATGTCAGAGCCATCTGAAATTATGAGCAAGATTATCTCATTGTCATTTTGTAGAAAGATGAGTCAAACTATGACAAGACAGGAGATTTGCATACTTTGTTTTTATTTATAATTACTTTAGCACATTAATCCTGACACACTGCTCGCTTGTTCTCCGTCACAGAATTATTTGCTTGAAAAAGCTTTTGAAACATTTGCATAAAGCAATTACTTTATTGTACCAGAATTCTGCTCATTCCAAGATAAATCCAACAAAATGTGAATGGAAGACTTAATGACAGATTTGACTTTGGTTTTACTGACAACTCTTATTCAGCATACATTAAAACATCTGACAGAATTTGACACTCGGAACACAGATGCTTCAAACTGCGAATCCAATTCAAATTCAGTGTAACAAGATCAAAATCAGAAACCAGAGATGTCACATACTGACGTACCAAAGGGGTCATGCAAATATCAAACACATTCAAAACTGTAGAAACAAAAAAAAGATTTCAAGTGTAACATCTGAAAATTATGTTTTTAACATTATGGATGTGGACGTTGTAAATCTCTGGAGCTCTACTTTTAATGGCAAACTTTTCACCTAAACAAGCTAACAATTACGATCCGCTTTGTAAACATACTGTAAGCTGTCTCTCAATACAGTAAGACCGTATTTATTATAAGATAAAGCGTCATCATGTTGTTCGTCAGTATTAGCCGCAGTACAGAAGATATTTTCTCTGCAAGCTGTAACTTCAAAGAGAAAATATTTCTGTGGCCTACTTCCCTGTTCAATGTCAGACAGATACAACTAACTGTCTCACTGTGTCCCGGTTAAAGAGAAACGCTTTCTGGTGCAAACACGTTTGTCTTTCTACGACCACATGGACCGCAGCACTGTAAATGGGTCTTGACACTTTGTCCATCGAAGTGGATGATGAAAATACATTCAACGTCAAATTTAACGTCTAGTGATTACAGTTAGAGACTTAAACTGTGAGAGAAAATGAATTTCAGGTTATTTCAGTCATTTGTCATATTTGCATAGAGCGAAATGTAACCGGAACACAAGACTGTACGCGTGTTACTTTTGCATCTGAGAATAGACAAAACAGTAACATAGATAACTGTCTTCAAAACCACTGTTGGTCATAGTAAAATCAAACGTTAAACTACTGTTTATAGTAGAGCCATACATTGTTAGATGACTATATAGGATAAATATTGGAATTTTTGACATTTATATTGTATAAGTGTTGTCCTGTGATTGGTTTGAAAACTATTTTACCATCAAAACTATTTCCAATAAATTAAAGAGTTGCAGAGCTCTCAGTCAAGTAGTATGATAGGTTTTCATTCTTCCGATGCTGTATGCTATAATTTCTTATTATTAAAGGGATACTTCACCCAAAAATGAAAACTCTGTCATCATTTACTCAGGAACAATTTCAATGATAGGTGCCCTAGAACTGTAAAATATTTCAAAGAACAAAAGAAAAACCACATTCATTTTTCCTACCATGGTAGTCAATGATGTCCCAGAAATGTCAGTTTCTAACATTTATCGCAATTTCGTTGTGTTATTCAGAACAAAGAAATGTACACATGTTTGGAGGGTGAGTAAATGATGACAGATGTTCCTTTTGGGTGAAGTATCAATTTAATGTCTCCTTTAATTCTATAAACAGAATTGGGGCTCAGTCTAAATGCCGTCCATGCATACAAATGCAGACATCGCAGACACTGACAGAACCCAGACATACTACGCATAATCTTATTATCAATGAGTCAAAGGAAATGGCCTACGCCAAGAGATAAACTTACTGTCGATAATGTCATAGAAAAATGTATATCTGCATGTTTAAAGCAACACTTCGTTATTTAACCTGTTCGAAATGTATTCTTTGCTGAGTGCTCTTACTGTATATACTGTACAATAAGAAAAACAACAGATTCTTCCCTCCAACAAATGTAAACAGATGATTTAAGATCTCAAATAAATAAACAACAAAATCTAACAAACATTTGTGACAATAATTGAAAATGTACACTATAGTTGATGTGATTGCATATTATTTGATGCATATTTGTCAAAATCGTGAAACCGTGATAAGCCACTTTATAAAGAAGTGAGAGTTTCCATTGAAATATTATAGAGACTTCCAGTCACAGAAAGATAAACACCGGATGGCCCTCTAACAGTTAGAGTAATTCAGATGGAAAGCTCTCAGCAGCACTGTGTTTGTACAGCAGTTCACAAGCAGGTTGCACCTGGCACGGCTGAACAGAGCCCATGGACACAGGGTCCAGGTTATTGTCCACGGGCTTTCTGCTGCAGTAACGCTGCCCTCTGCTCCATCATGGCTCTCATCACGCTGGGATTAATGGCTGGACTCATAGCGGAGGACATGGGCCGCAGTGGATATTGGCTGGATTTAGAATTTATTAAAACACACTGGAAGTACGGAATCTTGCCTGTAAAACAAAGAATGAGTTCTCAGTCCTGACCTCAGATGCAATGTTAAAAGAATTAAGAGACCACTCCAAAATTATTTCAGGTCTTCTGAATTAAGTCTTTCTATAAGCCTGATTTTTACAAACTTTTTAACCTTTAAGTTTTTTACATGTTTTTTTACAGTGTATTTTTTTATATTGTTAAAAAACACCAAGTTCAAGAAAAAGACCACAAATTTACAAGAAAAACATTTATTTATTTATAAAAAAGTTATTTTACTAAATATTTCCGGGACCCCAGCTTTCAGACTTTTTTACTGCATTCTTGAGGTTTCGCTTCTGCTAAAATTCCACAAACACAGGACTGAAATTCCCACAATACGCAGAAACACTGAATAAAAGGAAAATCTAGAGTGGTCTTAATTTCTTCTCCTGCTGTATGTGCTGTCTTCAATGTCCATTGCCTTGTTACAGTAAAAAAGTGTGGTAGCGGAACTGCTGTGATGCATTGTGTGTTGTAAAGTTTGAGATCGTACCTGTCTTTTTACCTTCTGTCACATTTTCTTCAGCTTGGAGCTCTTCTAAATTAAGATGTTGAAGAGAAAGAGAGAAAGAGAAATTACATTAAAAAATCCCTAGTTTATCATACAGTAAGGAAAGAGTCAAGAAAGCTGTGCATGAATTTGGTCACATGCCCATAGAATGAGAGATACACATGTGAAAAGATGAGAAGAAGTTTTATGCAAATGTGTCAAATGCTTTTAGGTGCACTGTGTCGATAGATGAATGTCTCCAAATGTAAGAAAAGTTAAAATTTTCCAGGCTGATTTATAAAAATGTCAATAATATGCAGTATTATGTAATATTTCTCTGAACCGGATTTCACATCAGTAAATTCCTACGATAGAAAAAAGCTTTGAATTTTAAATCAATTGTAACCTTGGCTGGATACAAACTGCCTGAGAAAAAATGTCAAGTCATTTACAGCATGACATCTTGTTTTATACATTTTCATTCAATACTATTACTTTGTTAACTATGGCAGTAAGAAAGACATTTGTGAGCGTGTATATCATGAGGTGGTATTGCAATGAGACACACACATTCACCCCCTGACAAACACAACAGCTGACTGTGGGAAAAGGTGTGAATCGTGATAAACCGAGGGGAAACCTCATTGCGCAGGTGTTCACATGCAATCATAGTCTCAAAACACAGTGACTTTAAAGTGATCTGTCATACTTAAGGACGATAAGAAAAGGCGTATGAATTAAGTCTCTTACAAGCAAGACATGCAAATAAAGTGATCTTTAGGTTAAATTAGAAGACAGCCAGACAGCAGTGTTATGGTATCAATAGCTGTATTTCATTTGCATTTTTACTAATGCTATTTAAAAATACTTGAATCCCTCTGTTGACATTGGAACCATACAGTAACCGTGAGCAGTAACAATGTAGCTTATTTCTTTCCAGTGGCTCAGTTATTGTTACGGTGATGTTAATTCATCAAGGTGATGTGGAATTGTACCTCAGGGTCGCCTGGTAATTTTTGAAGCTCTCCCAGATTCTACAACGGGCAGGTATGTTTGATCACTGAGGATGCTTATCACCGCTTTTGTAAATACAAAATGTAAACTCTTTACACAAATGCATGCATTTCATTTTTGTTTTCGATCATTGAATTATTAGGTGCAGCGCTGTTATGCAGCACACAGGCTGAATTTAAAGGCATAGTTCACCTAAAAATGTATATTTTGTCCTGACATTTGTGTAATTTAGACAAAGGACAGAATTTTCAATTTTGGGTGAAGTATTTATTTTTTACAAGCATACGGAAGCATCACACCATACAGTTAAATAAATGTGAATGTTAATAAATATTTCAACATACTTGCTGGAGTCTGTTCCTCGGCTGGTTTCTCTGTTGATAGAAATTTCAAAACAGAATTTGGGTTAACAAATGAACAAACGCATGAGTACTGTAGCACAAAAGTTTGTTCACAGAAAATTCGCAATAGAAAGTTTTCAATATTAACTTTTATCACGGTATATTGTATTACCACAAATTTAATGATATTGCATTTTAAATTCTTTTGAAAAATGGTTTGAAAAATCTCTTATTATCAAGTGTGACAATGCTTTATCAAATCTGAATATTATGATTTGAATATAAAAATGTAAATAAATATAAATGACAACCGTTTTAAACAGAATCTGTAAATGACAATTTTGACGAATCTGAACATTTTCAACGAGTAACTACAGAATATACATACATACTGTACATATGAACACATAGAAATACTATAGCAATAGCTTCTATAGAAATAAGGATGTTATGTTTCAGGGCTGCAATTCTGTATTATGTTCTAATTGTTACTGGGCTGCTTCACACCTTGGGTTTCTTCAGTGGTTTTCTCCTTAGCTGGTACAGGTGTTTCTGTAGGTGAAGCAGAAAATAGCTTGTCAAGTTATCAATGGTCTTTTCAATCTCTAATGCATTACATTCACACACTACGTGAATGTGACACCTAGGTAATTGAATTTCAATCGAGCATGCAAAGTTATTTAATGAAGTTCTATTTTTTACATGTCAGGACTGTACGCTCAGTTACTTAACTACAAAGCCACGGAGCAGCACATAAAAGGTGCTCTTCTGTCAATCTAATCAGGGATGTCAGGAAAACCTGTCATGAATTCATCTCCTGCCGACTAGTGTCTAACATGAACTCATTTTCCTGCTTGAATCAGACACTTAAATATAGTGTAGATGTTAATGTTATATAAGACAACGTGTAGAGGTCCACAATGCACGAGAAATTCTTATAAAAGCAATCCGCAGTATGTTGTGTACGACTATCAAAAGCAGGATTTCACGCTGTGAGCTGCCGAAAATAAAATGATAGAAACTTGCATGGATATGGGTTTATGTTTGTTAGCTCTTGAGATCAAAGGCTTTTTTTGGGGGCAGCTTTTTTTTGACTCCAGATTCACAAAAATGCCTTTCAGGTTTTTTATAACAGAGCTTTAAAATAGTCAGTGAATCTTACCCACGACTGGTGTTTTAAGGGCTTGCTTGGTTTCGGGTGTTGACGCGGCCTTCTTTTTGACTAGTTATCAAACACAAAGACATACAATTCATTACTGAAACGGCAAAGTATACATTGAACATAACCTCATTGTTTTATAATACAATTATGTTTCTGTCCATTTACAGTGACTTCACGAGTTCATCGCAATCCTTTATATCACCTGTACTTTTTTTAAGCATGAAGGCCATTTTAAAGTCAGCGTGTTTGTCGATTACAGTAAAAAAGAAGAGCTGGCTCTCTCGGTATTTGACATGTAGTCATAACCGGACGTCAATAAACTAAAGCATGCAAACTGATTTCCTCAATAATGCTGTCTATTAGCTATCGAAAATATGCCAATATATTGCTTATGATGGATGAAGATCATATGTTTCTTTATTTCCGCAACCCTGTGTTTTGACAATTCATGTCCATGGGTTAAGTGAATACGTTATTTTAGGATTTTAATGAACCCTTTTATTAAGCATGACTTAACTTACCCTCTACAGCCGGCTTTACTTCCTTCACAGCTCTCTCTTCTTTACATGTCAATACAAAAAAATATATAATTATAAGGTATTATGAAATAACATTAATATTTAATATCATATTAAAGCCACATTTGCAGACAATGTTATTCTGTTGAGCTGGTGAGATGCTTAAACAAATTGATGGCAAAGTTTTACGCTTTTCAGTATTAAAATGACTTTCACCGCAGTTGTCTTCGCATATTAAGTCAATAAAGGAAAAGCATTTTAACAAAAAAAAATACATTTCAAACTCCATGGCAAAAATAAGCACATAACTTCTTTGAGTGTGCTTTACGCTAAAAAATAAAGGTGCTTTGCGATGCCTTAGAAGAAACCTTTTTGTCTTGTTTAACATCCGAAAAACCTTTTTGTTTCACAAAAGGTTCTTTGTGACGAAGAACGGTTCTTCAGATTATAAAAAGGTTAGAAAGAGATGGTTCTTCGTGGAACCAAAGATGGTTCTTCTATGCCATCGCTATGAAGAACCTTTCAAGCACCTTTACTTTTAAGGGTGTAAACAAACAAAACAGTTTTGGACACAATTTTCATCTAATATTTATGACTTCATCAAGTAAAATTAAATATTAGGCTGAGAAATGTGTTATACCAACAATATAGCATTTTTACATGTTTACAATATTTCAGAAGTCGTTGGTGGATAGTTAATAACCAAAACCAGAGGAATGCAGAAGCGGACCAAGGAATAAAACTAGTTTCAGAGATCATTACATTATTCACAGGTGCTGTCTTTCACAAAAGCAGCAGGGCAGAACATTTAGTAACACTATGTGGCATTGCCATGGGGCACCTGGGGGGGACGACCCTAAAGAGCAGAGAAAAATATCATCCAGTGTAATATTTATAGGTTTTATCGCTTCTCCCCTCGAAACACAAGGTTAAGACACTGTTGAACCCATTTCAAGATGACCTACAAAATGGATCATAAAATGATAATGTGCAAATTCATTTTTTTCCTCTCATCTGAAAAGGACACATTGGAAAATGATCAGGCTGTTATCATTATTTCATGAAATAACTACGACTACCACAAGTTTTAGGTGAACAACAGGTTATGTGAACTTACCCTTGTGTTTGGTTGTTGTTACTTTTGTTGCCTTCGTTTTGGTTGCTACTGGCTCTGGAAGCACAAAAACAATAAATATTACTGATCTGTTACGTATCTGTTATCTCTTACAACTCTTTAAAGCATCCGTATAAATTTATTTTGCTGACTTGGCTTCGGGTTTCCTAAAGAAATCTATTACTACAAAAACATTTGTTTTTGCTTTAGTTATAGATATATATGTATCTAATTTATTGGCAACAGTTTGTTCAAAGATAAATTAATGGTGAACGTTAACAAGTCTTTATCTTCACAGAAAAACGATAAAATGACAACCTCATGCAAGGCATTCTAGGAACCAAAAATCCACATAAACCTTTTTCTGTTCTTTTTCAAATTTTGGTTTCCGGAATGGGAATTATTATAGGCTGTTATTTTATAGTTTATTTCTGTAAGGCTTACTAATGTTTAATGATCATTTATCTTTGAACAAACTGTTGCCAGTAAATCACATAAATGTAAATCTACAGTAAGTTTACAGTGTACATATACATGAATATATAGATAAAAACATTTACTGTGTGTTCAAAAACTACAGAAATTGTTTTAAGTTAGATCACCTTTCTTGCCAGGTGTAGGTTTTGTTTTTTCTCTGATCGCCTTCTCTGTAAAAGAGAAAATTATATATATATATATATTATATGTCTTTAATATAAAACTAATTCTAAATAAGATCCTGAATCATAACTACCTGTCCTTTTAGCCTTCTGTTGCCCAGCTGTTGGCTCTGAGTCATAAAAAGCTTGGTTTAGTATTAAAAGGGATCTTGTTCTAAACTCAAACCATCGTTTTTTCTATAATCATTACCTTCCTTAGCAGGTGAAGGTTTTACTTTGTCTTTGGTAACTGTGGTCTCTAAAACAAAATACAAATACACACAAACATATATGAGAAAACAAATACACATACAATGCATCAATTTATGAGATGTTATGATAAGAGCAAATAATGCATACGTGCACTTTAACCGCATGATTCATAGCATTTTAACATAGATATGTTCATCCCAACTTTGCTCTTACCCTTCTTTGCAGGAGTTATTTTAGCCTTTTCTTTCTCTTTTGGTGCAGCCGGTCCTGAAATCAGAAGTGAAAGATTGAAACTCTCTTCAGCACCGCTAATGTATCTACAGTAAAACACACCGCAGGCTTTCCACCTCAGTCACTAACTCAAGACTCGAGCCGTACCTTTCTTTTTTGTTTCTTTAGGCTTTTCAGCTTCAGGTTCTTAAGGAAACAAAGTCATTTATTTTGAAATGGAAAATTGCAAACCGTCAAAAGCAGAATTCTAAATGAAATACATTTTAATATCACCTTTCAATATAGTAGGAGCTTGACGGGTTGTCAAAATAGGAACTTCGGATTCTGAAAAAAACGAAAATTTGGTACATGGTAGTTTTGTAAGGAATTCGTGTTAAATTAAACTTGTGGCGCAATTTGAAGAGTTGTCTAAGCATGCAATGTTAAGTCTGAAAATTTTTGGGACACTTCATTTCACAAGTAGTATTGAGCTCTGTTAATGAATGGCGAGAGTTAATGATCTTGGACCTTTAATATTGAAAATGGTTATAAATACCTGGAATAGCCGATGGTGGTAATGGACTACTTGTAACTATATGATGCACTGTAATATAAATTATGCATTGGTTATAAAGTATATTGCAGAGTATTAGAGGATGCATTTTTAAAGTACATGAGTTTTATAAATAGGTGGAAGCAGCTACATTACTCACCATACCAGCCAGGGGGCGCTGGACAGTACACGGGTGTTGGTCGGCACATGGGAACTGGTTTATGAGGGTGAAATACACATTCAGTTTTAGAAGATTGACTAGATTGCATCTAACTGCTACTGTATTTTTTCACATTACATGTATGTAAAATGTGATATTATGAATTGCACTCACGACTCTGCATGGGCACTGGTGCGGCCGACACGTCTACATCCTTTGAGACTCTGGGCGCGGTTACTAAGAGAAAATCAATCAGTTTAAATGGGATTTCAAATTTTGTTGAATTTAAGATATTCAGGTATGGTGACTTACCTCTTTTTCTGGGTATGTTTACAGCCGCTGTCTTAGCTCTTGGCACTGTGGATCAGAAAGCAGATTTGTCTTAACCTCATTCAACATCAATGGCTATTATAACAAGTCACTTGAGAAACATCTTTCATGTGAGGGAGATACAAAATACAGTCATTTATAATGCAGAATCATGACAAAATACTTTTACCTTTCCTAGCTTTCTCTAGTCTTGATCTGACGGGAGATTCTTTTTCTGATGTCCACATTTTAGAAAAAGGTGTTTAAAAACTACAAGATATATGTTTTTGGTGTATACATTTTATGTAGTGAGTAAACAACAATAACATTTAAAGCACCTTTTCTCTGTTTCAGCAAAGGCTCCCTTCTTTTGACCTCAGGTTCTGAAAAAAGTAGATCAGAACCTTTATTAATATCTCATGGTTGCAACAAACTTGCTCGGGTGAAAATGAATATTGTCTATTCTAAAAAGGTGAGTAACAAAGCTGAGCCCAGACCCAGCTGGAAATATTTATTACCCTTGAATAAGAATTTGTATAAAAAGAAACATAAAAGGTTATTTACAATATATAAAATATAGTATAAAGCACATTTGGCTCATTTGAAATGTCCCATAATGCTACAGGCAAGTATGACATATGCTATGTTTTTTGACCAGCCCTGTTTTGCTTTCCTGCAAGAACATTTATGTATGTTTGCTTTGTAAACATACATAAAAAGGCTTTATCAACACACCAGTGTAACAATGTGTTATCAATTCAATTCAAATCTATTTATTTATATAGCGCTTTTCACAATGTGCATTGTTCTAAAGCAGCTTTACAGGAGAAACTAAGAAAAAACAGAAAAGGTAAAACACAGCACAATGCATGGTGTTTTTTTAGAACAAGCAGGATCATTGTAGCAAATAATATCTGATAAATGCAGTCTCCCGGTGAGCAAGCCAACAAGGCCCTTTGGTGAGGAAGCCGGGAGTGCCAGGTCCCCTCTGACACGTCACAGCCGCACTCAGTGACTTTGCTTATAAGTTACAGAGTAAATCTTTATATTTAGGTCTAATTTTGGCTTATTTTGTGAGAGATATCAGACAACAGATGAATGTTATAAGCAGGGAAAATAGTAATGGCATATGTAACATGAATAAAGTGCAGCTGTAACTTCTTTAACTGCTGTCAAGTGATGTAAGTTTAGCATTAAATACGAAGTACTGAAATTTAGCGTTAATGTGACAAGTAGTCCGTCTTTGCTCTTGGTTGGGGATTAAATATTCTATAGGCTTGTTGAGCTGCAAAACGTTAAGCAAGCATTTTGCAGTTGAAACAGACGGTTGCCTGAAGCTAAATCAGCTTTAATCAAACAAAGTAATCCATCACATACTCTTGCGTTCAAGGATGACTCTTTTAGCTGTAAAACGAAAAACAATCAGACATGAATCAGGAACAACGGATGCAGTTATGGTGTTCACCTTATTGATAGGCCTACATTAAAACGTTTTGTAAAAATCATTCATAATATTCATTATGATTTTGGTAGGACAGAAATGTCCTGAAGCGTGTTTTCTGAACCAGCAGGGGGCACTATTGTGTTTGTTAAAAGAGGAAGACAAACGCAGGCGATGTCCTCTTTTCACAGATTTTAGGCATGTCTATATGAATGAATTCGTTAAAAATTCAGTGTTTAGCAATGTTAGACCACTAAAGATCCCACCCTGGTGGCGATAGTCATTCCCACTGTTTGCAGTGACAAATTAAGCTAACTCAAAAAGGAGTAACACACAAAAGAAAAACATACTTCTAAAAAATATTTATGATGATACATTTCATGCAAGGAAAATGAAGATTTTGAATTTAAAATGAGAATAAAATTATTAAAAGTCGTATACCTCTTTTCTTCACTTTCTCCGGATCAGCTGGAAGAAAAATGGGAAAAGGAATTTAGTGCAATATAATCTATATTCCACAAGGTGGCGACGCTGAGTTGACACGCAGTTCCCTGTTTACAACCAGACACGTTTTCATCACGCAGAAAAAAAACATACATGGCCAGACCACCATACAATAAATCAAACATTGCGTGGTTTAGTAATTCAGCCAAGGTTAGGAAACGTTTTGGCAAAAATCCATACGCACAGTCTGAATTAGTTCATCATTAAATAAAACCCATTAAATAAAACCCCACACTGCGTTTAGTGTGAAGAATCAAGATGTTCGTGCACTATCAACGTATCTATATTTCTATAAATGCATTCCTGTGAAGTCAGGTCCCAAGCTTCCCAAGGAGGATTGTGGGATTGAAAGCAACGTCAGGATGTGCTAGCTGCTCACACACCTCGTGCAAAGATTTGTTGCAGGGAGCGGCATTTGGTCGATTTCTGCCACAAAACGGTAAGACTCTTTAATCCCCAAATTAAAAAAGTGCGTGCATGTGTGTCAGAGAATTTAAAGAGTAATGTTATTTCTTAAAGTCAAACGTATGAAGCTCGGTCAGGCTTGACATTGATTTTTGTTGTGTTGGACTTCATGCGGTGCTGCGCAGACAGCTCGGTGTATGACGTCACAGTACCATCAGAGCGATTAGTGATCAGCTTGTTTTCGGAAAATTATAACTAATTGTCAGTATTTGAAATTAAATCTAAATACTGTTATATGTACAGATCAATAGTATCTGATCAATAGTTTTATTGAGTAAGATACCTCTTGTTTAGTTGCATGAAAAGCTGATGATAATTGTTGAACAGAATGTAGGTCTACAATGATTCTGTGTCGATCTGGTACTCTAGTTGATTTGATGGACGATCACAGAAATATGCCCATGCTTTTAAATCAACATGCATGATATTGACCTTCCAAGTTAATATCAAATACCTTTTTCTTCCTTTGATTTAATGTCTGTGGCTTTTTGTGGCTGTTGTTGTACCTTTGAATGCATACAAGGACAGACGAAGGGCTCTTTTTGTTCTTCTAAATACAAACAAATGCAAAATATTCTATTACTTGATTCACAGCATTCTTCCATACATTTTTGCAAACATTTGCAATATGTGCCCTTGAGCTGTAGGACTGGCAAATTTAAATTTGTTATTATGATAGGATATGTTAACTGAACTTAATCCACTTAAACTGTATGTGCAAAAATTGAACAGGATGTTAATGCAAATTTGAAGATCTGTTATACATTGTAGTTCAGGGGCGGGTTGTTAGATTATCTTTGTTTTATTCAACAGAGCATGATAAGGTTCATATTCACTGCTAATCATAGATGTAAATACTCTGTCTTGCACAGCTTAATACATTGATGTCATCTTTAAAACGCATAATGGGCTCATGACATCAAAGGCCAATGTCAGTTTTTGCATCCATAAATCAAAATGTTATTAGTAAAATTAATTTTTAAAGTGGTGGCAGTAAATCACAGGATACGAATAGGACACCTTCATTATAAGTTTGGATTGCTCAAATTTGTCAGAATGAATGTGGCAGTTTTGATTTAATATCAGTGAAGATTGAATATGAATTATAACAACAATAAAGCCATTGAAAATAAAAACTGTGGCAATCCAAGCAGCAGCATATCACTGAAATATATGAGGATTCTGGCTGAGACTCAGGGAAACGTTCTGAAGGCTTTTTGGAAAAAGAATGTCAAGAACAGTTTTTATTGCATAGTTTGCATGCTTACCGGAAATGAATGGGAGGTGGTATTCAAAGTGCCTTAAACCGAAAATGCTAATGCCATTTTTGATATCAGTCAACCTTGAAGCAGAGTGCATGATCTGTGTTATTAAAACAGCATGCTTTCTTTATTTCGTCCTTTGTTTTTTCACTGACCTTTGGTGCTGCAGTTTATTAGCTAGTAAAACACATTTACATTCTCCTGATTAATATCAGCAGGGCAGTCGGAATAATGTTGAAATGCTATAATAGGATAATACCCATATGACTTTGATTTGCCATTGATATTTTGTATTATATTTGGTTGAAATAGTTTTTTAAATGACACTGTGGATAATGTACATGTAATAAAAAGACTCTTTTGCATGTGGAATTTCAGCACTGTACCGTCTCAGTGAAGAATTGTAGATTTGAAAATATTAAAAAGGAATGATATAGTGTCCATCGTGTAAATAATTTTTTTCATCATTTTTCAAATCGACCTTTTGTCGATAGATGTTATCCATTTTTTTAAAAGTAGTTCTCACATTTTGTGGAAAAAGTCAAATCAATCGTGTGTTTTTTTTTGTCTTTGCTTAAATAAGAATCTTAAAAAATAGTAATCTACTAGTTTCTAAAATTGAAACTACAGATGTTAATGTATGTTTGAGCGGCACCTTGCAGATTATTTAGTAAACCTGTAATAAAAATACTGAAAAACCCTAAAATTTACAAACCAGTTACAAACCCAGAACATTAGGAATATGTTTTTTTTAACATGCTAAGGGACTAAACAAATTGACTGTATTAAGCTCAGAGATTATGAAAAAACTGAAATAAAACAAAACCTTGTTTTTCATTTTTGGGTGAACTATCACTTTAACGGTTAACCACTATTAAGTGCACTTAATATACAGTGAAAATATCACTGCCATTTATTTTCACAGTATTGCTCTGTTCTTTATATAGAGAAAAGCACTTGGACTGTAATTGCATACTGACCTTCCTTGTCTTCTGTTGTTTTCACAGGTATGTCAGCCTCCTCTGACTTCAGTTCCTCATCTACCGCTGGTTTAACCAACAAAACAAAACAAGGTGAGTTTTATAGCCTAGACAGAAATTGCAGACAAAAGACACAAACATGAACCTGCACACACACACATCCCCCCAATGTGAACTTTGAAGTTTAGATCCTTTTTGTACTTTGTTTGTGCTTTCAGAGGAGTTTGTTCAACCCCATGGGTCAAAATGGATCTCTTCAAGATGCACATTTTTGCTCTCTCCCGTCCCAGCAGGTTTCCTTTTCTCAGCAGGGATTTATGCCGTTGCGTGGAACATGTCTAATGATGTTCCTGATAGAAGAATGACGAAATAGCTGCTGCTTGCCCGCGGCAGGGACGACTTTCTCATTTTTCATGCTCGTCCGCTGCAGTCGATGGAACCGGCTGCTGTTATTGGTGTAATTTTCTGAGCAAATCATTTTAAAGAACCATGTATTGAAGTAAAAACGATGCGAGTTAACCTGATAAAAAACAGGTCAGCTTGTTGTTTTAAACCCTTATGCCTTTCCGTGAAACACAAAAAGAGACCATTTATATTTTCGGCATAGTGAGAGTGACTGAGACATTTCCTTTTGTGGTTCACAGAAGAGATACTTACATGGTTTTAAAACAACTTTGAATGCACACAATGGTGTTGTTTACATTGAGTTGTACACAATATGTTGTTCATGTTCATTCATGATTCCTAGTGGTTGGTATAGGGTTTTGTTTGGTTTCTAGGGTGTTGCTAGGCAGTTGCTTATCTGAATTGTCACAAGAAAAAGTTCCAGATGGTGGTTCCTATTTATCCAATACGCTTGCAAAAACTCACTTATTTACTTTTGTGTTGGCATATGCAGTTATTGTGATGGCAGAGTTCTAAAATTGATATATCCAGGTTTGTGCATATCGTCTCTCTCTGAATTTGTCATACTGCTGTTTCAGTATGGGATTAGATTTCCATCTTACACTATACACATTGAATTATCCCCAAACTCCGCTGTGGCTTTGATCTAATACCCAGAAGAATCTTTGGCACTCAGGAGGAAATTGAAAAACAACTTGAAATGGTTGTGACTACAGATATAATCTCACTGATGGAAACTCTATCACAAACAGAGATCCTTGTGATTGTAAGAATAGTTTTAATTTTACCCTCCGCTTAAGCTGTCTGTTTCGCGGCACGTCTAGCTTGTGTCAATGCCGAAACCGCGCTTGTTGGAAACAGTATTTCTTCTAAAGGTTGATCTATAGGGTGTTTGTTGGTCCTGTTTCATTGAAGTAAATTGCTAAATTTTGTGTCTTATGGTGACTGAACCGCACAGCGTGAAGAAGTGCAGAAACATCTAGTGAGTAGATACAAACCAGCGTATTTCTGATGTTGTGGAGCAGATAGCAAATGAACCATGTAAAGGTCTTTGGAGATCAAAGATTGAGGCCTAAGGCTCTTCCCAACCCTTACACACACACACTCCATCTTCACGTGGTTAATAACTTTGTGTGAACTCGTAAATGTGATAATTTGCTCATTCTGATCCTTATCTGCTTTACATGCCTCATAATGGCAAAGCTGGGTTTGTTACCTTTAGGAGCCGGTTCCGGTTCAGGTGCTTTTTCTTTATCCTCTTCTTTTGCCCTCTCTTCTCTTTCTACAGTTTCCTCTTCCTTTTCCGTTTTTAAATCTTTGAAAGAGCACATTTAGGGATGTAAAAGATTAAACGTTGAATAATAAGCCTGTACTTACTTCTCTTAACCTTCGTCTATGTAGTTAAATTGATGTACATTTATATTCAGATTTTTGTGCTGATATTGTTCTTAATTCATTAGCAATATCTGATGTGGGTTAAAAGCTAGAATGGGTTGGTTTAGCTTGGTGATCTTTTAGCACAGTTGGTCAAGCTGGCCGAACCTTAACTGTTCTTAGTAAAAAGCATCTTTAAAGCAATTGATACGTTTGTGATTAAAAGCGATTCTCACTGCTGAATAATTTTATATTTGTATATTTACTCTAAAATGTATTTTATTTTATAATCCGGTTACCTGTCTCAGGCGAAGAGTCGTCATCTTCATCGGCCACCAATGTTGTATCATCTCCGTCTGGTTTGGAACTAGCTACAAGCGCTGTTACTATAATGCCATCATCATCATAGTCCTTCCTATCTATCTTTATTTCTCCTTCCTCTTTTAACTCTTCCTGCTCTTTCTTATCTGCATCATCCCCAGCAGGCTCATCATCATCGTCTTTTGGTTCAACATCAGTCTCGTCTGTGAGACCGACTTCTGCACCTGTGTCACCCTGATCATCAGAGTCAGCTTTGTCAAGGTCAACGTCAGCTGGTATCTTATCGTCATGGTGATCGGAAGTTATATCAGCAGCATCTTGTGAGTCAGCTTTAGCATCTATCACATCTACGCTTGTTAGTATTGCTTGATCTCCATCGGCTTTAAGATCTATAGATTCCTCACAGGTTTCTTGTGCTTTAACATTGTTGACTACAGCATCAGTATCGAGCACAATACCGATATCATCACTGTCATCGTCATCAAACTCTTTTTCCTCAGTTTGGTCATCTGTTTGGTCGGTATCAGTAATAGGAGCCTGGTCTATAAGCTCTTGCTCTTGTTGTCCGTCATCGAGCTTGTTTTCTTTTTCTTCTGTATATAATTTGTCCTGAATGTCTGTGTCCTTAGAGACGTCAGAGCTTTCTTCAGCTTTCCCCTCGGCATCTTCAGGGACTTCTTTGTCTTCGTCATCTTTGTCTTCTTCCCCAGCTGCTAATGCTTCTGTTACTACTTCTTTGACATCTTTAGGGGCCGAAACATCAGCTTCGACAACTGTTTCGTCGTCGTTGTCTTCTTTGCTTTCTTCGTCTTCCTCATCATCCTCATCAGTGTCTTGTGATTCATCAGCAGTTGTCGTAGAAACCTTCTCATCAGCATCAAACGCAACAGGTTCTTCTGGAGCTGCAGCCTCTTCCTCCTCCTCTTCTGACTTCTCGTCCTCTGCAACAGCATCCCTCTCTTCCTCACCTTCCTTTTCTTCTTCCTCCTCTTCTACCTTTTCACCTTCCTTTGCTTTAACAAAGTCTGCAGCTGCCTCTTCTTCCTCTTCATCTTCCTCTTCTTCAGCAACCTCATCAGATTTCTCCTCTCCCTCTTCCTCCTCCTCTTCCAGACCCTCCTCGTCCTCTTCTTCCTCGTCCTCCTCATCTTCCTCTTCTTCGGCAACCTCAGCAGATTCCTCTCCATCTCCCTTCTCCTCTTCCAGACCCTCTTCCTCGTCATCTTCCTCCTCTTCTTCAACTCCTTCCTCCTCTTCTTCCTCATCAGTCTCCTCCTCTTCATGAATATCCGTCTCTTCCTCATCCTCCTCTTCTTCAACTCCTTCCTCCTCATCATTCTCCTCCTCTTCATGAATATCTGGCTCTTCCTCCTCTTCCTCATCCTCCTCTTCCTCCTCTATGATCTTTTTGGCTCGTATTGCTGCAACTATATCAAAGTTTTATTATTAACACACTGCAAGTATAAATGGATGTTAAACTGTCAGTGTATGTGAGGCTCAAACCAAGAATACAGCCCAACAGGATATGATAGACTCTAAAATATATTTGACCAGTTGTGCATATGATTGCATAAAATGATTGTCACATAATGCAGATAACAGATTCATTTATGTACATGTACTCACAATTTGAATGACTTTCTATAAAAATAGTTTCCAGGGCAAATTGTAATAAAATGGCACTTTCAATAGTCTGTAATAGTCTGGCACTTTCAGTGCATGATAATTGAATCTGAAATTTTCTGTAATATCATAATGGACTCCATTGAAGTGAATAATGTAAAACCGTCACACACTGGACGTTCTATGCAGTCCTTCATGTTTCGTGCAATGGGATAAATTTAGATTCACAACAGTTTTTAACAGCCTCTCATAACCATGAGTATATAATCTGTATTTACACACTCTTGAGTACTGTTAGTTTATTTATGATTTATAACAAAGACCCTTCAGCATGCTTTGAGATAACTGCACAAAACATACAAACGTTGTGTCTCACTGTTTTTCAAATAATTTGAGTTGTTGCACCAAAGAGCTCTGCTTACCACTTTATAGTTTGATGTGACCTTGTAGTGGTATGTTTCATTGGTTTTCATTAATATTTTTATGAGACTTAAAAACTGTCTGGAAGCAAATGTGCATCTTTTGTGGCCTTTATTCTATGTGTTTTAGCTTCAAGGCCATGTTATAGAAAGCCACGAGTTCAACTTAAATTATACTACATAAACATAAACTGACTCTATACACTTATTTTTAAATCATTTGCATTTTAAAGATACGTCTTATTTCTCCTTGTCAATCATTTTATGTAAAGCACTTCAAATTTGCCATTGTGTATGAAATGCGCTATATAAAGAAACGTGCCTTGACCAGTAATTCAAATGTAAAAATGTAAATAAATCACTTTTTAAAGAGACAAATGAATAGAATATTTTACATGGTTTATTAATCCATGTTAAATTTTTTACGCATTTGGCAGACAAATTGATTAATAATTTTCTTTTGGGTAGCACTCTTGGTCCTCTATACCATGTACAGTATGTGCTATAGCGTACTATGTATGGGCTAGTGAACTTTTATTTCATGGGGTCTTTGAGACATTCACCCTTGAAAATAGCAGTTCACATCATCTGTACCATTGGCCCACTGCTGGGTGTGCGGCATCATCTTAGAATGATAATTACAGTTCAGCATCCTCCTGCTGTGACACTTCCTACATGTCTCAGGAACACACAGCTACTTTCCAAATCTCCCAGGTGTCTCTGTGTCAGCAATTATGAACTGTGCCCCCGTTTTACTTTAAAGGTATTCCAATTTGAGAGGAAGGGAGAGTAGCCTTTAGTCTTATTATGATAAATGACAAAAAATACATGTAATGTCTAATCAAATACAGAGTTTTATTATAGATAGGTGTGGTTATGTTTTATTCACAAACGTTTGGCTTAGACTGGTAATGTTTTTTCGATGCATATAGAGATGATTTAATGATCATCTCACAAAGACATTAATGGACATGCTTTTGGGAGCATTCATTAGCACGGGGAGTATAATTGGAGTTCGAAAACAAAGGGAAACGATTACGAATGGCTCTGAATGTAAAAATGCTATTATGGCCCATTCTCTATAAAATCCTGTAATGCTTGCCCTCCTAATGCATCTGTAATATAAATATGTTAATTACAGGCTCATGCAAAATGTTATCTGTTATCCTGATGGTTTATTTATTCTCCAGTGAATACAATCCCATCATGCACTTCCAAGACACAAACCTTTCTTCCTCGGTGGCAGAAATTCTCCTAGGACACAATCACAGGACACAAGATTTTACTGAAGCAAGAAAATGGGATAACACAACTGCTTAAGTTAGCTGCAAGTTAAGTTAAATATGGGTTAACACGCTCAATCTCATATTAATCTTGAGTACATGTACAGTAGTATTGCATGTCATACGTCCAACTTGTTTTTTGATCTAAGCATGAGATGCCTGCATGTTTAACACGTTTATATATATAAGTGCATTTGCATTTGAACAGTTCATTTGCAAAATCAGATAACTCTGTTTTTTTATACTGGTGAACAGTCTACTGCTGTTATTTGTTTTTGAGCTATTAACATTTAGAAATTAAAATTCAGTGACACTTTTGCTTTTTTGCAAAAACTGCTTTTTACTACTGTCAGGCAAAATATTCTGCCGCCCGTCTTCTCCAAGAGAACTAAAAGATGCTTTTGCATTTTTTCTCTCTAATGCTTCATCAGTTAACGACTGAAGGTCTCGCGGACCTAATGTGAGAAACGTTTAGAGAGGAGATTTGCATATTTATTTAGTTCAGCTGTAATGTATCAACTTTCTAAATGTCTGTATGAATATAATTATTTGTGCCAAATACCACTTGACATGCTGTAGTGTTGTTGCGTTTAACTGGAGAATAAGTGCTGCATGCTTAAAAAATCACGAGGAATTGTGTGAGAGGACGCTCAAGTAGGGTCTGCGTTAAACCAATTTGTTTCGTTTAATTCAGTCATAACTTTTGGTTAAAGGAACAGTTCATCCAAAAATGATAACTCTGTCTTCAATGACTCACCCTCGAGTTGTTACAAATGTATAAATAATTTTGTTCTGATGAACACAGAGAAAGATATTTGGAAGAATGTAAAGCAAACTCTGTGTCTATCAGAACAAAAACATATACTGATTTGGAACAACTCGAGGGGGAGTAAATGATGGGGATTTTCTGAGAACTGCCCCTTTAAGTGCAACTACATGCTATTCTGTCTAAAACGGTAACAGTACTGCCTGAAACAGTAAACGTAATGTTGTTAATACTCTGGCAACCAAACGTGGGTGGCAAACGTTTCTTCGTAACTTAAGTGAAGTGAACAACTAATATTATGTTTGGGAGCAAATCAATATCACCATTAACAGCGAAAACAGTTATTTAGCAATACCCTGACAACCACCCAGAACCACCTGGGGCCTGTACCATGAATGTAGCTGAACAAACTCAGGGTAATTGGATTAGTTTTGGGTTGACAAAACCAAACCAACGTGATCGAGCTTTGTTGGTACCATGAAGCAGCTCGTGGAGTTTCTTTGTCAACTCAAGCTTTGATCCTGAAGCTGAGATTAGTTTGCGCGCGTGCACATGAACGAGTGACGTCAGCATGGCTAAACCAATCGCATTATAAATGGATAAAGCGATTTCCACAACATGAACACAAAAATGAATTTCAGCCATGGAGTGATATGTTTCTGCTGTCTACGCAAGAGAGAAGTGTTTCAGAAACACTGCTGATTGCGTTAATGCGCAAGTTAAAAGACTATATAGTACACACATTTACTGTAGTGCAAACAGGATCCGCGGGGTCCTCGGTGGAACTACAAGGGGTCCGTGTCCTTGCGGGAAACTTTTTTATGTAAGGCACGGGTACAGAAATATTACAACAAATGTTAATTGAAGCTCCCGCATATTGCAATTTTAAACCCCGTGCGGACAGAAAACATCCATTCAGACAGCAGAAGCAGTTAACCTTACATCTGCTTCATCATTTCCCTTCCGAGTACACATGAGAGGAGCTGCGTGCAAATAAAGTTCATTCTCATATATTCTGAACTTCTGTACAAATTTGTTAAAGCTGTAAACGGCTAATTTGACAGGCAAATGACACCACAACGTTTCTGCATTGTAAACTCTGACATCTTACGTGTTTAAAATCAATGAATGCGTGTCAAACAAGTTGCCCAAAAAATAACGCGGACTGGTGCATGTTGGTCTCCTTTTAGTCTGATATGATGCTCTGCAGGAAAAAAACTAGTTTATTTTTTTTGCAGAAAGACAGCGGAGCTCAGAATTATAAATAGCGGTGTGTTCTGCAACACAGAGAAGCGGAAGAAAATATAAGAATAACACTTAATAAAACGGCCTGCTTTTACAACAGAATGCATAAGCCTTTACCTTTAATAGACTAGTCTTTGCGCCATTAACCAGGGTCAGTCATTTCACTGAAGCCTTAATAAAAAATACGGTTCAGAAAAATGTCCTAATACAGTGAAACTGAAAGTGTTTCTATGTTCTGCACCACAGACAAGAATGTAAAAACTGCAATGCAAATACACGTGATACAATAAAAGTGGAATATAAGTAAGTAAATTGAATTTCATGTGAGTGTAAGGGAAAGCCAGCAAATCTGTAAAATCTGATTTTACCTATATAGTAAACAATATTTTATTTTATATTTGTAATATATATTTTTTTATTAGTATTTTTATTTTATTAAACAGTATAAAAAATAACTAGCCATTCTAACACGCACTGTGAGTCAGTTACGTCACCTATGTTTCTTTGCTCACAGCTGATTGGTCAAACTTCAGTCTGAGATCTCGAATCCAGAACATAGCCTGCCCCGGAGCAGGTTAGCCGTGCAGAGTAAGATACCATGGCGACGAACACCGAATAAAGCCGAGCTACTCTCATGGTACCTAAAACCCAAGGTTGGCACAAACTAAACTGAAACATAGCTGGCTAGCCACCTAAACCAGCTTCATGGTACAGGCCCCCGGTCTGATTGTCTGTCAAGCCAACATCAACGTTTGTGTAACTTCTTGTTGTACATTCAAAAGATATTTCATCCGATGTATAAGATGTGAATGCACAAACTGATTTAGATACTAACCTTTTTTCCTGACCGAATGAAGCTCAACTTAATCGGGGAGGAAGGAATACAGAGCACAGTGTTAGAAAATAACCTACAAAATAGATCCTTTGAAACATTAATGAGGGTCGAATAAATTATAAATGTGGATCAGAGAGAGATACAGGCCCGTCTCTGATCCACAGCACTTTGCATCTGAGATATTCTATGAAAAAAGCAAGGCTACATCATCATCACACACACACACACACACACGCTGTGTGTACAGGCCGTCTCTTTCTCATTCTCACATTAATTTGCCTGCAAAAAACGGATTCAGAAGTTTTTAGTGTGCGAAGCCACCTGCGTTCCTGGTAAAGCATTTACACATGCACAATAACAGTAAATTGATAAATGAATCATCTTGTTTGTCTGATAAGCCATTTGATCTGACAAGCCTGTTTTTCTCCACAGTGATCTCTGTAAGAAGATCTAGTTGGTACTTGGATGAATAGAACACATTAATGGGTTTACGCAGGAAGTTAAGGATATTTTACAAATATTTTCAACAAAAATTATTGTGAATTTGTGGTTTATCATGTGTCTTTGTAATCTTGAAGTCTGATGTCTATACAGTATCATCGTACCCACTGAGTGTAAAGTATCCTTTGAGCCTCTTTGTGTACACGTAAAACACTGACAGGGCTAAAAGGGTAGTTGACCCCCCAAAAAAACCCTTGTGTAGTTCAAAACCTGTATATGACTTGTAAGTGCATGTTAAATTAGACTTTTATTTTGTAATTTGGAAATGCATTTCCGGGTTGTGGTAGTTACCTAGGGTCCTGGTGTGTATTTAGCAAACTTCATTTTTCAGGGTTCATGTACATGTGAAAAAGGGGGTGAGCAAGCGGGGAATGCTCTTCATTGTCTTCATGCAATATTTTTTAATTCTTTTTTTTTATTTGTTTATTATTGTATGTTCTTCGTGTCAATAAATGTGGATTTTAAAGCATGGACGCATCAACAATGATTACCCCCGCTACTTAGCCCCTTGTGGCTATAGGTTGCCGCTGTATGACTCTTTCACGTATCGAATACAAAAATATTTCCAGGGTAATCAATTATTCTGAGGGTAAATAAATGATCAAATGAGGTACATTTTGTGTGAACTATCCCTTTAATAAGATGAACACATTTTATATTAAAAAACCTTAATGTGCCCTTGGTTAATATTTGACTTAACTGGGTGAATTAATAAGTGCGTGTGTCTGTTTACACTTCAGGGCAAAAGTTTAGGGTCACCTCAGGTTGTGAAAAACGGCTTAAATCCTTGAAGAATAAAAATATACTTTTGCCAACATTGTAATGTCTTTAATTAGAAAAAATTGTATTGTAAAAAAAATTGTAATGACTTCTACAATGTAACAGTTTTGATTCATTTACAATTTTCTTTAGTCACAACAAGGACTCAAACTTAATATAAAACTTAACTTTAAAATATTTGTGTTATTTCAAAGTTCTGATGAACTTCTTTCATTATAAAATGTAAACAGCAATATTGATAAGTGACCCTAAACCTTCAACCAGAATAGAAATGACAGTAAATGTAATGCATGTTTGTATAATGTACTATTTATTAAAGGGGTATTTATATTAAAGTTGTTTTTCTCCCCAACCTTTAATGGTTATTATTTATTATGACACTAAATTGTGAAGACTTGTGATGTATTTGTTTTATAACGGCTATAAGACGCAATGGCAACTTGTAAATAGCTGAGATGACATTCATATAAGATATATAAGCTATTGGTTATGTATATATATATTTATATATGTTAAATAGCTTGATGGGCTGTGGCAGTCAATCCAATTCATTTACGTACTTTAAGCACCTCAAGGTGACTTATGAGGAAGTTTAGCCAAGCATGTTATTGGTTCAACAATCTTGGCAATGTCACTGTTATGAGTATTTCGTTCTGTCCCTGACTCTCTATATAGAAATGTTTCACTTCAGAAATGTTCAGCGTGTGTGCGTGCGAGTGTGGGAGTGCATATGTGCGTGTGTGTTTGTGTGTTATGGTGATCCTTTACGGGAGGTTGACTTTTTCTAGTTTACATTAGGTTAAAATCGACTGTGATTTTTCCTCTATTTCATATGATTTACATACATATGATTTAAGTTTAGACCCTTTAAAAGGAAGTATTCTATGAACTCCATTCCTCCCTTGTCCACAATACTGTATTATACTTACATTATACTGTATTATTTTTCTGTATTATGTATAACTATATATAAATAAAACCTGGTTTGCACATTAATTATTTAAAAATAATTTCTAATATTTACCTAATTCCTCCAAATCTTAATCTTTTTCATGTGATAAATAATATCTATATTTTTATAGATTATTATGTTTTCAGATTTTTTCATATGATATGTTTGTTTCATCCAGTGTTTTATTCTGAGTTGATAATCAAAAATGAGTCAATGAAAAAGGGTTCTGAGAAACTACATTACTTTTGTATGGAGCAGATACACATTTTATTTCATAACTAATACGCTAATACTAATAACTAGAATCCAATAAAGCAGTTAAGAAGTTATTTAATATTGTAGTATATGTTTATATAATTTTATGTTTTATACGTATTACCGTTGCTCCACTTAATATGGAGTCTTGTATTAAAAAGTATTTTGATCTAGTTTTTTTTTCATTTTAATGTGACTTAATTCCTTAACTTTCAAGGTCAAGAAAGTCGAGCTAAAAAAATCTAGTAACCTAAACTTTGAACAACATCAGGATTACAACTACAAGGTCATGAAATGCCTAATAAACATCTTATAACCTCACTAAGTGCATTTGTGGTTGAAAGCAGGGCTATACGAGCCGTCCTCAATGATACCACAATGAGCCATAAGACTACAAAATTAAAGAGGGTAAGGATGCCTTGTTTTTTTAACCTTAAGTAGCCCTCTGTTTATTCAGATTCACTGCTCTTAATTTTCAATTCTTGTATTGAATAACACTTAGATGAGTGTTGGAATTGTAAGAATGCTTTAATGTATATTTATTTTATTTTTAATTGTAAGAATTGTTGTAATTTGCACTATTCACCAGAAGAGCTGGATTGATCAAAAGCTTCAATAAAACAGCCGGATGTTTGCCTCTTTACGATTCATAACCTTGAATGGAGAGTATAGAAAATTTCTTTTTCGTCTTCTTTTGAAAATGTACATTATTATTGTAAATCTGGATAAAAGCATCTACTTAATGATCATAAATGTAAGTGTAACTGTCAAGTCTGTTAAGCAAACTTTCAATAGTATTTACACTGGAGAAACCAACAATATGAGAGAGATGACAGAGATTCATGTTGTACATTTTTTGTTTCTTTTTTATTGTTATTTTGTAGAATCACACACACACATGTGGCACGCTGGGTAATTGTTGACAGTTCCAGGCAGAAATCCCTTGTTCTCCCTTCTCAAAACTCCTCTGTATGAAGTAAAGCTGTAAAATATTGACCCATTCTTTAATATTTCTGATTTGAAACACAAATGATTTCAAGTGTACACACTTTATCCATTGAAATGCTTTCATGAGCAACTATAAATAGTGTCATATGTGAATTCCTTTACAAAACTAAAACTTGATGTTTAGGTTAATACCATAGGCTTTTTTTTTGAAATATGAAATTATTAATTATGTTTTCAATCCCTCATAAAAACCAGTTAATTCCAGGGTGTGGTAATGGTAAAATCCAGCTCAAACTTTGCATAAGACCTATTAGCACACGTGGCTTGTCAGATCAAACCGCTGTGGGTTAGTTTGTGATTTTACATGTTGATGTTCTAATAATGCTGTTGTGGTCATGAGAAATTGATATACCTTCATCCTCCTCATCTTCTGGTGCTACTAAATTAGTCACAAAAGTCAAGATTGAGGTTATCCAATCAGTAGATTCGTCCATGGCGTCGCTCACCGCCTTCATTGGATCATGGCTGATACCCCCTAAGAGCATGTGTTTGACAGGGCATCTTAATTAACAAGCTTTCATACGCTCAACACAAATTCACATTAATTATAGACTCAAGTCTACCATCAATGCTCCACCAAACAGCGTCAGAATCTCTGTTTCAATTTATCAGCTTGGAAAAATAAACTACATGGGCAAATGTATGCGGTCACCTGATGTGTGAAAATGTAATATTTAAATACATGGACCTGAATAGAGAGTTTGTCTTTCTTTTTGCTGTTGTAACGCTTTCCACAAAACTAAAGATTTTATATGAGTCATTTTGTTTTGCAGTGCTTCAGAATATTCGTAAAGTTAAATCTTATCATATTAGGACTTGTTTTCAGATATTTTGAGTTTATTATATATTTTGAGTCTATTTTTCTTTCCTATCGGCAACTTGTTTTTGCTTGTTTTTAAGACTAACACAATTTGTGTTTGCTTAACTGAAAAACAGGAATAAATACTTTCCTAAAGGGAAGATGAATATAAAATCTTAATATATTGCTTCATTTAGTTTCTCTGCGAAATTATTTTTGTCTATTAATTTTTTATGTTTAGATATTCATACTGTAAAACAAAATAATGTTTCAGAACATTATTCTGTGGAGTAAACTCAACCCATCCATCCCAAATGCCTTCAATCGGGCTTGAATCTTTGCTTTGTGAAGGTAAGTAAAGATGTTCTACATGAGTTAATCATTTCTTTATGGATCCCTCTTGGCATTTTCATTGAAACAGCAAAGTCATATTCTAAAAATGTTGCATGCACCTGTCAACAATGTGTGTAGCTGAAAGCGGAATCTCTTTTATTCAGAATATGGGTATCCACCTACATTTGACCATGTAGTTCTTTTGTGTAATCCAGATTATTAATGTATTATAACCATGAATGACATCTTCAAGAATGCGAGAAACCGATTTCTTCAAATAGCGTCTGGATGTATTTCACAGACGTCCTAACAGCAAAAACTGACAACTGGCAAAACATCCAAATGAAGCTACAGTTTTATACCATTTCAATAAAACTTGAAAACAAAAAAATTCTTCCTTCCACTGTTCATTAAATATAATATGTATTATGTTTTAATTTGTTTTACAGTTGTTCCTGTGATTCCTTTCTATCTGCAGTTAGCATCAGATGAACAGCATTACCCATGTCAAAGCCATTTCAACAGAAGTCATTATGCAAGGGTGACGTGACATCCTGCACAGACTGCAAACTGCAGAGACCTCCATTACAGCCTCTAAGTACCCTGATGTTCACTACTCCTCTAGAATAAATTATCTAGTTGTGTTATAAAATACTAGTCGACGGATACTTTAATCTATATTTCAATAGCAATGGAGGCTTATGAAAGTGTATTTGTACCATAGATGGGGATGGATGGATAGGTAGGTAGGTAGGTAGATGGATGGATGGATGGATGGATGGATGGATGGATGGATGGATGGATGGATAGATAGATATTGAAAAGACGATTGAAGATGCCATTCATGACTACAAAATAATTAAATAATGAATCTAATTTTATGAATGTTAACTGATATTCCTTTACAAATGTATACATTTGTTGTTACCCTTATAAGACCTCTACTCTGTAGGCTTGGCTAAATACTCCAAAACCACGAAATAATCACAAATCTCAAAAGTAATCCGTTAGGTAACATAAAATGGCTTGCCTCTAAGGCCGCCTGCCTCCTTTAATGTTTTCCTGACACGATGTGGCTGTGGCCCTGTTAGGATGAGAGACACAGAGGCAGAGATGTAGGGTAGCAAAACAAACACACCATCAGATTGAATGTTCCTCAGTGAGCATGTTCAGATCGGGGATTAGCAGACTCATTTAGCCACCATTAAAAAGAAATCACACGTATTACACAATGTCACAAAGGTTTGAAGAGAAACATATTCATACATTTCACAGTGAAAACAAGAAACAGCAGATATAAACATTGTACTTAGAGAAATACAACAGGTATAATGTCCTCCAAACATTATGTTGTTATAATTGCTTCCAATGTTTCCTCATCTGTAAGTCACTTTGGATAAAAGCGTCTGCTAAATGACTAAATGTAAATGTAAATGTATAAGAGACAGGATTCATCTTCATTGTGAATGTAATAGGCCACTGTTTTGTTGTCTGTTTTAAAGCATTAAACGGGTGCGGTGGAATATGAAGAACTCCTTTTTTCACATCTGCTCCCTGTTGTATCCAGATTCAAGCCACAGAATGTCATTTTGACTTCTCCTTTACATAGAGATGCTAATGCAGTACTGATGAATTCAGTGACATTTGTTTGATTACCTTTTTCACCTACTCTATGGAAATTCAGCATTGCCCTTCAGACTCTCGTGCTCAGAATTGACCAAATTCTTCATTTCCAGTGCATTTTTGAGTGTGATATGTCCTCCAATAGAATTGCTAATTTATTGCAAGACCTATTTATTATCCAAATTGCATTTGCCAACATTCCAAAGTGTGCAACACTGGGTACAATAACACTTTACAATAAGATTATATTTTTTAACATTAGTTAAATATATAGTTAACAAGAACTAACAATAATCTTCCACATTATTTATTAAACTTAGTACATGTTAATTTCTTAGTTATAAGAAGTAGTTAGTAGTTATGGTCAATAAGCTAATATGAATAAAAAATATGTTTCTGTTAACCAACAAAACAAAGAGAAACTGATGCTGTAAAAATATGTTGTTCATTGCTAGTTTTTTTATATTTATAAGTAATTCTGTTTACATAAATGTATATAAGCCCTTTGAGTTTTGCAGTATAGACCACTTTGCAAGATGTACTGGTCCAGAGTCACTTCCTGTTTTATTTATTTATTTTTAATCTTACATAAATAATTAAAAACCTTAAAGATATTCATTTAACATTTCGATTTGGTTTTGAATGATCTGTTTGTTGTATTTTGTACATTTGTGTGTATAGTGTATAATGTTTAACAGAAACAGGAAGTTCTTCAAGACAAGCGTGGACATTTTCCGAAATGGTCTATATCAACAATTAGCGTATTTATTGTTATTGTTGTTTTCCCGTGTTGCAGCAGTTGGTGGGACATTATCCCTCCAGGACCGGCCTTGAAAAGCCCTGGTAAATGGATGTTTACACATACAGTGTTGATTTTTATCACATGTTGCATTGTTTCTTATTATCTGTCATTTTAACTTCTGCATATATTTTGGTTTCCTCATGTTATCTATAGACCACCTGAAGACAAATGGCAAAGACTCTGTAAATGCAAGGCTGTGTTAAGACGGGCCAAAGCACCAGCTTCCTCCCCATGAATCAGCATCACGTAGCCTACGAGGCCATTTCTCCCGGGGCCAATCAATGCTTAGCTGCGCATCAAGAGGGAAATTAAAGTATGCATTCCTTCTCCTGAAAAGAATGCGAGAAATCTGCAACATAGAATACGGCATTAATATTCTACAGGTAAAATATCATTGTTTTGCTCAATGCATTTATAAAATTGAAAAGAATCAAATATTTCTGCATGGCAAAGAGGAACTGCCGTTCAATACCACACAGTTAATGAATGAAGACACGCTACAGTGCTTTCAAAGCAAAGTTATCGATGTTAGCATTAAATAAATTGATTGAAGGGAATAATTTGAGGCTGATTGAAAGCAATATCGCAAAGTAGACGGATGTTGAAATTCACAGGGTGGAAGGGAGCAGTTGGCACAGAGCTTCTTGCTGTCATGCCGGCATAAATGAAGGGATTGTTTCAAGCAGATTTCATTCCCCTTATAAAACGAAACCGAGAAATCAATGTATGTTTGCTTTGAGAAATTTAGAATCGCAAATATGTAGTTGTTCATTTAACTTGCAAAACGGTATATTTCAGTTCTGATGATGAAATCTGTGCCACAAGCATTTTGATGATGTATTTGTGTAGCTCATTGCTGTAGATGTCTCCAAGACCATACTGCAGATTTAAAGCAGATACATTAACAGTGGGGTCCAAATGTCTAAGACCAAGAAAATGCTTTTGTTTTTCAAATTGATTTAATACAAATGCATTTTCAATTTAAGAGCTTTTTGTGTTAATGATAATATAAATTATAGCTTGCTTGGACTCAGAATTTCAGTAACTATGGTGTCGCTATTTCTTATTATTTTTGACAATGTCTTAATTTTTGTTTCAAGTTTATAGTCAAAGCATTCAAGCGTGTTTATTTCCAGGCTCACATTAGATATTAAATCTCAGTTTTTTATGTAGTCTCAGACCTTTGGACCCCAGTCTCAGTAAGAAATAAATGCATTGATTATCTTAAATTTGAAATTGTTCAGCTTAAATTTGTTTTACATTTCAGCGGCACTGCGAATAGTTAATTTGCAAACAAATTATGTTATATTTCCATGTATGAACAGCAATTTATAATAGACAGAAGCTCTCATGTATTCAGGTGACACAACAGCTTTGTCACAATGACTTCTGTACTGATTTAAAGACATACATCTTTATCAAACACTCCAGAAAATACTGGACTGTTTATGGAAGTATTCGAAATAAGTGTAAAACCCGATCACCAATTTCTCTTTATAACCATAACACACTATGCAATCTGCTTTCAATGTGAATTTTTTCGGTAATTCACTTTGTCGCCATGATGAAGTCAAAGGTGTAGCGTCACACTGAATGAGATGCATGACAGTCTAGAGGAATGGATGTCGTGTTCATGACAGACAGATGCGATGGATCAGTACATTTACATGGACAAACAGCAGAGTGACAGGTGCTCCCGGTTGACATGCAACAAAACACACAAACACACGCACACACACACACACACACACACACACACACACACACACACACACACACACACGCACACACACACACACAGGCATTATAACTGAACTGCAGGCAGAGAGTCTTTACCAGGTGGTAAACAGGGGTCGTCACAGTATAATGTATGGGCTTTTTATTGGATGGCAACAGGATGACAGATGATGATGGGCAGGGTGAAAAAAGGAGGGGAAATTTATTAGAAATAAGTAAATGTGACCCCTCGCTCGGGGAAGTGTGATCGTGTTGCAAACTACATGAAATGAATACCAGTTGTCCCCTTTTGAAACACTTTCAAAAATGGGTTGAGCTGTTTGCGTTCTAGAGCTTTGGATGGAATGGAGTGTGAATGAGATGTGATGTGATGTGAGCATTTAAAGGGACAGTCCACCCAAAAATAAAAATTGTGCCATCATTCACGTTTGTTTTTTTACTGCTGAACTTAATATGTATGACTTTCTTTCTCCTGTGAGAAAGTATGGACGGAATATTTATTTTTGGGTGGTCTTACCCTTTAATGACAGTGATAAAATCTCAACAATGACACGTTTCATAACGGCTCAAAATTGTCATTATGAAACTACAGAATCACAATGAAACTCATTACATATAATCCCGTATAAAGCAAATCAGCACATCTTTACAGTAGCATCAAACATGGTCAAATATATCATCAGGTGGTAGCACAAAGTAATACGGTGTCCAGAAAGACAGTTAGGCTTTACAGGACCACTTTAGCTTTCCTTCCCTTTGATTACTATTGACTCCAAGTGAATGCCACGCTGGCTGATAGCAGCCGGCCAAGAGGACACCCTATCTCTCCCCGTCAGTGTCAATGCTATCAGGAATCGATCAATAAGCACCCCCTCACCCTCCTTAAAAACCCACACGCATTCGCCCTCTGGCGCTGCTGATAAACCAAGAAAACGAGCTTTGAGCTTTATCACATTCTGGAGACATAATTCTTATCCAAGTGTCCAATTGTGCCTCATCCAGGTCCAAGGCGAGAGTTTAGGTGGATGTTTCATTATAAACCCCTAATATATACACATTAATCTGCTGCGTCCAACAATCTCTTTAACGTGTCGAAATAACTCTCCGTAGAAGGATGACGCAAACAAATGCGGTAGAGAAAGATTAGAGATCTGAACCTACCTTCAAGGCCCTTGGAATCCAACAGGTCAAACATAATGACGGCCACGGCCGACCAGGTGATGACGAGAGCCAGCACCAGTATCCAGGCCATGGGAGAGCTGAACGTGGTGTGGAGGTCATCGGTCATGGTGCGCTTGGACGTGCGTACGGGCTGAGCGCTCACATCGTTCTTGCTCTCAACTACGGTTGTCGTGGTGGAGGAGGACCGAACTGTAAAACAGGTTAGAAATGTTATATACATGTATGTATACAATTAAAGGTGACACAGCCATTACATGAGCACAGTTGCACACGTTTACGTGGTCTCGTGGTTTGTGCTGTGACAGAGACAGCAGATGGATGGTAGCATTTTGTGTTACTCAATGCATTGCTTGGGAGAGAGATTACATTGAACTCATCAGTAGGGAGAGCACACATCTGCAATGGCCATGTTTCATCATCAAAACATCTCCAAGGCCACAGAAGAAAATATTTCTGTCATCTATTGGCTTTCAAAAGCCTCTTTTGAAAATGAATATAAATTCCTGCAGTAACTCGGCTGCTCATAGATTCCTTACACGCCGCATGGTACCTCCAGCCCCCCGTATCGATTTGTGCCAGTATCGTTGGATTGTCATTGTAAATGATTGATTCTTCAGTATGCCATTGTGATTGTGTTTACAGTCTCAGAAATTCATTTGAGCATGATTCAGTGTGAATCCGAGCCGGTGGTTTTTGTTGGCCTCTTGCTATGTGTGTGTGAGGGCGAGGAGGTGGTGTTCGATCCAGACACACTGAAAGTGTCAACTAAGACCACCTGTTGTAACTCTTCACACCGGTCTATGTTGTCAAGTGGGGAATAGGGGGTTCTATCCGAATGCTGACTCAAGAAGACGTCATAGTCTTGGCTTCATCTGAGCTTAATAGAATAAAAAAAATACTCTTGGATGAGGGGAATTTTGCTGTATGTTAACTTTGTCCCTGCGGATTGACTGCAAGCTTTAGTTTGTGATCATACAGATAACACGGATGAGATGGCGGATGATGTACGCAAAAGCCTCGGTAAATACCGTTCCGCCGTGTAAATAAAGACTTCAACCCTCACATATCGTAAACAAAACACCGTCGAGGGTTGGCACAGAAAGCGGCCTTTCTCGTTGCTCATTTTAACACACGGCTGTCCTCGGATTCTCATGTACTGAAGATATCCATGGCAACTAATGCCGGGTTAGTAAGTGAGAGCTGTTGAGAGACTTGAGTCAGCAGAAAACAGCGGCGAGCTTTAAACATTGCTATTCCCTCAAGTGTCACTTTAAATATGATTTATTCAGGCCTCTCGGAGAGACGTTTCACAGTTTAATCAGAATATCAAATTTGGTTTTTAAGTCTTCGCAACATTAAACCATTTGACGCAAGACTGGGACTCGTTCCTGCAGCTCCTTGACGTCAGTAAATGGCCTGTTTGAAACTTTATCTCAAGGCGCAGATGACATTCAAAAAGTATGGGAATTTTATAAATGCGTTTGGTTTTGTGTTGTATAAATCTATGAGTTTAGTTGCTAAACTACACAAAGTCAATTCATTTAGATATTTGACTTTGGATATTTGGATACTATATTTGTTTACATGTACAAATACTATACTTCTCTTCAATGACCATACAATGCAAAGATAAACAAATAGCAATAATATTTGTCAATACATACACTATAAAAAATATGATCAATAATGCGTGTCAAAGAGTTTTACATTATATCCTCATTTGTCATTTTAAGTCATTTCTTAGTTTTTTTAAGTTAAAGTAATTTAACCATGTGAAAAAAGTGCACTTAAAAGATCTCAAAATGCTCTTATTTTCACACACTAATTTTGTACTTAATATTGTGTACTGGGATCTCAACTGTATTTAGACACCATGAATAGAAGTACAAAAATATATATATTTTTGTATATTAAATGCAAAATTAAAAACTCTTTAAGTTCATTATGGAAGTGTGCTAAAATAAAGTGAACCTAGTGTACTTGTTTTACCCGACTAGCCAAAACTAAAAAAAAACTAAATTTGAATGACTTGTCAATCCAGATCATTTGAACATAAAAAATCTTTACAGTGCATTGATAACATTTACTTCTTTTGTCTTGAATGAATCATTGTCAGCTGACCGCTCTACATTAAAACCCTTAAAACGTTTTTCTAACATGACAGGCCTGCTTTAAAGCAGTGCCGATACCCAAAAAGCCATATGATCTGATGTATTTTTAGCAGCTTTCAAGCATGAAATTCCTCTTCAAAGCAGATGGCTGCTGTTTTAGAACCATCGTTGTGGTTATATTAGTACTTTTCCTCATACGGTAACATTTATGTGACTTACGTGGTCTTGTTCTTAAATACAGTTAGAAATGTGACTTGAGAATGAAGTACAGTACCTTCCATCTCTCATGCGCTAATAAGCAGAAAACACAAGCTCAAGAGTCAATTCCCTGCTCCGGAATACTTTTCAGACGGAAAGCACCACGCTGGTTCTCTGTATTTTTCCTGTTAGTTCCGACAAAACCAGCGTTTGTTTCAGGGCCCGCCACAAAGAAGTGAAAAATAGGCCACCTGTCGCATAGAGTGGCCGAAAATGATTGTATACGCTTCCGAGTGGGGCCTAGGGGGAAAATGCAAGGCTAGGCTAGTCCAAGGAGCATGTCAAATCCTAAGTTGTCCTTATGTTTGTTAGCAGCCCATGATGTGTGCGGGTCAGGAGACATTGGGCAGAGGGGAGGCTGGGTTTCAAGGTAACCTTATCTGTGACTGTGTGGTTTATTCTTAGCGTCCCCAGCAGCAATGGCATTTTGGTTTGCCTTTTTAGGCCGGGGGTGTTACCCTGAAGAGAGGCTGCGCTGCTGACGCCTGGACGCGTGTGGCAGGCAACACACATAAACACACTTCGGAAGTGTATTTTAGTCTTTTAGACACCATCCTCTGTTAATGTAATAAAAGATTGCATGTTGTTCTTTGAAAGCATGAAGAGTGGAGATCTCTGATTTCATGGACATTTCTTTGCCGGATTCAGGCATAAATGGGTGCGTGGATTGAAATTTAGCCTGTGTTCAACTCGGGTTAAATGGCTTGTTAAATATTCATGCAAATCGAGTTAAGCCTTTTGCGTAAACCGTGCAAATGGAACATTTAAAAAGTTGACCTTTAAAGAGCAAATCGCGTCTTATTCTTTTAGCTCTACCTTTCAGGGATTGTTGTGGAAAAGAAAAGCCTGTGATATTAAGAATATTAGCTTTTCTTGATAGAAAACCTATTAAAATGAAAAGAGTGGATATGGAGTTTTGTGTTGCTCTGATTTTTGTTAAAACAGAAAGGTGTGATGGGATGTATTCAAGGGCTTTACACTTTAAAAAGAAGCTATGAACATCCATAAACTATGAGTTTCTACTTGCTATTGTTAGTCAGAAGCACAGTATTGGGTATTAGAAAAAGGCGACGTTCTCATTCTGGAGAGCATTTTATTATACAACAACTTGGATGAAGATTAATGCAGATATTTTTGGTTTTTCTGAATTTACTAGTTATGTGTTTAGGTCAATTTCAAATAAAAAGATTGTTTCTGTTTGCATTTATTTGCAAAAAATAAAAACTGGAGAAACAGGTCAAATTAACAGAAAATATGCGCCGTATTTTTGTAGACCTCAAATATTGCAAAGAAAACAAGTTCATATTTACTTTTAAGCAATGCAACAGTCATATTTGTACGTGTATTTAGCTAAAGTAAAAAAAACTGGATGTTTATCACAGTTTTCATGTGTCTTGTCATGATGTCAGTCTTTCACATTGCTGCCACTCCTGAGGTTTGATTCGGTTGAAATTCAGCAGACACTGGCATGGAATGAATGGACACAATACATCTAGAAATGCTGATTAAATGAAAATTTTGCGTGCTCTCTTAATTCACATTTGTACGTCTAAATATTATTTTTGTGTGTTCTCTTAAACCAGATATGCTTAAAGGAATATTTTCAAATGGACAATTCTGCCATTGTTTAGTCAACCTGTTGTTATTTCAAACCTGTATGGCTTTCTTTTGCATAAGTAGATATTTTGAGTAATGTAAGTGACCGCAGAACATAAATTTAAAGTATAAAATATTTGCCCACTTATGGATACAAATAATATCCATCCAGAATAACCGCAGGCTTCCATTGGTCCAACAAATAATAATCCCACGCCAAACTCACATGATAGACAGAACAAAGCTCTGTGGCATTTTACCCTTGTTTATTTTGTTTCATCAGTAGACCTACAGGCATAAAGACGTTCTCGCATCTCCACGCCTGTGTACACAGTAGAAGCCTCGCATTTCTCACCCACACATCTGCATTTCTGTCGCAGGCAGTCAGGTTGCAGGTCGAAATGAAAACGCAGGTCTGATGAAATCGGGTGCAATGAGGAGGAAAAATGACTGGCATTGTGATGCGCATCACGGGTTTCTTTTGCGTGTGTGTGTGTGCGCGTGCGATGGGAGAAGGTTGATGCCGGCACATTTTGTCCTGGTTAGTGCGGTTCTGTGTTACCTCAGGGTTCAATCCGAGCTTGTCGGCTCTGAACAGCTATCTCATAAAAGAGTTCGCGATGACATCTGTGACCTCCTTATCTCACAATAGCAGGGTTTTATATCAGCTTGATTTACATCTAAATGCCGCCTCTCTGAATAGCCTCTCAAGTCTGCTTCAGGTTCCCTGAAATGAGACAAGACTTTGCCAAGGCTCTGAATACACTATCTAGATCTCAATCTGGGGTGCGAGGGGAGAGGAAAGCGTTGTGTTTTTACAGATGGCTCACTCAGCTGCTGTCTGTCAGGCTAAAAGTTAACTGCTTTAAATGTTTGGAATTTAGCATGCACTGTAAAAAGTGTACAGTTGAAGCCAGCTATATGGAATATTTAGCATCACAGCGTATGTACACTTATCGTTGACAGTTGCCATTGTGTTACTTTGCAGTGAAAATTGTTAAAGGAGAAATGTGGAGATTTTAGTGGCATCTAGTGGTGAGGTTGCGAATTGCAAGCAGCTGCTCACTCCACTGCTACCCCTCCCTTCCTGGGGACTATGGCGGCTAACCCAGGACAAACATGTCATCACATTTTCGCTTTTCTGCTGAAGGAGATAACGTATTTAGGGGACTCGCGGACCGGTATATGTAGAAAGAAATTGCTCATAAGGATATATAAACATAGCTTTATTATGTAAAGTCTTTACACACCTCTGTAGACACAGTTATATATATGATATTGCATTTCTGTCAATAGACACTTAAGATGTGTTTTACATCAAATATCAGTAATCGCAAAAAACAAACCTAACCATTGTTACACTCTCAAAAAGGATGAGTTTGTTAACACACTTATGCTTTTTGTGTTGTTTTAACACATTTTGTGTTTATTTTGTGTAAAATAGATGAAAAAACCAACACAAAATATGTTTTCTACTGCATTTCTTCAAAAGCTTTATGAAAGTTATGCAGATGAATGTGTTACATCATCTCTGAGAGTGATCTCTGAAAAATGTTAGTACTAAAAAAGGATAGTAATGATACAGTAAATAATCCAGAGTAGCAAAATATTTTCCAAATAGAAAAATAAATGAGCCATAAAGTTTTCTAGAAAGTGTAAAAATACGCCAGGTTGTGAAATAATGAATGTGATGTACCAACTTGTCTATGTACAGTAAGTAAAACACAGAATGGCCTTTTAGAGGATGCGTTTTCCAGGAAATGTCATATCTTGCTTCATAAATACAATTACATTGGCTTTAACAATTTCAATGTTTTTATGATTTTACATTATTTCAACACATTAAAACATGAGATTTACAATTTCATCAACTCACCACTGGGCAAAGTTTTAAGTGGTAAATTGAAATTACATGGAAAGATGATTTGATTGTAAACATAGCAATTTAGTTTCTCGTACAAATATACTGTATTATCAGATCAACGTTTCATAATAGCTGATGCTAGCATTACTAACCTGTCATAGCGCAGCGCCGGGACGCTTCATTGGGAAATAATCCTTCAGCTCAGCCACCCAACCTGACAACTCAAAGAAGAGCTCGTCTCTAATAGATCTGAGAGTCAGTTTTTCCTCAGAAAGCGAGATGTGTAGCTGTTGGTGAGAGCAAGCAGACCCAGCAGTAAAGGATTTGCCAAAACTGCATTTTAATGGGTAATTTAAAAGAACCGCTGATGAGCTCATTAATACTTAAAGACGGTCTGTCTGAAGAGCAAAAGCGAGCAGCACTAAATGATCGTAATGGGAGGATAGGTCAGGCCCTGATTCGGATGCTTTTGGGGAAGAGGATTGTGGCAAAAAGACAACAAAAATAGGCCTAATGGGACCTGTCATTGTGCTGCTGGGAGAGAGGTTTTATGGATGTTATGAGAGCATCAAACCCCTGTTATGCTATGCCAAACCCAATCATTATTTAGTAGTGTCAGCTCTAACCGGCCATCTGGATGCTCACCATACTCAGCAAAACCAGAGCCATAGATGGGGTGGAAAATGTAGAGAGAGCACACCAGAAATGTATTTAAAGGGAGAGTGTTTTTTTATATTTTATATATTTGAAATACTTCCATGAGGTTACTTTTTATGTATTCTTGTTAGCTTTCTTAAATATTGAGTTGTTTATTCTGGTTAGACTAGCCACTTTTTTAAGCTTTAGCCTTTTATTGGACAGGTACAGAAGAGACGGTTGCCAGGTTGGTACAGAAGATATAAGGTTGCCAGGTTGGGCTACTTCTAAACTGTTGCTACAAGTTGTTTTTTATTCCTTAAAAGGAATTAAAAGTGGCTATGTTTTGTTTATAAACAGCCATTTTAAGTTAAGATGAAGTTATTTATGAAACCATGTGTGTTTATGATTATTACTACAGAGTGATTTTTGAGAAATTGTGAAATTCTACAGATTCTTTCTCGTATTATGGATGTTTCACGTATAATAAAGAACTGTAATTATATGGAATTTAGTTTTTTTCTTAAGTTTTTTCTAAAGTCTCAGTTGTGCTGCTTGCGGTCCAATTCCACAGTAGTTTACTTAATTGCATTGTAATGAGAGTTTAATAAGGGGAAAGTATCTATTTTTATCCCTTTATCTGGCTACAGGCTAGTTATGCTTATCTCGTACTTGGGGCCCATCCATAAAAGGCCATTCTGAAAGCAAGCAGGATATTGATAGTGACTCAGCTGGGATTGCAACACGAAAAGCCCAAGGCTCACGCTGGCTAAATTGCAAGTGTTCCATCATTGTAAGGTCCACAATATTATTGGAGATGAAAAGATTTGGCCATGCAGCTTGCGCTTCGGCGATACAGTATAGCACATCCCTTGGAGGCATTCGTGTAAATGCACCATTCAACCTCATTGTTGTTAACACCTAAACTGAGCTACTGTACACTATACTGCAGCACAGCCGCTGTGGCCCAGCCTGCACGCTTGCTTTGTTCAGATGCCAGGCCATCAATTAAAAGCTCTGCATTGCAGACACTCCTGGCATGCATTCATTTTCAAAGCACTTTGCTTAAAAGCACAGCTAAAAGAGATACAAAGTTCGACCAATCACTCTTAAGTTCACTGCCAAAGTTTCAAAGTTCACCGGAAGCAGATGTTTGGGTATGGAGAATACCGGGCTGTGGTAATGTGTTCTTTAAAGTATACTTATGTGTGTTGCAAAAGGGAATCGAACCCAAAACCACTATCCTCATTCTTTAAGCAACATGAACACAGCATTATTGAAAGAGATTGTGTCTTTTTATATCAGCCATTAGGTTTTAATAACTGGAACCACGATTTGCTATTTGCTATAGTTTTTCGTGGTGTTGATGTAAATGGTTCACTGCTATCTGGTGGTCCTGAGGAATATAGGGTGTAAATTATGAAAAAGTCATCGAGGTTTGTTGTTATATTTTTACTGTATACATATTTGGATGAATAATTAGACGAATAACTAGATTTCTGTGTGTTTAGGATCTATTAAATTCAGCTTTGTGAATATAAATGGCAGTTTTTTGGGATTGTAGAATAAACCTTATTATTAAGATTCAATTTTTTTTCTGCTTTAAGTATGTGTTTATTTTCTCATTTTATTTAAGATCACAATAAATTCCTTGCCAAGGCTTGTTGTATTTCAATCAAAATCAAAGATGGCCGTATAGGTGGAATATAATGCAATGGGACGACCAAATAATGTTGAAATGTTATTCCGTGTCCACAAGGGGGCGCTAAGACACCCAGAGGGACGCATAGATGAATGCATCCATATTATTAAACAGCTCATTATTGAAGTTTAGGTAATAAGTTCTCATATTAAAATATACTGATGACGTAGGACGGCTTCAGCTTGTTCACACTTGAGTTATTTTCCAATTGAAACTCGCTGTCATTACATATGTGAGAAATGGACTTGTTGGTTTCTGGCAGATAAATAAATAAATAGACAGATAGACCATTTTTAGGGTTCAAATTCATTTGTCTTGATGTTCACCTTTAGACATCAACACCTCTGTGATAGGATATTGACAGAATAAGATCAAATAAAACATTCAGGAGAACCCAAAGTTCAAGCACAAAGGAGGAAAGTGCATCTGTATGGCGTCCAATTTAAAGCGATAGAAGTCAAGAGCTCAGCAGGAGCTCATGAATTTTTAAAGGATCAATATCTTCCCATACTGCTACATTCTACAGATGTGCGGCCCTCCTTTATTTCGTATTCTTAAATGGTTCGCCCCAGGTTACCCCAGATTAAGATTTGAGCTGGATATCAGATACAAGCAGCATAATCGCATTCAGGCGGATAATTAAAATTTGGTGACACGACTGAAATGAATGAAATTCTAATTATGAATCGAAATCAAACATCTTATTGAGTCTTTCTTCAATTACAACAGTTACGAGAACAAAGAGAAATAAATAAATAAAACTACATCATAGGATCAAGGCAAAATGACAAAGCTTGGCACAGTGCAGAGACAGCAGTAAATACGTCTAGTGCAAAGCATTGTGGGTACATTTTATGAGGATTGTGTGGTTTGTCATGAGTTAAGTTTACCAGCTTTCCTTCCACCAGATTTGTTTATGACAGTTTGCTTGCATTGTGGAAATTTGTACCAGACAACCATGCCGGAAAGCCGAAAGTTGTGTGGCATAACATTCACATCACCAGAACGTGTTTCGGCATTTCTGTTGGTTTTCTACGTGCTTGTCAAATTAAAACGCACCATAAGAGATCCATGACAGGAAGGAGGCGTTGGCAATTTTGCCAGAAATCATTACCTCAGGAAACCACAAAGTAAATTCATGGGACTGCCACTCAAGATAGCTGGGAAAATTAGGGCATGTCATAAACACTGATAGAGAGACTGTATCTTTGTGGGCGTGGGTTTGTGTTTATTGCATTTTTTGGGGATTCCATTGCAGGAGCCCACTGAAGAAGATTCAAGAAGCCTACATATACAATAGATAGACAGAAAAATATATTTTTTCTCTGTGGACCAGTAAACCTCGTGGATCTCTTCAAGTGCTGAAACACGTTTCCCATGGCCGTATGCATTTTCAATGAAAAGGCTTTTAAAATATCATATACATTTGCATTTTGCCGAGTGACCCCCAACCCAACATTGCCATTATTTCCCTATCGTGTCGCTCTCACGCCCACTGAGAGAGGGAGCAGCTAATCCTGTGCATTGAGGGATGTCCAAGTCCTCATCTGCGCTCCGTACAGCATCAGCACCAGGCGCTGCGTGAGAAAGCAACCCAGTCGCATCCCCGCCGAGCGCAACGCCGCGTGCAGTTCATTCAACCTGGACCGTCAGATGGTCGTGCTGGCCCGAGCGCAAGATGTGCTGCTTCTTTGTCCCCCCTCTGTAACCCGGACTGTGCAAGTTAACGCTGGAAGGGACCATTGGTAGTTCAGAGACCCGTGAACCGGCGATGCCCAACATCCGAGAAGACACATTTCAGCTTCACTGACTTGGATTATTGTCCTCGTATCGCCATTCCGGTGGATTTCTTGACGGAGAAGTAGGAGACGAGAGCGCGCGGAAGAAGTGCTCCGCGTCGTAAAGCGAGAGCGAATTATTTTTGTTTGTAACGTGTTAATTCGGATTGTTTCTTTTGAGGGAGGAGCGAGCGTAAACAACACTGGGTCGCTTTGTTTCTCAGATACGGACGCCGTGGAAGATCAAATCGACATGTCTTGCATTGCTAGATTTGGAGATATACAATAGCGCGTACCGTTATTTCTGTAGTCCATTCGTGCGCTGCTTTCTTCTGACTCTGTAACTTAGAAAAGTGTTTTCATATCTTGGTTTTATCTGCTCGACTATACTTTCCTGATAAAAGCACTCGGATGTGGGTTTCTTTCGTGTCTTCTTCACTCGTTTGGTGCGCTTTTACGCGAAGGGCGTATTTGCATCGCGCCTGTCTCTTCTGGAGTGAAGAAAGACCCTTTTAAGCCCTCGTGCCCATATTGTCCGGGTATCTGGGCATCGTTTTTGTGGAGTTACAGCGACCCACGTGGAACCACGGACACTACAGAGGGCAAGATGGGCTGTTGCAGTGGTCGATGTACGCTGGCCTTTATATGTGGCATGCAGTTGGTAAGTGACAATATATTTGGTCATTAATAGATACTCATCTAAAGTGATTCAAAGTACACATTTGAAAGGTTTACACTAACTGGCTCCTCGGTGCGCATGAATTGGATACTTGAAATGAGGTTGTACAGCTCCATGTGTGGTCTATTGATTCTTGTGCCCAGTTATTTAAAGGGATTTACAGTCGCGGGTTGGGTTGAGATGAGATCAGTTGTTAAAGGTTGGTCAAAAAACTCCAGTATCTTACAGAAATCTCGAACCCAAGGCTCCACCCAGCAAGTGTTCAGAGATGCAGCCATGAGATCTTTCTGAGATTAATGTTAGTGGAAATAATGGGTTATATGTGGAAATGCTGGCCTGTTATATAACACCGGAGGGATAATGACGATAGGACTTGTGTTATTAGCCTGGGGCCATTTATGGTTATCTTACCTCTGAGAATGTTTTTACAGCCAATTAGGAGTTTTAAGTAAAACCAAGTCAGATTTAAACGAAAACAAGTGGAAGTATAAAATATTTTTTCCATTTGGAGTTTGTGAGGAATTGGAAACAAAACAGCTTTTTTACAGTAGCTAACAATTCAAATGCAAAATGCGTGCCAGACGACTTGGTTTCTTTTACTTCTACCGTTAAAAGAAAATCAGTCTGCTGTTTGTTTTCTAACACTGTTAGAATTCAAAGGATGGATGGAGTAATTGTTCACTTCACACACTATATCTGTGACACCCGTTGCGTGGCCCGCTAGTCTCACCATGCCAACCAGCTGGCACGGTAAATCAGGCGTGCCTGATAGATCGCATGACAACTGGCAAACACCGCTACACTAATCCAAATGGATGTTTGTGGGTTAAATCATCACGCTGGTCATTAACCCGGAGAGTCAAGCGTAGTGGGCGAGGTCACCACCTGGTGTCTATTAATCAGATCTTACTCAGTATTGTAAAATAGAAGCTGGTCTTTTTTAGCGGAATGATGTCACAAGCGAGTCATTTGAGCAGGATGATGTCATAAGTTTGTGGAGTAGTCTTGATGGACGTTGGAGAGCATTGAAACTCATTTCCCATGAAAGATTCACACGCATCTGGTTCTTTGTTTGATCCTTTTAAGAATTCTGGGTCTTGGATTTGATGGAAAAACTTCACTAAGTTTGGTGCGCTGATCTCTCTCTCTCTCTCTCTCTCTCTCTCTCTCTCGCTCTGACTTTCTTTTCCTTTGTGTTTCTCTGACCTTAACCAATCCCCCATGTTTGCAGCTATTCTAAGGCATAGTTCATTCTGTACACGACGTAGATGCCCTCGGTTGGATGCTCTTAAGGTTAGGAAATGCATCTGTAGGGCTGTTTCACACAATGTTTTAACCCTTTAAATTTTTGTTTTATTTTTGTATACAGCCACAGAAATGGTGTCAGTGTAAAAGCTCGATGGCTTCCATTCTTGAATATAATTGTTCACAGTTTATATTATTTTTTATTTCTAGGGAATGTAGGATGGCATTAAACAAAATGGAATTACGCATTCTCAGAGACGATAAGGTCAGCAATAACACGATATCAACATTGAACTGCTTCGAGTAATATGCACATTAAACTGTTAAACGTCCTTGTATATAAGCATCTTTGAGAGTTCATAAGCCATCCACATTTGCCCAGTGATAAAGTATCCATTTTCTGTTACGACACAAGTCAAATGAAGTCTACGTTTCTTTACATTTTCTTCTATACGAATGGCTGTAAGAATAGAATGGAACTGAGCGAAATGCACCCAGCTCAGCTAAATTACAAGGCAGGCCAGTTTTATCGCCTACGGCTATAATACAGATAAAATATCCATGGTTAAAGCTTTTACGAGAGTTTTCTCTCTGGTGGCTTTTGTGTCTGTTGAGCTATAAATGCCTGTGGTCCACCAGTTTGGCCCGGAGACCCACATTTTCAAAATGGAGGCATTGAAAGGGATGTTGTGTTTTCAAAGGATGTGTTCATAGACATTGATCAAAGAAAGCACAGCTGGGGAAATTGTTTGGAAATTGAAATTGAATGTAATGGTAACAAAGCTGTTGTCTCTTTGCCGTTAGCCTCCGATGATCTTCACGCACAATTTGTGTAGTGCATTCAATCCCGACCGTTCCAATTGAAACGCTGAAGCAAACAACCAGGATTCAGGTTGGCAATAGAGTTATCAGTCAGTTACGGAAAAAGTTTTGTTTTAAATTAGCAGACTAATGCGGATGCATGGTATTGAAGAAAAGCAAGTATGATATATGAGAACTTGCTTAATACCCAAAACATGTTTAGTTAATAACGCAAAGCTTGATTTCTTAATCTAATTGTCTTCATTTTCCCTGACAAGAATTAACTGTTTAACTGGACTTATTTATGAGCGCTAACATTAAACAACACAATCCCAAAGGCATTCGTAACTATATTAAAAGGTTGCTAATTCGTACGATTTGTAATCTTGCTTTCGCTGCAGTAACGTAGTATTGCTTTTTCTTCGAATAATCGTACATTTTTGTGCCATTGGCATCATGCAAATTCATGTGAATTAGCCACCTCGTAAAATAGTTACGAATTCCTGTGAGTTCAGGTTGTATAAACTGTACAGATGGGCATGTTTTAACATAAATTAACTTAAATCCATTTCAGCATTAGTCATTACAGATGCATTTGTGATCTTAGTTTCATTGCTTATATCTTATTTTATTTGATATTTTATTTTGCTTGCCTTGTGCTGGAACAAATCATTTGAAGAAACCACTAAGGCATGTTTACCTGAATGAATTCAACCTTTCTTTGGGGGTATAATAGAGCATATGGAAGGAAGAAAGAAAACATTTTCTGTTGATAGATTAGGTCGTTGTTGGAGAATATCAGATGGGAGCAGTAGTTCTTGGGGTCACGGGCTGAGCTTTTCTCCAAACTCACTTAAATACTCGTGTAAATATTCAACTGCAGGCTCTGTGCTTCTGTGTAACTTCTGTGTTTCCTAACAGGTATGAATGTCAGCTTTCGTTTTTTTCTCTTTGAACGCAGCAAAGACAAAGGTTTAATTGTCGTTTTCCTTCATTGCAAACAGTCGTATGCCGGAGAATGTCTTGCGCTCCTGACATTATTCACACCGCTAAATGGAGGTAATTTGCCAAACAGAATTTTTCAGCTTAAAATGCTGTAATATGCTGAATTGATTGTGTGCATCCATTACTGCGCGAAAGGTTTCGTTTGGGCTTAGAAGTGAATGGGCGCCTTACAGAATGCTTCACTTTTTTGCCAAACGAAACAATCACATTGGCAGAATACTGTTCTAAATTGCATTGCTATGGCTTGGCGACGTGACCTCAAATTTTCAACAGACAGATGGTTTAGGAACGCGTCTTGCATAATGAATCAAAATATTTACCGTCTGTCTCGTCAGAGCATTTATTCCATAAAACTGCCACATACAAATGAATTGTTTTGTACTTTGTGAATATAAACTCTGCTAATTAAATGCTGGTTCTACATCTTGCTTCTAAAACAAACTTGCACTGAAAAAACAACCATTAAAATCTCAATCGTTTTGGTTTTAGTCCATATGTGGGAAAAGGGACCTAGATGAGTCATCCTGCACAGCACAGATTTTTATCCAATCAAACGTCTCTTAAATAACAATATTCAGACTCTAATACCACATTCACACAAGGAACAAGCAAATCACAGTTCATGGATGATATGGGCTTTGAGGTTCATGTAAATTTTTGTTTAGTCTTAAAGATTAAAGTCACGCTTGTAATACATTAGTTTCACAAAGCTGACAATACATATTTCTAGATTAACAAACAAGACAAAGGCAAACGTAACAAGAATCAGAATCATTTTGGCTTTGCCACTGTGATTGAATACAGAGTTTTAAAAGAGTCTTTCAAAGAAAACCGCTCTCTTAAGAGAAAAAATTACTCTTTGATTGATATTTGCCATGTGAATATGCAGATCTAAAAAGGCAGGTAGATATAATAGCTCTACAAAATTTTTTAAATCATTTCCAGCCTAACAAAAACCAACAAACACAAGTGCCAAGCAAGAGAGGAGGGAAAATGCCTCCGCTGCAGGACATTTTTCAGATTTTTCTTCTTTCTTTGGCATTAACCTTTAGTTTCCCATTCTGCATGCCTTTTCTGTAGTCGGGAGATTTTCGAACAGAAAAGGTTACAGTGATGATACACGCGCTGTTGTGCACATTATTTACCAAACTCCCATTTGACTGAGGTGAGCTTTAAACATTAGCAGGAACGTCTCCTAGCAACAACAGGTATAAATGCTGGAATGCTTCCCGGCGGCAGCGAATTAGACGATATAGAACCTTCACGGTTGCCCTTTTGACCCATGAAAACCTAGAGCAATACAGAAAATGCATTATGTGTATGTTTATACCACTCGGCATGTTTTGTTTGCTGAAGCTGTTTGATTTGAATTTATTTTATTAGGTGATGCTTTCCAACCAAGGTGCACAAATCCCATTAATGGCTGAGGTACGGTCAACAATAAGATCTCTGGTGTTTCTCTGAGGCTAGTGGTAGTTCACCAAAAAATAAAAAATGATGTTGACATTTATTCACCCTCAAGTCATGAATGCTCTATATGAGATGAAACACAAAAGAAGATATTTTGAGAATATTTAAGTGGTTTTGTGTCCGTACAATAGATGTCAATAGGGGTCAATATTGTTTGGCTACAAGCGTTCTTATAACTATCTTCTTGTGTGTTCTGTAGAAGAAAGAATGTCAAACAGGTTTGGAATAGCCTGAAGATTAGTATATGAAGAAATATTTCTGTCGATACTGTCCGTTCGAGCTGTTTCTTTATGAATTTACATTTAGTCATTTAGCAGACTCTTTTATACAAAGCGACTTACAAAGAGATAATTTCAGTTCTTTTTTGCAGCTGTTAGCATCTTTTATACATTATAATCCGTTTTTTCAAAAAAGTCTACCTACAAAAGTCTAGCCTGGTAATCGACGTCACGCTGCGTTGAATGTTGCGCCATCTTGGGAGGAGGGCTGCCAGTGCGTTCAATGCAGCATTTTGAAATATAACTCAGTAGGTCGATCTTGCTGTGTTAAAAACTGCAATAGCATTATGGACAGTTGCTCAGGAAAAGCCAATGGCTCTTTCGTTTTCGGTTTCTCCATTTATCAAGCAAAACAAGTAACAGTACATATCAAACTATAAAGATGTACTATCCTCCCAAGATGGCGGCGCCACTGCAACATGAAACATAGGGCGAGACGTCAGCTTCACATTCTCTATACCTACGTCAAGCACATTTTTCACAGCTAACCAATGAGAAGTGAGTAGCGAGACCTGTCATTTCAACAACAACATGCGAGGAAGGTGATTGGTCGAGGAGGATCAAGCTCAAAAAAATAAAATGGCGGCCGAGCACATGTTGGAGCACAGTTTTGTATAAATGTAAGTTTGATTATCTCTTTCAATAACGTTTGATTGCATTTCTAGAGAAATTAGGATTGTCGTTTTTAAATGTGTGATGGGTTATTACATAGATGCTCTCTTTCTATAATTCAAATAAACGTGGATAAAAATGTGCGATTAAATATTTTAATCGATTGCCCTAATTTATATATATACATATATATATATTTCCTATACATATGTTCTATGTATTTTCCAGTCCTCTTTTGATGGACAGGATATATTGGCCCTGATCATTGGCTGTTTTTAAACTATTGACCAATAGCCGATAGTGTGAAAATTGCCTATATAGACCCATAACGATTACTTGTCATTATTCATTATTTCCTATGCATTCTATATTTTAGAATAAAAATTAACTTTTATTAACTATAAACTATAAAATAACTCAAATTGCTGTTCAGAATAATCAAAACTGTTGCATAATTTCTTTTTTTTACATTTGTGCTTTTCCATAGTTTCGAGTTTACTTTTACTTTAAAATGTGGGAAAACATTTGTAAATTATGCTAAACTTCTATTGAACCTTTATTTTGCCATAGTGTCACCATGGTACCGTTTTGTAAAAGTACTGTAAGATATATTAACCGTCTTGTTTACATGCGCTCCTGTAAACCAAAAGTCTCCGTCGAACATTCTGTTACAAGCAAAGCTTTTAGGATGAGTGCATTTTGATGCCAGTGGAACCATAAATATTTAACTGAGTCGAAATCTAGGTTTTATGTTTCTTTGTTCACCCTCACATTCAAGGTATACGTAGGCCTGATTGTTTTTGTTTGCTTTTAGCATGACTTCCCTATGATTCCATGTAACCGTAGTCGTAACATGATCGCTTGTAATGTAATCCACAGATAGTCACAATGACAAGCGCTTTACAAGATGTGCCAACAACCACACACACTTTTATACGTTATATTGGTTAATATCATTGTGCTGACTGCCTGCAAATGTTCCAATAATTTACGATCGATACTTAGTGGTGAGATCAGTCTTTACTTTCCATCGAGTGTTTTATGGGTGCCTGGAACGGCATTTTAGGACAGCACTTAGCCTGATTACAGTTGTCCCTCTGCATATCGTAACACGATGACAGTTATTTCTTCTATTGTGTATACCTGGTCAAGGACGATTTCACATGCATTGTCTCTATGGTCCGCAGGACCTGAGTTGTCATTTGTGCGGGGCTCAGATGCAGAACCGCTGTTTCTGATGAGGTGGGCTGTTCCACATCTGTTCAGGTCAGCTGTGCATTTGCAGGTCTTCAAGGTCAAAACCCATATCTGGCACATCCTGTATGGATAACATTCTTTATTTTGAACAAACACCTGGTCTCTTTTACCTGACCTTCACGGTCCTGTCCACTATCTTTGTGAACCTTGCACCCTTCTCACATGTACGTCTAATCTTAATGGAACATTGAATTACACGTCATGTTTTTGATTTATTAGCTGACGTTTTGGGCTGTTTGGAGAACATAGCTGCTGTAAGAGGCTCCACTGAGATCCAGCGTAATTTTCTCAGAGTAGACGGATGTTTTTTTAGGAATCTGTAGGGTTCCGTCAAAGCGATTCGGGATGTGTGGCATCCACATAGGGTTGTTTTGATGGAACTTGGTTGGGATTGAAATATTGTTAGGCATCGCGCGCAGCGACAGATCATATGCTAAATGTGCCCCAGGCCATTGCCAATGGCTTCATTTTGCGGTGTGGAAATGTAATTACACTCTTTGAGCACAGGCAAGAAGACTTTATGGAATATATTAGCTATATTAGACACACTTCTTACCAGACAAATTAAAATGGGTTGCTGCTGATCCTCTCTCATTGGGCTCGGTTCGGAAGGTGGAACTGACAAATTGATTGTTATTGGTTTCGACCTGAAAAATGCAAGTTTTCCATTTCTTTTATCGACTGTAAACAGCTCCCTGGTAAAAAAAGGAGCATGGCTGGTCACAAGTGTTGTGTTGTTTGGATAGGAAGCATCCTGCTTTCAGTTGTGCAGATTTGGCAAATCTAACCTGAGTTTGCAAGATTGTGGAGACATCTCTGGATAAATATTTAAAAGAGTTTATGAAAATATGAAAATTCTGTCATCATTTACTCAACCTAAAGTTGTTCCAAATGTGTATTCTTTTATTTGAATACAGACCATAGAAAAATTGCTTTATAAATGTCTTTGTTCTGTTGAATACAAGAATGTTCGAAAACAAACTTTTCGCTGCTATTTTTATTTTTCCTACTATGATAGTCAGTGGTGGCCAAGAAATGTTTGGTTACAAGCGTTCTTTTAAATATCTTTATCTGTGTTCATCAGAACAAAGAAATGTATACAGATTTGGAACAACTCGAGGGCGAGTAAATGATGAAATTGGGATATCATCTGTCATTTTTCTTCCTTATTGGTCAAATCTTATTTGCAGTTGTGAACATTCACCAATGACTTTTTGAGTATGCATGATGACAGTTTATTTTTGTCTTATCTATTCATTTAAGAACTATGAACATTAGCCTTTTATCAATGCCCAGACTGTTGATACAGTAGACAGTTGTTTAATTATTGTTTTCCAGTCTCATGACTGCCACTGTGCTTGGTAGGAGGTGTGCTTGGATATTTAAATGCAACAGCTACACCCTGGGCTACAGAGCCAGTCTGTGTTTTCAAGATACACCGTTTGGCGCTTATTTACACCAATAAATAATCCAGGCAAGCCTAACCTCTCAGTTGGGTCACTGCTGCTGATTGCATAACACATTCAGGTAATCATACAGTCATCTCTATGCATAGTTAGACATGCATGTATGGAAATTTGTTTGTGTGTTTGAGGGAGGATTGGAATGAATTGCAACCCCCCAATTGGGTTTCTTTCGTTGAAACATGTTGTAAATTACAGCTTATTAAAGACGCACTGATAATGGCTCATCAAAGCTTTAATAGTTAACTATATACATTCAATTATTTGCATAGTATCACAGCACATAAATAAACAATGGACTGAATTTTACCATATTGAAATCTGTTTTGTTTATTAACAAATGTTAGCGTACTATATTTCAACGTATAATCAAATATCAAAATGAATGAAATTTCCATTCTGAATCATCACAAAGTTGGCTAAAAATACCCATTTCATACCCCAAGCCCACGGAAACCCACCTGCGGAGTCATTTAACACTAGCAGGCGTATATCTTTTTTTAATTTGACCTTTTCGTTTATGACAAAATGCACACATACACAGTTACCCAGCTGGAAGAGTTGCCCGTTAACCCATTTATTTCTTCCACCGAACTCCTTCATCATTTCTTGGGTCATTTGGGGACGTCTTTACTCAATACCCAGAACACAACATCTTAGAATCTCGAACAAACAACGATCAGTGCCCGTGAGTAGGCCTGTCCGCGTGTTAGTGGCGTTGTTCTAAGTGTCAGGAGTACCCAGCGGAAAAGCGATCGCTGTCTGCGGCTCATAAATATAATTTCCTTGAAACCTGTGAGCCGGGTGCTGCTGCGTGGAGGTTGTGATTGCATTGAAGGTGACAGCCGGCATCAAACTGCCTGTTTCGGTGTAGTGACCTTGTGGGACTGAAGACTGGGGGAAGCAGAATGATGGATTTCGTGGCGTTTATGATGCCCCTTGGGGAAGACCGGCTGCCCAAAGAGCATTTCAAAGTAAACGATCTTTTCATTTTATAGTAGGAACAGCCCCCAAAAATGTAAAATGCCACGCTTTGTTATTTTACTCGTAGTTTTTACACACTTTATTGAGATTGTCCCGTTTCTACTAGTTCAATGGCACCAATTGGAGACCCCTCTGCATTGCATAAAAGTGATTTATAAAGAGGATGAAGGATCAAAGGATTTTTATAACTTTGGTAAAACAGGAGTTTAATTTGGACTATATCAAGATAAGTCTTAGAAGTTTTGAAGTTAACACAGAAAACTGGTCTATGCAGTCACAATAAGCGAATGAAGAAATGATGTGATAGATATTATTGCTGTTGTTATCATTGTAAAGACAACAAAGTAATGGCAACACATTTTATTTCTCAGTGCAGCACCAAGTTTGCAAAGGTTTTTTTTAAATGATCAGGCAACCCAATCTAAATTCGCAAATCATTTTACAGAGGTCTTATGTTCAAAGTTGTATCCTAAAAGGCAAAATGCATTGAAGTCTTTGGTTCTGTGATGTCTTACCTGTTCATGTTCATGTGACATGACCCCTTGAAATCAGGCGTTAAAATGTTGTTGTCATTGAATTAACATTTACATTTACTCATTTATCAGACGCTTTTATCCATTTCCTGCAATGTTGTGCACCATGCATCTTTATGTATTTAAGCACGTTCATGTGTTTGCATATATCTATTTTTCCTCATTACCTGCCAGTGTGTCACAAGAGCCAGCATAAACCTGTACGATTGCCGGAAGATCACAATATTATGCGCGTACAAGCTCCACCGAAAGAAAAGCCAGAGAGGCGAATAATGGGCAGAAATTAATTAATGAGTGGCTGTTGAAGTTGGTGGGTTCAGTCACTGAGCAGTGATGCCGTGCAAGGTGCTGAGCTGGCTAATGAGATGTGGAGGCAGCCGGTATTAAAGAGCTGGGCTGTTTTAATGGGAAAGGTCATGCATGTCGCCCGCCATTATTGTTCCGTGTGTCCTGCTGACGCCACAGCCAGTCTAGTTGAATAGAGATCTCAACTTACTAATAGGCTAGAACTTCAGGAGCGATGTATTAAACCTGTCCAAAACTTACCTGTGTTGTCACACTGTACGTCGGTAGACGATGAAGTCGGCAGGTAGATAACTGCACTTTTGTTTTAGAAAAAGAGAATTGAAATAGAATGTTGAGGACATTTATTGTAACGTTAACATGCTGCCAGCAAGATTTTAGATTGCTATAATCTGAAATGATGATCTAAATCTTATTATAAAATGGATGGTGAGCGTTATAAGATAAGGCCAGTCAACCAAAAGGACAGCGTATAAATCTTCGAGTGGAATTGTTATTATAAGTTTGTATTTCACCATGACACAGTGTGGTATAGTCTCTGTGTGACTTTTTCTTTGTCTGTGGACCACAAAAGAAGAGATTTTGACGCATGTCCTGTGGCTTTGTACATTATTTAATGGTTTGCAGACCAAGTTACATTGACATCAGTGTGTTGTGTGATATTGAAACTCCTATTTTGAGATGGATACCCATAGCAGGCCACACCCCTGCATCTTACTTTAAGTCTGTCGATGCGTGCAGAG